>NC_062545.1:100902760-101568117 GCF_016906955.1 Phacochoerus africanus
TATAATTTCTAAATTCTTCATCAGTCTTATTACTCTTCTTTGAACATTCACATTGATTAGTAAGTTCCTCAGCAATGTAAGAAGGGCAAAGAGAATTATTTTCTCACGGATACTATTTAGAACTGACAATAAAAAAAGCAGACCAACTTTTAGTTGGTTTTATTATAGTTTTTAAGTTCTTTACAGGCACAAACAATACATTCTCTTATTGCCCAAACCATTGATATTATCCCCTGCTTGGTGCAACACTGGTTATTCTTAAAATACAGCAATATAAGTGGACACATCATTTTAGATGTGTTTTGGGCAGTGATAATAAAATTATATTCTATCAGTATAGATTAAAATTATTTCAAAAAAGTAAAATTACATCAAAAAGAAAAAAGTCCCTCAAATTGAAAAAAATAAATTTAACTATATATATAGATCTATCTATCTATCTATCTATCTATCTATCTATCTATCTATCTGGCTACTGTATAAAACTATACAGGAGTTCCCTTGTGGCTTAAGGATCCCAGCATCATCACTGCAGCAGCCCAAGTTGCTGCTGTGATACAGGTTTGGCCCCTGGCCCAGGAACTTTTGCATGCCACAGGTGTGGCCAAAAAAGGGAGAAAAAAAAGTTACACAACAAATTATTTTGTATAACTTTAAAATGTAGAATTGCTCATATTCAGTGGGATATAATCTAAGGACAAATGAACAGCAAAAAATCCTAAACTTCATTCACTTAGTAGTAATAAAAAATAAAAATTAAAAATATATATACACACGTGTGTATATATACAGAGAGAGACACAGACACAGACATGAGAAAGAGACACAGGCATATATAGAGACACATAGCGGAATAAAGATAAAAAATATAATAATGCTGATTCAAGAATCAAATCAGAATTTATGTTAAATAATCTTAAATGTGAATGAGAACTAACAGTTTTACCTTTTCAAGGATTTATATTTTCCTAGCTTTGTCCACCAAAGACAGTGGAAAGAAATGACAAACTCCTTAGCAATTAGCAACCCTATCACCTACCAACCAGACTGTGATTTCTAAGTATCATTCCCAGTAAAAGAAACCAGGGTCCTTGCAAGAATGGCTACATCTGAGACAGGAAATGTGCAAGACAGCCTGAGAATCTTATTGGCGTAAGAGAAAGGAAGCGAGAAAACTATCAAAGACGAACAAAAGGACATGGAGACAATATCATACAAAATGGCACAACCAGAAATCAGAATGATTACTCTGCAAATGATTAAAACACATTATACATACATATTTAATATATATTTAATTATATAATATTATATATATACATATGTATATAAAACAAAAAACAAAGCACTAGTTACTAGTAGAGGTAACAAGGAAATAATTAAAAGGAAAGACTTAATTAAGCATTAATCCTATCTTACAAACCAAACCTAACTGGAAAAAAGAACCCTACCTTAAAATAAGCTTTAATATTACAATCAAAAATTTTCCTTTGGCAGTTTGTAATGAAATAACTAATTCAGTCAATCATCTACAGATGAAACCATCACATATAAGAACAATGGCAAAATTTAGAATGAAAGGAATACATCTCCTATGCAGAAGTCAAAGACAGTGTGGCAGGAACTGACCTTAGGGAAGAAGAGAGATAGATGGGAGATTTGTCTTTATCCTACAAACAACAGCAGGCATCTGAAGTGTACTAAGTAGAGGAGTTATAGGATTAGAAGGGCATTTTGCAGGAGTTCCCGTCGTGGCACAGTGGTTAACGAATCCGACTAGGAACCATGAGGTTGTGGGTTCGATCCCTGCCCTTGCTCAGTGGGTTAATGATCTGGCATTGCCGTGAGCTGTGGTGTAGGTTGCAGATGCGGCTCGGATCCCACGTTGCTATGGCTCTGGTGTAGGCCGGTGGCTACAGCTCCGACTGGACCCCTAGTCTGGGAATCTCCATATGCCACAGGAGCGGCCCAAGACCAAGAAATAGCAAAAAGACCAAAAAAAAAAAAAAAAGAAAAAAAAAAGAAGGGCATTTTGCAAGGATGGGTCTGGTTGCAGGCTGTTGAGGTAAGAGTTGGTAACAGACCTATTAGGAAGTTACTGCAGTAGAGCAGGGAACTAAGGCGAAAGAGTAAAGGAGAGAAGTGATGGAATGGAAAAAGAGCTACCGACACGGCATGGAACTGAACTGGATGTGGTAGGGAAGAGAAAGGGAGTGTCAAAAATGACTCCCACGGGAGTTCCCATGGTGGTCCGGTGGGTTAAGAACCTGACATAGTGTCAGTGAGGATGCGGGTTTGATCTCTGGCCCTGCTCAGTGGGTTAAGGATCCAGCGTTGCTGTGAGCTGCAGTGTAGGTCACAGATGTGGCTCTAATCCGGTGTTGCTGTGGCTGTGGTGTAGGCCTGCAGCTGCAGCTCCAATTCAACCCCTAGCCCAGGAACTTCTGCATGCCACAGGTACAGGCCTTAAAAAAGAAAAAAAACATGACTCCCAGGTTTCTGGCTTGCATAAAAGGTGACATCATTCACCAAAGCAGGGAAGAGGAAAAGAGGACTGGGGAGGGCAGACAGGGCAAGACCTCCATCTTACACGGGTTGAGTGTGAGAAGACTCTGAGAAAGTCAAAAGGTGATACCACATAGCTGTCTGGACAAAAAAGTTTCAGAGGTCGAGGACATGTGCATTTGGGAGTCCTCTATCACCTATGGGAAGGGGCAGAGAAAAGGAGAGGTAGGAGTGGTCTTGAGAAATGCCAACATTTAACGGTGTCATAAGATCATGTTCAATCTAGATTAGAGGAAGACAAACCTTCACAGGATTTCGAGTAGTAGCCAAAACAAACAAACCAATTACCCCAGAAGCAAGATGAGGATACCAAGGAGAGACCGTTTTAAGGAAAGAGTAGTTAAAAGTGGCAAATGCAACTGAGAGGACAAATAAGACATGAAAGTCACTGGTGACCAACAGTCCCTTTTGTTAGTATCATAAAAAAGTATCATTCATTAAAACCCAACCCTGGATATAAGACTCATGTTTAATACCACTGATTAGCTCATCTACACACATTAAATATTGTTAAGCTGCCAGGGGAGATTTTTTGCAAACCAAAAATTTTATAAAATAGCTCTCTCACACACAATTTTACACAGTATAAAACACTTAGTACAATGTGGATATCTAAGGATATCCAAGAAAATAAGCAAAAGAAAATCTGGGACGAGTGTCAGGAAACTACGCAGCTGTGGTGGAAGCACAACTCTTGAATCACTTAACTCCTTGGCACCAGAAGCCATTTTTCCTGGAGCTAAATCTACTGCCAGCAATGAAGATCCTGGGAATCTCTAGTATGAAGGATTAACAAACTGGCTGGAACACTGGAAAATACTTTGAAAGGAACAATCTAGTACTAGCTCAGAAGGGATGAAATGACCTAACATCCCACTGCCAGGTCTAGAAAGTAGCAGAGATTGAATAATAATAAAAGGACCTCTTCAACAACAGTCTAACACTACAGTACAAACATTTATTTCAGTTGCTGAATAAACTCAAAATAAGAAAACTCCCTAGATTTGCAGTATAACAAAAATATTTTAATCAATTAGAATTTATACTGTTATTGATTGTTGAAATTTAATCAAATTCTCTGATTTAAGGGTCTTCCAATAAACACTTTCATCCTAAATTAGCATCAATAAAGACCTAAAATGTGAATACTTTTAGAAACTTTTAAAACAGGCAAATATTTCAGGTCTTCTACCAACTTTTTTTCCATTTTTTAAAGCTTCACTGAAATACAGTTAATTTACAAGGTTGTGATCATTTCTGCTGTAAAACAAAGTGATTCAGTTATACATATACATAGATTATCCCACATAGATTATCCCAGTTTCTACACCCCCCCCCTTTTTTTTTTGGTCTTTTGTCTTTTTAGGGCCACACCTGCAGCATATGGAGGTTCCCAGGGTAGGGGTCTAATCGGAGCTGCTGCTGCCGGCCTACACCACAGCCACAGCAATGCCAGATCCGAGCCACGTCTGTGACCTACACCACAGCTCATGGCAACACCGGATCCTTAACTCACTGAGCAAGGCCAGGGATCGAACCTGAAACCTCATGGTTCCTAGTCAGATTTGTTTCTGCTGCGCCATCACTGGAACTCCCCAGTTTCTACCCATTTTTAATTGGGTTGTTTGTTTTTTTAATGTTGAGTTACATGAGCTGCTTCTCTATTTTAAATATTAACCCCTTATTGGTCATATCATTTGCAAATATTTTCTCCCATTCAGTAGGCTGTCTTTCTCTTTTGTTTCCTTTACTGTGCAAAAGCTTTCAAGCTTAATTAGGTTCTTTTATTTCCTTTGCTTTAGGATACAGATACAAAAAAATAAGAGGACATGCAGATGGTCAACAGGCCTACATAAAAAGATGCTCAACATCCCTAATCATTAGGGAAATTCAAATCAAAACTACAGTGAGATATCACCTAACACCTGTCAGAATGGCTATCATCAAAAAGTACACAAATAACAAATGTTGGTGAGATCCCATACTGTTGATGGGAATGTAAGTCGGTGGAGTCACTATGGAAAAAAGTATGAAGGTTTCTCAAAAAACTAAAAATAGAACTAGCATATGATATGATCCAGCAATTCCACTCCTGGATACACATCCAGAAAAAAACCCCACTAATTCAAAAATATACATGCACCCCAATGTTCACAGCACCATTATGTATAATTGCCAAGATAGAGAAGCAACCTAAGTGTCCATCAACAGATGAATGGGAAAAGACACACAACTACACACACACACACAGGACGGAATACTGCTCAACCATAAAGAGAACAAAATTTTGCCAATTGCTGCAACATGGATGGACTTAGGGGACATCATGCTAAGTGAAATAAGTCAAACAGAAAAAGACAAATGCTGTATGATATCGCTCATATGTGGACTCTAAAGAAATGCAATTAACCAGTATGTAAGAAAAAAAGAAACCGACTCACAGATATGGAGGACAAAGTAGTGGTTACCAGCAAGAAAAGGGAAGTGGGGAGGGGCAACATAGAGGTAGGGGATTAAGAGGTTAAAAGCTATTATAAGATACAAGAATAAATTACATAATATAAGGAATATAGCCAATATTTTACAATAACGATAAATGGAGTAAGTTTTTTAAAATTACAAATCATTATATTATACACCTATAACATATAATATTGTACTTCAACTATGCTTCAATTTTTTAAAATGCGGGGAAGCAACAAAAAATAGGCAGATAATTTGGATAGCACTTACATGATGTTTTTGTAAGTGTACTTGCTTGATTTTAAAATATTTGTTATAATCAGTTATAAAGTTGGTAGGTAGTATCTATAGGATTACACTATTTTTAATGGACAGATTTTGTTTCCAAGAGCGTTTTTGAGAATCTTAACTTTTACTTTGGAAACCTGACCACAGTTTATAGAATCTCATTGTCCTTTGTGAAAACAAAATAGTTTAAGGCATTTATTTTTACATACTATCAAAGCAAAGGGAATAAGGTGCTTGAAAATAATTTTTGCAAAGCTTTGTAAACACTAAGTAAGGATCATATGTACCAAATATCTAAAAATATTACACTAGCGGATGGAAATTTACATGGTACTCATTAAGTTTTAACAACATCCCTTGTTTTAAAGATGATGCTATAATATACATTACAGGTATGGACAAACAAATCAATTTATTAGAGCTATTCCTTTTTACATGGCATATGTATTTAAAAAGCCTTCTGACTTTGGACAAGGCAACTATTTTTTAAAAAACATCATCATGGTTCTCCACTGCAGACATTTGCTCTACAAATGCCCAACATGGCCATGCAGGAATGTAGAGCTGGCTTGGTTCCCAGCAACGCACAGTTATGCTATATGGCTTGAAGTTGTATTTCAACGTGTTAATAGCATGTTGCTGTCTATCCTACTTGTGGTCTAATAACAAGGTCTAAAAAACCACAAATACCGACATTCATTTCAAGCTCCTCTCTAACACTTTCTTTCCAGGAACTTAAGAGTTCAGAGGAAGGGAACGCTGATGGAAATTTCATAAGGAAAGAAAACTTACTTGAAAACAATTGCTTGATTGGATTTGTTTACAATTTATATTCTTAAAGAAACATTTCTTTATGTCATTACCTTCCTCCTTGTGTCAAGTGGAGTGGTAGATTGACAGAGCATACATTAAAATGATGACACCCACAGATGCCAAATTGGTTCCAGTGGAGGTGGAGTTGATTGAAGGAAAAAAGACCCAAAGCACATGATCATTACAGAAATAGCTATCAAAGAGAGCTCAGCCTGAGAGTCTTTAAACTTATCTTTACACATCATCTTCTGAAATTAAGAGACTTATTTCTAAAAGTCTAGTCTTCAGGGGACATTAATAATGACTATATACTAGATTCAAAAGTGTCCTTCAGTGCACACACATCAGTCTACACTAAGTAATCTGGGGTACAAACACTAAGGATGTAATGGGTAGACTGGGTTCACAATGAAATAAGTACAAAATAACATATTCAGTACATCTTATGACCAAAAAGCTTGCTCACTTCTAAGATCATTATATTTTACAAACTCAACAAAAAAGGCACAAAAAGATTTATAGCTACTGTAAAATTCTGAAAAAATGTGAGTTCTCAGACTTAATTCTCAACATACGTGCCACAAGTATTAGATCAGTGAAATTAGACAATCTGAAGCCGTGAAAAAAAGCCAATTTCTGCTGAGACTGATTAAATATTTATGTCGCACCTTTCTACAGCAGAGATGGAAAAATACACGCAAGATAAAATGCTATATGATTGTAAGAGTCGAAAATCTATTAAGGGCATTAAAAATAAGAACAAGTCTTCATGGCTAGAAACTCTTTCGGAGACTGTCTTGGAGTCATTTTTCAGTGTGGTCATGGATATACCCTGAGAAGAGCCGCACTCCCTCATCCTTTCACCCACTTTAGTGGGCGTGGTAACACCCACTAAACCCACATCTGTGAGCTGGCGGGCCAGGACGATGGGTGCTGTCTGTCAAGGAATGTGGTCATTGCAAAACGGAAGAAGCTCACTGGCGTAGGTGGGTGGAGATGAAAAGTGTAATCTTGGTTTCACCCGCTCAACGCTCTCATCAGCCTCACAAAAGTATCAGCCTTACTGCCACAGTAACTGACAGACACCACCAGCACACCTCCTTCTGGTGGAAAAGATGGCCATGTGTTCCTTGCCTCTGGGTCCTTGCACCTGTTGCCAACTACCTGAAGATGCTCATTCCATCTTCCTGAACTTTTGGCAAACTCCTCTTCCTCCATTCTGTAAGCATGACTCTCCTGTAAGGCTCTCCCTGACTGCTTCAGGCTCACTTTGGTGCTTTCCATTCTAGGTTCCCATTTGACTTGTGCTTACTGCCAATATACAACTTAAAATGTATTATTAACTGTCTTTGCATCTATCTTCCCTCTCAACCACAACCTTTCTGAGGGCAGATCCTGAATGTTTACATCTGTTTCCCTAGCACCCAGCACAATGACTGTCATTAGGCAAGCACAATATTTACTGATTCACTGGAGGAAGACTGACAAAAATTAATGTTCCATATTCAATGATCCACAGGTTATTCTGTTTATGAGAGTTTGGGTGCATTTATACTACACTGACAATCCCACTGTAGGCTGGGCTGGGATTCAGAGTCATAACCATAAACATAAAATTACTTCCTTCCTTAGGAGAGAGCAAAGGTCTATAAATCACTGGCAACAGGAACTTACATAATAAGGACTTAACTGCTAATTTTTTTTTAATTTTAAAAGAATCCCATGATTTGTCCACTTTGTACAAGAGCAAAAGATTTAATTGTATTAATCACCCTCCCCAAACGAACAAAAACTTTTTATTTTCTTTCTATGGAATAAAGAACTGGGATGACATGATCAAGCTCAGAGCTGGCCATCCTGAAATAATTCTGAAGACCTTACTAGCTATCACTTTGTTCATTCTATGAAAGTTTGTTCATTCTATGAAAGACTTTATGTTATTTTGGATCAAAATTAGCAACAACCTACCTACTTCTAGAACTAGATGCCTATGAAAGGCTTCATATCCTTTTTAACAGAAGTTATAACTGTTGGATATAGGAAATGGCAAGATGGGATGAAAAAGATCAAAAAAGGGGTTTAAAAAAAGCTTACTATGGAAAGACAGACATTCCAAAGTGCTTTGTTTTTACGACAATTCACAGAGGGGAAAAAATAGGGTACAAGAATGATCTATATCATGATAGAAGCTATTTAACTTATTTACCTAGCATCTGAATAAACAGCTCTGTGACTCTTCTCATCGCTACTTGGTATGTAATATACAAGGAAATTAACTGATGGTTACCCATCAGGCAGCTTATAATGCAGTTAAAGATTCAAGATATAAAGAGACTAAAAACTAAATGACAAAAGCCAATACAATTCAATATATTTGTTAATTGACAAAGTAATGAATCTATGACAAAAAGCGGTAAAGAATAGGGACAGAAGAGATGACTGTAGACTATAACAAGTAAGTATCAGGAGAAGAATCTTAAGTAGGTATTATGGATCCAATTGTATCGTCCCAAAAGACATGTTTAAGGCCTAACCCTTGATACTTCCAGATGTCACTTATTTGGATACGGAGCTGTTGCAGACATAATTATTTAAGATGAGGTTACACTGGAGCAGGGTGGGCACTTAATCTAATATGACTGGTGTCCTTATGAGAAGAGAGAGAGAAACATACAGGGAGAAAAATGGCCATTTGATGACAGAAGCAGAAGCTGAAGTGATTCATCTGTAAGTCAACTAATGCCAAGGAATGACAGCAAACATCAGAAGCTAGAAGAAGAAAGCAAGTATTATACTTCTACAGGTTTCAGAGGAAACGTGGCCTTGCTGATATCTTGGTTTTGCACTTTTAGCCTCCAAAACTGTGAGCCTATGATAAATATCTATTGTTTTAAGCTCCAAGTTTCTGGTACTTTATTACAACAGCTGTAGGAAACCAATACAGTGGGCAAGGTATATCCATTCAACTGGAGATGATGAGATTATACATCATCACAGCCCCTTCCCTGTGGGCTTAGGGGACCCTCCTCCTCCTCCTCCTGGCACCTGGTTGACAGCTGAGGTGACAACAGCAGCAGCAGACAGGCCATCCTACCTACATCAATTTCATCATTACTTAAAATGAAAGATTCCAAACAGGAAGAAAACTTATAGACCTCTTAGCTGTCCTCAACTATTTTCCCCATTACTCATCAAGAACAGTCTTAGAACAAAGCAGAATGAGGTTTTCCAAAAATGTTCTCCAAACTCTACCTTCACATTCAAACCACAGATTTTAAGTATTCTTGCTGCCTTCTTAGAGTACTTCAGTTGTTTCCAAGAACATACAACTTGAAACAATATAAAGAAAACAAAAAACAAAAATACCAGCCCTAATCGTTTCTGAAATGGCAAGACTTAACACATGAAGTATATTCAAAATCTGCTGTACAAATTGTTGTCCAGAAAGGAAAGCAAGTTTCCCTTCACACTTCCACCGCTTACAGGTGCTGACTTATTGTGAATCCAAGTGATTCTGGCTGCTTTCAAAATAATTCTTCGTTTAAAGAATGCTTTGATGTTTATAAATCTATCATTCCAACACAAAATCAACTTATAAAGGTAAAAATGTGTCTTTAATAATTTGCAGTTGTGGCTTCTGTGATTCAGATGGTAATCATCTCAGGACAGACCACCATCAGAGCAGAAACCTGGAGAAGACAAGGGAACGGGGAAGGGACAGGGATGCTCCTGGGCTCTTCCAGTTACAAGGCCAAAGCTCAGAGGTACCAGTAGAGGAGGGAACATTTCGGTGTTCAAATGGCTGCCAATTTTACCATTGCCCTTTTTATGTATTAACTTTCTTTTTCATCCATTATTCATTCTGATAGGTGGTAAGAAGAACATTGATGGTGAAAGGCTCATCTCCATAAATTCTTTAAAAACCGCCCGTGTACTACAATTGCCAAATTCAACAGAAAAAAGATATCTTTTTGACAAATGTTGCTGGAAAAATTACATATCCACATGCAAAAGATGAACACTGATTCATACTTTGTACCATATGTGAAAATGAACTCAAAATAAATTATACACCTAAATATCACACTTGAAACTATTAAATTTCTACAGAAGAAAACAATGGAGAAAATTTTTGTAGCCTTGGGTTAGGAAAAGGGTTCTTAAGTAGATATCGAAAGCATGACTCATAACAGAAAAAAATGATAAATTGGACTCCATCAAAATAAAAAAAAAATCTGCTCTTTAAAAGATGCTGTTAAGGGAAAAGACAAGCCACTGACTGGTAGATATAGCTTTGCAAAACACACACCTGTGTGCTTTATATCCAAAACATGTATGAAGAACTCTCAAAAGTCAAAAATAAAAAACCCAAAGAACCCAATAAAAAGGGGCAAAAGATATGAACAGACATTTTGGCAAAGAAGTTACATGAATATAAGTTAAATGAATATATGAATATAAAGAAGTTACATGAATTATAGGCATATGAAGAAGTTATATGAATACAAAGAGCACATGAAAAGTTGCTCAATGTTTTTAGTCATCAAGGAAGTGCAAATTAAAAGCACAATGAGATACCACTATGTATTTATTAGAATAGCTTTTACAAAAAGATAATATTAGTTATTGGTGAAAATGCACACTCACACATTGCTAGTAGGAATACAAAATGGCATTATCACTTTGGAAAAGAGTTTAACAGTTTCTTTATAATATACACTTATCATATAACCAAAGACAACATCTTAGGCATTTACCCAAAAGAAAACTTACATTCCCACAAAATTCTTCACACATACTTACAATAATTCATGCATAAATGCCCCCAAATGAAAACAATCCAAATGTTCTTCAAATGATAAATGGATAGACTATAGTATCCATACAATGGAATACTAGCCAGCAATAAAAAGGAATGGTCTAACAAAACAGATGAATACCCAGACTCAAAAGACTACATCTCAGACGGTTTCACTTACAAGGAAACAGAATAAGGTTTGGGTGGCTGGAAGGGTATGACTATAGAGTTGTACAGGAGAATCTTTAGGGAGATAAAACTTATCTTGATCATGATAATAGATATGTATTTGTCAACTCAACAAGGTGAAACTTTCGGTACATAATAAAGCAATTTTTATACTGTCCTAAAAAATTAAAAACAATCACCTATGGAAATATTAGCTTTTGCTAGTCAAACATACCAAATGGATTCAAGGGAAGAAGAAAATTAGGTTATAGATTCCAGGCTCAGTTCTATATATCCTGTTCAAGCACAGATCATTTGTCTTAGTAAAAACCTTTACTATCGAGCCCTTTTTAAAGTTTCTTATTCCATGCCATCATCAAAAATGTCCTACTATTCCCAAATAAGTACTACTATCTGCTGAGAACAAAAACCAAGTATTTCCTGCTCTGACAGAAACTGACCATCTCACCAAAAATGAATTATACTGAAGTTAGATATGTTACCGAGAAAAGCTTACCACACATTGAACAGTACAGCAATGGTTCATTCCCTATCAATCCATGCAGTGGTCCCAAAGAAACAAAAGGCTTATTAGAGAAGAACTATTTCTAGAGGTCTTAATGGAAGTCAGAGGAAAGAGTCAATGAAACACTAAATATTTAATTCAAAACACTCAGTATACTTGGTTTGGGAGCTTGGGACATATGCCTTATAATTAATAAAACAGATTTCCTCCATAAGAATCTACATTCTATCTTTTAACAGATAAAACTCTAGAACAAGAGAGAGTAAATGATAGAGCCAAGCAGAAAAACTCAATAACCTATATGCAGAAATAAATAAAAGACAAAAGAGAATGTTTTTATGTTACAAATATATAAGAAAATACAGAGTTTAAATAACTAGAGTCATTATTTTTAAAAAACCACTGACTTCACTAATGCTACTTTAAAAATGCTATTATTCTTTTAGGTCTTTTAGATGGACAGCATACCTCAGAATAACATATTGCCTTTTGAGAAGTTTGAGGAACCTTAAGATTAGCCTAATTATTACATCGTTTAAAGAAGCATTTCCTAATTTTCACCTTAGTTATTTATTGATGAAGGTATGTATGCATGTACTTATTTAAAGCAATGGAGGGAGTTCCCGTCATGGCGCAGTGGTTAACGAATCTGACTAGGAACCATGAGGTTGAGGGTTCGATCCCTGCCCTTGCTCAGTGCGTTAAAGATCCGGCGTTGCCGTGAGCTGTGGTGTAGGTTGCAGACGCGGCTCAGATCCTGCATTGCTGTGGCTCTGGCGTAGAGTGGCGGCTACAGCTCCGATTAGACCCCTAGCCTGGGAACCTCCATATGCCACGGGAAGCGGCCCTAGAAAAGGCAAAAAGACAAAAATAAATAAATAAATAAAAAATAAGGTAATGGAAACCCTTTCTTCCTTCCTTCCTCTCTTTCTTCCTCTCTCCCTCCCTTCCCTCCCTTCTCTTTCCCTCCCTCCCTCTCTGCTATTCCTGTGGCATGTGGAAGTTTCTAGGCCGGGGTTTGAACTGGAGACACAGCAGCAACCCAAGCTGTTGCAGTGACAACGCTGGACCCTTAACCCACTGTGCCACAAGGGAACTCCTGAAAACCCTTTCTTCAAATGAAATCTGATGTGCAACAAGGAACAGAGAACTAGTAGAGCAGTGCTGCTATGGGAGGAGTAAAGTTGCCTGAGAGCCCTGGTGGCTCATGTGGCTGCCACCAAGAAAAACAGGAAATCAACAGGAGAACAAAACACAAAATTCAAACGCAGAATCATAGCAGCTTGGGATTAGAGAAGGGCCTCATGGCTCTTTGCTTTCCATCAATCTTCTACGCTGTCTCCAAAGGTACATAACCACTGCTCAATAGCTTAAGTTACCTCAGTGTTTTCCCAGGTTAAGCTGAAACACAGGTCATTGTTATACTGTTCTATGTGAAAGACACTGAAATATATGAAAGCTACCACACCCCTTTTAGTTATTAGCGTCAGCATGCCCCAAAACAGAGCAGGGTGGGGTGAATCTATTTGTGTTTAGTTCCTTTGAGTTAGTGGCAGTCTAGATCCAAAGATAATGACATTAAACAGCCATTAAAATGTCTCACACTGTACTAGCACATCTAGTGCTAAAAAATTACCGGAAGAACCTTAGTCAAAGTCTAAATGTAGGTTGTGGTACTCATGAGAAGTGAAAAAGGCCACATCGACATGGTTCCTAAAACAGTGTCTGTATGTGATTTTACTTCTGCTAACAGGGAAAGGAACAGAGGTTGCACAAAAGTTTAGAAGTAAACATTGATATAAAATAAAAAGCAAGCAATTCTTCTATAATCGCAGGCAGTTCTAAATATTACCAAAATTCTTGTCAGACCATTGATGTTTTTTCACCATATGTATGATTTTCCTATTCCCCTACCTTTACCTGTTGAAATATTATGCATACTTTCTCAGCTTCTGCCATGTACTGCATGGAGTCTTTCACTTTATCCTAGGTCAGAATTACGCCTCTCTTCCTTCTACATCCCTCAGCACTTTGAACAATTTATCACTTTCTGCCTCATTACAGTTGGCCCTAGAGAAATCTGTTGGACTAAAACTGAATTTCTTATTCCTAAACTGTACTTTCACATTTTTTTTTTTTTTTGGTACTCAAGATACTTAAATGTAGGCATTAAGGACCCACATAAATGCAGAAATGGACAGATCAGTTAGGTAGTGTGGGGATTTCTAGTTGAGATTCAATTCAATATCCAAGAATGTATTTTCACAGAACAGCTGGATTTTTAAAAAAATCCACTGTAGCTTTATAAAACAGCTTATCTCACTCCAAATGCCATGTGAGTAGCAACATTTTTTTAATTCATTCCAAAAATATTTACTAAAACCTACTTTGTGAAAGCACTGTGCTGGGTACATAAGCACAGAAAAAGAAATCAAGGCTAGATGCTCTTCTAGGCAGAGAAATGTGTGCTCTGATGTCAAGTGCATTATTTGAGGATTTCTCTTCAGTGTTCCCCTAAGAGCCTTTCACTCTGGAAGCCACTGTTGTCCCACTCTTCCGGTATGGTAGCTGTGCTACCATCATCTCCTCTAGTTTCTTGTTTTCCAGGAAGTAGAAAAATACAACTGTTCGTTGTTCTCCAGGTATCCATTTTTCCCCTTCTCTGGCAACAGACTTTTATAGCAGAGCACATGGCTGCAATGAATAAAAACTCTATTTCTCAGCTTCCCCTGTTGCTACATGTGGTCAGGTGATTAAATTCTGGCTTAAGAGATATTGAGGCCGCTTCAGAAAACCTTCCTTCCTTCCTTCCAGAGTCACCTGGAGCCTTAACTTACCTTTTATTCTTTGTCTCCTCCATTCTGGGGCTTGAACTCAGATGCTAACTGGGACCCTTAGCATTAAGCTCAGCCCCTAGGGGTGGTGGCGGTACAATGAAAGGAATTTACCCCCAAGATGCCCATGCCCTAATCCCTGGGACCTGTGCGCATGTTCTAAGTCAAAGAGGGAATGAGCAGATGTAATTAAGACTACAGATCTTAAAATGGGGAGTCTCCTGGACTGTCCAGATGTGCATAAGCTAATCACATGAGCCCTTAAAAGCAATGAACTCTCTCTGGCTAGAGTCAGGGGGGTGTGGCCAAAGAATAAAAGAGATTCCAAGCATGCCAACTATCTGATGTGCCATTAGGCTCTGAAATGTAGGGGCTTGTACAAGAGGCTTCTAGGAGCTAAGAGCAGCTCCCAGAAAAGCATCAACAAGGAAATGGGAATCTAAGTTCTACAATCAAAAGGAACCTGGAATCTAGAAGCAGGTGCTCCCCAGAACCTCCTGAGAAGAGCCCAATAGACCAACAACTTGATCTAGGCCTTGTGAAACCTGGAGCAGAGACACCAGCTGAGCTAAGCCAGATTTCTGACCTACAGAACTGTGACATGATACATTTGTGTTGTTTTCAGCAGTTAAGTTTGTGGTGATTTGTTATAGCAGACAAAGGAAACTAGTAATAGACTTCCTGGAGTAGAGTCTCCTTAATCAGCCCTTGAAGGTCTGCTTTAAACTTCCACCTGGAGAAAAATAAAATTCTTTCTTCTTTAAACCACTAGGATTGTCAGTTTTTCAGTTACTCACAGCTGAACCTAAATTTGACTGATACATTTGATGAAATCCTTTCAACACAGCACAGCATCGTTATCAACTGCTATCAAGAATAAAAGGCTAAAGCAGAATATTACTTCAAGCTGTGAATACTTTATATGTGGAATGATAGTTAGATAGCCTTCAATAAGGTTTATTTTCACTTTATTTGCCACAGATATATTATTACTTCAAAATTCATAACACTTGTATATGATCCAATTTTAAGAAAGTTGAAACAAAATGGCCTAAGGTGACATCACTATCAGTGTTTGGACTGGTCAGAATTACTAACTACTTATGGTTTGCAATATACATCAGCAAAATAGATGCAAATGGTTTGGTAGGAAAGAAAAGCACAATTTCAAGTAAGTACTATATATCACTATGAAAGAAAAAAATAGGCTTGAAAATGCCTCAATCGTTTAATTATCACAAATACTCCATTTCATCATTGTAATGTAAAAGCAGATACTACTATAAAATCTTCACACTATCCTTTTTTCTTCATAAGGAATCGAAGATTTCTGCAAACAAAATCTGTTTAAGCTAATTCAATCTGAACATAAAACATGGGGTTTCTAGATACATGAGGAAAACAGAATCTGTGTAAAAGACTCAATAATTTGCTAAAAAAATTTTTGGTTGTGAAATGTTTTATTCACATTTCAGAGGTCACTTTTAGTTTTTTATATTTATTTATTTGCTTTTTAGGGTTCCACTGTGGCATATGGAGGTTCCCAGGCTAGGGGTCGAATTTGAGCTGTAGCTGCCGGCCTATACCATAGCCACAGCAATGCCAGATCCGAGCCGCACCTGCGACCTACACCACAGCTCATGGCAATGCCATATCCTTAACCCACTGAGCAAGGTCAGGGACTGAACCCACAACCTCATGGTTCCTTGTCGGATTTGTTTCCACTGCGCCATAACAGGAACTCCAGGGGGTCACTTTTAGGTAAACTAAAAACTAAAACCTTCTTTTAAAACCTATCAGAAAGGACTTCTAGGTTTCCCTTTCTGTGCGGTGGTCTATGAAATATCCACTGAGACATAAATGAAAAAATACATATAAAGAGCCATTCTCAGTCATGTCATCAGAACTGTTTCAGTGTGATCAAGTATATCCCACTTCAAGTAAACCAAGATGTGGAAAAAAGAAACTGCTTTATAAATGGTTCGACTCAGGACGGGAACAGGCAGGGACAACTTCTAGGAGCTAATCAACAATTATTAAGAAATGAAAATAAAGCCTTTAGAAAATAAATAATGACCTAAGGAAATGGGAAAATGCGAGCTGACTGCCCCAAAAGGCAGCTACATAGATTCGGAGGTGGGGGATGAATGCAGCATGTACACCAAGCAGATTAGATTAGTCCAAACAGGTCTCCTCTTTGCTCACATCATTTCGCCAGGTGAATGACGACCCATTTTCAACATGCTTTCCCCAGAAAGACTCTGAATAACTTTCCCTGCTACTGAAAGAAGCCCAAGACACACCTGAGATTTGAGAGCATAACTAGATTCCCCTCCCTGAAGGGAAGAGAACAACTCCCCTGCAGCCGCTCATCCTGGCTCTCCTCATGCTAATTGCATCAAGCAAATTATCTGTAAGCGTCTTCTGCTTGTGACCCCAGGAATCACTTTCAAGGACAGTACCGAAAGGATGAGCTACAAACAAATGTTTGTCAAGAGTTTTGAGGCTCATTAATAATGAACAGTAAGAGTCACTCGGAATCAAGTCTGCATTTTATCTCCATGCTGCACATTTGGATAGAAGAGGCTGGCTAACACCTAAATGTGCTCAACACTGTTCTGAAAGATTTTCACGTTATATTGTTGTAATCCTCACAATGATACTACAAAATAGGAATTATTATCCACATTTTACAGATGAGGAAACGTACACATGAAAAGGTCTGAAAATTTGTCCAAGGTCACACAGCCAGTAAGAGGCAGAGGTGGGCCTCACTACAGTGTGTACTGCTAACCACTACCATACGCTGTTCCTCACACATGCACAAGGACTTTCTTTCCAGAACTGTTATGTCTATGTACGTGCATACGCACACACAACTTAAATGTCCACATGGCATTATTAATTTCACTGGATAAATTCAATGACATTTTGAAGCCATCATGTTACAGAACTACCTCATCTCAACGTAGGGGACACACACACACACACACATGCGTAATGTGACTACTAAGTGATACACTGGACAAAGAGATGATTCATGTCCCAGGCAGAACAGCACAAAAATGACATGCAATTAAACACTTATAAACCGTTTATTTCTGGAATTTTCCATTTAGCATTTTCAGCCCATAGTTGACCACAGGTAACTGAAACTGAGCAAAGTGAAATCTTGGGTACCAGGGGACCACTGTATACATACAGTCCCACGCCTTGCTTTTCTGCATAACATATCTTGAAAAGCCTTATTATTTTTTTAAATTTTTATAGCTACACACTGTCTACTGTATCAATGTACAATACTGAATTACGTCTCTATTGATGCAGAGTCGTTTCTCATCTTTTTTGTTATAAAGAAAAACACTGCCAAAATAAACCTGTACATTGTCACTTTCACAAATGTGGAAGTATGACAGTTGGCTCACAGGGTAATATACTTAGAATTTGTTTACATACTGCCACACTGTTCTTCATAGGAGCCATACCAATTTACACTCCTACCCAAAATTTTGAGAATGTCACAAACACTCAAACAGATCCTCCTAATCGAATATGTGGAAAATGGCATCTTAGTGAAGTTTTAAATTGCATTTTTCTTAATAGTGTGAAATTGAGTGTTTAAAAAAATATATATGGATTATTTGATAACTTTTTTATAACTTAAAATGTTTTTAACTTTGTGAATACATCTTTAGGCAAATTGGTCACTACTTTCCTAGGGCCTACAGGCAGTTATGGGCCTGGCTTGAATTCAATGAGGTATTATTTTTACCACTTTTCAGAAAATGTCAAGAAAGTCAATAGCAAGGATTAGACTATGAGGACAATAACCAGGTTTTATTTCCCCTAAGCCTAGCACAGGGCCTGGTGTACCACAGGTGTCCAATAAAATGTTTGCTTTAAAAAAAAAAAAAAAATTGGCACCAGAAGATGTTTTCTTTGGAAGTTTATAGCGCAACAGCACCACCAAGGGGCACTTTAGCTAAAGCATCCCCCCTCCCCCCATCAAACGTCCTCCAGCCAGATCTCAAGGCAAACACATAATCAACTGGAGACAGTGTGACTGATGTACAAATGCCATTTCCAGACAATCTCCTAGCTCCACCCTCCAAACGTCATGGTGCCCCCTCAAACTCCCCTACACAGGACTTCTGCAGCTGCCAGTGCCAGAGTGAACATCAGGCCAGTCATACTGCCCCCAGGGAAACACAGCCCTTACGTTTTCTCAACGCAAAGACAAGAGCTGGCCATTATCAACCACTAGGTGACCAGCAAGTGCAGTACCATGAGCGTTTATAAGACAGGAACTCTGTCCATTAGTCTAAGTAAAGACACCATTCATTATTGGCAAGTGGGCATTCCTTCTGAACCAAAGAAATACAACACAGGCAAAAGTCAGGGGAGAGAACTTTTATGTCAAGTGTAAATTAAACAAAGGAAAGAAAAATGCAAAGATAGCATTTGAATGCATTCAGCTTAATTTTTTTTGAATCGAAATCTAGACATTTATCTTAAGCCTAGAATTTGAGAAGGAAAGTAGTCGTTCATTTTCCCAGCTTCACCGGTTCATGACAGTCTTGTGGCGGCTACTGTTCAAAGACAGCCACAAATCAACCAAGCCTCCCAGCATTTATGTCCTTGTGTGGTCTGCTCCTTTGAATCTGTGCTGGTCCTGTGACCTGTTTTTGACTGATAAAACGTGGTGAAAGCGACACTGTAGGATAGGTGAGCTAGGTCATCAAAAGCCTTAGCTTTTCTCACTCTTGGGATGTTTATTCTTGGGAGCATCCCCTTGGGAACCTGTGAGAAAACCAAGATTTGTGGACAGGTCTCATGGAAAAACTGAGATGCTCTAGTCACCATCTCAACAGACCTCCAAGCTGATAGGTGGCATCAACCGCCAGCCATGAGACTGTTCATACTGGACATCCAGCCTTGCTGCTGTCCGAATGCAAGCATGTGAGAACACTTGAGTGAGTATCACTCAGCCAAGCTGAGAATCCACAGCACTGGGAGAGATCATTATGAATTGTTGCTGTAAGCTACTGAGTTTTGGGGTGGTTTGTGACACAGCAATAAACAACCAGGACAAATTTATTTTATAGTCATACCCAGGCAAGATGAGTAATAAACTTCTAAGACAATTTACCACAGTAAGCTCCCCATCTTATGACTTTTAAAGATTCAAGAAATCATGTGTCCTTACAGGGAATAAATATGATTTATAGATTCTGTATATCCCCTTTCTCTTCCAAGCTCTAATAACTGCGTTCCCAGTAAATATTTATTAAATGGAGGCATGAATAATACACACATTGCTAACTATTGATTATACTGATGGAAGAAAGTAGGGGTATAATTAATTCAGAAACAGTAGGAATTTGAAAGTATGTACAGTGAGCTTTGTGACAGACATGCTCACATCACTACCTCTACACCCCTCTCTGAAAGTGTATCAGAACAGTGGTTCTTAAACTTCTCTCAGAGCTCCTTTAAATTCTTAAAACATTATTAAGGACCCCAAAGAACTTTTTTATATGTGGGATATATCTACAAACATTAACTGCAGTAGAAATAAAACTGAGAAAAATCTAAAATATTTATTCACTTAAATATAATAATGAACGCATTACATGTTAACACAAAATATTTCATGAGAAACAACTCCCTTCCAAATCAAAAGAAAATGTGTGAAGAAGTAGCATTATTTTCTATTTCTGCCAATCTTTTTTACTGTCTGGCTTAAAAGAAAACAGATGCTTCTTAAGTCAATCTCATGTTATATGTTGTTTTAGTTGAAGCACATGAAAAAAAAAAAAAAAAAAAAGCAGCCTCAAAGAGATATGCACTTGGAAAAGAAAGTACTATTTTAATGCCCTTTACAGAAAATTGTATATAATCTTCTTTGATACTACACTAAAACAAGGGATAGTTTCTTAAAGATGGTTAAAAAGGCAGACTCAAACACTATAACAAAGAACTTTCTGAGTGTATTCCATTAAGATGCATTCGTCTATTTGTACTTTTAATGACTCTTTTCACTCATGCATAGGTCATTTGAAAGATACTGGTTCACTGAGCTATAAACATCTTCCAAATGTTGACACATTGCATCATACAGTATCCAAAAAAAATCCCACATTCATTAATATCATCATCAATCTCATCACAAAAGTCTTTAATTATTGGGAAGCTGTCAAACTCATGGTGCCAAAACCAGTTTTTTAAAATTCTAATTTTTGCTTGTGAGTTCCAATTTTATCACTGGCAACCCACACTGGTGGTTGTCTTCTTTGAAGTGACAAGCTCGCTTCATTAATTTTCAAGAAAATGTCTGCCAAGTCTAAATAACTACAGATTGTCACTCATTCTTTCATGGAAAAAATGGTATCCTATCAAAAAAAGTGGCTAGTTCAGCTCAAAATTCAATCACATACAAAATCACTATAATTCAGCATGCAGTGGAAGTGTTTTGCACATGAACTTCGTTTCCTCACACAGAATTTTAGAAAGGCATGGATGGAAGGGTCAAGATTTATCACAACTCACTGTTTTTACTGTTTCATCAAGGATTTTAAGCAAAATGCCTTTTCTTCCCCTATAGCAAGTGTGTTATGTGGAAAACACAGTGATTACCAGTATAGCTTGGTGCCACTGCCCTGATTTTTGCTAAGGCACCAGCAGTTTTACCCCAACTTTGCTTTTACAACACTGGTGCAAATGTCCATATGGTGAAAATGGAATACAATGTCTCATTCTTAAAAATGGTTTAGACCCCATGGAACCTCTGTGGTCTGTGAAGTGCACTGTGAGAACCTCTCCATTGGTGTGATCCAAGGAAGAAAACTGAAGAAACTCTATACAGGAGACATTTCACTCATTCCTAACTGAGAACCTGAGTTTAAAGTGGTTGACATCTGTTTTTCCTTTTCAGTATTTATCAATGTCAGGTCTGCCATAGAGAGAGGAAAGCACGCCTCTAGACAAGGGTCACTCAAGGATTCCGATTTCAGCTCCTCCACACTATGAGCTGTCTGATCCTGAATAAGTTTTGCAGGATCTCTGAGTCTCAGTTTCCTCATCTCTAAAACAGAGACTGTGTACCTCATACACAGCTATAGTCACAATTGGACAGTCTCCATAATACAATGACAAACTTCGTGTGACAGAGTGAACTGGATTCTGAATGACTGAGAATCCAAAATATGGGTAATGTCCAAATTTGAAAAACAGTGGCAACACTGACTTTATTTTTTCTAACCTGTGGAGGGACCAAATCATAATAGATGCTCATAAAAATCTCATCCTTTTAACATCGTACAATTTTGATAAAGTGTCAGAAACCACTTCGTAAGAATCCAGAATAAGGAGAAAAAGGTAGATATATAAAGAAAATAAAAGAACTAAGACAACTGTCATTCATCACATTCCCCAGAGGGTTTGACTCAGTCCTGAAACCCTAACTGAGAAAAGCTGCTACAGTATCACAAGGTGTCTGAGACCCCACGATTCATCCTGGAATCATCTCAGTCAGCACTTACTAAAAGATTGCCACTGAGGAGTTATTTCCCATTGTGGCGCAGTGGTTAACGAATCCAACTAGGAACCATGAGGTTGCGGGTTCGATCCCTGGCCTTGCTCAGTGGGTTGAGGATCCGGTGTTACTGTGAGCTGTGGTGTGGGTCGCAGACGCGGCTCGGATCCCTTGTTGCTATGGCTCTGGTGTAGGCCGGTGGCTACAGCTCCGATTTGACCCCTAGCCTGGGAACTTGCACATGCCGCGGAAGCAGCTCAAGAAAAGGCAAAAAGACAAAATAAATAAACAAAAAATAAAATGGTGGTCTATATGGCATGTTGTTTCCTCCTTAGAACTGCAGATTTAACCATTTTTCTTTTAATCTCATTAGAGCATCAGAATTTCATCATTTGTTCAAATACATACTGGGCCATCACAAGCAAGACATTGTGCTGTCTGTCCTCTAATATGGAAGATTTTTTTTTTTCCTCTGCTAATTTCTAGGTGATTGCTACTGAAAAGGCTCTATTCTAAGTGCTTTGCGTATAAAAACCCATTTATTCCTCAAAGCAGTCCTAGCAGGATATTGCCATTTTGTAAATGAGGAAACTGAGGCCCATTTAAAGAATAAACAATGTTAAATGCTCAAGATATTCATCAGTATTTGTGACAGCATTTACCCGCCTTTGTAGCAGGTACCTTTTCCCAACTATCCTTCTATCTCTCCTAAAGCAGCATTCTCTCATTCCTTGTGGGCCCGTCTGTATTTATATTGGGCACATGAGTCATTTTAAATCTCTTTACCTTCTGTTTACTCTCATTTCTCCTGTTAGCACAACTCTTGTTTGTCTTGGACAAAGCTGCTTTTTACAAAGTCCATCAAGCATGTGCAATTCATCAAGCAGGAAAATGCTTTATTAAGTGATTTTATTTCTCTTACCTGGCCTTAGCATTTTAAACGTATTAGGGATCACAACTATGTAAGAGAGAGAGAATACATGTGCATGAACACACACGGTTTTTCTCTTTTGTTCTGAGAAAAACACTAGGCAAGGAGCTGCGAGGCTTGATTTCTACATCTGCTTCTGCAATAGTTTTCACTTAGACTTAGTCACATGATAAATCTAGGTGTCGATATTTCCACAAGTGAAGTGTGCAAACTTGTCTTGGATGTTCTTTAAAGGTCCTTCCAAATCTAAAATTTTATGATTTGTGTTGAATGCAAAAATACTTGGGTTATGTCAAAGCCACTCAGAAACAAGGCTGTAAGGGTGGTATTACTGACACTGACACCTGAGTAGGAGATTCATTAGGACACATGGACAAAGCAGAGGCTAGTGAGGCCACTTGGCCCTTTACTACCTCTTCTAAGATACATAAATCCAGCACATTAGCAAGTGAGATAGAAAACCTAAAACAGTATCAATTAACTAAATGACTTGGTGACAGGTTTTTCCAACTGGCAACAGAAATGCATAAATAGCTAGTAATACCATGGGGAGAGAGTTCCCCATAGGTCTTTAGTGTTTCTGCACATCTTGAAAGCAGAGGTTTTAGCAGCCTTGTCCTCTGGACTAGTTTTTCATGGATTTCTGGAGAGTGAATAGACATGGGAAGGAGAAAGAGTGACTCCCTTTAGAACCAACAGCAGGTTGCTGCTATCAAATATATTAAAGATGTCTCTGTCCAAAACAAAGTCTGGGCAGGGTTGCTTGAAGCCTGCTATGAAAGATGGGATTTCCTAAGCTGAGGGTTCTCTCCTGTAATGCAACCCACTGCATGCGCAGATACTACCTGACCCTTGTCAGGCTTCTCTGGGCATGGGGAGCCTCGCAAGAAAATGATGAAACCCTGGCACACACCATGGTGAGCAATAAACTGTCGTTTGTCTCTGACACGGAAATCTTCTTCTTCTTCTTGTTTTTTTTTTTTGCTTTTTTTAGGGCCGCACCCACGGCATATGAAGGTTCCCAGGCTAGGGGTCAAATCGGAGCTACAGCTGCCAACCTACACCACAGCCACAGCAATGCCAGATCCGAGCCACGTCTGCAACCTACACAACAGCTCACGGGAACACCGGATCTTTAACCCACTAGGTGAGGCCAGGGATCGAACCCACGACCTCACGGTTCCTAGTCGGATTCGTTTCCACTGTGCCATGATGGTAACTCCCGGCCCAGGAATCTTGAGTCTGGACCAGGGTCCACAAATCTGTGACAGGCTAATTTGTCAGCTTGAAAGCAGGGTAAAAACCTCCGCTCATTCACAATAGTAAATTATTTTAATGTTTAATTTCCCATGTAGCAATTCTGTCCAGAAAGGTCTTTACTTATAAGAAATCAAAATTCAGATAAATGTCAATTAAAAATTGACATATCGAATGTGTCAACAGTCTAAATGGAAATTAAACTACAAAGTTTTCACATGTCCCATGAAGTCTAACAAAACCCTTTACTGTATAATAACAGCAATCTCTAAATATAAATTTTCTATTGGAAACTTACAAATTTTCAACTGGGAGCTGTCTAAATGTTTTCTCAACATAGTGTCCAAAGAAAGGACTAAACTGAAAAAGCAAACTATGTCAGGCTTTCCTGAAAAAAAATGTAGTTATGTTCAAAGCGCCACTAGCTGTAGCAAGTACAGAAAGCAAGATTTTTAAGGCAAAATATTCCTTTTTCCTTTCCTGGCTACTGCTATGCCAAGAGCAAACAAGGATCAACAAAGACCAAAGCAGTGGAAAAACTGGAGTTTCTTTATTGCCCAGGCACTGGGCAAGAACAAGTTAATTCTGTCTTTTAAAAAATAAATCACATAAGTTTAAAAGAAATACTTATACTGCAAAAACCATCGCTTAGACCTCCTACCAATCCAAAATAAAACATTATCATTAAAACCCATCTATATTCAATGAGGTTTTCATTGAGGGAAATACTTGTGAAATACAGGCAATGTGATGATCCTTCAGGCAAGGAATCAGAATGGAGGGATATTAACAGAAAGCAAGAGATTTTTTGTAGAGGTGTTCTCTAGATTTATTTTTAAGTTAAAATTATTTCCAAAATGTTATAACAAAATAGAGCCGTGAAAGACTGCATAATCCATTGTTAACTCCGACAACACTACAACAAAATTGGTCTCCTATATCATTTTAGAGATGGAAAACAATGTTGAACAACTTATCAAGATTTTAGAAACAAAACTGAACTATTTGTTGTAACTCTTAATATCAGAAAATTCCTTCCCTCAAGAAACAACTTCCTAACTACAATGAAATCAGATAATGATATAAGGCTGAAACTGAATTAAATTTTAAAAAATAAAACCAATATGACTATAACATTTAATTTCTAGATTCAATGAATGGCATTAATCTGAAATTAAAATGTAAACAAATATGAAACTAAAGAGGACTTTGGCAGTGGCAGGCATATAGCAAAATCCCCATAAGTCTTATTGAATTAAAAATACAATGAAATATCAAGGATTAGATATACAGAAAATATTAAGATTTTCAGGCTAAAAGTAATACAGTCTTTGTCTTCTTTTCCATGTTTATTTTCCAGGAAAATAATCCATATATTATGTAATACCTGACAGATCCATACCTTTCTCAACTAGTCAGTGAAAAAAAGCTAGAGAGAGAGTGAAGAGGGAAGAGGGAAAAGAAGGGAAGAGAAGGAAGAAGACCCTCCAGTCTTTGCTACTCTAACTTTAGTTACTTAGCTATCCTGGAAGGAGGCTGGAATGAAGTGTGGGGGCAGCAAACAGAATAATCAACAAGGGCTCAGCTACCTTAGGTTGCAGAGAACCATCTGTTTCAGAAGCCCCCTCCCTGCCTAGAGTTTGGATTGATGGTCACATGGCAGGTGAGTTACTCTTGTTAATAATGTTCTGCAGTCTTTCCATGAGAGTACAGTAGAATGAGCATAGGCTTTTAATCGGACAAACCTGGGATAGTCACTTCTCCGCTGTGTAATGCCAACAGCCTAAATCGTAGAAGCCTCCAGACTTTTACTAGTCTTAAACGTAACAAAAGAGAAACAAGCAACACTGAAGTTGACAGGTATGAACTTATCATTAAATGGACCTTATTTTTAAAATAAGACAGTATTCCTGAAATATCAAAACCAAGAGCAAAAACCAGATGTTACTATATTTTTTGAATATTTTGTGTTGTACAATATAAATGAATCCCAACAATACACTATTGTGCGTCGTAACATTCTCTTGTATGTTTGCAGTTCAATGCATCATTTGGTTTAGAGAAAAATTCACTACCAAAGACTTCTGTGGGGACAAAAGTGAAGAAGCTTGATGTGGTAAGCTAATACTAGAAGGTATTACGAAAAGCAAATTATTCCACTTCCTTTGATTCCATAGGCTAGTCTTAAAGATCTATATTTGTCCAAAATAGAGGAACTAACCCCCCAGAGTTAAATAAGCCAACTTGTGTTTTTGTAGTCTTCAGAAAAAAGCTGGGTGACTACAAGGTGCACCCTTTCTTGTACAGAGTACACCTTACATAAACTGCCAGCTTGAGGCTAGACAAAGAAAAGACAGACAGCAGTGAACTTGTTTAAAATCTGAAGAGTATATATGTTCACTACTAGTGGCTGTTAACAGTGAAAAAGGGCTAAGCATAAATCATGCATTGAAGAATATTAAAATTCTTAAATTACATGACTAGATCTTATCAAAAAAAAACAATAGTACTATGCTACTCTAATTAAACAATGTTAATTAAAATCTAATCTATGTGTGATGTTATATTATTCTCAGGAGGCTTGAAAGACCATAAAGCTTTCAATAACAGCATGCACTGTCATCAACTTCACTAGTTTTGAGAAGCAGCAGATATTTGCAAAATGAGATGAATCATCTAAGGTGAAGTCTCAGAAAGGTGGGTGCCAGAACTAAGCTTAAGTTCCAAATGATAGGCCATCTTCTAAGAATCAGTCACTAGGTATTTATTAAAATTCTACTGTGTGCCTGCTGACAGCTACTCTCATGAAGTAATGCAAATAAATATAACACAAATCTTTTCTCCCCAGTAACTACTACTCTGCTTAAAAGCAGCAAGACTTGTAACTTCAGGTCAGGCCAGTCAGTGTGTCAGAAGTACCCACTGGCCAGGTCAAGACTCTGAAGTTCTCTCTCCCTGTCACCTACCTCTGAGGGAGGCCATATATATATATATATATATTTTTTTTTTTTTTCCCCCAGCTTTTTAGGGCTGCACCTGTGGCATATGAAGTTCCCAGGCTAGGGGTCGAATCAGAGCTGCAGCTGCTGGCCTACACCACAGCCACAGCAATACAGGATCCGAGCCACATCTGTGACCTACACCACAGCTCACCACAATGCCAGATCCTTAACGCACTGAGCAAGGCCAGGGATCGAACCCACAACCTCATGGTTCCTAGTCAGATTCATTTCTGCTGCACCACGACGGGAACTCCTTTTTTGTTTTTTCGATTTTTTTTGTCTTTTTTGAGCCACGCCCAAGGCATATGGAGTTTCCCAGGCTAGGGGTTGAATCAAAGCTATTGTTGCTGGCCTACGCCACAGCCACAGCCACATGGGATCTGAGCTGCATCTGCGACCTATACCACAGCTCACAACAACGCCAGATCCCAAACCCACTGGGCAAGGCCAGGGATCGAACCTGCACCTTCATGGATACTAGTCAGATTCATTTCCACTGAGCCACGATGGGAACTCCAGAAGCCATATTTTCTAACATGAGTCTTTCTCCTTTCCTGGCCTTTCCCCTCTCCTGGCCCCCTGACTCCTACACCAAAACTAGCCCCTGGGCCAGAAACTGACTGTGTAACTCCTGGACTGCTACAAAGAGATGACTGGGTTCTTTTTCTTTCTAATCTGAATAGGGAAATATGAAACAACTGTGCTGGCAGTAGTTGGGTCTAAAGAAAGAAGGCCTGGGAGCTACAGTGGGTGGGTGAGGCTGGGGGGCTTGGCCACTGTACGTTCAAGATAAGGCAGGATAGAGGAGTAGGAAGCCAGTGGAATAGAACCTACAGAAAGAAGGGGGGATACCAGGGAAGTGCTTCAACTTCTTTCTAGTTCCAGACCACATTTATCCAGACACAGGAGTGCAGCTATAAAAAAAGAAGTGGGCTGTAATGATTCAGTAAGGACAGAAGCTAAGTGTCAAGTGGGAACAGAAGATTAAGAGCAAAGAGCAGGGCCCAATCATGTCACTCTACGACAAGGTTCCTCAGCCTCTGCTCTACTGACATTCTGGACTAATTCTTTGTTGTCCTGTGGATTACAGGATATTTAGCAATATCCCTGGCCTCTACCCACTAGATGTCAGTAGCAACTTCCTTCCCAGTTGTGCCAACCAAAAAAAAAAAAAAAAAAGGCAAAAACAACAACCACCACCACCTTGACTCCTGACATTGCCAGATGTCCCGTGGGGGCAAAACCACCCCTGTTTGAGAGACACTGCTTTAAGGAGACTGCTGCTGGCAACAGGAAGCCATTTAATGATTTTAAGCACAGGAAGGAATACAGACATGATCAGATTTGCTTTTCAAATGAATGGAGCAATGCAGAGGTAGACTGTAGAGAGGGAGGCAGGCAAGGAGGCAAAAGAACTAGGCCAACTAAAGACTTAGTTTTAGATGAAGAAGGTGAACATGTGACCAAAGGCAACAGTAGTGGAGACAGAAAAACAGGGTATGAATGCAGGTTACAACAGAGTTAGAACTCTGGGGCCCATTTAAATAAAGCATTTGAGGGGAAGGGACAGTGGGACAGAATTACTTGTAGGTTTATGACATGGCAATTTAGCTGGCTGAGGTGAGGGCCATTACCTAGGATAGGGAATTTAACAGGAAGACCAAGTTTGTTTGTTTCTTTCCTGGTTTTTGTTTTGTTTTGTTGGCTGCACCCACAGCATGTGGAAGTTCCTGTGCCAGGGAGTGAACTCATACCACAGCAGTAACCTGAGCCGCTATAGTAAAAATGCTGGGTCCTTAACCCACCGAGCTACCAGGGAACTCCTAGGAAGAGCAAGTTTTAAAATGAGTTTTGTTTTAACATAATAAAAGCTGGAGGTCAGTGTGGGATATCCAGGTGGTGAGATTAGCAGAGTTAGTGATCAGGAGGCCAACACTTATATTGTGCCAAATCTTGTACAAACATTAACTCCTTTAATCTTTACTCCATTCATCGAGATCCCAACTACATTCATCACCCCATCTTAAGACAGGGAAATGGCTGCAAACATAAGTTATTTCTCCCAGATTCCATAGCTAGTCAGTTTTGAAGCTGGGATCCCAAACTCAGATTCTGTGCTCTTAACCACTACGCTGTACTACCCGCCTCAGGAAAAAAAGAGAAAGACTGAGGTTATAAATGTAGATTTGGATGGTTTTTAGTATAAAAGCACATAGTAGGTGAGGCCACAGGCATCGAGGTAAATGCCCAAAAGACATGAGAAAAGAGAGAAGAAGAAAATAATCTAGAATGAAATAGTGGAGAAAAGTCTAAGTAGCTATCTGTTAATTTAAGCCAAAGGTAAAGGAGGAGCCAGAAGAAGGAGCCAGTGAAGGGTAGGGATGAAAGAGGCAACGGGGAAGCCTCAAGGGCAGGAAATAGGTGATGCTATCTTTGGAACCCACAGCAAATCCCTTGCACATCACCTACTCTATATAAATATTTCAACTGAATTGATAACCCTACAACCTCAAACAATGATATCAAGTATCCATGCTTAGAGTATATTCCAAAAATGTCATAGCTAAGCAAAACCCAAATCAGGTAGGTTTGTGATCTTTCTAGAACATCAAGAATCTATGGAAGACACAGTGTCATAAACATGAAACAACAGCCTAGACATCATATGAGATCATCCTATACATTTATGTCCAGCTAAAAAGACTTTTTAAAGCTTTATTCACATTCTACTTTCACAGCAATGAAACATATTACTCTGTTTTGCATTGTGTTGAAGATTGCATGAAATACTGGCTCCTCTAAGTTCTGCAAGCAAATGACAGAAACAAAATTGTGTAGTCTCTTCTTTATGAAGGAGTTAGAAAACGTGTATATGAAAATGAATTACTTCTCTCTTGAAAGAGTCACTAGAGCATCTGGTGCATCTTAAGCTGTACTGCTATAACAAGTCTTCTGTGTATCTAAACAGCTTTTTGTTATGCATTCCTTATTATACTTTACAATTTTTTTACTCCAAACACAAACATTTAGTAGAAAATGAGTTTCCACAAGATACAAAAAAGCTGGCCCCCACTTCCAATTCAAGACAAGCGTTTTCTAAGGGAATAAATCTTGATTTCCAGCCCCCAAATCAAAGTACTTTCCAAACTTAGATGTATGTACAAATCATCTGGGGATCCTGTTAAAACGGAAGAGTCTGATTCAGCAGATCTGGAGCTGGGTCAACACTGCATGTCTAAGACGCTCACTCCAGGATGATGTGGATGCTCTCCTCCACACTGGCTACTCAAACACAGCACTTGGAATGGAAGTGCCAGCAGTACTTGGACCCTTTTAGAACAGCCCGCCCCTCCATGTGACCAATACTATCTGTGGAAACTGACAACACGAGACATTTACATTAAAGTAATGCTTTTAAAGTCCATTTGCAACTCATTCACTGACATTTCCTTTTTTGCTGGTACAGAAGACGAGACCTTCTTTTCTTTCTGTCCTTCCATTATCCTAAACTGTGGATCTCATAGGAAAGCCCTCCACAAGAAGGTCCCTGGTGATTTTTTCAGGCCTCTCTCCTATAATCCCTATAAGGTCCACACCATGCCAACTGAATGGAATTGATACTTTCTAAATATAAACCATGCTCTCTCACCACGCCCCCTCTTGCATTGTTTTGGTTTGTTTGGTTGATACTTTCCCTAATCAGGCCAATCTCTAGAGTCATTACTCTCTACTTACCTTGCCTTCGTAATGAGATGTGACCTCGCCATTCTCTGAACCAACGACACACCCTCACCATAGGAGTTTTTCTTTTGTTCTAAAATTTACTACGTTCAAGTGGGTATATGTTAGTCTTCATCTTATCTCAGCTACTGAATTACAAGCTACTTAAGGGCAGAAGCTTTTAAAACTGATTTTGATATTCCTTGTACTGCTCAACACAGTTCCTCACTAAACACCAAATAAAGCTTCATCAAAATGAAGTAAAGCACTATTCCGTAATGATGATAAACTTGATCTAAATATTTCCAAATCTAAACTGTATTTCTTAGTTCTCCAAATACTATTGGTTTTCTACTTTCGTTATCATAGAAAATTGGGCAAAGGGTTTCTTTTTTTTTTTTTTTTGGTCTTTTTGCCATTTCTTGGGCTGCTTCTGCAGCATATGAGGTTCCCAGGCTAGGGGTCTAATAGGAGCTGTAGCTGCCAGGCTACGCCAGAGCCACAGCAACGCAGGATCCAAGCTGCGCCTGCAACCTACACTACAGCTCACGGCAATGCCGGATCATTAACCCACTGAGCAAGGGCAGGGATCGAACCGCAACCTCATGGTTCCTAGTCGGATTCGTTAACCACTGTGCCATGACAGGAACTCCTGGGCAAAGTGTTTCACTTGCATTTGTTCCAACTCTTACACCTAGAAAAACTGTATTTAATCTTGCTTGATACATTTTATCAGAACTTAAATTCCGAACCAGTTTTTCTGGCATTTTCAAATTAAACAGTCCAAATGTTCATATATCAGCTGAGGAAAATATTGTAATGAAATCTTCTGAAAACCATTATAAAACCCCATGTACACACAAAGAAAAATAGACCACAAAGCAGCTCAGGTATCATTAAATCTGACATGCTAAAACGGGGTATTGTGACAAAGGTTCATTTTTTAGACACTAAAAGCACTTTGGAACACCTGGAGGAACCTGAGGTATGAGGAGATGCTGTGTTTACTTTGAATCATGAAGTCAGCGTTAGTGCTAAGTCAGTCAACCAGACAACCTCTCATGTACAAACAAACAAACAAAAAAATCCAAAATAATGTACTATTAAATTAAATAGTGGGTCAAAGGAAAAGATCCTGTGCTAAATTCAGAGGACAAATAAACAGACTAAGAACATAAGGTAACTGACTGACTATTAAAAATGAGCCCAGGTCAATAAATATCTCTAACCAAAAAATGGAAAATCAGATCAAAGTGATACAGAGCTATGATAACCACCAAACGACTGGAATACAAAAACAAATCATCAGAACTGCACTGTCTCAAAAGCAAGAATTAAAGGAAAGGATTTAACGTCCCTGATTACACAACAAATATTCTACTCGAAAGCTGCTAGGACAATATTCTGCATTCTACCTGAAGAACAGAAAGTACCCACACTTGTTAAAATCCCCGCAAATGATATTCATTCATCAATTGTTAATTACCTTTCCTAGCCTTAAAGATTGTGTCTCTAGAGCTCCCCTTGTGGCTCAGCGGATTAAGAACCTTACCTTAATTAGTATCCACGAGGATGAGGGTTCGATACTTGACCTCACTCAGTGGGTTAAGGATCTGACATTGTCACAATCTGGAGCATAGGTAGCAGATATGGCTTGGATCTGGCATTGCTATGGTTGTGGCTTAAGCTGGCAGCTGTAGCTCAGATTCGATCCCTAGCCTGGGAACTTCCATATGATACAAGCACAGCCCTAAAAAGAAATAGAGAAAAAAAAAAAAGATTGTGTCTTTGGCAAAAAATGGAGAATGGACATGGGTGTTTCTGGCAATGTTGAAACGGGCAGAATAATGGCTCTCCCAAATGACCACATCCTTACCACCACAAACCCATGAATAGGTTACCTTACATGGCAAAAGGGAGTCGGCAGCTATGATTCACATAGCTTCAGACCTTGATGGGTAGAGTATTTGGGTAGGGCCAATGCAATCACAAGAATCCTCAAAGTAGAAGAGAAGGTCAGAGTGAGGAGATGTGAGAAGGACTCAACAACCTACTGTTGCTGGCTCTGAAAACAGGAGAGGAGTTCCCATCATGGACCAGTGGTTAACAAATCTGACTGGTAACCATGAGGTTGTGGGTGCGATCCCTGGCCTTGTTCAGTGGGTTAAGGATCTGGCATTGTGGTGAGCTGTGGTGTAGGTCACAGATGAGGCTCGGACCCTGTGTTGCCGTGGCTCTGGCATAGGCCAGCAGCTACAGCTCCGATTAGACCCCTAGCCTGGGAACCTCCCTATGCCACAGGTGCAGCCCTCAAAAAGACAAAAGAAAATAAATAAATAAATAAAGATAAAATTTTTTAAAAAGGAATTATATGATAAATTTGCATTGTTGTAAGCCGCTAATTTGTGGTAATTTATTATGGCAGCAATAGGAAACTAATACAATAGTTAACTGCTATGAAAAGAATTTTCTGAAACAGATAACTGCATTTTAAAAGAGTCAAGTGATGATCTATAAAATGCTCAGCAAAAATGTTGATCAAGATTTAGTTTGCATTGCTGAGTAATACACCTGCTCCCCTGTAAAGGGCTGACACACAAAAGCTTAAAAGCAGATTTTATAAAAAAGGTTGAAAGCAAATACAATTAACCTTGACAGAGAAGTTTGGGTTAGAAAACAAAGCAGAACAAGGTATTTTCAACCAAACAAGAAGGTGATAAAAATTAAGTAGAAAATGGGATGTTCCTTACAGATAGCATTTGAAAAGGGACCACCATAGTACCTCTTTCAGTAGGTCAGCCAGAAGGCAAAAATTAGTATTTCTTTTAAAGCTCATATTTACCTGATGATCCTCTGGGCAGCATACTGATGGAGAGAACGAAACTGTGCCGACATATTGGCTAAAGCTGCCAAACAATTTGTGTGAAGGTACTTGTCCTGTCAGAAAACAGCAAATTTAAAACACACATCAAGGCTTCTCAACATTTTAGGCAAGATTAACTAGACGCAAACTTGACTGTCATTGCTATTTTTCAGGCCCACAAGCTTTTTTCTCTAAGATTCCAAAATCCATTAAGCACTGAAAATTCACCACCAATTTGGAGGCAACATCTGGCACAAAAAATGATAATGCTATTTATGGTCTTCATTAACCCCACCCTGGAGAATACTCAAATATTTTGCTGCAGAAATATTAAGGTTTAGTTATAGTGTGCTATTCCAGAACCTAATGGTTCCATATAGTAATGAACTATAATTATCTTTCTAAAGTAAAAACTGGAGTTCCCTCTGTGGTGCAGTGGATTAAGGATCCGGTGTTGCTGCACCTGCGGTGTGATCACTGCTATGGTGTAGATTGCAGCTGTGTAATATGGTGTAGATTCAATATCTGGCCTGGCATGTGCTATGGGTGTGGCCATGGGAAAAAAAAAAACAAAAAACATTTTTTAAAAAAACTTAAAAAATTCTCCCTTCTAAAACACATGTGGCTGGAGTTCCCGTCATGGTGCAGTGGTTAACGAATCCAACTAGGAACCATGAGGTTGCAGGTTCGATCCTGGCCTTGCTCGATCCTGGCCTTGCTCAGTGGGTTTAAGGATCCAGCGTTGCCGTGCGCTGTGGTGTACGTGGCAGACGAGGCTCAGATCCCGAGTTGCTGTGGCTCTGGCGTAGGTCGGTGGCTACAGCTCCAATTGGACCCCTGGCCTGGGAACCTCCAAATGCCGCAGGAAGCGGCCCTAGAAAAGGCAAAAAGACAAAAATGAATGAATGAATAAATAAATAAAACACATGTGGCTTTTACAGTTTCAGATAAAAGACTGTGGATGTGTGCCTATGTTAGTCTCATAGAGGGCAATTACTGAAAGCAGTACAGTACACCTGACCACTTCTCTGAGCTATGAATTTTATATACTGCCTCTCTATTGACTGCAAATGAAACCTGCTCCCAGGTATAGCAAATACAACAAATCAGCTGAAATTTTCCTTTTACTCTTTAAAGTATTCTCTTTCTTCCACATTTCTTTCCTACCTGAATTCATATTTTCTTGTGCTTACATCTTCTTAAACTTTGTTGTTGCTGCTTTTATAAGGTAAATCAGTTTTACTGGTCCAGCAATGACATATATCTTTTATCTAAATGTGCTTCATAGCTTATTTTCTATTACATGTAAAATATATCTGATCACACAACCTATTAAATATTAAGAAATATGGAGTTCCCATTGTAGCTCAGCGGTAATGAATCTGACTGGCATCCATGAGGACTCGGGTTCGATCCCTGGCCTTGCTCAGTGGGTTAAGGATCCGGTGTTGCTGTGAGTGTGTAGGTCACAGACATGGCTCAGATCTGGTGGTGTTGTGGCTGTGATGGAGGCCGGCAGCTGCAGCTCCAATTCAACCCCTAGCCTATTTGACTCCATATGTCTTGGGTGTGGCCCTAAAAAAGGGGGTGGGGGATAGAAACAGACACTATAAACATTATCTTAGGATTATAATGCAGTGCTATATGCTCATCTATATTTTCCCACCATATTCCATGAGGATGTTAGCACTCTAAATATTGAAAGTGTTATAGATATAAAGGTAGAAAAATAGCTATGGAACACTTACTCTGGTTCTTGTCATGTTGTACTGAATGGTTCTTATTACAACTAGTATCAGAAGACTCCCCAGTGAAATTTCAGTTAAAACCCGTTCTGAATACCAAGTAATATTTTTTAATATCTGTAATGGAGAAGAAAAGTTTAAGTAAACATGACTGCTTGTCAAAAAGGGGATTATCCATATCTGCAATTTCTGATAAGCTAAGGCTTTGCTCTGAAGATGAGCTAAACAGTATATAAAAGTAAATTGTTGGAGTTCCCTTTACGGCACAGTAGAAATGAATCCAACTAGGAACCATGAAGTTGCAGATTTGATCCCTGGCCTTGCTCAGTGGATTAAGGATCTGGTGTTGCCGTGAGCTGTGGTGTAGTTCACAGACGTGGCTTGGATGCTGTGTTGCTGTGGCTGTGGTGTAGGCTGGAGGCTAGAGCTCCGATTTGACCCCTAGCCTGGGAACCACCATATGCTGCAGGTGCAGCCCTAAAGAAAAAAAAAAAAAAGTAAATTGTGAGAATTTCAGTTCAAGATGGCAAAACTGTGCTCATGTACTTACCTACCTGTCCTTCTTAAATATAAGAGAAAAAAACAGGTCTGGAAAACAGGATATCAGTAGCAGCTATATCTGAAACGAGCTATATCTGAAAAGGTATGCACATAGGACAAGACTGACCTGACAATAAAACCACTAGAACTGAGTAGTTTGAAGCAAAAATAAGAAAACTGAGGCATCTCTTGAAAAGTAGAGCTGTCTCAACCACCACAGAAAATCTCCACACTTGTGTCACGGAGAGGCCAAGATCTTCTAGAAAAGACATGCCTGTGCTCTGCTCTGGCTCTTCAGAGCAGGCAGCTCTGGTGCTCAGCCCAGGCCTCGGTATAGGCATGAATTGTCCAGCTGCACTGGTGCAGTTCCACAGACTTGTAACAGGGGCATCAGACAGAGAGAGAGAGAAATTGGGCGGCACAGAGGCCAATGCTGGGCTGCCCTAATGAAGGAGGCAAAATGCACAAGAACCAACAGGCTCAACTGGCACCAGAACTCCCCTGACATTCTCTTCCATTAAGGTCACTCCTACTTCTCTCCTTGACATATGGTGCCAATAGGCCACATTCTTTCCATCCATGCCTGAAAAAGGAAGAGACTTTTGGCTGGTTCTCACTCCCTCCACTAAGATAGGACCCTACACAGAGTACAGCAGACCTCCATCATTTACACCTTCCAAAGGAGGTCTCACTGCCTTTCAAAACTGAGCCTAGCTTTCATTTACAAATATGAACGGAGAATAACAAGCCACCAAAAAAGTAGAGAAATTCAACAATCTCAAAGGTATGATTAATCTAATGAGGTCTCTGTTCTAATTATCAGCATATATGAAACACAGAGGACGGAACACAGTAACACAGTGATACAATCACCAAACCCAAGTGTATGAATTTCTAGTAAACAAATAAGCCAGTTTCTACAAGTAAATGGTGGAATAAGGTGAGAGAAGGAGAGACTGTTATAGGTTAAAAAAGGTTGAGAATTGGAGTTCCCGTTGTGGCTCAGCCGTAATGACCCCAACTAGGATCCATGAGGACAAGGGTTCAATCCCTGGCCTAGCTAAAGTGGGTTAAGGATCCAGCATTGCCTCGAGCTGTGGTGTAGGTCTCAGATATGGCTTGGATACAGTGTTGCCGTGGCTGTGGCACAGGCGGGCAGCTACAGCTCCGAGTCAACCCCTATCGTGGGAACTTCCATAAGCTGCAGGGACAGCCCTCAAAAGACAAAAAAAAAAAAAAAAAAAGGCCAAGAACTAAATGCATTAAGTAGGCTTTGGAAACTGCTTCAAACCAACCAACTCAAAGAAGACATTTTAAAGATAATTGGAGAAAACGGACTATTAATACTTTAAAAATATTGCTGATTTTTTTGGATGTGATAATGGTATTATGTGTGTGTGTGTGTGTATGGTTTTTGTTTGTTTGTTTTTTCCTTATTAGGGCCACACCCGCAGCATATGAAAGTTCCTAGGCTAGGAGTTGAATCAGAGCTGCTGCTGCCAGCCTATGCCACAGCCGCAGCAGTGCAGGATCCAAGCCACATCTGTGACCCACGCCACAGCTTGCAGCAATATCAGATCCTTAACCTGCTGAATGAGGACAGGGATTGAACCTACATGAGCCCACTGAGCCACAATGGGATTCCAATGGTTATAGATCTTTTTGAAGCCCATACATATCAAAGTGACATACTTAAAAATTCACAAATGATGTAGTTCCGTTGTGGCTCAGTGGCTAACAGACCCAACTAGTAACCATGAGGTTGCAGGTTTGATTCGTGGCCTTGCTTAGTCAGTTAAGGAACTGGCATTGCCGTGACCTGTGGTATAGGTTGCAGACAGAGCTCGGATCCCGAGTTACTGCAGCTGTGGCGTAGGCTGGCAGCTACAGCTCCAATTTGACCCCTAGCCTGGGAACCCCCATATGCCAAGGGTGGGATCCTAACAAAGACAAAAAAAAGACAAAAAAAAAATTCACAAGTGAAATTTTATATATGTGTGTGTGTGTGTGTGTGTGTATATATATATATATATATATATATATATATATATATATATGATTAACAGGATTAAAAAATATATTTTAGCCAAAATACAAAAGGCAGAGAGGGTGGTGTGGCCAGATGAAATAAGAACAGAGGAATGTTGATGAGTCCATTGAGATTCATTATACTATTTTCCAATTATGTTTACATTTAATGTGTTCATAAAAGCTTACTAAATAAACAAATAATATGAAACAATAAATGTGAAACTAAACAAGCAGAAAAATAGAGCTCTAATTAAACAAAGATAATTTAAGAAGCTGGGGAAAAGTTTTTAAAATCCTAATTAGTATCTCCGGTGAGATGTGATGGAATACTGTAACCATAAAACAAGAACAGGCTACTATGAAAAATGAGAATCACAGAACGAAGAAAAGCTCCTGAAGATTAAAAATATGATGACTGAACTTAAGAGAGAGGAATTAGCACAATGGGCACTATGGAAAACTGAATTTGTGATTTGAAAGACAAAACCAATAAGTTCCCTCAGACAATAGCAATGAAAGGTAAAAAGACAAAGTGTAAGAGAAAAGTAAAGATCCATTAATAAGATTTCCAAAAGGGGAGTTCTCATTGTGGCTCAGAGCTAACAAACCTGACTAGTATCCATGAGGATGTGGGTTGATCCCTGGCCTTGCTCAGTGGGTTAAGGATCTGGTGTGGCTGTGGTATAGGCTGGCAGCTGCAGCTCCAATTTGACTCCTAGCTTGGGAACTTCCATGTGCCTCGGGTGCGGCCCTAAAAAAAGACAAAAACAAAAAAAAAACTGTTCCAAAAGGGACAGACTAAAGCTGACTCTTGAACAACATGGGTTTTGAACCAACATAAATCCACTTATATGCAAATTTTTCCTTCCAATAAATATACAGTCAGCCCTCTGTATCTGCAGGTTGCCTTCTCAGACAGAAAGGGCTGACTATGGGACTTGAGCATCTGTGGATTTTGGTATTCATGGCGGGTCCTGGAACCAATCCCCTGCTGATACTGAGAGAGGACTGTAGAAGAAAAATGAAAAAATTAGTAACAGAAAATTTCTTTGAAGGAAAGAGAAACTTTCAACATTTTATGCAAAAATATTAGGAAAAAATCAAAATTTATTCTGATAAAATTTCTGAATTCGCAGTATATGAAAAAATCCTACTGGCTTCTAGACAGAAGAAATATGTTGTCAGAAAAACAAAGAAAAGCAGACTAACAGATTTCTCATCTTGAACACCATACATCTGAAGGGCAATGTCTACAAATTTTTGAGGAATAGATTATAATTCCAGAATTGTGTATGGAGAGAAACTACCAGACAAAATACAGAAAAATGAAGACTTATGAGTATGTAAAGACTTATAGCCACCCCTGTGCTATTTTGGGGAGAGAAAAAAAAAAAAAACCACCACACACAAAAGTGCTAAGCTGCCCTGCCTCACCACCGTGATGAAACAATGAAACATTAACAGCCAGAAAAATTAAAGAGAGGGAAAACAGGGTCCACTAAACAATAACAAAATAACAACCACCACAAAAAAAAAAAAAAAACAACCCCACAATCAGGAAATATAATTAAATCTCAATAATATAGTTGACTTTATTTCTTCCAAAAGAGCAACAAAACAGTTCTTTGCTAAGTCCCTCTCCCCCCAAACTCCAAAAAATATTAAAAATGACAAAGGGGGCATGACAACAGTAAGAATAAAGAAGTAAAGAAATACTGTCTTCAGCTTCATTTAAATGCCCACAAGTACCTCCACAACAGATTTTTCCTCACTTCAACTTTTTGGCAAGATTTTCACATCACCGAGCATCCCTCATTACAGATAACCCAACCCTGACCTGTTCTGCAGGCTCCGCTCAGAAGCTGGCATTTACAAGTGCCCAGTACGTGGTCATTGAGTACTGTTTATGAAGTAAAAAATGTAAAATCGTAAACATTTCCATTTCTTCATGATTAATAATGACCTTAATTAACTGGAAGAGATAACCTCCATGCAAAACAAATGACAGTAATGGAACATATTCAAAACAATGAGAGATTTGGCAGTTGAATCTTTAAATGTTGCTATGCTCAGTCCCTGTGACTTACTCTCTAAGGCAGCAGTTCTGGAAATGTGGCCCTGGGACTTCTACAGGTCCCTCAGACATTTCTGGAGTGTTCTCAAGGTCAACACTATTTTCATGATAATACCAAGACATTACTTTCTGCTCTCCTTCTCCCATGTGCGTAGTTCAGTTTTCCAGAGGCTACATGTCTAACAGCACAACAAGCTTAATACAGGACTCACTGAGAATCAGTTAAGGCTATTCATTAAAGAGATTTGCGAAAATGTACAACGAAGCCATTCTTCTAAGTTTTTGTTTGTGGAAAGCAGTTATTTTCATAAAAATATTTTACTAATGCTAACATGTAATGGGTTTATTACCATATTAACTATCTCTAAATGAACTAATCAAAAATTTTTAAATATGTCAGTTTTAACTGCTAATATGGTTAATGTAGAGAACAATAACCCACAAAAGGATGTTATCTGGCATCCTCAATTATTTTTAAGTGTAAAGACCAAAAAGGTTAAGAACCACTGCCCTGAGTCTCCAAGGGAATACTAACCCAGGATCCTCATTAGGCAGCTTTACTAGTCAGAGGAGCCTCTGTCTTTTAAAAGGTCACACACTTGAGTATAGTTTGGTTTCTCCTCTCTCTTGGCTCTAGTGTTTAGAAATAAATTACCATAAGCCATCCTTATTTGAAACCAAGGTCACTGGCTCTTAATGTCTGCTTGTGTGTGTCAATTATACAACTGGATGGAAGAAGTGTTTTGAATAAAAGTAGTCTTATTTAACATTCAACAAATATTTAATGAGTATCCACATGGTAAACTTACAATGTTACTATGAAAATTGGAAATCCAATTTAGCATTTAAATAAAAGTCTGTCTTTTCTTCCTGTGAAAAATAAATCAATGTCTGGAAATTCTGGTAGTGTTTAAGAAAAATTAAAAATAACTAGTCAGAGAGTTTACACAGCTTCCCATGGGACGTCAATGCATAAGAGGCAGCATACAGAAAATTTTCTTGTTAACTTGGCTGTAGTTGTAGACCTATTTATTTGGTTCTTATAAAAACAATTCCTCATCTCTTGCATTCACCATCCATACAGTTTAATAGCTGCAGACTGTTATCATCTCGATTATGTGTTATATGTATTTATCATTTTATTCTAAAATTAGTCAAGTAACATGTAGAAGGAAACTCCTCAAGGATCTGAAAACATCTTCCTTCTTGAAAAGTATATAAGAATTATTTGTAGTTTCAGGTCTTTTTTTCAGCTTTTTTCTCTCATGTGATTTGTTTTTATTGAATATATTCCTTCCATATGTTACATAGGCTAGAATATTACATAGTAACATACAATATCAACTCTAAAAAACTAAACATATACAGAAAAGCGCAAAGAATTAACTTCCGTACTCCGACAAGTGACATTAACATTCTATTAACATGAACATTTAAGGTCCCCAAAGAGGGAAAACCACTCTCTTGTGTTTAATCTATACCTTTTTGGTCCATTTCAAATACTTCATATGTATACATACAGATAAACACACACACACAACCAAAAACCGGCATTCCTTTGTATATTTTCTAGTTTATATAAATAGTATCATAATATATCAGATGGAGTAGTGTCTTTGAAATTCACGTCTCCTAAAACCTGTCAATGTGACCGTATTTGGAAACTGGGTCTTTGTAGACACAATCAAGTTAAGATGAGATGATACTGACTTAGGGTGGGCCCCAAATCCTATGACTGATGTCCTTATAAGAAGAGGAGGCAAAATGGAGTTCCCTTAGTGGCTCAGTGGTTAACGAACCAGACTAGGATCCATGAAGACGCAGGTTTGATCCCTGGCCTTGCTCAGTGGGTTAAGGATTGGGCATTGCTATGAGCTGTGGTATAGCTCACAGTCTGGATCCCACGTTGCTGTGGCTGTGGCGCAGGCTGGCAGCTATGGTTCTGATTCGACTCCTAGCCTGGGAACTTCCACATGCCATGGGTGCAGCCCTAAAAAGCAGGGGGGAAAAAAAAGGATGAAAGAAAGACATGCTCATAAGAAAAGGCCATGTGATGACAGACACAGAGGTTGGATGCAGCCACAGGCCAAAGAATACCACGAACAACCAGAGGCTAGGATGGATATACTCCCCTAGACCCTTCAGAGAGAACAAGGCCCTGCTGACACCTTGCTTTTAGACTTAAGAGTCTCCAAAACTGTAAACAACCCATTTCTGTTGTTTTAAGCCACTCAGTTTGTTATGGCAGTACTAGTAAACTGACAGACTTAAGGATCTGCCTGTATCTTACTTTTTTCACTCAATATGTCTTTGCAACTCCTCTATGTTGATATATATAAGAATTAATATTTGAAGTTCCCGTCATGGCTCAGTGGTTAGTGAGTCCGACAAGGAACCATGAGGTTTCGGGTTCTATCCCTGGCCTCGCTCAGTGGGTTAAGGATCTGGCATTGCTGTGAGCTGTGGTGTAGGTTGCAGATGCGGCTCAGATCCCTTGTTGCCATGGCTCTGGCATAGGCCAGTGGCTACAAATCCGATTAGACCCCTGGCCTGGGAATCTCCATATGCCGCAGAAGTGGCCCTAGGAAAGACCAAAAAAAAAAAAAAAAAGGAATATTTACCACGTATGCCAAAGTCTAACAGTACTAGCTATATTTTTTTAAATGAACTACTTACATACTAGATAGTAAACAGCTGCTACCCTCAAACCACTCCCCCAGGACCTCTTCATGGTTTGGCAATTAATGTACAGAAGAGAACAAAGGAACAAAGGTCATGCCATTTAAATAGTTGAAAATCACCTCTACTTCATTCCATCCAACCAGCCCTGTACCAAAAGGCCACAGCTTTATTTACTTTTCTACTATGGAAATTTAAGTTATTTCCAGTTTTCCCCCTATTAAAAACAAGGTTACCTCTCTCATAACTAAGTGGATTAAGGATCCGACATTGCCATTGCTGTGGCTCTGGTTACAGCTGTGGTGCAAATTCCATCTCTGACCCAGTAACTTTCACATGCCGTGGTGCTGCCAAAAAAGAAACAAAAAAGCAATGTTACAGTATAGATTCTTGCCCTCAGTAAGCAAAATCTCACTATATTAAACTCAGAAAGCAGGGAGTCCTTACACTCCATACTGTTAATAGCTGGATGTTAATTACTGCAAGTCAGGAATCACAGAGATTTTGAAAATAAAAATACCTATAAAGTCCCTGTTTTCAAGCTACCCAGTTTGTGATACTTAGCAACTTCACAAGGACAGTTGTAAGAGTTTGTTAGGAAGTAGAATTGCTAAGACACTGAACAGCTCCTTTTAAAAATGTATGTTCTGATCTCTATTAACTGAAAAAGCACAGAGCACCAGTGTGCTACATAGTAGCACCAGCCACAAGCAGGGATTTAAATTGAAATTTAATAAAATTAAAAATTCAATTCCTCAGTCATACTGGCCACATTTCAAATGCTGGCATATTAGACAGTGCAGTTACAGAAAATTTCCATCAACATAGAAAGTTCGAATCAACAACTTGGTATAGGGACCACCACTGTATCTATCATGCAGTTTTATTAAATATTAATATTGATGCTTGTGAAGCACCTAAAGACCCCAGCTAGTACTCCCTGATCCTCTAACCTCTGACAACCAACCACTCTCCTAAATTTGGTGCTTCATGATCTGAATATTTTTGAATTTACTATTACCAAAACTTAGTTTATTTCATTCATTGTAGCTCTGCTGCAGTATTTATGTTATCAGCTGTTTGAATGTTTGAGCACTACAAACAATACTACAATGAACATTCCTTCAAATGTGCTCTGGTGCATCTATCGAAAAGTTTTTCCTAGGACTCAAACCAGGAAATGGAACTGCTAGAAGGTAGAGTATTTATTCTGCAGGTAATTTGAGGAATAAGAGAGGCCAATTCCTCTCGAAAGTGGTCCGACCAGTTTATACTGTCACTATCAGAATATGAGAGTCCTCTTTATCTACAGCCTCACCTGATATATGAGATGTAATTTTTGCAAATCTGATGAGTACAAAATATTTTGGTTATCTTAACTAGCATGATCCTGATGAATGATCAATTAAACATCTTTTTAAAATGCTTACTGGCCATTCAGGTTTCCTAGTCTGTTTTTTCTATTACTTTGCTCATTATTCTATCAATACTTTGGTTTTGGAACTGATTATAAGAGTTCTTTATAAATTAAAAATGCTAACCCATCATCCTATCTGTGGCTTGTTTTTACTTGTTCTAACAGTGAATTTTTTCATTTTAACACAAACATTAATCTTTTCATTCGTGGTTTACACATGTTTTTGCTTAAGAAATCCCTTTTTCAAATTTATAGAAATACTATCTTTTAATTTGTCTTTGGAGATTTTAAAATGCAGTCTTTCACATCTAGGTCTTATTGAACCAAGAGGAATTTTTCTTTGTATGTGAGGCAAGCCACTCTAATTTTACTTTTTCCATCTGAATGAGCCATGTTCTCAATCTCAGCATGATTTATTTACTACTTTTGCCACACTTCACATTTCCATATAAGAATGGGTTGTTTCTGGACTCTCTCAGTTCTTCGGAATTCAATTTATCTATTTCCTATTTCTATGTTAATAAAATGCAATCTTTTTTTTTTTGTTTGTTTGTTTTTTGTTGTTGTTGCTATTTCTTGGGCCACTCCCGCGGCATATGGAGATTCCCAGGCTAGGGGTCGAATCAGAGCAGTAGCCACCGGCCACAGCAAGGCAGGATCCGAGCCGCGTCTGCAACCTACACCACAGCTCACGGCAACGCCGGATCGTTAACCCACTGAGCAAGGGCAGGGACCGAACCCGCAACCTCATGGTTCCTAGTCGGATTCGTTAACCACTGCGCCACGACGGGAACTCCAAAACACAATCTTAAGAACTGAAGTTTTATAACTTGTCTATGTGGTACAGTTACTCCACAATGAACTGTTTCAACAACTTTCTAGGCTTCTTGCTTTTCCCTATGATTTATGGTATTAGCTTCTCAAGTATCATAAAAAAAACTGCTGAGATTTTGATCAGATATACATAGTGATTAACACGGAGACAAAATTAACAACTTTATGACACTGACTCTTCCCATCTGTGAACATGGTATCTCCATTTATTAATCCATATTTAACATCTTTCATTTAGGTAATTTATACCACTTAAAAACTACTGCAAAGAACAAATGCTGGAGAGGGTGTGGAGAAAAGGGAACCCTCCTACACTGCTGGTGGGAAGGTAAATTGGTACAGCTACTCTGGAAAACAGTATGGAGTTTCCTCAGAAAACTATAAATAGAATTACCATAAGATCCAGCAATCCCACTTCTGGGTATATTTCCAGACAAAACTACAATTCAATAAGCTACACGCACCCCGTATGTTTATAGCAGCACTACCCACAATAGCCAAGACATGGAAACAACCTAAATGTACATCAACAGATAAATGGATTAAGAAGATGTGGTACATTCTATTTTTAGTTTTCTGAGGAATCTCTATACTGTTTCCCACAAATGGTAGGAGGAATCCCTTTTCTCCACACCCTCTCCAGCATTTATTGTTTGTAGACATTCTGATGATGGCCATTCTGGCTGGTGTAAGGTGGTACCTCATAGTGATTTTGACTTGCATTTCTCTAATAATGAGTGATGTTGAACATCTCTTCATGTGTTTTTTGGCCATCTGTATGTCTTCTTTGGAGAACTGTCTGTTTAGATCTTCTGCCCATATTCTGATGGGGTTTTTTTTTTTTGGTATTGAGCGGTAGGAGGTGTTTATAAATTTTGGAAATTAATCCCGTCAGTCGCTTCATTTGCAAATATTTTCTCCCATTCTGTGGGTTGTTTTTTCTTTTTGTTTAGGGTTTCCTTTGCTGGGCAGAAACTTTTAACTAAGTCCCACTTGTTTATTTTACCATTTGATCCAGCAATCCCACTCCTGGGCATCTATCCACAGAAAACCATGACTCGATACATACACTCCAATGCGCATTGCAGCACTATACACAATAGTCAGGACATGGAAACAACCTAAATGTCCATCGACAGAGGAGTGGATAAGGAAGATGTGGTACATGTACACAATGGAATATTACTCAGCCATTCAAAGCAAAGAAATAACGGCATTTGTAGCAACATGGATGGACCTTGAAATTTTCATGCTAAGTGAAGTTGGTCAGACAGTGACAGTGAGACACCAACATCATATGATATCACTTACATGTGGAATCTAAAAAAAGGATACAATTAACTTCTTTGCAGAATAGGTACTGGCCCACAGACTTTGAAAAACGTATGTTTTCCAAATGAGACAGGTTGAGGGGGTGGGGGGATGCAATGGGGGTTTGGGATGTAAATGATGTAAAATTGGGTTGTGATGACCATTGTACAACTATAAATGTAATAAAAATTCATTGAGTAATTAAAGATGTGGCACATATACACAATGGAATACTACTCAGCCATAAAAAAGAATGTAAATTTTGCCATTTGCCACAACATGGATGCAACTAGAGACTCTCATAGCAAATGAAGTAAGTCAGAAAGAGAAAGACAAATACCATATGATATCGCTTATATGTGGAATCTAAATTATAGCACAAATGAAACTCCTAGAAGAGAACATAGGCAAAACACTCTCTGACATCAACATCATGAATATTTTCTCAGGTCAGTCTCCCAAAACAACAGAAATAAAATAAAAAATAAACCAATGGGAACTAATCAAACTGAAAAGCTTTTGCACAGCAAAGGAAACCAAAAAGAAAACAAAAATACAACTTACAGAATGGGAGAAAATAGTTTCAAACGATGCAACGGACAAGGGCTTAATCTCCAGAATATATAAGCAACATATACGACTCAACAGCAAAAAAGCCAATCACCCAATAGAAAAATGGGCAAAAGACCTGAATAGACTGTTCTCCAAGGAAGATATACAGATGGCCAGCAAACACATGAAAAAATGCTCAACATCGCTGGTTATAAGAGAAATGCAAATCAAAACTACCATGAGAGACCACCTCACACCAGTCAGAATGGCCATCATTAATAAGTCCAGAAATAGGAGTTCTCGTCGTGGCGCAGTGGTTAACGAATCCGACTAGGAACCATGAGGTTGCGGGTTCGGTCCCTGCCCTTGCTCAGTGGGTTAACGATCCGGCGTTGCCGTGAGCTGTGGTGTAGGTTGCAGACGCGGCTCGGATCCTGCGTTGCTGTGGCTCTGGAGTAGGCCGGTGGCTACAGCTCCGATTCGACCCCTAGCCTGGGAATCTCCATATGCCGCGGGAGCGGCCCAAGAAATAGCAACAACAACAACAACAACAACAACAACAACAACAACAAAAGATAAGTCCAGAAATAACAACTGCTGGAGGGGTTGTGGAGAAAATGGAACCCTCCTGCACTGTTGGTGGGAATGTAAACTGGTACAGCCACTATGGAGAACAGTTTGGAGATATCTTAGAAACCTATACAGAGAACTTCCATATGACCCCGCAATCCCACTCTTGGGCATCTATCCGGACAAAACTCTACTTAAAAGAGACACATGCACCCGCATGTTCATTGCAACATTATTCACAATAGCCAAGACATGGAAATAACCCAAATGTATATCAACAGATGATTGGATTAGGAAGATGTGGTATATATACACAATGGAATACTACCCAGCCATGAAAAAGAATGACATAATGCCATTTGTAGCAACCTGGATGGAACTAGAGACTCTCATACTGAGTGAAATGAGTCAGAAAGAGAAAGACAAATACCATATGATATCATCTAGAACTGGAATCTAATCTCCAGCACAAATGAACATCTCCACAGAAAAGAAAATCATAGACTTGGAGAACAGACTTGTGGCTACCCGATGGGAGAGGAAGGGAGCAGGAGGGTTCGAGAGCTTGGGGTTATCAAATACAACTTGGAATAGATTTACAAGGAGATCCTGCTGAGCAGCATTGAGAACTATGTCTAGATACTCATATTGCAACAGAACAAAGGGTGGGGAAAAAATGTATACATGTAAGAGCAACTTGATCCCCATGCTGTACAGTGGGAAAAATAAAAATAAAAAATAAAATAAATTATAGCACAAATGAACCTATCTAACAAAACAGAAAGAGACTCACAGACAGAGAAAAGACGTGGTTGCCAAGGCAGGGGGGGGAAATGGGATGGATGGGGAGTTAGTTAGCAGATGCTAACTATTACATTTAAAATGGATAATGAGTTCCTACTATACAGCACAGGGAACTATAGCCAGTCTCTTGAGATAGACTATAAGGGAAGATAATACAAGAAAAAGAATGTCACTTTGCTACACAGCAGAAACTGGCACAACGCTGTAAATCAACTTTAATTTTTAAAAACTATACTTCTTTTAGATTGATTTCTAAGTTCACTGTAGTTTTATTCCATTTTAAATAATATCTCTATATCACATTTTGAATTTCTTTGTTATTGTTATGCAGAAATAGTATTTATTTTGTATGCTGATCTTTGATCCAGAAAATGTGTTCGAATTTCCTCAAAGTTTAAAATTAGACTCTTAAATTTTCTGTGCAATCATAACTACATATATGAACATTTAGATTTCCTTTCTTTTCAATTTTTAATCACTTATAGCTTATTCTAGTCTTAACAATCTGCTTAGAATTCTAGTACAATGTTGAAAAGCGATAATAAAGGGCATAAACACTTTGTTCTGACTTTCAAGGAAATACTTCTAAAATTCCCAAAATATAGTACTTAACTATAAGTTTCTGTAGAGACAGGAATTTCTTTCTACCTTTATTGTGTTGAGCTTTCTCTCTCCTTTTTTTTTTTTTTTTTTTTTTTTGCTTTTTAGGGCCACACTTTCGACATATGGAATTCCCAGGCTAGGGGTTGAACTGGAGTGCAGCCGCTGGCCTACGCCATATCTCATGGCAACGCCAGATTCTTCACCCACCAAGCGGGGCCAGGGATCAAATCCGCATCCTCATAGATAACTAGTCAGCTTTGTTACCACTGAGTCACAACAGGAACTTCAAGGTTTTTCTTAAATCATGAGTTAAGTGTTGACTTTACCACATGCTTTTTCTGCATCTCTGGAAATGATTATATGGATTTTAACGCTTAAATTAATAAACTTCATCAAGATATTTTCTAATATGAAGCCATCTTACCATTCCTGCAGTAGTTGGTATTGACAGATACATTCTTTTTCCTATCTTGCTTTATTCTATTTTACAAATTAAATTTACAAGCTCTGTGATTACATTTCTGTCAGTACTGCCTTGAAATAATGACCTTCTTTGCCTTGCTTTGGACACCAGAGCTGAACACTGTAGTTATTTCTCCTTTGTTTGCTGTCTTGATGTTAAGTTTTATAAATAGAGGACATTTGGAGGGACACCTCAACACCAAAGCAAAAGGAAGACTCTTTCCTCCCTCCTTTCAGTGTAATGTTTTCTATGCAGTAGTCAAGAACAGATCAGCATGGGAGACTTTGTAATGTTTACCTAAGTGACCTTCACAGTTCACTTTTGCCCACACTCTAATAAGTTTCTTCACTCCTGGAAGATTGTGTATTCCTGGGACAACCAGGTCCTCTTGCTCAAAGATCTGGATCTCAGCTTTGGGTAGGTATGGAGAAGCTTCCTTTAAATTTCTAAATTCCTTCCTCTTCCTCTCTGCAACAGCTACTTTCTGCAGCTGCCTCTTCTGTATTCTTAAGCACTGTCAATTTCTTTCACGACTAAACACATTAAATAATTTAGGCTTACAGGTCATACAGTCCCTGTCACCAATGACTCGACTCTCCTGTTACCTAATCATACTGACAACATTTTGCACAGAAAAGGAAACCATGAAAATAAAACAAAAAGACAACCAACGGAATGGGAGAAAATAGTTTCAAATGATGCAACTGACAAAGGCTTAATCTCTAAAATATACAAACAACTTATACAACTCAACAGCAAAAACAAACAAACAAAAAAACCCCAATTGAAAAATGGGCAAAAGACCTGTATAGACATTTCTCCAAAGAAGATATACAGATGGCCAATGGGCACATGAAAAAATGCTCAACATCACTAATGATTAGAGAAATGCAAATCAAAACTACCACAAGATACCACCTCACACCAGTCAGAATGACCATCATTAACAAGTCAACAGATAACAAGTGATGAAGAGGGTGTGGAGAAAAGGGAACCCTCCTACACTTTTGGTAGGAATGTAAGTTGGTACAACCACTATGGAAAACAGTATAGCAGTACAGCAGAAAACTAAATATAGAACTACCATATGACTCAGCAATCCCACTCTTGGACATATATCTGGACAAAACTTTCCTTGAAAAAGATACATGCACCCGTATGTTCACAGCAGCAGTACTCACAAGAGCCAAGACATGGAAATAAGCCAAATGTCCATCGACAGATGAATGGATTAAAAAGATGTGGTGTATATATATACGGTACACACACACACACACACACAGGAATACTACTCAGCCACAAAAAAGAACAAAATAATGCCATTTGCAGCAACATGGACGGAACTAGAGACTCTCATACTAAGTAAAGTAAGTCAGAAAGAGAAAGACAAATACCATATGCTATCACTTACATCTGGAATCTAATATATAGCACAAATGGAACTTTCCACAGAAAAGAGACTCATGGACCTGGAGAACAGACTTGTGGTTGCCAAGGGGGCGGGGGAGGGAGTGGGATGGACTGGGAGTCTGGGGTTAATAGATGTAAACTACCGCATTTGGAATAAACCAACTAAAATGGAAAAAATAAAAATCATTAAAAAAATAACGAGAGCAACAGTGGAGCGCACGTAAACAAACAGCTGTGGATGTTTTGTAATAAAACCTTATTTACAAAACAAAACAAAACAAAAACCTAAGCAGCTGGCCTGCAGGACATACTTTGCTGAACTGTCTAATAAAGTTATTGTTGCTGATGGTAATGGTAATAAATATACGTGATTTAGAATATCAGTGAATCCATCACTATCTGTGAATTGAAAATTTAACATGAATATCACAGCAATGTGGCGGATCAGCAGAATAGCAGTGATATTCGAGAGGTGATTTTTCATATTAGAAATAGTAATTGAAGCAGGTAGTAATTTCATATATTACAGTATTTAGATTTAATATGAAAATGGATCCATTAGAACAAGTTGAACACATATATTCAACATGAAAGATACTTTCAATTGTATTAGTACATAAAAAATTCCAAATTTCTCAGGTTGTTTGTTACATTACTTTATTGTTCATATTTACCCTGGTTTGAAAGAGAGTTCTTCGACCAGATGTATTCAATCACTATCTTTAATTACACATCATCAACCACTGACTTGCATAGTTACACCCAAGTGCTTAAACCTTTATGTGCTATGGGTTTTTATATATTTCTTAATGAAACCAGTATCCTTAGGCTCATTAGCATAATCATGACACTTTGCTGAAACACATAATCTTTGGCATGTCTCTTGGTATATATGCATGTGTGTTTCTTTGAATACATACCTACTAGAATTGCTAGGTGTTCGGATTTGTGTGTGTGTATGTGTTCAAATTATAGAGAAAATGAGTTTACCAAAAGAGTTGTGACAATTTTTTTTAGTGGCCACACCCAGAGCATATGAAAGTTCCTGGGCCAGGGATTGAACCTGCACCTCAGCAGCAATCCAGGCTGTTGCAGTTGGGTTCTTAATCCACTGCACCATAGCAGGTATACCAGGAGTTACAACCATTTAAAACCCTACCAGCAGCACCACATCCTAGCCAGTAGTAGGTATCATCCTTTTTTAATTTTAGTCATTCAGGTGGGTGTCTACTAGACCTCACTGTGATTTAATCTGCAATTTCCTAATTACTAATGAAATTTTTAAAACACTTTTTAATAAGTTTATTGACCATCTAGATACATTTTCAAGTGCTTCCTCAAGCCTCTTATTCATTTTACCATTGTGTCTTATTCTTACTGGTTTGTAGGAGTTCATTACATAACATCATATTACATATGCTAAATATAAGCCATTTGTGAATTATATATATATATATCTCTTCTCCCACCCTCTGGCTTGATTTTTCATTCTCTCACTAATATTTTTCAATAAAAGCTTTAAGTTTTTTTTTTTTAATTTTTAAATTTTTTTTAGCTTTAAGTTTCAATGTAGTATATTTTATCAATCTTTTCTTGGAAAAGTATTTGGAAAATACTTCACAAAAGAAAATATATAAGCACATGAAAGTACACGAAAACTGCTCAATATCACTGGGCGTTAAGAACTGAAAATTCTAACCAAAATAACATACCAGAATATATTTCATAATTATGTCCCCAGTGGATGATTCCACATAGAGAACTTTATAGAAATATTTGATTTATTTATTCTTACTACTACACATAAAAAGGGAAAGGATAAAATAAATAGATCAACAAGAAAGTCAAGTTCTAGAGAAAAAAAATTATTTAAATACCTGAATTTGAAATGTCACCACCTGAAATCCTTATGGAACGGACTTAAATATGAGCTGAACCTAATGCTTTCCCTACCTAAACATCCCTGTTTTGGAGGTCAGTAAAGTTTAATTTTAATGCAAAATTCTGTGCTAATTTTAAAGTTGTTTTAATTACCAAACATAATAGAGATACAAAAAAGAACAGAAAATACAATTAAAAGTATATCCACCCTTGAATTTTGTTAAATCTTAATGTTTTTGTCAGATACGCTTGAAAGTTTTGTGTGGTTACTGGTTCTACTTTGGGGGGCTTTTTTCTTGTTTTTGTTTTGTTTTGTTTTCCTTTTTTAGGGCCACATCCGAGGCATATGGAAGTTCCCAGGCTAGGGTTGAATTGGAGCTGCAGCTGCCAGCCTAAGCCACAGCCACAGCAATACCAGATCCAAGCCACGTCTATGACCTACACCACAGCTCACAGCAACACCAGATCCTTAACCCACTAAGCAAGGCCAGGGATTGAACCCACATCCTCATGGATACTGGTTAGGTTCATTATTGCTGAGCCACAATAGTCACTCTTACTTTGGTTTTTGCTGCTGTTGAAGTGAACAGAAGATTATGGACCTAAAAGAAGCCCTACTGTGTGCCCTCCCCATTTTCATTCTTCTTTCTTACTTTGATATAGCCAGTAACCTGTTTTATTCTACATGTTCTAAAAATTTTCAATATTATAAAGTGTTAGATGACCATTAATAGACATGTCCTCTCTATGCAAATGTGCAAGAGTCTTTATAGACAGCCTTGGAGTAAAATGCTGACTTGTGGGGTATACACAGCTTCAGTTTCACCCATATCTCTTAAAACTATACACACACCTGTCTTATGACCCAGCAGTTCTCCTCCTATGTATATGTCCAAATAGATGAGTGCATATGTCCACCAAAACACGTTCAAAAATGTGCACAGTCACTTAAGCAAAAATAGCCCCAGAGTGGAAAAAAAGCCAAATATCAACCCAGAAGGGAATAAATAAATCTACTGTGGCATATTCATACAATGGAATAGCACATACCAATTTAAAAGAGCAAACAAATGATGTAGTAACATGGGTGAATTTCAGCAACACTATGTTGAATAAAAGGAGCCAAAATAAAAGAGAACACATGAATTTCACTTCCTAATATCCAGTAATAATAAGCATTTTTCATGTACTTTCCATGTCCTTGTATATCTTCTTTTATGAAGCATTTTTCCAAATTTCTCCCCATCATTTTAAATTATACTTTTTATTTTGAAATAATTGTAGTTTTAAGAAAAATGCACCTTTTACCTCTTTTCCCCTAGTGACTACAATAATTCAAGGAGATGCAAAAACTAATTTATTAGGGAGTTCCCATTGTGGCTCAGCAGTAACAAACCAGACAGGTATCCATGAGGACATAGGTCCAATCCCTGGCCTTGCTCAATGGGTTAAGGATCCGGTATTGCAATGAGCTATGGTGCAGGTTGCAGATTCGGCTCGGATCTGGTGCTGCTCTGGTGTAGGCCAGCAGGTGCAGCTCTGATTTGACCCCTAGTCTGGGAACTTCCATATGCCTCAGGTGTGGCCCTAAAAAAGGGCCCTACAAAGAAAAAAAATAAACAATCTCTTAGGAAGGAAGTCAGAATAGTAAACTCTGGTTGGTGTGGGGTACTGACAAGAACAGGGCAAAAAGGAATTTTCTATTATGCTAGAAATGTTCAATACTTGATATGGGTGGTAATAATACAGGTATATACATACGTAGAAACTAATAAGCTGTGACTTTAAAATTTGTGCACTTTCTACTTCATACTTCAATTTTAAAATGCTTTTTAAAATCATTTTGGCTTTTTATTCCTTATCAAAAGAAAGATAAATACTATTTTTCAAAAAAAAAAACTGATTAAGGCAGTGTAAATATTTTCTCTGGTGGTACTTTACTAAATACAAGAATAAAAAAAAATTTGTATGTTTTAAACCCTTTCTACAATGTCAAGATTCCTTAAACCTAAGTTGAAATGATGGCCCCACTACATAAGAGACAAAAATAGTTTCAACAGACTAGCAGGGAAGATAAAGATGATACGAAAAGCCTACTGAAGAGAAAAAGAGGAAAGTGTTTGTACCTGAAGAAGATTGTGACCTCTAAGACCGTCTCCCACCAGATTCCCACACAAGACTGGAACAATCTCTTCTGAGAAACTGATCGCTCCAAAAGAAAAGGCCTACAGAGAGTAGGATGCCCAGAGGAAGAGACTGAAGTGCTGCCCATACACAGAACTTCCAATCAACGTTTTAGTGCATGCTCCCAAACAGGAACAGATGAGCAAGAATCACCGCACAGTTGAGGAAAGCCTCCAATGAGGATTAAGACAGAAGCCAAAGAAGAAAATGAAACTTCAGGAAAAATGCAATATGTTTTTAATAGCTTTCGAGAGGATTCTCAGTTCTGCTGAAGAACTGAGAGTTGCATTAGTGATTGGTACATGAACATAAAACAGGGCAGTGATGTGCTACAGGAACATTAAAACATGTACAAGAAAGGAAATGCAATTATCATACACTTCATCTGAGCACAGAATAATAGTTAACAAAGTCATAATAATGTAAAAGCTAAGTTAACCAAAAAAATAATAAGATGGAAGGAGGAAAAAAAAAATCTGTGAGTTGGAAAGGGGTCTGGGAACCCAGAGTGAATACTGAAGACATGCAGGAAGAAGAGCTAACAGCTCAGGGAGATAACAGTTAATCTACCTAAATTGAAAAATAAAGAAATATTATAAGCAAGTTCTTTTGAAACATAGTGCTCAAAGCATTTGTCTTTAGGGAGTGGGAATCAGGTATGGGGTAGACATGGGGTCTGCTATTTTGTATTAAAACCCAGTACTTCTATGCAAGTTTTAAAACGATTACATTCTACTACTTCGACACAAAGAAAATACCAAAGAGGAAGATACATCATTTTGGGAATGGAACTTGCCAATAGGACTAAAATTTAAAGAGTTAAATTATATTATTTTTAAAAATACAAAGCATTTTTTCAGTCTTCTTGTTCCCTGCTTTTCACTCTTCTATATAAAAGGAACAAACCTGTTTGAGAATTTCTGCTACAAGTAAAAAGGGAAAATGGAAAGGAAAAATGAACTTGGTGCAGTAAAAACATTTCTATCAACTACTAAAGAAACTATTTGAGAGAGTTTTTAATAGTAGCTAATAGTCATTCTGGGGAAAAAACAAAACAAAACACCACTTAATAAATCTGAAGAAAGACACACCGTTTCTAAATCAGGCACTAGCAGAAAACATCCACCAGAGGGAAAAGAAGGACATAAGGGTACTAAGGGCAGTAAATTTTATGGAGTGACATGTCTGTTCTGTAACTCTGATCAAGGTGAAGGCAGCTTACCACTTCGTGAATGGACCTATTGAAGCCATCATCTTCCGTAAGGATCAACAATATTATAAGGGCCATATACACATGGTGTGAATTTCTTTCTTCCACATGATACAGAATCTCGAGAATTGGTAAAACCTAGTGAATAAAAATTTTAATTTACTATTTCAATTACTTTATTATAAACCAGTATTTTATTTATAACTTTTCTTACATACCCTATGCTTTAATTTAGTTGTATTTTTCCTTAGAAGGGAAAAAAAAATACAAACCAGCCTGTGACTAAAAGTATTTTTCCATGTGTACAGCTAAGGTACCAACAGAGAAAGGCATCCCCCTCTGTGAAGGTTGGCTGCCACATACAGTTTGGATTTACAGGGACCATTTAGGCTCACTGGTAAGCATCTGACACTGAAGAGAGCAAGTGAGCCTTCAGCTTAGCAGGAACTTACACAACAGGGTATTCTTAGAAAAGCTGTATAATATGTCAAACATTACCTTCTTAATAAAAGAATTATTAACAACAAGACCATATCAGCACAGTAAATTTTCTACCAGTGGTATCTTTCCTATCTGAGCCTCAACAAATTATAGAAGACAGACAGGGAAGAACATTATGCTTTTGGTTAAAACATTATAAGATAATCCATGTAAGAGACTGAAAACAAATATACAAACTACACCTCACCCCACCTCACCCCCCTAAAAAAATCCTAAAACAAAACCTTTTAACTGTTTACTGGTGTTAACTCACCACATGCAGACAACTGTTTCCCTGCATCTTATGTACCAACATCCCTTGCATGGATCTTTCTAGAACACAGGATGTCATGGGTTTTCTGCTTACTACCATCATTTCCTTTAGGCTACATCATGCTCAGAATTGTCTGTTTATACTCACTCACTCATTAGGAAACAAGCCTTCTCTTTATAGGCTTTTGCTAACATGAGTAATACACTGTTATATCTAATTTTGCTACTTAAGCCAATGGTTTCCTCCTACAGCTTGTGCTGCAGACAGGTTCTTTTCATCACTTTTTTTTTTTTGTCCTTAGTGTCACTCTGACACAGAATAAGCTTTTTCAAATGAATTATAATATTCCATGTTTATTAATTATTTTCACCTTTAATGCTGAAAAAAATGGCCACCAAATCCCTGGTGAATCCTGCTATCACCCTATAAAAACTGCTGCAGAGGGGACATTCTTCTTGCCACAAGCAAGCTGCTATTTCAGAGATGTTCACAATTTTATTAATGCATGAATAGTCCAACATTATTTATATATTTTGTATTTCAAGTATAACCTAAAATCTTAGTGAAGTAGCTTAGTTTTCATAGAAATATGGACTTCCCGTTGTGGTGCAGCGGAAATGAATCTGACTCAGAACCATGAGGTTGCAGGTTCAATCCCTGGCCTCGCTCAGTGGGTTAAGGATCCGGCATTGCCATAAGCTGTGGTACAGGTCGCAGATACGGCTCAGATCTGACGTTGTTGTGGCTTTGGCATAGGCCAGCGGCTACAGCTCCGATTCCACCCCTAGCCTGGGAACCTCCATGTGCCTCGGGTGCGGCCCTGAAAGGACAAAAGACAAAAAAAAAGAAAGAAAGAAAGAAAGATTTTTGTTTACACACTAGTGATAAAGGAAATACATGATTGCTTATAGGAGTTACTGTCTATGAGCAAAAATTTGGAACCAATTTCACTCACCTAGTGAAGCATGGTGTGCATTTATGTGATGTCTGGCAATGGTACTGAAAAAGAACTATAACATTCTAGAAACTGAGTTCAGAGAGCATTAAAGCTTTTTCTTTTTTTTTTTTTGTCTTTTCTAGGGCCGCTCCCGAGACATATGGAGATTCTGAGGCTAGGGGTCTAATTGGAGCTGTAGATGCCAGCCTGTGCCAGAGCCACCACAAGAAAGGATCCAAGCCGCGTCTGCAACCTACACCATAGCTCACGGCAATGCCGGATCCTTAACTCACTGAGCAAGGCCAGAGTTCGGACCTGCAACCTCATGGTTCCTAGTTGGATTCATTAACCACTGACTGAGCCACGACGGGAACTCCCAGAGAGCCTTAAAATTAAGCCTGTTGAAGGGACAGGACACTTGGGAAACTGAGTTGAAAAATCAACCTCCTCTTAGTCGATCTCATCAGGAATATGCTGCAACTGTAACTGGCTACTCGAATGTGGTGGGTGGGCACTTAGCAGCAAAAAGGAACCAAGAGGATATAAAATTATTCTAGAGAACAGCAGCCAGTGTGTCTTGGAGGACTTGATCCAGGCTGAGTCACAGGTAGTGGGTAGCTGTTAAGGACCTAAAGGTCAGGGAAACTTGTCGTGCTGTGTGCTCTCTCCCTCTGTGCTGTGAAGTCATCTCTATGTGCACTGTCTGCTACACTGTAAGAGTCACACCCCTGCCTTCATCTGCTGGCATCTCATCAACCTTGATCATGACGTCTGTAACCTGGCAAACATACATACCCTCCTGGGAAAAGAAATTACTCTTCGAAATATTATAAAATACAAAAACCATGTTTAGTGTGATACTCACAAGATTTTCCATATCTGTGCGAGCCAACATGTATGTTCTAATATTACTATTCTGATGCAGCAATGTATACAAAAGGAGGGTTGCTTGATCAGATGTCTGCTGTTCACAGAGGGCCATGTACAAACTGTTAAAGTTAATCTGGAAAGCATGTGGATTTGATGAGGGGAAAGGACTGCTATCTGGAATGCAGAAAACAACATTTTAAAAGTATTATATTAGCACTTTCTAGACTGTGCCTTAAATATATATAATAAAAGCCATTAATACATATAATTAAATTTCTACTAAGCTGCTACATTTCAGATTCAAATTTTCAATCTGTATTCTAAATTTTACCTAAGAATGAACTAAACTAATGTAAAACCTGACTATAGTTGATAATCGTATACTCAAAATTTGCTAGTTGAACTGAAATGTTCTCATAAAATAAAATAAAATAAACATAAAAACCTAACCCAACCCCCAAATGGGAGTTTATTTCCCTGTACTATTCTAAACCATGGATTTCCACTGATTATAAATATTTGAGCAAATGTTCTGTAACAAAGTGACTTTTTTTTTAAAGCCAAATATAAAAAAATACTATTTTTGCACTAGTATAGATGAATTAAACTATCATTAAAAATATGAACTTAGGAGTTCTCTGGTGGCACAGAGGATTAAGGATCCAGCTTTGTCACTGCAGCAGCTTGGGTCGCTGCTGTGGCATGGATTTGATCCCTGGCCTGATAATTCCATTTACCACAGGCAAGCCCCCTCAACAAAAAATACATACATACGGACATATACATATATATACACACACACACACACACACATATTTAAAAAAAATACAGCTATGAAACGAGGCAAAAGGTCCTCTAACATAAAATTTAACCATGGCACTGAACTCTTTTGTTACCAAAACTAAATCTCCACCAGCCCTAAATAAAAATATCGAGACATAAACAGAAAATCCTCTTATAAGACACAGTTAAAAAGAAAAAACTGCCTTGAAGATGTTAATTTTTTTCAAATGAATCATCACAGCTGAAATATTCACCAATGTCATTAATCTACTTATGAAGAAAATAGCTAGGATAACAACATATAATTTTGATTCCTTTTTTAAATTTTTTTGGTCACATTTGCAGCATGTGGAACTGACCCACAACTGCTAAGAAACTTTTTTTTTTTTGCTATTTTAGGGCCGCACTCATGTGTGGCCTATGGAGCTTCCCAGGCTACGAGTTGAATCAGAGCTGTAGCCACTGGCCTACACCACAGCCACAGCAATGATGCATCTGAGCCGCATCTGCGAACTACACCACAGCTCACGGCCAACACCGAATCCTTTAACCACTGAGTGAGGCTAGGGATCGGACCTGCATCCTCCTGGATACTTCATGGATACTGTGTGTCTTCACAGCTCCAAAAAGACAAAAAAAAAAAAAAGAAATATATGCCAACAAAATCTTTGATAGCACAATCTTGTGCCTCTTAGACTTTTCTTTCTAACCTTTACATCCATCAGAAAAATACATCTAAAAAATATCTTCAATTTTTCTTCAAAGTGCCCTCATCTTTTCCCTCCATATTTATAACACAGGTTATTTTTTCAATCCTAACACTGTATTTTTGACACTTAAAAAAACAATTGTTTTGTGAGAGCAACCTATACTCTGCAAAGGATGTGCTGGATGTACAGAGAGTATGCCAACATGACAGAACCTAGAGAAGACTCAGTGGAGGAAGATTCTGGACATACTACACTTCTTTACAATGGAAGCAAAGTAACATGTTCACCTGACTGCAAATGGAATACATATGTTGTGTGTCTATACATTACTAGCTAGAAAGTACTATGAACCAGTCTTTACATGGACAGCTTTATGTAAATTATCCTTTATTTAAGCCATAGGACAACCATGTCATTACTCTAACCAGTTTTACAAAGGATGAAAGAGAGGCTTGGAGAGATTAAGTAACTTTTCCAAGGTCATCTCTTAGTATAACATAGATCAGTTCCTGTTGTTTTCACCACACTATATCATTTCTTATAATAGTGGCAAAAATTGAGTTTGTCCTCTGATAAATGCTCATTTAATTCTTACAAGAACCTTATGAGGTAGAGATTATAATACCTGTTTCATCAATAAGGAAACTAGTATTTTAAGATTAAAATCTGAGATATGAACTCAGGTCAATCTAACCCAAAAGCCAATGTTCTGAATCACAGTCTCTCAAAAGATGACTATCCCAGGAAGGTTCAACTCTAAACAGTAACATCCGGCCAGAGCAGCAAAAGTAACAATAGCAGAGATCAAATACTGAACACCTGCTAGGCTGCAAAATCTGAGCTCATCATTTTAAAGCCTTAGCCTATTTGGTACTTATACAAATACTATTAGGTGATACTATCTTCATTTTACAAAAAAGCCATTGAGGCTTACTGAGATTAAGTAAGCTGTGAAAGGCCTCATAGCTCTGAAGTGACAGAAGTGTGGCCTGAACTCAGGTCAGCTTGACTCCACAACTGCCTTTCCTAACCCTTGAGTCACACTGTCACCAAGAAGAGTACAGTAATGAGAATGGAAAACACTAACTAGATTCAGGAGTTTCTATTCTTACCTATCAAACTGTTAGAGACTCACATCCCCCTGCAAATAATAATGCCAGAGTCAGCAAAGGCACAACTAACTGGCACCCACTCTCTATAAGAAACATGTATCAGAACAGCTCCAGAAAGGAACTAAGCAAAGAGCACCAGAAACCTTAAAAATGTTCCTATCCAATAACTGCCCTTCTTACCATCTTCATTACATTAGTGTTAGATGTATCTTGAAAATCTAGCAACCATGCTAACCTTGCTTTTAGAGTGCAGTCTTTTGGTAAGTGATTACTGTTTCAACATGGAACTTTCTGCAAAGGCTCTACTTCAGGGTTTGGCAAATTACAGCCCATGGGCAGCCCACCACCTGTTTTGGAAATAAAGATTTACTGGAACCCAGCCATGTTCACTTGCTTATGTATTACCTACGTTGCTTTTATGCTACAATGGCAGTTAAGAGGTGGTGACAGAGACCACACGGCCCTGCAGAGCCATCTGCCCCTTGCCGGAAAAAGTTTGCTGAATTCTGTTCTTATTTTTCGTCCTATAAAACTCTACCTGCAATACAGACTTTGAATTAAAAATTTCAAACAACCTATTATTTGGAGCTTTCCAGATTAATTCCTACCCCTAATAAGGTAGGACAGGCAAATCCAAATTAAGCACATGCTGGCTTGGTTATCTCAGAAAGAAAAGTGTAAATATAAATGAATATAAGGAACCGCTGGCCTCATGTAAGATTTACTTGATCTTCTTGAGAATACAGACATAAAATCTAAGCTTCTCTCATCTTTAACTGACATGAAAATACACAATTCAACAAGTAATCTCCACAACTGAAAGTCGGTAAACAAAATGGAGTAAATAATACCTTTTTTCCTCATTAGAAAAAATACTCACAGAAAGAAACCCCCACAAACCTTGAGTATTCTTGAAGGACATGATGGCCTGTCTGTAGGGGTTTGGTGCGTCTGCAGCATCTGTCAGGTTGGCCAGCACCAGCAGAAGCAGGAGACTCTGGTTGGCCAGAGGGGAAGAAAGTTCTGGAGCGGCGGCTGCTTTGCTGCCCACACCACCCAGTGTGAAGACAGTCCAGAGTCCAGCTTGAGAAGAAAACACACAGTTAAAATGTGCTGGGACTAGTAAAATGAATCTATTTCTGTACAACATTCTATACTTGCTCATATTTTAAAGTTTGGAATAACACTCTCTTCTTATGAGAGCAAAGCCAGTCCTTAATTACAAAATTCTGTTTTTTTGTTTGTTTATTGTCTTTTTGCCATTTTTTGGGCCGTTCCCATGGCATATGGAGGTTCCCAGGCTAGGGGTAGAATCAGAGCTGTAGCCACCGGCCTATGCCAGAGCTACAGCAACGTGGGATCCGAGCCGCATCTGCAACCTACACCACAGCTCATGGCAATGCCAGAGCCTTAACCCACTGAGCAAGGCCAGGGATCGAACGTGAAACCTCATGGTTCCTAGTCGGATTCGTTAACCACTGCGCCACGACGGGAACTCCTGGAAATTCTTATATTATTGCCTGAGGATATAAAATTTGTAAAGACTATCATTCCCCATTCCGATAATTCCACTTCTACTTCCCATAGATAACCAAAATACTACTAAGTCCCTTACATATCTTTCTTGATTTTTCTTTGTATTATCAAAACATTACATAAGAAAATTTCATGTACAACTTTATAGCACTGTACTTGAAAACCAAAGCAAAATATTAAAATATCTAGGAAAAAACAAAACATCAAAATTGGCCAAAGAAGATGAACACCTAAGTGGATAAATAACCTTAGAAGAGTGGAAGCCAGGGTCAGAGCTAAGCCTTAAAAAAAAAAAAACCAAGTGCAGATTTTTTTTTTTTGCAAAGTAGGTCTACTAAACCCTCAAAGCACAGACAATTCTCATATTATGTATGCAGCTCCAAAATATAGAACAAGGACCATATGTACACAATTCATTTGACAAGGCCAGAAAAAATCTCTTTGATACACAATTGGATAAAGAATTCATTTAAAACAAAAGAGAGAAATGAATAGAGATATTTATTTATTTATTCATTCATTTTGCTTTTTAGGGCCACACCCGCAGCATATGGAGATTCACAAGCTAGAGGTCAAATCGGAGCTATAGCTGCCAGCCTTTGCCACAGCCACAGCAAAGTAGGATCTGAGTCACGTCTGCGACCTACACCACAGCTCATGGCAACGCTGGATCCTTAACCCACTGAGCGAGGCCAGGGATCGAACCCACAACCTCATGGTTCCTAGTCGGATTCATTTCTGCTGCGCCACAAGGGGAACTCCTGAGATATTTAATTTTATGGCTGCACCCACCTGGAAATTCCCAGGCCAGATATTGAATCTGAGCTGCAGTTGTGACCTATACTGCAGCAGCTGCAATGCTAAATACTTTTAACCCACTGTGCCAGGCCAGGGGTGGAACCCATGCCTCCACAGCAACCCACTCAGCCACAGCAGGTACTCCACGAATAGAGATTTTTTTTTTGTCTTTTTGCCTTTTCTAGGGCCGCTCCCGTGGCATATGGAGGTTCCCAGGCTAGGGGTCAAATTGGAGCTGTAACCACCAGCCTACGCCAGAGCCACAGCAACGCGGGATCTGAGCCACGTCTGCAACCTACACCACAGCTCACAGCAACGTCGGATCCTTAACCCACTGAGCAAGGCCAGGGATCAAACCCGCAACCTCATGGTTCCTAGTCAGATTCATTAACCAGTGAGCCACGACAAGAACTCCCAGAGATTTTTTTTGAATAACCTAAATTAAAGACAAGCAGTTGAAATCTTGTAGAAAAATCTGTTAGAAGAACAGATTCATCATGATCAAGGTTTTGATTTTGAAATGTAAGAACTGTTCAGCGTTAAAAACCTAAGGTTCCTCAGAAAATTAAAAAGAGAATTACTATATGATCCAGCAATCTCACTCTTGGGCATATATCTGGACAAAACTATAATTCAAAACTATACATGCACCCCTATGGTCACTGCAACACTATTCACAATAGCCAAGACATGCAAACAACCTAAATGTCCATTGACAGAGGATTAAAGAATATGTGGTAAACAGATACAATGAAATACTACTCAGCCATAAAAAGAACAAATTTTTGCCATGTGCAGCAACATGGATGAAATCAGAGATGATCATATTAATTGAAGTCAGAAAGAGGAAGACAAATACCATGTGATAGCACTTAAATATGGAATCTAAAACATGGCACAAATTAACCTATCTACAAACAGAAACAGACTCACAGATATAGAAGAGACTTGTGGTTGCCAAGGGGGAAGGGAGGTGGGAGGGATGGATTGAGAATTGGGAGTTAGTAGATGCAAACTATTATATACAGAATGGATAAACGAGGTCCTACTGTATAGCACAGGGAACTACATTCAGTATCCTTGGATAAATCGTGACAGAAAATAATAATAAAAAGAATGTATGTACATGTGTAACTGAGTCACCTTGCTGTACATTAACACAACACCAAGTCAACTATATTTCGATTAAAAGAAACAAATTTAAAGTAAAAAAAAAAATCTATTATATCTCTTCATTTTAAAAAGATGGAGGAAAAGAAAATATGGTCATCTAAATAGGAATTTTTTTAAAAAATTAAACTTAAAGCTTATTCTTATTTTAAAGAAAAAGAATTCTTAGGAACTAAAAAAGGAAAGAAGCCACTTTAGTTTTTCACGTCTATCTAATAAGAAACCCCTAGTGGTCAAACATTGGAAGAATTCCCATTCATGTCACCAGCATCAGCACTGTACTACTTGAGCTCCAAGCAAAAGCATTAAGGCAAGAATCCACCCCCGCAAAATAAAAGAAACAGAAAAACATTTGTTATTTGAAAACAATGTGATTGAACATTGTTCTATACAGCAGCCTTGAGCCACTGTGTGTACTGGGCACTTGAAATGTAGCTACTCCAAACTGCACTGTGCTCCAAGTATAAAATACACACTGAATTCTGAAGACTTAATATGAAAAAAAATTAAAATCACTCGCTTATTTTGTAATATCAATAACGTTGAAATTATAATATTTTGGATATAATGCATTAAAGTGTATTATTAAAATTAATTTCACATGTTTATTTTTTAATACGGTTATTAGAAAATATTAAATTATCTATGTGGTTTACATCTATGACTCCCATTTCAATTCTATTGGACAGACTTACCCAGGAACATCAAGAGCATCGACTGACACTATTAGAACTAACAGATTTTGTACAGCTCTGCAGCTAAATATTCAACATAAAAAAAAAATCAAAAGCCTGCCTATATATGACCAATAAATAATTATAATGTCCAATCACAACAGGAAAAAAATCCAATAAAATATTCAAGAATAAACACAAAAGAAAGATGTAATACATTTAGGCATAGAACCACAGAACTTGAGACTGAAAGTTTTATGAGATCTGAATTACTACAAACATACAATATATTTATGCACAAAAAGACTCACTACTACAAAACTTCCCCTAAGTTCATCTAAAATTTAATATTATCACTATCAAAATACAAAGAATTTATGTAATATTTTGAAATACATTGTAAATAAAATATTGCTGAATATAAAACTATGTAAGAAAAAATTTTGAGGAATAAACTGGAGAGAAATGCTCCTAATCAAATAGCAAAATTTTTATAAAGTTATAGTCATTTAAAAGTGTGATATGGGAGTTCTCCTGTGGTACAATGGGTTAGGATCCGGTGTTGTCACTGCTGTGGGTTGATGGGGTCACTGCTGTGTTGCAGGTTCAATCCCTGGCCAAGGAACTTCCACATGCCATAGGTGAAGCCAAATAAATAAGCAAATAGATAAATGTGTGATATGGAAGTAGACTAGACCAATAGTTCAATGGAACAGAAATGACTTCAGAAACAAAATTGTATGTGTCTGAGGATTAACTTTATGATACAGGTAGTGTTCCAAATTGGTAAGGAAAAAAAAAATCTATAAATGTCTTAAGGACAATAAAATTTATTCATTTCCCCTATTTAAACACACAGAAGTATCTGTTTAAACCTTGAATTGAGAAAGCCTTTTTCTTATGCAAGAAAAAAACTTAAGATACAAAGAATAATAATTTGACTACATAAAATTTAAATACTTTTATGTAATGAAATATATCATTAACAAGTAAGAGAGGAAGAGAAGCAATTTGCAACATATAAAACAGAAAAGACTTTATTTTTTTAAAGACTTCCTACAAATCAGGAAGAGAAAGCAAGCTAATAAGCCAAAATAAAAGTGGGCGACAAAGTCCAAAGCAAAAGAGAGAAAATTAATTAATATGATAATGAGATCACTGATAATTATAATATCAATGATATGATTCATAATACTCTTAGTATTGGTACAGAAAATTACCAGCAGGAAGAGATCAAAGTGGTACCAGATTTTTGGAGGATATTTGGCACTTCTCACTGAAATTAAAAATGCACACCCCCATCAGCAGGGTTTTTTTTTCTTATACTGAAGAACACTTGAACAGCTACGCAAAGATGCATATATAGGAATATTTACTATAATGCTGTTTATAATTGCCAAAAATAGAAACAATATAGATGTTCACCAGCAGTAAAGGTTATACAAGTTATGTTAATCCATACTATGGACTACAACATAGGGCCTATATCTATTTATTAACAAGGATTTTTCTGTAAGGTATATTGTTAAGTAAAGAAGTTGCATAAAAATGGAGGTAATAATTTGAAAATCACCTAAACCACATGTATGTATATGTATATAAATATACCTTTTTAAAAAACAGTAAGGACAAAGTGTATATCATACTGATAAGAGAAACTTTTTTTTGTTGGTCTTTTTAGAGCCACACCCACAGCATATGGAGGTTCCCAGGCCAGGGGTCTAATCAGAGCTGTAGCTGCCGGCCTATGCCACAGCCACAGCAATGCCAGATCCTAGCCACATCTGTGACCTACACCACAGCTTAAGGCAACACTGGATCCTCGATCCACTGAGCGAGGCCAGGGATCGAACCTGCAGCCACATGGTTCCCAGTTTTCAGCTGTGCCACGACAGAAACTCCAGAGAAACTACTTCTGGTGTGGGATTCACAGAGGACTTTTGCTTTTTTGTATAGTTAAAAAAATTTTAATAGAAATATATCCATTTATTTATTTTAAAATAAATGTAAAATAATAAAATTAAAATAACAGAACAAAAAGAGATGCCCACTGGTATACATTTACACAGGATATGGAAAACCTCATCGATATATCAACAGGTAAAAAGGCTAATCACAAAACAAGATATTTATACACAAAATGCCCCATTTGTTTTTTAAACAATTGTAAACATATATACCTATGCAGGTGTCTGGGAGGGTGGACAGCTCACAGTGGTTACCTATCATCATGGGGCAGAGTAAGAGTGAAAATGGCTTGAAGGAGTCTCATATTTTGTTCAGGATTTACTTGTTTGACTCTTTTAAATCATAGACATATTCAAGTATAACTTAAGCAATTAAACAACAGTAAGAAGGTGGAGAAAGAAGAAAATTCCTGGTCACTAAACCCAGAAAATGTGATGCAATAAATACACAACTGGTCTAGGGATACAGACCTATGATTTTTATTTTTAAAAAGCACCTCCTGGAGTTCCTGTTGTGGCTCAGGGGTGATGAACCCAACTAGTATTGGTGAGGATGCAGGAGCAACCCCTGGCCTTGCTCAGTGGGTTAAGGATCTGGCATTGCCACGAGTTATGGTGTAGGTCACAGATGTGGCTCGGAGGCTGCATTGCTGTGGCTCTGGCATAGGCCAGCAGCTGCAGCTCTGATTCTACCCCTAGCCTGGGAACCTCCATGTGCCACAGGCACAACCCTAAAAAGAAAAAAGGAAAAAAAATTTTAAAAAGCACCTCCTGATAACTCTGGGTAGGTGATCATCAACATGTTAACACCTGTCCACTATGGTGGCAAGGAGCGTGATATTTTAATCTTTTACACGTTTAATTTTTTCATTACCTATTAAAATGGGCAGATGCCATTTTCACAAGATCACCTTTGTTCAGGAAATGAAATGTGTTTTTAAAGAAATTTCAAATGGATACCAAAAGAAGCAAAACTGATGAAATTTTAATTTTGTTTGAATAAAGGCAGATACTTTTATTTCTTCTCTACACTGTAAACAGTTCAATTTGAACATCTGTTCATTTCTAATACTGTGCATTTTTTATTGAACACATATAAAACTATGTCATGGATTAGCCTATCAATGTACCATTTCTTACATAATTTTAATCTTGCAAATCTCAAACTTCTTTTGTGACTCATTGGAATGATTTTACTATTAACTCTTAAGAAGCCATTATTTGAGGATTCCTATTGTGGCTCAGTGGGTTAAGGACCTAATGTTGTTTCTGTGAGGATGTGGGTCAATCTCTGGCCTTGCTCAGTGTGTCAAAGATCTGGCAAGCTGCAGTATAGGTCACAGATGCAGCTGAGACCCAGTGTTGCCCTGGATGTGGCACAGGCCCCAGCTGCAGCTCTGATTCAATCCCTGGCCCAAGAACTTTCATGTGCCGCAAGTATGGCTGTTAAAAAAAAAGGAAGCAGCAGCTATTATTTGAAATGAGTGATATTTATGAATTGTACAGTGTGGGAAATATAGTCGATAACTATGTGATATCTTTGTATGGTGACAGATTATAATTAGACTTACTGTGGTGATCATTTTGAAATGTATAGAAATATCAAATCACTACATGCTATGTAACAAGAACTGACAGAGTGATATAGGTCAATTATACTTCAAACACAAATACAAATAAACAAGCAAACTCACAGAAAAAGAGAGGAGATTTGTGGTTACCCAAGGCAGGGGTGGGGGCCAGGCAGGGAATCAGATGAAGGCAGTCGAAAGGTACAAACTTCAAGTTATAAGACAATTAAGAACTAAAGATGTACTGTACAACATGACAAACATAATTAACACTGCTGTATGTTATATATGAATTATCAAAAGAGTATATATGTCCTAAGAGTTCTCACCACAATGAAAAAATTTTTTTCTATTTTTTTTAACTTAGTACCTATATGAGATGATGGGTGTTCACTAAACTTATTGTGGTAATCATTTCATGGTGCATGTAAGTCAAATCATTATGCTATACGCCATAAAGTTATATAGTGCTGTATGTCAAGCATATCTCAATAAACCTGGAAGAAAAAAAAAGCTGTTATTTGAAAGTGGGGATAAATAACCCTCCTACCTAAGTTTCAGAGGTCCCTAGGGGAGTATACAAGAAAACATCAAAGCACACCACATATCTGGTCTAAACCTTCAGGGCAGGCACAAGCAAACTTGAGGCCGGCAAGAGAAATCAGCAAGGATTTGGTTTTTTTAAACATAGGTATAATTTTAAGATGAATTTCTGCTAAGCGTATGCCTTCTTTTTCATTAGGAAAATCTAAATATGCAGATGAAAATTATCAACTAATAAGTGATTTCTACACATTACAAATTTAAATTTATTCCAAACAGTGCTCATGCTATAGTTTGGGAAACTTAAGGCATTTAATAAGAAAATTAAAAGTTATCTAAGAAAGTACAACCACAGCCAGTGTTATTTGCTTTGGGACTGATCTGTTATTTATCTTAACATTTTACAAATTTCCAGCCACTTCCTTTCACTCACAGTATGCTCCATAACTGCCTACCCCGATCTCCACCACTGTGTGTTCCAGGATTACAACCAAAGAAAAACATATTTAGAAAGTTCAATCTGCAACAAAAATAACGCTTTCCAATGTAAAGTAAAAGTTTTTTGCTTGCTTTTTTGTTTGTTTTGTTTTGTTTGGATTCTCTTCATAGCAGCACATCTTCATTACTAGGAGAAATAAGAGTTGACTACCACCGGACAAATTTCACAACAAAACACCAATTCTCTTTTAATAAGACTTCAAGTTTCCTTTTATTTTTTTTCACCCCCTTCAAGTTTTTCCAAGAGGGCTGCAAAGCTGCTTATACTATGAGACAAGTGAAAATCTTATGGAGAAACTATCCCACCCCACCCTGACCTGACCCACAGCCCTCCTCTCTCTGGTAAGCATCACTGCTCTGGGGCCTTTCCTTATAGGGAGAAATGAGGCACCCTGCCATTGCCTACATTGTAGTTTAAACTGGCCCATAATTTTGGACCAGAATTCTTCCAAAAGTTCATTTCTTTTTGCTGATCCAAGCCTCTGATCTATGACCCAAGAATCTTAGTGGAATTGCATTTTCCTGTTGGCAAAAAAAAGATTCTCTCCACCAGAAAAACAAGGGAAAGTTACAGTATATTTCCTTCTGTTCTAAAAACCAAATTAAGGATGGTCTCCAAAGTTTTCTAATTGTATCCCTCAGGACCTCCAAATAAACACTTAAAAGTCATCTAAAACTAAAAAAAAAGTACTGAAATTAACTAAAAGAATAAATCTAGTGTTGATGATTCAACTTTTAAAAGGACTGACTCATTATTTATTCTTAACAACAAAAATGTGAGAAAAACAAAGTTTGAAAAATTGACACATTAATAAAATAATAGTCAAAGAAAAAAGAACTTTCATTAAAAATTTTCTGGGAATTCCTGTCATGGCTCAGCGGAAACAAATCTCACTAGCATCATGAGGACGCAGGTTCGATCCCTGGCCTTGCTCAGTAGCTTAAGGATCCAGTGTCACCATGAGCTATGCTGTAGGTCCCAGATGCGGCGTGGATCCTACATTGATGTGGCTGTGGTGTAGGCCAGCAGCTACAGCTATGATTCTACCTCTAGCCTGGGAACCTCCACATGCTGCAGGTGTGGCCCTAAAGAGACCAAAAAAAAAAAAAAAATCTGAACTCAATAGCAAACTATCAAGACAATGAAATTAAGGCAAATTACAGTTTTTTTATATTGCTAACCATGCCACTTGTCAAACTATCATTAATTTCTTATACCTAAAAAACGTGTTATAAAACACTAATTATTCAAGCATAACTACACAAAAACTAATGATACTACACTATACTGTCATCCAGTTATAAAAATCTGCAACAAGGGTCACATTCATATATTTTGAACGTGTAATACTGTTAACAAAACAGATATTATGAAAAAAGCAGGTCAGCTATTAAAAATACTTATGAAAATTCTGCCAGAGACATTTCAATCAAAACAGATAAAAGGCTAATCAGTCAATAAATACGTAGTAAGCGTCTAAGTGGCGCTAGGCCCTGCGTCATCAAAAATACAAAGGAGAAAAAAATCATACATTGTCTTTTGTGGAAGTTAGCAGAAAGGGGAAACAAATATTCAAATCATTTTTAATGCCATAATGATTAATACCTAGATTTTAAAACATTTGTACTTTTCCTACATAAATATAGTGAAATAAAGTTTCCCCAATAAAGTTACTGAACGTGCATTCCAGGGCAAACACTGGGGTACAGTAACTACCTGATTTCAATGCCATGCTCTCTCTTCCTTTTTATTAATAAAATGCCCTGGGATTTAGCAGGACAGAACTACACTTCACAAACTATAGGCACATGACTAAATTCCAGACAATGGGATGTGAGTGGGAGGAGCACATGCAAGTTCTAGGTTACATCCTTAAAAGGAAACGTTTCTCTTCAAAACCATTACCCTTCTGATAGGCTAGAACCCAGGGAAAGTGATGGGTAGACAGATTTTACTCCATATGTGAGGATGGATACCAGCAAGGGAATGGCAAAACAGGACAGAAGGAACTTCGGTCCCTGGATGTCCTCAGGAAGCAAACCTGACTACACTCCTGGACTAGCTTAGACTTTTATGTGAGAGATTTCATGTAAATCTTCTACCCTGTTTAAGCCATCAGTATCTGATCTTTACTAAGAGCCAAATCAATAACGTAACACAATTATGTATTAAAAGGTCCACAATATTATTGCTTGGTTAGAGACCTTTTAAAAAAAAAAACTAAGAACAGTTTTTCAAAAATTTTTGCATATCAAAACTTTTTGAAGTTTTTAAGATAAGTATAGATTCATATGCTCTTAAGAAAAAAATATGTACCCTTTTATCCAATTTCCTCTAATGGTAACATCTTATTGTACTATAGGATAGTGACACTGATACCATCAAAATATAAAACCATTCCATCACCAGTTAGGAATATTTGTATGGGAAAAATACTTGATGATCACTTAACTTTTTGGAAGTTGAATTATTTTAAGGGTCACATACCAGCCACAAAATAAAGGCCCTATATAGCCCCAAATATGTACTGACGCCAGGGCACTTACACTATCATTTAGCAAGATACTGCTATGGATTAGGCAGACTGCAAGAAACTAGATTAGACACTAATGATCCCCAAGACAATGAGTCCCTATCCATGAAGTTTCCAGTCTAAAGGAGAAACAGACATGAAACAGACAAGCAAATAAATAAACTGCAAGGAGTCTGAAGGAGAGAAAAAGAGTGTTACCTAAATGTCAGGATGACCCTTGAAGAAAAAATAGTTCAGAAATAGCTAAGAAATCAGTGATTAGAGAATTGATCACTGATTTACAGACTTTTTTCAGGTTTACAATTCAGCTGTAAAAGCCATTCCACTTCTCCCTATGTTTTAACATTTTTCTTTCATTTCTTTTTCCTACTCTCTTTCTTGCTTAGAAAAATTCCTTCAAGGTCCAAGTCACACTCGTCTAACACATGAAGCAAAAAAAAAAAAAAAAACCGCTCTTACAGCACTTTGATTACAGCTCCCTCCAGCATTGTACTCGCCACAGTCTGACTTTGATTATCCTTATGTATGAAACACACGCACAAATTTTCCCGTGGACTCCTTGATGGAAAAGAGCTACATCTTTTTCATGTTTTATATTCCTTAGAGGGCTCCAACTTATAAACCTAATTTGCTTCTTTACTTCCATTTACCAGAGGATATTTTTACAGTGTATAATATAGACTTTCTATTTGATATTTTAAAGGTATATAAATAACAGATTTTGTATTTGCTATTTAAAGGGAAAGCATGCTACTTTAAAAGTTCTAAATACAGGTGTCAAAAATTGGCTTTAAACCTATATTTTAAATTATAATACTTCAATGTTGATGAAGGTGCTAGGGGGCAGTCAGACACCAAGCAGTAGGACCGTAAATGTGATGTACTGTCAAGTATCCATGTGCATCACAAGCATTAACAATATACAGATTATTTGGCCTAGCAAGTTCAATTCTACAATTTAGTCTAAAGAATGAATACAAAGGTCAAATTCAAGAGCTATCTATCTTAAAACTCAGTAAAAACTCAAACACTTAAATATCAAATAAGAAGGATCTGGCTGAATTAATTGTGACATATTTCATCAACACAACAGAAAACCAAGCCCGTGGGTAGAAATCCAGGCATATCCCCCAGAATGTCAACAAAAGGTTATTTTCCCAGTACAATGTCACCTAGTTTTCATTATCTAACCCTCCTAGACTATTTCACTCAGTTTAATGCTTTTCCACTAATGTTTATAAAATTATATTTTATATTTATACCTCCCAAACTCAAAACACTCTCAACAAAATAATGTATTGGAGGAGGGGGGAATCAAGTTTCATTGCAAAGATAATTGGTATGACAGAATTGTTGACATTTTGAAACTGAACTGAGTGTCTTAAAAAAAAAAAAAAAAGGAGATGAATGTCTCAGATGCCATTTTGGTGTCATGCCCTGTGTAAGCCACTCTCCACCACTGGGCACACACGCTAAATGTGTTTCCATAAAACCTTTCACATGGAGCCTTCAGTTTTGCGAAGTGTTATACAAGAGGAGGCAAAGGTTGAACAGGTTTTAAAGAGAAAAAAATGACTAAATGCAAGAGAGTAGATTACTATTTACCAAACTACTATTCATTCATCATCACTTTCATCAAGAAGTCAGGTTTTTAAGCATTTTATATAAAAACACTGTTTAGTTTGCTAAACAGTGGTATTTAGTGCGCTTTAGAAAACCGACTGAATATTTTGTGTTATTACATACATAACTTAAAATTTTTAAATAGGTTCCAGATGAGTATTTTCAGCAGAATGTCTGATTTTCACGAATAGATTACTGATATCAAGTGGTAGATGTCTGCATTCCACAACTATTTTGGAAGACCAATGGTTAGGATCTGACTACAAAGGAACACAAGCAGACTTCTTAGGGTGACAGAAATGTTCAAAATCTTGGTGATGGTGGTTATTACATGATTGTACATACTTATAAAACTAACAGAAGGTAAATTTCACTATATATAAAATCTTACCTCAATAAACATGACTCTATTCTTTTCCTCTCTAAAAACATGTTGGCATGGATGAGGAGCAAGTTGAATTCTCACATAGTATAGTGACAGTGTAAACTGATGAAAACAATTTAGAAAACTGTTTAACTGTAACCACTATAGTAAATGGTGCACAACTAGGATCCAGCAATTTCCTTAATTATTATATCCAATAAAGTGCTTAAGTACATGCCAAAAAAAATGTACAAAAATGTACATAGCAGCATCATTTTAACAGGCAAAAGTTGGAAATCATCAAATACATATTGTAATATAAAGGATAAATAAAATGTGGCGTTAAGTCTTAATATGGAATAATATACAGTAATGAAAATGAACAATGTAAAAATATGAATGATTTCACAAAAAAAAGCAAAAGAAAGAAGACATAAAAAAGAACATACACAGTCTATATAAATAGACTCATATGCTCACAGTGACTTCTGGCTCATAGTGACTCATATACTCATTAGTGCCAGAGTCAGATCAGTGGTTTCCTCTGCAGCTAGGAGAGGGGTTTCAGGGGTGCTAGAATTACTTGACCTGACTAACAATCACATGTATCACTCACTTTATGATAATGAATTGAGCTATACACTGCTTGTACACTTACTTATATATTAAATTTAAAATGTTTACCACTAAGAAAACACAGCATGCATCTCCTTTCGTAAGATGACGGTAAGTATATACCATAATGCTCAGAGTGGTTAGCTTTGATTACTAAAACTAAAGGTGATTTGTTTTTCTCATTAGAATGCTTTGAATTATACAATGATAATGTAGTAAAAGAAACCATAAAATTTGAAAAAAGCCTACACGCTATCTTTAGAAACATATTTCCTAAAAGAAATACATTAAGATATCAGTTTATTGAGGAAAACATACCCTATTTTACATCTGTATAAAAGGGCAGAGTCCACAAATACTTCTCTTCTATGTAATCAATCTATATGTTAAGAAAACATTCTTTAGCTATTATTTTTCTCATTTTAGAACGAACATAAAACAGCAACATACACAAGCCTGAACTATGGCCAGTCACAGCATAGTGCTAGGAGAGGGGGGAGGGTGGTGGGAAGGTCACTAGTATTTTCACTTTTTTACATATGTTTACATTTAAAGCACTCTTAAAATATCTGGTGACTGCTAGCTCCTAAAACAGTTCTGAGTCAAATTCAATTTTCCTTACACAAAACAACATGATATTACTACCCCCAGCCTGTCTCCCAAAAGGAATGCTTTGACCATCTCGAAAAAGAGAAAAAAAAACACCATAAAAGAACAGAGGAAAATGTTTCTAAAACTCATAGCACAGTAAAACATTTTATCCACCTTTGTAGTTTGAAATCTGTCAGAATCTCTGATTTATAATCCAGCATAATATAAACCATATGAAACTTTTTTGAAAGTCTTACTCCTTTAAGAATAGAAAAGAGAACTACTATAGAAAAACTTTTTAAAAATCCACTGAAATAATTCAGTATTTATGAAAATAACACCTGTTTTTAAAAAGGAAAAACAATGAAAGGTAATAGAATTCATTTGTCTATAAAACTCCAGAATTGCACATCCCTAAAATAAGCATTTATGAGAAGCAGAGATGAAGCAGGTATCTTGTTAAAGCGTAAAGCATAAAAGGAAACAAAATGAATAAAAAGCTAGTGTCCTCTGAGATAAATCCCATCTCATGTCCCCGTGCAAAAACATTAAATAAATTAATTCTGGTCCATGGAATATGAAAGGGGCACTGTGCCTGTGTGCTCAGAGGACAGATAACCCTTCTCTTGAACCAGTCCACAACTGCTTCTTCAGTACCTTCAATCCACGTATCTCAAGAATGGCCCCTAAAGTGGTGTTTCTCAAAATGGTGCATGGACCACTGATAATGAGAGATAGTTAAGCAGAGCACTTTTTAAAAATCTTCAAGAGTTAAATATATCAGAAACACATAAAGAGAATAACAATCTCGCAATTTTCAAGGACTTTGATCATGTAATATAAGGATAGAGCAAAAAATATGCTTAAATTTTTGAAAAAGTGAAGTAAGTAAATTGGAACTCAAGTTGTACACATACAAGACAAAATGATAGTGGCTGCATGAATGTGAGGTGAAATTGGAGAAATATGCCTCTAGGAAAACAGACAAGCCTTCTCATCACAGCTCTAAGCATCTGGACTCCAAAAAAGCCCTGTTCCCACAACATTATCTCATGATACATGGTTTCTAACCCCCTCAACACCCTGGCCACCCTTCCATGTGCTGGCAATGAAGCATCCTCAATGAAACAAAATTTAGGTGTGTGTTAATGATGGAAGAGAAACATAAGTTACTTTTCAACAAGCTTTAACCACATATAACCATTCACTGCTTCTTCAGTTGAGGAAATCCAATAATGCAGTATGTCACCTCTGTGAAAACTGTTATTAAGTCCAGAATTTTCATCATTAATGCAGCCCTCATCTGCCTCTTACACCTGGCTGTACTACTACACAGCCCTGGTTTGCATGACTGTCTTCCTGTTAGAGTGTGGGTTCCTTGAGATGAGTGTATTCCCTTCTTGACCATGGTTTGATTCCTTTGTACCTCGATGATGTAATTTTTTTAATATTACATTAAATAGGAAAATGAACAACTTTTAATTTTGCTTTTTGGCAGATTGAGTTTTTTTCCTTTTAAGTAAAAATATTCATATGACATTCTTTACTTTTTCCAAATAAAAATCAGGATTGAAATCTGAATTATGCAAGATATTTTTGTCCCAAATTACCTATATTAAAGCTAGGATTAGATTAATACTCAAAAATGCAATGAATATAAATTTATTAACTTTAACAATACCGGTAGCCAAAAAGAATCAATTTGGGATCTACAAATAAGTTTCTAACAGTAAAATCTTTATGAGTCCCTACATAAAGCATTCGACTTCCACTTGTGAAGAAGTATAATACAAAATAAATGAATGAAGTAAAATATAAGTCAAATAACTATAATAAAAAATGTAGAATAGATTCATTCCCACTTTTAGTAACAGTTATTTTTTTCCATATAGGTCTCCAGCTGCTACTTTTCTGGGAACTAAAAACTGAGAATCTGAAACTATTACTTTTTGGTTGAAAGTGACATTCAAGGAAAGATAGGAAGTATTTCTTCCAAAACCTTGACCATTTTAATTTTTAAATGAATTCTTAAATGCCTTAAAGGCAGCAACAGCAATGTATGTCACCTACCATCAAAGGATAAGAGTATGATAGGAGCCTGGGAAGCACTAGGAAACCAGAATCTATGAAATGAGAGGACAACCATAAATATTTGAAAAAGAAGATTCTGCACTAGTGAATCCAGAAAGTTCCCAAGACATCAGAGTTCCCACCATGGCTCAGTGGAAACAAATCTGACTAGTATCCGTGAGGACGCGGGTTCAATTCCTGGCCTTGCTCAGTGGGTTAAGGATATGGCATTGCCACGAGCTGGCAATGCCATATCTGTAGGTCGCAGATGTGGCTCAGATCTAGCATTGCTGTGGCTGTGGTGAGGGCCAACAGCTACAGCTCCAATTCGACCCCTAGCCTGGGAACCTCCATGTGCTGCAGGTGTGGCCCTAAAAAAAAAAAAAAAAAAGTTGCCAAGATATAAACAATCAGCAAGCCAAAGTTACAGGTAGCAAATGTGAGATACACAAACAAGTGTGAACACTGTAGGTCCAATGATCACAAAGTACTCATGAGCTTGAAGAACTATTCCCAGAGCATTCAATGCAATCCAACAAGAAGTTAATAAACACACACTAACACTAGCAGTCTCTGAAGTGGGTGAGGAAAAGAAAATATTAGAACTCTGTGTTTCATCTATGAAATATGAAGACACTAAACCTTAGTAGTACACATTATCCAGGCTGGTACTGGTGCCCACACTCACTTAACTGTCAGGAAGTCGTGTGCCAGCCCAGTAATCTAGGGACCCTGAGAGAGGGGCCTGCCCATGACAGGGTGACAAAAGTACTCACTCCTTCCTTCTCTTGCAGCATAATGGCACATCCTACAGTTTAGTGGGCTTAACTGTATTATCTAGGTTTAAATAAACTGACTCTCATAAAAGTCTATTTTAAAACTAATGGGGAGTTCCCGTCATGGCGCAGTGGTTAACGAATCCGACTAGGAACCATGAGGTTGCGGGTTCGGTCCCTGCCCTTGCTCAGTGGGTTAACGATCCGGCGTTGCCGTGAGCTGTGGTGTAGGTTGCAGATGCAGCTCGGATCCCGCGTTGCTGTGGCTCTGGCGTAGGCTGGTGGCTGCGGCTCCGATTCAACCCCTAGCCTGGGAACCTCCATATGCCACGGGAGCGGCCCAAGAAATAGCAACAACAACAACAACAACAACAAAAAAACAAAAAAATAAAATAAAACTAATGGTACGATAATACTGTTTTAAGCTTTCTGGTAAAGAAATCACAGAAAAAAATATGTTATAGATTCAAGTACAAACAAACAACAGTAGAGCCAACAACCCTTAGTCATTTTTGTAAGCTAAAAACAATGTTTATCATATCTCTAAAGAAAACTGTCTCCCTATCCGTTACCAACACTCTCAGAAAGAGATTTACAGCCTATTATTAACAATGAACAATTCTGTTCCTTAAAACATTAAATAATGATACTATGAAGCCACTGATTAGCAACTGAGTTTAAAAACTCATCCAGATGATGATTAATATTTAAAATATCAAGGAGTTCCTGTTGTGGCGCAGCAGAAACAAACCCAACTAGGAACCACGATGTTGCAGTTTCGATCCCTGGCCTCGCTCAGTGGGTTAAGGATCCAGTGTTGCTGTGAGCTGTGGTGTAGGTCACAGATGTAGCTCGGATCTGGCGTTGCTGTGGCTCTGGCGTAGGCCGGAGGCGACATCTCCGTTTGATCCCTAGCCTGGGAATCTCCATATGCCGTGGTTGCAGCCCTAAAAAGACAAAAAAAGGACAAAAAAAAAAAAACCAAAAAAAATTTTCCTGTATTGGTAATAAACTCAATTTTATTTTTTTTAAATTTTTTATGATTTTTACTCTTGGTGCGGACCTGTTTGGGTTCAATTTGTTTGTGGCCCTCTGTGCTTCCTGTATATTCATATCTGTTTCCTTCAAATTTGGACATTTTCAGCCATAATTTCTTCAAATATATTTTCAATCCCCTTTTCTTTTTCTTCTCCTTCTGGCATCCCTATTATACTCAGTTTTCTGCACTTAAAATTTTTTATCAATCTTTTCTTTTGGAAAATATCAATCTGCAGATATAATGTACATGATATATTAATATAACAATGCATTATGTAATTTATAAATCAATTCACTTAAATCAGGGAGCTTCTTTAAAAGGTTGTATTTATGGGATGTACAATCAATGAAGTTTAAAGACTACCATATTCAAGGCACTGCTGAGGGGAGCAGCAGTGAAAGAAAAGAGGGAAGAAAAAGAGCAGCTTTTCCGTTTAATGACGATCTACACAAATTACCACATTTAGATCTCCACCATCATTCAGACACTTTTACACATAGAGAAATTACCCTCAAAGTGGCCAAGTTCCTCACTCTCGTAACAGAGCTAAGGTGATGTGCACCCACAGTGCTCTGGGTGTAAAGCAGATGTTCTCACCCTCTACCCTCACTGCCTCTCCACGTCAAAACAATAAAGGGGGCCCCTGGCCTCAGCTGGGAATTGCAAGTTTAAAACTTAGCAGAGACCAGAGCTTCAGCACCTGGGTTAATTATAACCCAGGCCTAAATTCAATCTGTGTGCTCTAAAGAATCGCATTCTGTGGTTTTCACTGAGTCTGGCCCCAAATTATCTTGCCAGACACATTACTCTCCCACTCTTCAACCTCAACCACAAAACACTATACATTTTTGTTTTTTAAGTTTTGCTTGTATTAGGGTTTTGTCTTATTTTGTTTCGGTTCTTCCACCTGTGTTCACCATGGTACTGCATCTGTATTTCTTTATTTCCCCCTAAGGAACCATCTCTCCTAGGCATTTTGCCCCTTTCTTCTGGTGAATAAACCTTTACTAAATTGTCTCTTTGGCAGGCTGGCAGGCACGCTCAGGTTCTTCAATGAATAAACCGCTTTCAATATATTCAAAGGTGCCCATAACCCTAAGGGAGGAGACAGGCAGGAATGTCTTTATAACACAATGTGCTGAGAGTTTTGCAGAGTCCTGTGGGGGAAAAAAAAGAGGACTAGCTTTGCTAGGGCACTCCAGGAGAGCTTCCCAAAGAAGGCTGCCTGTGAGGTGGGGTGTGAAGGGGAGTGAGGGATCTGCAGGTGGAGAGGAGGAAGGCATTTACGTGCAGGGAAAGGTAGCAGACGCAACTGGGCAAGGGTGAATGGTACACCTGGAGCTCCAGCCGGAGAGGCTGCAGTAAGGCTGGGAAGAGGGGGTAGTCTGGGAGGGGGCTGCATGACAGTGCTTCTCAAGGTCACTCCACTCCCAGTTCTGAAGGACACAAACAGGCCAATAATTCCACCCTTTGCTGATGAATGACACAGACATACAATTATATAACCTTCTTTATCAGTTTTACAAACTGTGATTAATACCAAACTATTAACTCACTAAATCTGATGTGAGATATTATAATTTCATAAACTTAGAAAAACAATTACTAGAGTTTACAGGGGATTCTTTTTTGTGTGTGTGAGTGTGTTTTTGCCATTTCTAGGGCCGCTCCCACAGCATATGGAGGTTCCCAGGCTAAGGGTCCAATCGGAGCTGTAGCCGCCAGCCTACACCAGAGCCACAGCAATGTGAGATCCGAGCCGCATCTGCGACCTACACTACAGCTCACGACAACGACGGATCCTTAACCCACTGAGCAAGGGCAGGGATCGAACCTGCGACCTCATGGTTCCTAGTCGGATTCGTTAACCACTGCGCCACGACAGGAACTCCTACAGGGGATTCTAATAATGAAGCCTCCTATCAAAAAGTCTGGCTGCTGTGCAATGTTTGTGCTGCAAAGCTCCTCGTGCACAAACATGCACACAGCAGACACACATATCACAGGTGCCTGGAATTCCTGCAGTTTGGGAGAATATTCTGTTATTGAGGCACTATCCATTTTGTTTTGAATTGGTCATGGTCTTCAACTGATGCATTTCAAGCTTCTTAAGTTATAAATTTGTTAAATTAGCTTCAAAATGATCTATTACAATGATTGTGGCTTCTCTAGTTAACCCTATGTAAGATTAACAATGCATAACCATTAAGTCTACACTACTAATATGATACCCTTCCACTGCCAGGACACAACCAACCAGCAGGATATATAAGGGAGGTTCACAGAGCCCTGAATTCTTCAGTAACACACCTCCTTTTCAGGTGATAAAGCCAAAAGCCTCATCATGACAAACTCTCAAAAACTATCATCAAAAAAAACAAAAACAAAAACAAAAACAAACTATCATCAGAAATTATTACCTGGAGGTCCCATTGTGGCTCAGCAGTAACGAACTCAACTAGTATCCATGAGGCTAAGGGTTCGATCCCCGGCCTTGTTCAGTGGATTAAGGATTCAGCACTGCCATGAGCTGTGGTGTTGGTTGCAGACACAGCTCAGATCTGGTGTGGCTGTGGCTTAGGCTGACAGTTACAGCTCGTATGCGACCCCTAGCCTGGGAACTTTCATATGCCACAGGTGCATCAAAAGAAAGAAAGAGGAAGGAAGAAAATGAAATTATCACCTACCTTCCCCTAAAGGATACTCAGGGCTAATTATAATTATGCCTTATATCCCTGTTTACCTTGATCAGCAAGGAGACCTAAAGCTGCCACATACCTGCCCAGTGCCATGTGGTTCAGTTCATGCCCTAAATTCATAGTCTCCCATAGCTCTCCCCATTCCAACCATTCTACTATGCCCTCTGAAACTCACATATGCCATCAGAGAAATCCTCAATATTTTCAAGCTCAACCACTTGCCCCTGATCTAACAGAAACCTGGGTGTCCCCTGAGGACAGTTTGTTCTCAGAAGCCTTTTTAAGTGGGGACTTGCTTCTCCTCTCTCCACAACCCATGTACCACAGAGAAGCATTAGAGCTGCCCAATCATTTCTCCTGATATCCCAGCCACCTTGATGTATCCTAATCGGACTGTACTACCCATCAATACTTCTTGCTACAGTCATCTACAGACAATCACGGTCACTCCTGTTCATTTTCTAATCATTTGAGCACCTAGTTCACTGTCCTTCCTTCCACACTACTCCCGTTCTCACTTTTTTTTTATTGTTATTCTCCAGTCATCATTTTTAAAATAGCAACATACTCATAGTCAAGCCACCTAAAAATGTAGTTTCTAAGACCCTGATCTGTTGTTCCCTTCCTCTAGCCTACCTCAACTACTCATTCCCAGGATCATGCCCTGGTTACACATCCTCTTTACTAATAATCACATAACTACCACAATTTTGAATCCATATATTCCACTCTGAATACCACCTCCCAGCTTTCCAGGCCACTTCCTCTAGTACCTGATTCAAATTTTGAGCTGGTTGTCTCTCTCAACCACTTCTTCATTGTCCATCACCACCTGACCTCACTTCCCTCCTAACCCAGCTAGGATTCAGTGGATCAGCACCAGGATCATTCCCTTGAACACTCCTTCTCGACTTCCTTACAGTCCTCATTTCCTCCATAATATGTGCCTGACAAAACCCTGGCCCTGAATAAATCCAATTCTCCACCTACTCCATGTTTCAACGCAGCTATATACATAACCGAAGAACAATAGACAGCCATTTCAAATGCTTTTAAGTTCATTCCCATAAACTTCACATGGGTCCTCAGCTCTGTGCAGCAACCCTACTACATTTCTCTAGTTCCCTAGGGGAATTACCTTCCACCTTCTAACACCAATCCCCAATCTACACGCTCTGCTGATTCTCAATAGTCTACCAGAGAATTACCTTGTTTTTCCACTTTAAAACCCACAAACCCATCTGCATCAACATAGGTATACTCTGCCTTCACTCATGTTTTAAAGGGGTGAAATATCCCCTTCTCCTATCTTCAGGAATAACAATTTGTCTCTTAAAAAAAGTTCTATGAATGCAGGCATTTAGTAATATTTACAGAATTGAAATGAATCTTTCCTACCACAGTATATAAACATGTTGTGCCATTTCCCAGCCAAAAACAAAACCCTCTCTAGAATCCATGTCCACTTCCAGTTGCTGCTTTATTTTTCTGCCTATACTCTGAGATTCCCATTCTCCCATCGACCCACGCTAATCAACTTCCTTTTTTTAAAATTTATTTTTTATTGTTATTTATCCCAACACCCTTTTTTTTCCCCACTGTACAGCATGGGGACCAAGTTACACATACATGTATACGTAATTTTTTCTCCCATTGTCGTGCTGCATTTTAAGTATCTAGACATAGTTCTCAGTGCTACCACAGCAGGATCTCATTGCTAATCCATTCCAAGAGCAATAGTTTACACCCGTTAACTCCAAGCTCCTAATCCATTCCACTCCCCCCCCCAATCCCAAGTCCATTCTCCCAATCCATGAGTTTCGTTTCTGTGGAAAGGTTCATTTGTGCTGTATATTAGATGCCAGATATGAGTGATATCATATGATATTTGTCTTTCTCTTTCTGACTTACTTCACTCAGGATTAGAGTCTCTAGTTCCATCCATGTTGCTGCAAATGGCATTATGTCACTCTTTTTTTATGGCTGAGTAGTATTCCATTGTGTATATATACCACATCTTCCTAATCCAGTCATCTGTCGATGGACATTAGGGTTGTTTCCGTGTCCTGGCTATTGCAAAGACAGCTGTAATGAACATGCTGGTGCATGTGTCTTTTTTAAAGAAAGTTTTATCCGGATGTATGCCCATGAGTGGGATTGCTGGGTCATATGGTAGTTCTATGTATAGATTTCTAAGGTACCTCCATACTGTTCTCCATAGGAGCTGTACCAGCTTACATTCCCACCAACAGTGCAGGAGGGTTCCCTTTTCTCCACAACCCCTTCAGCACTTGTTATTTGTGGACGTACTAATGACAGCCATTCTGACTGGTGTGAGATGGTATCTTGTGATAGTTTTGATTTGCATTTCTCTAATAATCAGGGATGTTGAGCATTGTTTTAGGTGCTTGTTGGCCATTGGTCCCTCTTCCTTGGAGAAATGTCTGTTCAGGTCTTTTGCACATTTTTCAATTGGGTCGTTGGCTTTTTTGCTGTTGAGCTGTATAAGTTGCTTGTATATTCTAGAGATTAAGCCCTTGTCGGTTGCATTATTTGAAACTATTTTCTCCCATTCTGTAAGTTGTCTTTTTGTTTTCTTTTTTGTTTCTTTTGCTGTGCAAAGCTTTTCAGTTTGATTAGGTCCCATTGGTTTATTTTTTATTTTATTTCTGTTGCTTTGGGAGACGGACCTGAGAAAATATTCTTAAGGTTAATGTCAGAGAATGTTTTGCCTACGTTCTCTTCCAGGAGTTTGATGGTATCTTGTCTTATATTTAAGTCTTTCAGCCATTTTGAGTTTACTTTCCTGAATGGTGTTAGGGTGTGCTCTAGTTTCATTGATTTGCATGCAGCTGTCCAGACTTCTTAGCAATTCTTGCTGAAAAGACTATCTTTTTCCCATTTTATGGTCTTGCCTCCTTTGTCAAAGAGTAATTGACCATAGGTGTCTCGGTTTGTTTCTGCGTTCTCTATTCTGTTCCATTGGTCTGTCTGTCTGTTTTGGTACCAGGACCACACTGTCTTGATGACTGTGACTTTGTAACATTGCTTGAGGTCTGTAAGAGTTATGCCTCCTGCTTGATTTTTATTTCTCAGCATTGCTTTGGCAATTCTGGGTCTTTTGTGGTTCCATTTAAATTTTTGGATTGTTTGTTTGTTCTAGTTCTGTGAAAAATGTCATTGATAGGGATTGCATGGAATCTGTAGATTGCTTTGGGTAGTATGGCCATTTTTACAATATTAATTTTTCCAATCAAGGAACATGGAATATCTTTCCATTTCTTTACATCTTAATTTCCTTGATTAATATTTTATAGTTCTCAGCATATAAGTCTTTCACCTCCTTGGTCAGGTGTATTCCCAGGTATTTGATTTTTTGTGGTGCAATTTTAAAAGGTATTATATTTCTATATTCCTTTTCTAATATTTCATTGTTAGTATACAGAAACGTGACTGTTTCTGAATGTTAATCTTATATCCTACTTTTTTGCTAAATTTGTTGATCAGTTCAAGTAGATTTTGGGTTGAGTCCTTAGGGTTTTCTATGTATAGTATCATGTCGTCTGCATAAAGTGATAGTTTTATCTCTTCTCTTCCTATTTGGATGCCTTTTATTTCCTTTGTTTGTCTGACTGCTGTGGCTAGGACTTCCAAAACTATGTTGAATAGCAGTGGTGAGAGTGGGCATCCCCATCTTGTTCCAGATTTTAGTGGGAAGGCTTTACATTTTTATCCATTGAGTATTATATTTGCTGTGGGCTAATCAGCTTTCTAAACACCATTCCACCTAAATGAATCCTGACCAGGTAGCTATCAACTTCCAACTTACCGAATTCCAGCAGTCAATACTAAGGCCTCTCCTTAATCAAACTATCACTAAAATCTGCATGAAGTTGTACATTTAAGATTCTGTAATTTGTTATAACTTGAACATTATAAAACTCTGGTGAAAGAATTTCATAGATTGGATACAACTGGAAAGAGAATTAGTGAACTGGAAGGTAAATCTGAAGAAATTACTCAAAATTCTGAGAAACAAATGGAATTCTAAGAGAGATTAAAAGATATGAAGATTTTGAAGATGTGACAGAAATTTCAGAAGTAAAAAGAAAAGCAGAAAACATAACACAACTAAATAAAACTGTAGATCCCCAAAGCTACCAGAAAATAGAGATTTAATTATCTCCACTACCATCCACAAGTAGGCTTAAATCCAGGTTTCAGTCTTTTGGTAATATATCACACCACTTGGAGAAAAAAGAAAGAAAAACCCAGTTAGCTAAGAAAATCCATTAAGCTCAAATCATATATATGATACAGTAGCAACCTGGATTTAAACTGCACCTTTCTTTATTAGGACTCAAATTTTCAGGTATATAGTAATATCTTATTATATCTTCATAACCCTAATGACAAGAAAAAACTTGATATTATTTGCATATTTTAAATGCTTCCTACTTTAATATTTAATCTGCTGTAAGTATAAATAAATACCTACACAAGGACTGAAAAAAAAATGCAAACAGCTGATTTCTTACAGTGGTAGAGTTATTACAGCTAATCATATTTTTAAAAATTTTTAACTTTTAGTGCTCCTTGTGTAACAATGGTTAAGATTTTATAAACACACACATATATGTATCTTACATATATATAGCACACAGTGTGGAGAAAGATGGCCACACATGATTTTAAAGTTGTCTCACCACCTACTAGCTGTGTGACTTTATGAAAATTACATAACCTCTGTAAAATATGAATCATAGTACTAGCCACTTAATGTCTGTTTGCTCTCACTTCTGCACCCCTCCCACCTATAGTCTATAGCACAGAGGGCTAGAAACCTGCAAGCTGTATTTTGTCTTTGCCAGCTGGCTTCAGGATAGGACAGAAAATAAGAGACAAACCAAGTGAGGGGTTGGGTGGGAAGAAAGAAAGAAAATCTCCACTTTCTAGTAGCTTTGGGGATCTGCAGTTTTATTTAGTTGTGTTATGTTTTCTGCTTTTCTTTTTACTTCTGAAATTTCTGTCACATCTTTAAAATTTTCATATCTCTTAATCTCTCTTAGAATTCGTCTCTCAGAATTCTGAGTAATTTCCTCAGAATTTCTGGTGGGATCTCTAGGAGATGCAACCAAGGTTTGAATTGTTTCCTGCTCAGGTAGTAAGGCTCTTATTGTAGGAGAGCCAGCAGGTTCTCTTTCAATACATTGTACAAAAATATTCAATAGGTGTTTTAACAAGAGAGTGGAAACCACCAAAGCGACTAATCAACTGATTTGATTAATTTGGGTAAATACATATGATACATGATTAAAGCTGTATTTATGAAGAAATATTAATGGCATGGAAAATACATAATATTACATGAACAAGATAGGATTTTTAAAACTAGTCATGAGCATGAGTCAGTGTTGCAACTACAGAGCAAGAAAAGGGCATGAAGGAAATGGAGACTCAAATTGTATGTCATTTAAATATCTATGAGAAGTTCCTGTCGTGGTGCAGTGGTTAACGAATCCGACTAGGAACCATGAGGTTGCGGGTTCGGTCCCTGCCCTTGCTCAGTGGGTTAACGATCCGGCATTGCCGTGAGCTGTGGTGTAGGTTGCAGACGTGGCTCAGATCCCACGTTGCTGTGGCTCTGGCGTGGGCCAGTGGCTACAGCTCCGATTCGACCCCTAGCCTAGGAACCTCCATATGCCGCAGGAGCGGCCCAAAGAAATAGCAAAAAGACTAAATAAATAAATAAATAAATACCTATGAGAGTTATGGCTCAGCCAGTAAAAAGAACACGAAAGACTAGAAAATGCATTCCATCAGTAAAAAGCATAGGGAGGAATTTGGCTCAATCTAAGTGGAAGGCTGCAGAGTTCTGCTTACACTACACATTTTCAAAAGTGGCAATATTACTTCAATGGAGCAAACTTTGAAAAGCTGATGCAAAAGGGAAAACACCAAGAGCTCCCATCATGGCACAGTGGAAACGAATCTGACTAGGAACCATGAGGTTTTGGGTTTGATCCCTGACCTCACTCAGTGGTTAAGGATCTGGTGTTGCCACGAGCTGTGGTGTAGGTTGAAGACATAGCTCAGATCTAGGGTTGCTGTGGCTGTGGCACAGGCGGGCAGCTGTAGCTCCAATTAGACCCCTAGCCTGGGAACCTCCATGTGCCACAGGAGAAGCCCTAAAAAGCAAAAAATAAAAATAAAAATAAACAAACATGAGTTCCTGTCACGGCATAGCAGAAACGAATCTGACTGGGAACCATGAGGTTGCGGGTTCAATACCTGGCCTCACTCAGTGGGTTAAGGATCCAGTGTTGCCATGGGCTGTGGTGTAGGTCACAGACACGGCTCAGATCTGGCGTTGCTGTGGTTGTGCTGTAGGCTGGCAGCTGTAGCTCCAATTTGACCCCTAGCCTGTGAACCTCCATATACCATGGGTGCAGCCCTAAAAAGTAAATAAATAAATAAACAGATAAATCCAATTTGCTATTTTACTCATACAGCATCATCTACTGACTAATACAGATGTAGAAGTAGGGAAAACTATTTTTACTTTTAGAAATACCCATGGAAAGCTTTATACTTTGGAATAATTACTATTGAAAAAAATCTCTTAATGCTAGTATTTATTCATCTGTGTACACTTTCTAAAATACACAAACTGGGGGTTGGAAATTGACTAACTTCAAAAAGGCACGGGAGGTATTATGAGAGTTTTGAAATGACAAGTTTAAAACTTTTCAACATTTACCCTCAATCCACAGCATCAGGAGCCACAGAAAATATAATACATGTCAGACTCTGAAAATACATGATCACCAACTTCTGATCTTTTTAATTGCAAAATTAGCTCAACTTGGCTTGCTTTTGCACCACTCAAATGGCCTGAAAAATGGCACTGATAACTAGAACAAGGCTTTCAATTTGATGAAGTTATGGTTAAGGCTATTACAGAGGTTCCTGGGGCATCTGAATTTATCATCCCTTTATATAATCTGTAAAAGGAGGAGATTGTCTTAGTTTTGTAAGCAGAAAGGCTAAGGGAATATGAAATATGTAAGATGGTGGGAAAACTAAAGAAACTGACCCAGGTTGGGCAGGGGGGAGGGTAGATGAGGCAGGCCAATGGAAGCTAGTCTTTCAGTAGCTACCACGTTCTAGACACTTATTCACTACTTTTCACGTTATTTAAATATAACAAAAGCCCACAGATAAAGATATTCTTTTTTTTTTTTTTTGTCATTTCTTGGGCCACTCCTGTGGCATATGGAGGTTCCCAGGCTAGGGGTCGAGTCGAAGCTGTAGCTGCCGGCCTACACCAGAGCCACAGCAACTCGGGAATTGAGCCTCATCTGCAACCTACATCACAGCTCACGGCAACGCTGGATCCTTAACCCACTGAGCAAGGCCAGGGATCAAACCCACAACTTCATGGTTCCTAGTCAGATTCGTTAACCACCGAGCCACGAAAGGAACTCCCACAGGTAAAGATATTCTAATTTAAAAAAGAAAATTAGGATTCAGTGAAGTTAACTAATTTAAAGTAACAAAACCTGGCATTCCCTGTTGTGGTGCAGTGGTTAACAAATCTGACTAGGAACCATGAGGTTGTGGGTTCAGCCCCTGCCCTTGCTCAGTGGGTTAATGATCCGGCGTTGCCGTGAGCTGTGGCGTACATTGCAGACGCTGCTTGGGTCCCGCATTGCTGTGGCTCTGGCATAGGCTGATGGCTACAGCTCAGATTCAACTCCTAGCCTGGAAACCTCCATATGCCGCGGGAGTGGCCCCAGCAAAGCCAAAAAGACTGACTAAATAAATAAATAAATAAATACAGTAACAAAGCTAGTCAAAGCGAGGGCCCAGTTTCCATCTCAGACCTATCTGATGCCAGAAGTTATATTCTCTTGCAATTCAAGATCCTTTCACTCTCCCCCTCCCTTTCTTTTGCACAGCCACTGTCACATATGGGACCCCTATGACCTTGCAGCAGTGACTCTGGAAGCTGTCAGGCAACACAGTCAATGGTACCTCCCTCCCCTCTCTACACCATTCCATCCAACTGGATTCAATGGGCCTTTAAGGACCATGAACTGGCAAAGCACAAGAGGAGAAAAATGAAGAGACATTTATCATAATCCTGTAAGGACTCATTATTCCATTTCTGCAGATGGGAAAAGGCTTGGAGAACATGACAAAACTTTCAGAAGGTTATAGAGCTAATTAGCTTACAGTAAGGGTTTGAGTCCAGCCTGGCCAGACCCTACATTCTTCAGAATCTTACCTAGTAGTTCTGGAAGGACTGGAAGTTAAGAGATGGCTTTTTAGCAGGAAAAAAAAATGAAATTTACAATACTAATTCATCCTCATAGTAATTCTATTTTCTCCCCAACATTTTATTATGAAATTATGAAAACTGCCAAACATCCAGAATTGAAAAAATTACATAGTGAATAACCATATACTGACCATCAAGATTTTACATTAACATTTTGCTATATTTGAGATAAGAGCCCTACCCATCTATGCATCCTTATAATCCCCATCAATGTAGCTTATTTTAATTAATGCATCTTAAACATTTTTAAAGGGAAGTCTCTGTCCTAACACTAGACTTTAAATTATTATTTACTCATCTAAAATAGTCTCAAAACTACACCAACCCTCAATTTATGAGAGTTTTTACTACCCTTCACAAATTCTGTCAGCAAGTAACCTAGAATAAATCTAAGCTTGATATTTACTCCAAACATCCATGCTGAAATTAGTGTAAATTTCAAAGCAGCTGCTTAATAAAAGTTATACTCATTGACGGTGAAAGAATTTAACAGGTTTTAAAGTAAATTCACTTTGTTTCATTTTTCAAGTAAGATTTACATTCTCAAAAATCAGAATTCTGTAACTTTAGTATTCTTATGTTTAAAATACCTTAATATTTTAAATTCCATAATAAAATAATGTTACAGAAGTCTCAAAAACAGATTAAATCACTGATGCCAAACAAATGACACTTAAGGCAAGCCTTAGAAACTTATTCTTAGGATATCATCTGAAATTGATTGCTTTATGAATTCATTCCCCAATTATTCATTGCATAAAAGAGGCCTCAATATTCCCTTCAAACCTTTTAAGAAGAAAATAAGAATAGAGGGCTGGTACACTCACTTTCAAAGACATTTCTGTAAACTGATTTAGAAGTGGTTGTCAGCACATTATAAGGATAAAAGATAAGTCAATACTATATTTTGACACTATATTATTTCCAATGAACATCATTTAATAAACACTCTTTTAAAAGCCTAAAAATCTGAAATACTTTTTTCAGAGAGCAATTAAAAGTAAAAATAACTTATGACTCTACAACTAAACATGGTTAGTTTGTGTTGTAGAGATTTGCCTAAACTCGCTGTAATCCCACAAGGAACCACTAAAGGAAATGATAAACTGAAATTAACTATATTTTTTTAATTCACAAACTGAGTTCAGCCCTGAAAATAAAGAAGGCATGGGGGTTGGGGGGGGAGTCATTCTTTCACCTGGTATATAAAAATCTAACAACTCATTCCAAACAAAAATGCACTGAGAATGTGATTACTGTTTATAAAGCACTTTCTTTTTTTGAAGGTTCAAAGTGCTTTAATTAGAAATATTTGCACAACTATGCCTGTGTCTGAGTGCCACATACTTTTTCTCTTACTGTGGTTTTTCTTTCTCTCAGTGAGTCAGCCCAGAAAAAGCCAAAACTGAAGAGAAAAACAACGTCACATAAAATGAATTACAACTACTGCATACCATACTTATCATAATCAATTCAATAACTTTCTCAACAGTATTGGGAGAAATGAGTCTTAATTTTCATATTCTACTTTATTAATTTCTCTATTATAGCACTTGCCTAAACAAATAATCACTACTTTGGCCTTATGATTTGGCTGGGGCACCCACCACTGCAAGCAAAGGAAAAAAAAACATTTTTGATGGCTCATTCAAATGGAAAAGCCATATATCAGAAGTTATTGTGTAAAACCTCAGTACTTATGATGGAAAGCACCATTTGGCAGAACACATTTAATTAGACTTGGCTCTTTAAAACATTAAAAACTCAGTTATAATCACATTACAGCTTTGTCTTATAATGAAAAAACACACAAGAAATTTCGAAGTCAACCTTTCCTTGCTTCACTATTTTTTTAGGAATTAGAGGCAATTTAGAAGCTTGGAAATATATGAAAAGACCAGGTCAAAGAAGTAAGGACAGAATCAAAGAAAAAGTAATAAATGTTATAACAATTTTCCTTTCACAATATAAACTTTCAACATAATTCTTGTAGTAACTATCTGAAGTCTCTACTATAAATGTATATACCAAATATCAGACATTTTCATAATTTACATTAAAAAAATGTGAGTAAGGAGTTCCCCTCATGGCACAGTGGTTGACGGATCTGACTGGGAACCATGAGGTTGCAGGTTCGATCCCTGGCCTCACTCAGTGGGTTAAGGATCCAGCGTTGCCATGAGCTGTGGTGCGGGTTGAGGACATGGCTCGGATCCTGCATTGCTGTGGCTGTGGTGTAGGCCGGCGGCTACAGCTTCGATTAGACTCCTAGCCTGGGAACCTCAATATGCCGCATGTGTGGCCCTAAAAAGGACAAAAAGACCAAAAAAAAAAAAAAAAAACCTGCGTGTACTTGTAAATCACTATAAAGTCCCTGACTTTTTCTATTTTTTTAAACAAAAGTTATCTTTCAAATATTATTATGTACTATCTGTTACTATTAGTTAACCATTTATTGTGTACCTATTGGATGCCAGGCTCTTTCCTACAGTTTTGCTCATTTGATGACCTCAGTAGTCCTACAAAGGAAGGTATACTCCTCATTTTACCTTGAAGAATTTGAGTCACTGAGAAGTTAGACAGCCCAAGAACATCTAGTTAGTAAATGGTAGGATTGGCATTCAATTCTAGGTCTGACACCAACAACTGGATTCTGATACATGTACCTCTTCCATGACCAAATTACCAAAATCTAGAGCCAGTCATTCCAAAGGAGAATATAAGTGGTGTTCTCCAAAAGCAGAAAAGAAAACAATTTGTTTCAATCACAGGATTGTTTTTGGAGGGGCTCCTTATGCATTCTGGAATGCCCTTTTTACAAAAAAAAAAACCAAAACAAAACGTATTAGTGAGGTTAGAATGGGCTGTGAATGACCTACTTTGGCCACAACCCTTACCACCAGCACTTAAACAGGTTGTGGTTTAAAATAAAGAATGACTGGAGTGAACAGGCACCCTGGGAGTTCCTGGTAGAGGATTAAAGACCCAGTGTTGTCACTGCTGTGGTTCTCAGGTAGCCAAAAGAAAAAAAAAAAAAAAAGAATGCTTGACCTATCAACATAACAAAGAGACCAGTGGCCTCCCAAACTGAGAACTTTTAGGGAGGGAAATTTTTTGAGCATGACCTACTTAGTACCTACTAATGACTAAATGTTTGTGTCCCCCTCTGAAATTCATATATTAAGCCCTGAAATTCATATATTAAGCCCTAACAGCAAGTTGGGCCTTTGGCAAGTCATAAAGTTTAGATGAGATCCTGAGGGTGGAGCCCCCATGATGTATTATAAGTGGAGGGAGAGACCCAGTGAAGAGACACATGTGGAGATACAATGCACCATGTGAGGATACGATGTCTGAAAGCCAGGAAAAGAGCCTTCTCAAAGATTCAAATCTGCCAGCAACTTAATCTTAGACTTCCCAGCGTCCAAAACTGTGAGAAATAAACGTCTATTGTGTAAGCCACCTAGTCCATAATATTTTGTTATAACAATCAGAGTTGACTATGTGTTACACCACCAAACGTCCTGCTCCATCACGTAACAAAAATATACAGGTAAGGATCTTTGATCATATATATGCTTTGTAAAACATCTCTAACATTGTAGGGTGATGTGCTTACAGATTAAAGTAAGCATCAAGTATCAACTGCCTCACTGACTATAAAAGACCACTAATACTACTGCCATCTTGGATTAGTTGAACATTTGAAATATTTATTACAATTTAGATTGGATCAACATCTTTTCTTTACTAAAATCTTTGGCTAAGTTTATAAACAAACTATCAAAAAGAAAATACAAAATTACAATAAATTAGTGAGTAAGAAATGGTACCATAGTTACTGTTGTCAAGGCGAGTTCATTTAGGAAGCAAGGAGAAATCTCTTGCGGGCAACATCTATTAACAATCAAATTTTCCTTTCTGACTGTCATTGGCCAAATTTTGCACCACATAAAATGAAAAGCCAGTTGGAGAATGAGCAGAAACATGGCCAGTATATTTACTTTAGTCAGTATTTTAAAACATTTTTAATGTAAATCTTAAAATTTGAGCAGACAAAAAAGATAAAATATTCTCCTAAATTTTTTAATTGTCTTACATAAATTTGTTAGAGATTTTCTGATCAATGACTTCATCTAATTGAATTTATTTTCTTTTAAATTATGTTTATTTTAATTAACAGTACACAGCAAAGCTAGAGGACAGGTAAGGAAAATTATTCACCTGAGGAGAGATATTGTATAGTTTTAGAAGTGGTTTCACATACAGCAGCTCATTTATTCTTCACAGGAACCCAGTACAAAAACTCTCATTTTTCAGTTTCATCAAGGAGAATAATGAGATTCAAAGAGTTAAAACTTGTCAAAGGTCATGCTAAGCTGGGGCTCCATCCTAAATCATCTGATTCTCAATATCAAGCTCTGGAAATCCACTCTTATCCACAAGGACTCCCAGGAATGAGAGAAGAGAAAGGGCAGTAGAGGGCCCTGTGGTGTAATCTTAAGAGTGGGAATAAAGGCAGGTGCTGGTTTGAACTCACATGAGGCTCACTCAACACCTCCTGCCATGGGGGGACTAGCTCAAGTTTCACGATATCCTTGCAGGTAAATCCTACAAGTCAGGGGGAACTGCAGGAATCCTCTTTGACTCTATAAAAGTCAAAGTCTGCTACCTGGGAAAACCAGGCTACTGTCCTCAGTGGGATTCCAGGAAATGGAATCTATTCTACATGGAGTAGTCGCAAAATCCCTAGTCAAACTAATTTTTGTTATTTTATATGTGTATAGAAACACCCTGCTTTCCACACTGGAATTAGAATATGTCAATCCTTTCCATGTGATGCCTAGGATATAACCCTGAATAAATCAGGAAGCCCCAAAACATTTGTTTTGACATTCTAGGGCTCAAAATTAGATCAAACCTTATGTTGTTGCTGGAACTATGGACCACACCATGCTAACAAGATTATATCTGACTGAAAGGTCAGATTATATACACTGATTATATATACTGAAAGGTCTGTACCTGTATATATAAAACCTGAAGGGGAAAGACAGAATATGAAAGCTACAGGTATGGAAAAGACTTAGATGATAAAATATTACTAATAAATTAATTAATAACTGAGTGTTATCTACTAAAATAGTCAATGGGCATTTAGTCTAGATTAATAAGAAAATACAGTGTCAAGAATCAGGGAGGTCAGAGTCCAACCTATTTCATGCTACAGTATTACACTGATGATGAGATTTAATTCTGACAAACTAGACTTCAGCAGCAGCAGAAGGCAGTAAGAAAAGGCAAGAAAATACTAAAGGAGAGGGTTGGTTAAACCCACTATAGCTGCCTCAAAACAATGTCCTGCCCAGTAGTTAATAGTATTGGCTTAACTGTCTGCCAGGATGAAACCACAGCACTGGAACAGAACCTGGACCACAAGAGTAGTGCAGAGATGGACTAGCTTTTTCAGAATTATCTAGAATGCTTACTGAAAATACACATGATCAGGCCCCACTTCGTGTCTAATGACTTAGAAATTCCCAGGTATAAGTACAAGCTCACGCATTTTTTTAAAAAGTTGCCACGCGGAGCTGCTACCTTTTGGGAGCCACCAGATGATCTTTATCATTATCTCTGCTAATCCTGGAGCTCTATAATTCATTTTTAAAATGCTACATCAGTTAAAATTATAGCACTCTGTTCTAAAAAGTAAAGTGATACATCAACTGAATCTTCATTTTGTCAGCACACTAGAGGAATATCTAAACTTTTAAAAAGTATAAGAGGAAGTTGGAGTCTCTGTTGTGGCTCAGCAGGTTAAGGATTTGGCATTGCCGCAAGGTGTGTGCATAGGTCGCAGATGCGGTTTATATCTGGTGTTGCTGTGGCCATGATGTAGACTGCAGCTGCAGCCTTGATTGATCCCTAGCCTGGGAACTTCCATATGCCACAGGTGTGGCCTTAAATAAAAAAGTATATTTAAGGAGGAAGTAAAGCATTTTTTCTTGTACAGCAAAATTAGGAATAGCGGTTTCTTGGCATGTTATTATAGACATTACCAGACAAAGTAACATATTTTTGTATAATTCATCCTGATCACTTCCAGTGAAAGGAAGAAGTAACATGAAGGGTATACATACTACTCAAAGCAACCTACAAATTTAAAATTATCCCTATCAAATTACCCATGGCATTTTTCACAGAATTAGAACAACCAATCCTAAAACTTATAGGAAACCACTACAGACGCAGGACTACCAAAGCAATCCTGAAGGGGGAAAAAAAAGCTAGACGTATAACCCTCCCAGACTTCAGACAACATTACAAAGCTACAGTACTCAAAATAGCATGGTGTTGGCACAAAAATAGACATATTGATCAATGGACCATAACAGAGAGCCCAGAAATAAACCCATACACCTAGGGGCAATCAATCTTTGACAAAAGAGGCAAGAATATATAATGGGAAAAAGACAGTCTCTTCAGAAAGAGGTGTTGGGAAAACTGGATAGCCCCATGTAAACCAATGAAGTTAGAATACAACCTCACACCATACACAAAAAATAAACTCAAAATGGCTTAAAGACATGACACCATAAAATTCCTAGAAGAGAATATAGGCAAAACATTCTCTAACATAAATCATACCAATGTTTTCTTAGGGCAGTCTCCCAAGGCAATAGAAATAAAAGCAAAAATAAACAAATGGGACCTAATCAAACTTACAAGCTTTTGCACAGCAAAGGAAACCATAAATAAAACAAAAAGACAACCTACAGACTGGGAGAAAAATCTGTGCAGACAATGCAACCAATAAGGGCTTAAGTTCCAAAATATACAAACAGCTCAGACAAGTGAATAACAAAAAAAAAAAAAGCCCAATCAAAAAATGGGCAGAAGATCTAAATAGACATTTCTCCAAAGACAACATACAGATGGCCAAAAGTCACATGAAAAGATGTTCAACATCACTAATTATTAGGGAAATACAAATCAAAAATACAATGAGGTATGACTTTAGACCAGTAAGAATGGCCATCAAAAAGTTTACAAATAATAAATGCCGGAGAGGGTGTGGAGAAAAGGAAACACTCCTACACTGTTGTTGGTGGGACTGTAAATTGGTGCAACCACTATGGAAAACCTCTAGGTTCCTTTAAAAACCCCTGGGTATATATTCAGAAAAAATAATTATGATATTCATAATAGGAGATAAATGCACCACAATGTTTAAAACAGTACTATTTACAAAAGCCAAGACAGAAAAGAAACCTAAATGTCTAGTGTCTATCAACAGATGAATGGATAAAGAAGATGTGGTATATACACACATACAGTGGAATATTACTCGGCGATAAAATGAATCAAATAGCAACATCAATGAATCTAGAGATTACCATACTAAGTGAAACGTCAAAGACAAATATAACATCACTTGAACATGTAATCTTAAAAAAATGATACAAATTAACTTATTCACAAAATAGAAATAGACTCACAGACATAGAAAACAAACTTACAGAAGGGGATGGGGGCTGGATAAATAAGGAGTTTGGGATTAACATATATACACTACTATATAGAAAGAGATAAACAAGGACCTACTGTATAGCACAGGAAACTATACTCAATATCTTATGATAACTTATAATGGAAAATAATCTGAAAAAGAATATATATGTATAACTGGATCACTTTGCTATACACTTGAAACTAACACAACATTGTAAGTTAATTATAATTCAATTTTTTTTTTTATCTTTTGTCTTTTTAGGGCCACACTCACGGCATATGGAGGTTCCCAGACTAGGGGTCTAGTCAGAGCTACAGATGCCAGCCTACACAAGAGCCACAGCAATGCCAGATCCGAGCCACATCTGTGATCTACACCACAGCTCATAGCAACGCCGGATCCTTAACCCACTGAGTGAGGTCAGGGATCAAACCCGCAACCTCACAGTTCCTAGTCGGATCATTTCCACTGCACCACAACAGCAACTCCCATGTCCACAAATATTTAAAAAGTAATTTGTGGAGTTACCTCATGGCCTGGAGGTTGTGGATCTGGCACTGTCACTGCTATGGTACAGGTTTGATTGCTGGCCTGGTGACTTTTGCATGCCATGGGCATGGCCAAAAAAAAATTTTTTAAGAGTGTGTGTGTGTGTGTGTTTGTGTGTGTGTAGAATGGGGGGGGGAGGTGACACAAACACAAAACAACAGTTTGACAAAATGTTAACAATAAATCAGTCTAGTTAAAGGTATATAATTTGATGAATTTTTTTATTTTTATAATTTTCATATATTTGTGAACTTATTTCCAAATAAAAAACTTTTTTAAAAGAAAATAAAGTAGAAAAATAGCAAAATGGTGATAATTCTGGAAGATGAGTTATGTGTTTACAGTAGATTCATTCTACCATTCTATGTTTATACATCTGAAATTTTCCACAATGTTGAAATAGAAAAATACTAAAAAAGAGTAGATAAAATAATGTATATAAATTATTAAAGTGACTGGCAAACATAAGGCACTCAATAAATGATAGATAATGTTATAACTGAGTTCACATTTATCCTGAGTGTAGACAAGGATTGGTTTTTGGTGTTTAATTACATACAATAAGGATTTATGGGTGGTCCACAGATATAAGGTGCTCTGCTGCAGTTAACACCCTTACACAAGTCAAGAATCAGCTTACACACTCAGGACTCAAGTGGTGACAATGAAACACCAGACAGCAAAGACCAGGGGTCAAAGGAACTGAGCTCAAGTGCAAACCAGTATCAATTCTTTTCTATGTGAGAACTTAATAACTAGGAACACTTCTTCATCAACTATATTAAAAAAGTAAAACCATCTATTTCACAAGGTTGTTATGAGAATAAAGTAAGACACACAAAAGCTGCTCTATAAACTCTTAAGTATTATATATATTTATGTAAACATAAAATCTCATTTTATTGTATGTAGAGCCAATGGAGAGAGAACAATATTTAATGATCATAAAAGACAGCAGAGCATTAAGTGTCACAGGAAAAGATCACATCTAGCTAGGCAGTAGAAAAGAAAGTCTTTTGTGGAAAAGGTGACATGAGATCTATCGTAAGGATGGAGGAAAAATCAAAGTCAGGAAGAGAAGAAAGTAAGACTCTAGGTTTAAGAAATAACCCAAGAGAAAGTATGAAAAAGGAAGAATGTCAGGCATGCAACAAGAGAGTTTTTGCTAAAATCTGGAAAACAAATAGTTTAACAGCCAGATATAAAGCTGAAAAAATTAAGAATAAATTGGAGAAGGCCCTGCCTAACTCCTGTGAGGAGCTCACTACTCATATGGAGCCCCGTTTTTAGCACAAGGATTCTCCCCTTCCCTTCCAGTACCAACAAAACTTCACTGTCTAAAACTCTTCAGTTCTTTGCAATAAGGCACTCTGATTCAAAGGAAATAATTTAAGAAAAATATACTATATGCATACTCAGTACTATAAAAGGAAATGCTTTCTATATGCAGGAAAAATTTAATCCCAATGAAAATTAATATAATCCAAAAGAGTTCATAATTTACATTTAGCTTTGGGATATAATAGTTTGTTTGATGAGGAACTTCCAAATCATGTTTTTCTCAAGCCAATATTAAAGTAAAAGAATTCTGAGTTCTCGTGGTGGCTCAGCAGAAGCAAATGCATGAGGACACAGGTTCGATCCCTGGCCTTGATCAGTGGGTTAAGGATTCGGCGTTGCCATGAGCTGTGGGGTAGGTTGTAGACTTGGCTAGAATCGGGTGTGGCTGTGGCTGTGATGTAGGTGGCAGCTGTAGCTCTGATTCGACCCCTGGCCTGGGAACTTCCATATGCTGAGGGTGCGGCACTAAAAACAAACAAAAAGAGAGAGCAAATTCCTTAATTACCAACTAAAAGATCATCAAGCAAAAAGATCACAAGACTAAAGTCAAACTCCCTTTGTTGACTTGGTTGATTTTCAACAATGCGGCTTAATTAAAAATTACATGACTATGGGAGTTCCGGTTGTGGCACAGCAGAAACAAATCCGACTAGTATCCACAAGGATGCAGGTTCAATTCCTGGCCTTGCTCAGTGGGTTGGGGATCTGGCATCACTGTAAGCTGTGGTGTAAGCTGTGGTGTAGGCTGACAGCTATAGCTCCGATTCCACCCCCTAGCCTGGGAACATCCATATGCCATGGGCACAGCCCTAAAAACCAAAAATAAATTAATTATTATTTTTTTTTAATTACATGACTATGACCATTCATGTGTATGTACATTTAGCCCACAATACATAGCTGTGCTTTTTAGAAGGAAAATATCCTTTTGCTGTTTTTTATAATCCTTTGAGTCACATACTGTAAAAGGATAAATTATTGCATCATTTATACTTTTTTTTTTCCTGGCACTGCATCCACAGCATATAGAAGTTCCCAAGCCAGGGATCAAATCCAAGCTGCAGTTGTGATCTATCCTGCAACTGTGGCAACACCAGATCCTTAACTCACTGTGCCCAGCCAGAAATCAAACCCACGCTCCCTCAGAGACAACTCCAGATCCTCATCCTGCAGGAATTCCCCCATCACTTATACTTTTACATGAATAGTTTTATGAAGATTAAAGAAGCTATGTAAAATGTCTTATGATTATAGGCACACTAAAAATCCTAAGTCTATTTTAATGCCCTTAGCGGAATATTAAATTTCTTAATGGTAGAGGAAGAGACCACAGAACTATTAAAAGTTATATGGAAATAGTCTCAGAGATCATCTATCCCAACCTTGACAGACATGTTACAGACACAGAAACTGGGAGCTAGGAAAATTAAGGAACTTCCTTCTGATACCCAGAATAGACCTATAATTAACAAGTTTTTTGGCACCCAGTACCGATGACAACACATACCACACTAGACTTCTCTATGATGACACACAATTGCAAGAAAAATCAAGAACTACACACAAATCTATGTTTTTTGTTTGTTTGTTTTGTTTTGTTGCTTTTTAGAGCTGAACCCGTGGCATATGGCGGTTCCCAGGCTAGGGGTTGAATGGGAGCTGCAGCTACTGGCCTACGACACAGCCACAGCAATGTGAGATCCCAGCCACATCTGAGACCTACACCAGAGCTCACGGCAACGCCAGTTCCTTAACCCACTGAGTGAGGTCAGGGATCGAACCTGCATCCTCATTGATCCTAGTCGGGTTCGTCAACTGTTAAGCCACAAAGGGAACTCCCCAAATCTATGTTTTTTTAAAAACTGCGTTGTTTTGAAGAAAGGTCAAAGGATTTATACTATCTCCTCCAAAAAAATCTCCATCCATACTGGAGAGTTGGAAAACACTCAGGTTCTGAATACTTAGTTCAGTTTAATGACTGAAAAAAGAAAACACTAATGGGTTATTCAAACCTTCATGTGGACACACAAAGCCTGCCCTGTGCTGCCTTCAGAGGCCAGGCAATGAGCAAGCCTTGTACAGCCTCCTCCTCTGAAACGATGAGGGCAGTGGGAAAGGTCCCTCAGAGCGCATACCTCTCAGGCCTCGTGTTCTAGGTAGCACACTCACACCAAAGACAAAGCCATGAGCAACTGCAAATGCAATTCAATTCATAAAATTAAGAGAAATCAAAGGAAAGCAAACCTCGAACCGTGGTCCTTGAATCCAAAGAGGTTCCTAAGACTGACCATCTCATAAGTTACCACGCAGAACTCCATTTTCTTATCAAACTGATGTTTCTGTCTGAGTAGGAGAGCACATCACAGCCTAATGCAGCTGTGGACCTCAGTTCCATGTGAAATCCTTCAGAGAGCTGACCTCTGCACTACGTAATTAAGTAGAACGTACACTGCTACTTTAGTACGAGCACCCAGGCAGACCTCGAAACTGTCAAAGTGCTGGTCTTGTTCTTGTTTCTCCCTCAGAACAAAGAAAAGTTCGGGTGGTAAAATGTCACAGGACCCAGGTCCTCTACGCTAACAAAGGGGAAAGCCAGAGGTACCCTTGTACTTTTAGTTTCTTTAGATCTAAACATTGTGAAGCAGAAATGAGGCTTTACTCTAACAGTGGGAAAGGACTTTCTTCAGTTAATAAAATGTGCCTCCAATTTGATAAAACTCAGGTCTGTGCCACTTCAGAATTACAAGACTCTTCAAAATGTGCTAATTTGTCACTGAACAAATGAAGCATTGAGTATAATGAGAAAACTACACTTAATTAGTCATGTAAAATCCTAACCAATGAAGTCCCTAAAATAGAATGATTTCCTCATAAAATACAAGCAGTAAAAACTTTCTAAGAGTATAATTGTATTTATACTGTACAGTAATAACTCATGCAGTATGCAGAGTTATAAACAGTCTTCTTGAAAAAATGGTGTCTTATAGTAAAGAATCTATTCATTATTTGCATATATTTCCTTGTATAAATCACTGCACCAAATGGAAAAAATATTTTAAATCACTTCTAGTATTTCACATGTAGCCAGATGCACAGGTCCAGTGTAACAGACAGCCGTGGCAGCCACATGAAGAGAACTTCTTATGACAAAATGGACAAAACCTACATACATCGGGGAGCTGACAAAATCTGACAGGACTTACTTGCTACTCCTGAGGCCAGTCCGTACAGCAGTCCCCCGCTGTCCGACTGCTGGGGGAGAACGTGTGCTCCTGGAGGCGGAGGCTTTTCTTGTCTGATAAAGTTATACAATAAGGTTTTCACAAGTTTGCTGGTGTATGGAAGACTACAGGAAAAGAAAAAAGAAACTCATATTTATGGGACTCATCTGACTTTGTATTATGATAAATATAACCCATAATAATCCATTGATATAAAGAGATTCACACAATGCAAAGAAATCTCACACTGGCACCTCACACTGAGGACCACAGGTTTTGAAGTCAGACTTGAGGCTTAATTCTGGCTTTCCTCTCTCACTATGCCATATGTCATTCGTCAAATCACCTCACCGCCAAAGTTTCAGTTACCTTACTTGTAATCTGTACAAGAGGTGAGATATTATAAATTCAGGGTATAATACAGCACTGGGCACTTGAAGGGAGGTAGCAACACAGAATCAGTAGGGGAAAGCAAGAATTAATAAATATGGACATTCACTCAAAAAGTATATTTGACTTAACCCAATGCATCCAAAATATTCAACATATAACCAGTATAATAATTAAATATCTTACTTTTTTAAATAAATTGAAAGTATGAAATTATTCAATTCATGCATGCATACAAAAATATATCCACATGTATATAGGTATTTTTTAAACATTAATGCTCTGCTTTAAAGTAACAGAATGAGAGGAGAAGGAAGAGAAAATAGGTTAAAAGGGGTATGTGTCCATTAACTGGAGATAAATTAATTCCTACAGTCTAGAGAAGACTTTTAAACAGTCTTGAGCCAAAGCTTAAGGCCTTTTCATCCCTATTATCAGTAATTTTCAAATATGTTCCAAAAGAGCCCTAAAGGATTCTGTGAATGTGTCACAGGTATAACCGAAATAGCAAGAAGGAATGTGAAAAAGACAAAACTTCCAATGAAAGTTCTGTGAAGAGTATGTCAACAGAAAACGTCTCTGCGCATGTGTACGTGTATATGTGGGGGGGGTTGTATTTAATATTTATCTACTTCCATCCCCACCCACTAGGAGACCATAAACTTCTGCTCAGGAGCACAGTTCCACATCCTAACATATCTATGCCCCCTATGTTTGCACACAAGAAATATTTTTGACTAAATGAAAGTAGTAACAGTCAGTAGTACCCGTTGTGGCTCAGAGGTAACAAACTCCGCTAGTATCCATGAGGACGTGGGTTTGATCCCTGGCCTCACTCAGTGGGTTAAGGATCCGATGTTGCCGGGAGCTGTGGTATAGGTCACAGACACGGCTCGGATCCGGCACTGCTGTGGCTGTGGTATAGGCCAACAGCTGTAGGTCCGATTCATCCCCTAGCCAGGGAACTTCCAGATGCCACGAGTGCAGCCCTGAAAATCAAAAAAAAAAAAAAAAAAAGGAAGAGAGGTGTCTTCAGAGTTTCGACTGTATAAAGGAACCATTAGAGAAGACAGAGAGGCTGGAGGATGCAAAGGGCAGGGAGGATGGATGCTTAGGCTGGAAAGCAGATCCTCATGTTCTGGGTCTGAAGTTCTGAGGGAACAACCAGAGGAAATGTCTGCTTGGAGCTATGGGACAACAGTAAAGTAAGAAGACAAGACAAGAAATATAGATTTATACAGTAAAAAACTAGACAAATTTAAAATAGAAACATACCATCGACCTCGCATCAAATACTTGTGACTGATACTCTGTCGCAAAACTTCTTTATGGAACAGTTGGCAGGAAAGGAAAACCACCATTGTTGACACAGCTTCTACTGATATTTCATATGTAATATCTCTGGGAAAATAGGAAACAAAGAGGAATAATGATTACTTTGGCAGATAAAGGTGTTGCTCTTTTCTAATAAATTATACATTTAAAAACTCAAATCAAAATATCCAACATGTTTCTAGGTTATTAAAAAATATGAACATGTTTAACTTAAAAATTAAGTCAGGCAAAACTATGAAACCCTTTCCATGTCATTAGTTCTTATACTTGAGTCAGATATCCCATTACTTTCCTGTTTTTCAGTTCCCATGTACTACTGAATGACAAGTCAATTAGTGTATAATGGAAATAGTTACCAGCAGTGTTCTGCTTTGAAGAGCCACTCTAAAGCCCTGCTTAGTTAGAATACTGAAACAAATATTCAGATCGTAAAACTAATAGGAAGTCACAGTGTAAGGAAGAAAATTATGCCATTCTGAGTCAATAATCACTTAACAGTGAGAACAGTGGTATATCTAGATCTTCTAAGTGTCTACTTTCTCCAGGTCAACTCTACCTGTTCAGCAAAATATGAATAGTAAAAAATTACTCCTGTTTTATTAAGCAAATTTCTTGCATGAAGGACTTTTTAGATCATCAATCCTTTTTAGAAACAAATCTAAGATCAAATAAAAAGGAAATAATATTTCCCATGTGCAAACGGGAACAAATACATCAAGAAATCTCCAACTAACAACAACAACAACAACAACAACAAAGACAAAAGACGAAAAAAAAATTGGAGTTCCCATCGTGGCGCAGTGGTTAACGAATCCGACTAGGAACCATGAGGTTGTGGGTTCGGTCCCTACCCTTGCTCAGTGGGTTAACGATCCGGCGTTGCCGTGAGCTGTGGTGTAGTTTGCAGACGCGGCTCGGATCCTGCGTTGCTGTGGCTCTGGCGTAGGCCGGTGGCTACAGCTCCGATTCAACCCCTAGCTTGGGAACCTCCATATGCCGCAGGAGCGGCCCAAGAAATAGCAACAACAACAACAACAACAACAAAGACAAAAGACAAAAAAAAAAGAAATCTCCAACTATTTCAAAAGTTTAAACACATTTATCATGGGGAACAGTAACATGTTAGACCAGAAAAGTGGAAATCTCAACAATACAACAAAAAATGACAGCTCCAAAAGAACATCAAAATATATTTTGTAGAACTGAAATATTCCTGGTAAGCCCAAAGAAAAACATTTATTAACACCTACTTAAATGAAGCTCAGTAAAGAAATTAAAGACTACTTGATTCTAGAAATGGGCAAGCTTACCAGATTTTTAAGTTCTATCAGATATTTTAAGAAGTTATTGCTGATAGGAATACCTTTTAAAAGCCAAGTATACAAAACAAAACACAAGAGGCCTGGGGAAATGATCTTATTATGTAATGAACAAATGTCATTTCTACTGAGAAATGTGACTGGTATTGTACAACAATTCCCTTTCCTGAAATTTCCATAACTACTGGTGTAAATATTAACCACATAAAAGGCAATTCCTACATGTATTTGTGTTTCTTGAATTGAAAGGCAACCCTGATATGTCATGTTGATTCATTAATTCTTCATGAATGATGATGTGGGTGCTCAAAAGCTCAAAGGATTTTGAATCACAATAATCATTTATTCATAGAGTTTATGCCTGTCAGGAATCCATACTCTATAATCAGTTGGCTAGGCTTTTTAGTTGGGTCAGGAATTAAAGCCAAATTCTGAAGAACAAACTATCTTGCCACAGGATACAGTCTATCAAGATAGGTGACCATCTCCAACAAATTTGTCAATGTGTTCAACCACTGCGTTGTTGCTGCTGCTGATGATGATAAACAACTGCAGTGGTTTACAATTTAACATCTTACTCTAGATCCCAGATAATAATAATAAAAACAACTTTGGCAGTTTATACTTTAACATCTCACTCTAGGTCCCAGATCCAGAAGGAAATTGCTTTAATTTGGTTAAACTAAAACCTATGACTACTAATAAATACTAGGTCTAACAATCTTAAGGAAAAAGTGTAGATTTAGAAAAGAAGGCTGTTCTTCAAAATTAATTGGACCAAGTAACACCACAAATGGGAGAAAAGGAAAAGAGTTATTACCCTTGAACCATATTCTCTCACCGCAGAATTCTGCAAAGCTACAGCAGTGAAGCATAGAAACGTTGATGTTGAGGGCTAGGGAAGGCTTACAGCATATACAAATATTTACTCAAAATGATATCAAGCTAAAAAATCCAATCCCCCAAAATGCAAACATACATATATTTTCACTTCTCTTAGGCAATTACCTAAAGGTAAAACTGCTAGACAAGAGGACAGGTGGATATCTGACTTCATAAGAAATTGTCAAACATTTTCTCAAACTGGTTGTACCGTTTTATATGCCATAGCAATTTTTAACATAGATTTTATTTTTCAAAGGAGTTTTAGGTTCTCAGCAAAAATGAACAAAAACTACAGCGAATTCTCCTATATTCCTTGCCCCTACACAAGCACAATCTCCTTTGACATCAACATCCTGTCCCAGAGTTCCAAATATGCCAAAAATGATGAATCAAAATTAACACATCGTTATAACCTAAAATCTATGATTTACATTACAGATCCCTACTGCCATGCAGTTTCTATAGTCACTATAATTTTTGTGTATGTCTGCCTCTTTAGGGCCACACCGTGTCACATGGAAGTTCCCAGGCTTGGGGTCCATTTGGAGCTGCAGCTGCTGGCCTATGCTTCAACGGCAGCAATGCCGGATCCGAGCCACATCTGCAACCTATACCACAGCTCATGGCAATACCAGATCCTTAACCCACTGAGCAAGGTCAGGGATTGAAACACGTCCTCATGGATACTAGTCAAATTTGCTACCGCTGAGCCAAAAAAGGAACTCTAATTATCACTATAAATTCTCACAAATGTATAATAGTATGTATCCACGATCACAGTACCATACAGGACAGTTTCATTGCCCTAAAAATCCCCTGTGCTTTGCCTATGCACCTCTAACACTAAAACCCTGGCAACCATTGATCTTTCTACTGTTTCTGTAGTTTTACCTTTTACAAAATAATACCATATGTAGCCTTTTCAGATTGGCTTCTTCACCCAGAGCAATTTCTGAAAGTTCATTGTTCTACATTTTCACCACATTCAATACTATCAGTCTTAATTTTAGCTATTCTAGTGCTGTGTAATATCTCACTAGAGCTTTAATTTGCATTTTCTGATGATTAATCACATTAAAACAATAGCCAGAACATGGAAACAACCTAAATGTCCACTGAGAGATGATTGGATTAAGAAGATGTGGTGTATATACACAATGGAATACTACTCGGTCATTAAAAAGAACAAAATAATGCCATCTGCAGCAACATGGATGGAACTAGAGGTTCCCATACTAAGTGAAGTAAGTCAGAAAGAGAAGACAAATACCATATGGTATCACCTATACGCGGCATCTAATATATGGCACAAATGAACCTATCTATACAAAAAAAAACAAACCTATGGACTTGAAAAAACAAAATCTTAAAAAAAAAACAAACACCCTTTTAGTGTGTTTATTGACCATTCATATACCTTTTTTTTGTGAAGTATCAAATTAAATCTTTTGTCCATTTTCAACTGTGTTATTTGCCTAATTATTTTTAAATTTAAGAGATCTTTATATACCTAAGAATAAAGTCTTTTGTCAGCTTTATGTTTTGCAGACATTTTCTCCCATCTGTGGCTTGACTATTTTTTTCCTAAACAGTCCCTCTTGAGGAGGCAAGATTTTTATTTTTGAAGAAGTTTAACTTTATCAAGTTTTTCCTTTTTTGGCTACTGCTTTCTGTATGCTTTCTAAGTTATCTTTGCCTAAACCAAGGTTGTGCATATTTTTCTAATTTTTGTGTTATATGCGAAGGTAGGAGTCAACCTTTTTTTGCTTTTCCCCCATAAAATTACCTTTTCTAGCACCATTAGCTTAAAAAGCTTTTCCATCCCAACTGAACTCTTTTGTTGTTTCTCTCAAAAAAACAACTGACCAGAGAAGCATAGGTTTATTTCTTGGCTCCATGTACTGTTCCACTGATTTGTCTATACTTAGGTCAATACCATATTATCTTCAAAACTGCAGCTTTAATTGGGTTGTGATGATTGTTGTACAATTATAAATGTAATAAAATTGAGTTTAAAAAACTGTAGCTTTATAATACACTGTGAAGTGATAGAGTGTAAATATTCCATATGTTCTTCTATTTCAACTATTTCTTCAAACATTCTAGGTTCTTTTTTGCATTTCCATATACATGTTAGAATCAACCTGTCAGTTTCCATGGAGGGGAAAAAAACCCAGAACAAATGCGATGATTGAATCTGTAGATCGATCTGAGTAATACTAACATCTTAACATTATTGAGGCTTCAAATTTTTCTTTTTTCTTTTTTTTCTTTTGCTTTTTTTTTTTTTTTTTTTTTGCTTTTTTGGGCTGTCCCCGCAGCTTATGGAACTTCCCAGGCTAGGGGTCGAATTGGATCTACAGCCACTGGTCTACACCACAGACACAGCAACGCCAGATCCGATCCACAGCTGCAACCTACACCACAGCTCAAAGCAACACCTGATCATTAACCCATTGAGCAAGGCCAAGGATCGAACCTGAGTTCTCATGGATGCTAGTCAGATTCGTTTCCGCTGAGCCACGACAGCAACTCCAAGGCTTCCAATTCTTGAACATGATATATGTCTATATTTAGGTCTTCTTTCACTTCACTGAGCAATGGTTTTTAGTTACCAATATATAAATTGTACACATGTGGTGAATTTGCTAAGTATGTTTTTTATATTGTTTTAAAATGGAATTTTTAAGGTTTTAGTTCCTAATTGTTTGCTTCCAATATAAGATTTTTGTATAATCATCTTATAACCTGCAACCTTGCTAAAGGTATTTTTCAATAAAAAGTTTTTGTATACTCCTTAGGGTCGTCTACATAAATAATAATGTTGCCAGCAAATAAGGATAGTTTTACTTCTTTTCTAATCTCTATGCCTTTTATTCTTTATTTTATTAAACTGGCTAGAGTCTCACACAATAGGAAACAGAAATGCTGAGAGCAAACATCCTTGACTTGTTCTTAATCATAAATGAGGGAAAGCTTTAGTCTCTCATTATTAAGTGTGATGGCAGATTTTTCATGGATGCCCTTAACCTAGTTGAAGACGTTTCCTTCCATTCCTAGTTGGCTGAGAGTTTTTTTTTTTTTTTCCACGAATAGATGGTGAATTTTGTCAAATGCTTTTTGTACATTTACTAAAATAATCGTACGGCTTTTCTAATTTATTTTGTCAATGTGGCATATTATATTGATTTTTAAGTGTTAACAATATTATATATTATATTCCTGAAACAAGCCCTACTTGGTTACAAGGTATTATCCTGTTCATATACTGATGGATGCAATGTGCTTTTTCAAAAAGCTTTTTCAGAGTTCCCGTTGTGGCTCAGCAGAAATGAATCTGACTAGTATACATGAGGATGCAGGTTCGATCCCTGGCCTTGCTCAGTGGGTTAAGGATCCAGTGTTGCTGTGAGCTGTGGTGTAGGTCACAGACACAGCTTGGATCTGGAGTTGCTATGGCTGTGGTGTAGGCCAGTGGCTACAGCTCCAATTCGACCCCTAGCCTGAGAACCTCCACATGCCGCAGGTGCAGCCCTAACAAAAAAGGTTTTTCTCCTATATTCATGAGAGACATCGCTCTGTAATTTTCTTTTTATGGAATGTCATTGTTAGGTTTCAGTATCAGGGTTATGCTGGCATCATAAAACAAGTTCCCCCTTCTGCTTCTGAAACACATTTTATTGAAATATTTGTCTCATGATGTTATGTTGAGCAAAGATAGCAGACTAGTATGTACCATATGAATGAATATACATGCAGATACTAAGTTGCATAAAATAAAAACGGCAAACCTGGAAGATAAGGTTATAGGTGGCTATTTTCATTATTTTTAATTTAAATTTTTAAAATGAGAAGGGCATAAAGAATATGAGTGGGAGAAACATTTGCTTCAAACCAGTTGTCTTTATCGGGAAATTTGTAAAAAAAAAAAAATGTTAGAGATGGTCTGAGGATAATCTCTAATCTCATTCTGATTATAGGTTTTCTTAATTATGCCTCTCTCTCACTTCACTGTAAACAAAGGGGATTTTCAACAAGGAAAAACAATCTGAGGGTCTCAGTCCTCTGGACTGTAATAACAAATATAGACTGGGTGATGTATAAAAGACAGAAATTTATTTCTCACAGTTCTGGAGGCTGAGGGTTCAGAGCAGGATACCTACATAGCCAGGGTCTGACGAAGCTGGCTTTCTGGTTCACGGAGATTAAGTGTTTTTACTGTGTTATCATATGATGGAAGGCAGCAAGCAAGTCTACTTGGGTATGTTTTATTAGGGCACTAATCCCCTCATGAGGGCAGAGCCTTATAACCTAATCATTCCCTCAAAGGCCCAGCCCCATACCTTCTAACACCATCACCTTGGAGGTCAGGTTTTATTTATTTATTTTTTATGGCTGCACCCACCTGCAAATGGAAGCTCCCAGGGCCAGGGACTGAATCCGAGCCTACAGCTGCAACCCACACCACAGCCTCAGCAATGCCAGATCCTACTGTGCCAAGCCAGGGTTCAAACGTGTGCCTGTGCAGTAACTCGAGCTGCTGTAGTCAGATACTTAACGCACTGCACCAAAGTGGGAACACCTCCAAGTTAGGTTTTAAAATATGAATTGGGGGGGGGGGGGGGCGCGGTGTTCCCACTGCGGCAAAGTAAGTTAAGAATCCAACTGCAGTGGCTCAGGTCACTGCAGAGGCATGGCTTGATCTCTAGCACAGAGCAGTGGGTTGAAAGATCTGGCATTGCTGAAGCTGTGGTGTAGGTTCCAGTTGCAAGCTTGGATTCAATCCCTGGCCCAGGAACTTCCATATGTTGTGGGTGTGGCCGTTAAAAAAAAAAAAAAAAAGAATTTGGGGAGTACACGAATATTCTGACTATAGCAATGAACTAGCCATACTTGTCGCATTCCTGGGGCTCTCCAAAAACAGAACCATCAGGATACAGAGGTATATACATAGAGAGAGAAAGAAATTTATTAAAAGAGATTAGTTCAACACAATTATGGAGGCTAAGAGGTCTCATTATTTGCCATCAGCAAGCAAGAGACCCAGCAAAGCCAGTGATGTAGTTCCAGTTCATATCCAAAGCCCTGAGAAGCAGAATAGCCCCAGTCAAAGTGCAAAAGCCCAAAGAACAGGAGTGCCAGCATCCAGGGACAGGAGGAGATGGATGTCTCAGCTTATGCAAAAGGACAAATCTGCCCCTTTCCACCTTTTTTCTATCCCTGCCCTCAATGGACTGGTGATGCTCACCAATGCTAGTGAATATGATCTGTTTTACAGACCAATTCAAATGCTAATCACTTTCAGAAACACACTCACAGACACACCCAGAGATAATGAAATGATGTCTGACCTCTGGCATTCCTCAGCTCAAATTACCACACAATATTAACCATCACACTTGCCAAAGAAGTTAAGCTTATAAATACTGGCAAAGGGCACAGAGTCCCAGATTCATTTTCATTAAAAGCATTTAGTCATTAGAAGCAAACACTATTTGAAAGGTTTTACACCTAGAAATTTTGTTCCTTCCTAAGAAGCTAATGGGTACAGTGTTTCTCTTTGGGGTAATGAAGTTCTGGAATTAGATAGCAGTGACAGGTCCACAACTTTTGTGAGTATACTAAAAACCACCTAAATATACACTTTGAAAGAATATTTGAAAGGCTGGGTTATTTGAATTATATCTCAATAAAGTTGTTACTTAAAAGACAAAAATGAGTTCCTATTGTGGCACAGCAGAAATGAATCTGACAAGCATCCATGAGGATGAGGGTTTGATCCCTGCCCTTGCTTAGTGGGTCAGGGATCCGGCACTGCCATGAACTATGGCATAGGTTACAGACGCAGCTCAGATTCCCTGCTGCTGTGGCTGTGGTGTAGGCTGGCAGCTGTAGCTCCAATTCAATCCCTAGCCTAGGAATTTCCATAGGCTGGGGGTGTGGTCCTAAAAAGCAAAAAATAAAAGACAAAAATGAGAAAGCTCTCTAAATGCCTGTATACAGAAGGTGTTAGGATAGACTGTTAAGCAGAAAGAGAGGAAAGTTCAAAGCACTATGTATAATCTCCCACCTTTTATGAGAATACAGGAGGAAATAAGAGTCTATATTCATAACTGCATATATACACATGAAAAATTTCAGGAAGGATACGTAAGAAAACTAAGAACAGTGATCACTCTGGAGGCAAACGCAAGGCTGGAGAGATAGGGAATAGGGACAGGTAGGACAGGTTCATGTCCACTTCTATGTGTTTGGTATTTGAACAACGTAAGTGTAGCATCTGTTTGAAAATTATATTAATCAGGAACTAAAGCTAGAGGATTATCATAAATGTTAAAATCAAAATTTTATTGATTAAAATCTGATGACAGTGAAATAAGAATAAACAAAAATTAAATCATATTATAGGAGTTACTGACCCCAAGTTAGAAAACTCAGGGTCTGCTTCTAAGTTCTCTATTAAACTCACTCTGCTTATTTCAAAATAACCCCTCTGGGTCTCAGTTTTCTTATTTGTAAATAAGTACATCGGGCAAGATGATCCCTCATTTCATTTCTTGCTGTAACATCCTATAATGCTCAAATAAAAGGAACTCAAAGCAATGTTATATTCCTGTGAAAACAAAATTTAAAATATATTAATTGGGGCTATCTTAAGTGCCAAATAATCAAGGAAAAGAGCCAAGACAGTCCAATACATGAAAGAAACCAAAATTCTACCATGCTGAGTGTGGCCGTTTTTAAAAGATGAAAAATGTTTTAAGCCAACAGATCTTTCTTGTTTAATGTCCTTGTATAATCTTCAGAGGATTTTCATTACACAATCGCCAAAACAAAGTCAACTTTAAAAAGCCAAAATGTTGCTCTGGCTGCCATATTATCCCAAGAACTTTCCACCATCTGGGCTGGAAATGTCCTAGAACAAACTACTGTTGGAGCAAGTTATTAATTTCATGTGAAGAGAAAAAAAAGGCAAGCGCCATGACCTTGCACTGCTCTGCTAGGGCAGAGTGGAACACTTGGATAAAGACAAAAGCCTTCATGAAATGGGTGTTAGTGTTGGCAAAGGGCAAAGTCAATGAATACGCAGGAAAAAAACATCCTTTGACTTACTATTGGATAAGAAACCAACAGTACTGTAAATGGAACATAAGTTTAACAAAAACAACTGACAAGTTCAAAGGATTAAGACCAAAAGTTAGAAATATCAGTATCATGCCAACATGGACATTCTAAAAGTAAATTATGAGGAAAGATTAAAAAGTGGTATAGTATTTTACTGATGCTGTCAATAGCAGTGATGGCTAGTTTTAAAACAAAATCAAAGACACAGTAATACTCCTCATTTGTAAAAGTTATTAAGAATGGAACAGAAGTGCCTAGAGGTTAGGAGTCAAGAAAGCTTCATTCTAGTATCAGATCTGTCACTCCTCACCTTTATCAGTCAACTTATCTATCAACTTTATCATATGTAAAAATGGTGTGGATCAGGTAAACTCAAAATCCATTCCATGTTTTTATGGTTCCTCAAGGACTGCATCAACTGTATAAAATACAGCCATATTTCTCGAAATAAATAAACGTTAACCAAAAAAAATTTTTTAACATTATAAAAAATAAAAAATTAAGATGGATTAATATGGTGGATATGTAATAATAAAGCAGATATACCAAAGTGGTTATGTGGGCTCCAAACTACAATAATGATAGCTTAAATGGTGCATTCATAAAACAAGGAACAATCAAGGGAAAAAGAGCCCTCAAAAATTACTAATGACTACTAAACTTCTACTTAAAGTTAGAAACAGCATTTAAACATGTAAAGAGATGTTCAACCTCACCTGTAATGAGAAAATGTACATAAGAATCACAATAGGGCATATATCCGGATGAAACTTTCCTTAAAAAAGACACATACACCCGCATGTTCATTGCAGCACTATTCACAATAGCCAAGACATGGAAACAACCCAAATGTCCATCTACAGATGATTGGATTAGGAAGATGTGGTGTATATACACAATGGAATACTACTCAGCCATAAAAAAGAACGACATAATGTCATTTACAGCAACATGGATGGAACTAGAGACTCTCATACTGAGTGAAATAAGTCAAAAAGAGAAAGACAAATACCATACGATATCACTTATAACTGGAATCTAATATACAGCACAAATAAACGTTTCCACAGAAAAGAAAATCATAGACTTGGAGAATAGACTTGTGGCTGCCCGGGAGAGAGGGAGGGAGTGGGAGGGATGGGGAGCTTGGGATTAACAGATACAAACTATTGCTCTTGGAATGGATTTACAATGAGATTCGGCTGTGTAGCATTGAGAACTATGTCTAGATACTTACATCACAATACAACAGTGGGAGGAAAAAGTATGTATATATGTATGTGTAACTTGGTCCCCATGCTGTACAGTGGAAAAAAAATAAATAAAAATTAGGGAGTTCCCGTCGTGGCGCAGTGGTTAACGAATCCGACTAGGAACCATGAGGTTGCAGGTTCGGTCCCTGCCCTTGCTCAGTGGGTTAACGATCCGGCGTTGCCGTGAGCTGTGGTGTAGGTTGCAGACGCGGCTCAGATCCCGCGTTACTGTGGCTCTGGCGTAGGCCGGTGGCTACAGCTCCGATTCAACCCCTAGCCTGGGAACCTCCATATGCCACGGGAGCGGCCCAAGAAATAGCAACAACAACAACAACAACAAAAAGACAAAAAAATAAATAAATAAAATAAATAAATAAATAAATAAAAATTTAAAAAAAAAAGGATCACAATAGGGATTTCCATTTTTAGCTTACAAAAACTTATGCAATAAACAATATTGTTGAGGCTCTGTTAAACGTTTTTGGTGGGATTATAATTGGTATACTCTCCTTAGAGAATTTTTTCTTACCAAATTTATTTTTATTAAATTTTTAAATGGTCATACGTAATTCTAAAACTTGCATAAGGACTATATCTGTATATATGCATAAAGTTAACTTCTACATAAGTACATCCAGAAAATGTAGTATTCTTCAGCACTAAAAAGAAATGAGCAACTAAGCCACAAACACTAAAGGAATCTTAAATGCATACTACTAAGTGAACAAAGCCAATCTAAAAAAAAAGCTACAAACTACAAGATTCCAATTCTATGCTATTTGAGAGAAGGTGAAACTATGGAGCCGGCAAAAGCATCCGCTGTAACCAAGGGTTAATGGGGTGGGGAGATGGGCAGGCAGAGCCCAGATGATTTTTAGGGCAATGAAACCATTCTTATGATTCTGTCATGGTGGATACATGTCTTACCTCTGTCAAAATCCACAGAATGTACAACACACCAAGAGTGAACCCTAATGGTTCCCTATGAGTTGGGTGATAATGATGTGTCAATGCAGGTTCATTGACTGTAACAAATGTTATCACTGAGGTGAGAAATTTCACAGTGGGGGAGGCTGTGTGTGTGGGGAAGAGGGGTACGGGAATACTCTGTACTTCCTGCTGGATTTTGGTATGAATCTAAAACTGCTCTGAAAAATAAAGCCTTTAATTTAAACAAAAAGAATAGTGTTATATTATCTAGCAATATATATAAAGGTAAGATAAGGGTAAAGGTTTCTATAAACCACCAGAATAGCTAAAAATGAAAAATGATTGTCTCTGAGGAAGAAAGGGATAGGACAAGGAAATTTGTTCTCATCATAAGTCCTCCATGCTATTTGATTGTCTCCCCAAACCATGTGCACACATACACTATAATTTAAAATGACTGCATCAGCATCAATAACTAGTATTAAATACCCAAAGGTAATGTAATTATGCCCCCAAAATGAAATCACTCTGTAAAGAATTAACTTACATAAGTAACACAAAAATTATAGAGGGAGAAAAAAATCAACTGTTTGTTGGCAGAATTAAAATTCTGGGAGTTCCCGTCGTTGCGCAGTGGTTAACGAATCCGACTGGGAACCATGAGGTTGCGGGTTCGGTCCTTGCCCTTGCTCAGTGGGTTAATGATCCGGCGTTGCAGTGAGCTGTGGTGTAGATTGCAGACGCGGCTCGGATCCTGCATTGCTGTGGCTCTGGCGTAGGCCGGTGGCTACAGCTCCGATTCAACCCCTAGCCTGGGAACCTCCATATGCCGCGGAAGCGGCCCAAAGAAATAGCAAAAAGACAAAAAAAATAAAAAAATAAAATAAAATTCTGCAGTTGTTAATGTCAAAACCACCTCATTCATATTTTGCCATACATGCACTAATAAGAGCAAAAGAAATTAACAAAAGCATCCTGGACCAGCCTTGCTTTTATAAGAGTAAAAATTCTTTGAAGACAGAGATTCAGCATTTTTAGGGCTGAGCGAAGAATCCTGCAAACTGACCTTAAGAAAGTCACTTCCTTTCTCGCTTCTTCAGTACCATCATACATAAAATGAAAATGATAAAACAAGCTTAATTCTAATTCTAAAAATCCAATGATATATGCCTCTAAATAGGTCACAACTTGCAAGGAAATATACAAACATATGCAAAATGACAGCTAAGATTTAGGATTCTTTAGCTGCTGCTAATCTTTCACAGCTAATGTCAGGCTAGAAGCAGTCCTCCAAAGCTGCCAGAGATGCTCCTCCAAGCAACCTGACCCAACAAAAACTTAAATCAGTTCCCACATAGGTTCTTCAGCCTATTATTTTGAATCTTAGACACTGTGTATCCTTAGGACCACTATATTTGTCAATGACCAAGTACTACTACTTTTTACTGAGAAGTTTAAAATAGAAAAATTAACTCAGAAGCAAATACATTCAATGTTTCTCTTAAGTACCTAGTATGTGTACAGCAATACACTTTCATAATCATAAAGCATTTTGAATTTTACAAAAGCATTTTCAAATGCATTACTTTAGTCTTCAACACAATCCTAAGTAAGAGAGTAGGCAGGGAGAGCACTAGAAAGACCTCAATCCAGGATGAGATGTCTCCTCTCAGCTGCTGGCCCCCCAAATGCAGTTAAGGACATGGTGTATATTAAACTACCAAGTTCAATGGCAATATGAGTTAGTCTCCAAACTTTTGCACTTCAGTTTCCATATCTAAAATATTAAACAACTGCACCAGGTATCTCCAAATACCTTTTCCAGGTGACAGTCTATGATCTATGAACCCCAATTTAAAAAAGAAAACTGAGGAGTTCCCTCTTGACACAGTGGGTTAAGGATCCAGTGTTGTCACTGCTGTGGCTCTAGTCACTGCTATAGGGCGGGTTTGATCCCTGACCTGAGAAATTCCACATACCATAGGCACGGCCAACAACAACAACAACAAAACCCACAAAAACAAAATGAGAAAACCAAGGCCTGGAGTGCACTGCTGATGAGTGCTGGTGCTAGGATTTAAGCCCTGTCTTTGGGATTCAAAATTAGAATTAGTGGTGTTTTTTTCCTACTACACAATGTCTCCTACACTTCTTGGCAATAATCAGTTACGCAATTATGAAATCCGAGCAAGTATCTTGTAAAAACATTTGTGCTACTGGATATATCCTGGTCAGGTTTTTTCAATAAACCTGGGGAAGGTTTTACATAATAACAATTTTTAACCTGGATTCCCCCCTCCTTCCCCCCATCCCCCCACCCGCCACCGGAGGCACCAGAAATCAATTTTCAAACTAATAAGTTACTGTAAACTTATTTCTGTCTCAGTATTTGAAAATGCTATCATCTTTAATTCATTGCTGGGAATGTTTTAAATACCTCATTCAGCCAGAAAGCTATACTAGATATTTACTTTACAGCACCTAAAACTTAAATGCTGACTTGTTTTAGCCACCCACTCTGTTGAGGCTGGATTTGAGAGGAGTTTGGATATCTACATGCAGGGCTGTAGAAAGGATTTTCCTGACAGTTAGGCCCTTCACCACCGACCATGAGTCTCCCCAGTTCTTTCACTCTCAAAACCCTGCAGACTTCATAAAGAAACTGTTTATGGCTCTTCAGGTTCTTAAGCCACCACTGTTAGCAAAGTTTTCAATATTCAAATTTTCCAAAGTATAACATCTAAGCCAATACCAACATCCATGAGTCGAAAAAATGTGTACTTTATATCATTTTATTACGTTTCATAAATCCAGTGGACAAAGTGAATTTTATAAATATGATTCTTAATCAGTTCTATCCCTCCCCAAACACATCCAAAATGGATTTTGGAGAAATAGCTCCAAAAAATAGATATATTATGTTCTTTTATATCTTAATAAACAGAGAACCCTAAACATAATCAAACATCTAGTCCCTCTATCATTCAAGTCTTTACTCCATCAAACGTCATAGCTTCTCCAGCAATAATCTCCCACAAACCCTCTCTCTAATCAAACTAATGCACTTGTGATTCTCCAAACACAATGGACATATCCAAGAGGTCCCTATGCGGCTCCTTTCTGCCTCCTTGAAGACCTAAGCACTGCTCATCACTACACTTCCAAATGACTGCAGCATTTATCAACTGTTCCTCTTACCAGGCTATCTTTCTACGCATCTACCCATCGCTAAGCTCTTTCAAAGTCAAGCCTTTCTTTATCCAAGGTTCAGTATAGTATATACACATAGTATATTCATAAGGTATGTTTTTGAAGACAAACTTAATGAAAAATAATTATAATGTAAAGAGATAACGTGGGGACCACAGAGATACAATGCTGATTGTCTCTAAACTAAATGGCTCCAGACGGCTCAGCATTTATAGGTAATTAATCCGCCATTACCTTAAATAGTGTCAGATATTATTTCTCAGTGTTTCAGTTTCTAGTAGCCCCCTTCTACTATTAATGTCTATGAGATATCTAATGTTTATATAATATACCAACTGCAAGGGGCTTTGAGCCACTACATCAGCAATGGAATATGGCTTAGCACATATGAAAGACAAACAAAATGCTTTAAGCACACTGCATAGTTTGTGGCCCCCACAAATTTACTCACTCAAATATTTTTTTCAGTCTTCCATATGCCAGGCTAACAGGAGGACTAAGAGTACAGCAGTGAGAAAAACAAATGCTAGCATAAGAAGAGCCCTTGTTTTCGTGGAAGGCTTCATTCTAATTTTATTTGAGAAATAACAGGTAACATGAAAGGTCTAATGTTTCTGTATTAGAACAAAAGAAATAAAGTATGATAAAAGGACAGAAAATGAGAGGAGTATTATGGGTAGTCAGAGCAGCTATTTCTAAGAAGCAGACCTTTGAGCAAAAGGAGGCTTGAAGGAGGTCAGGACATAAGCTGTGCAAATATCTGAGGGGATATTCAAGGCAGAAGAAGAAAGGTCAAAGGCCCTGGAGACAGGAGTAGACTGGCATGTTCCAAATTAGCAAGGACACCACCATGGCTGAAGGAGAATGTGTGACATGGACAAGGTCAGCAGACAACACCAGATAACCCTGTGCTTGAGAGGCAGACAAAGTCCCGCTACACAAACAGACACACACTCCCTGGAAAAGGCAGTGAAAGCAATTGACTGAATATCTCATCTTTATCAATATACGACTTACAAAAAACCTAGTTTCTTAAATTGTGGAATTTAAATATCTGCCAATCAGGCCAAGCTGAGAATTCAGCAGCTCCAGCCTTTCTTATCGAGCTCACAAGCTGATAAAGGAGAAGACACACAAATGGATGTCAGAGGAAGGGGCTGGAGTCAACAGAGATGCCCATTCTGAGCAGACCTCACAGTGACCTGTCCAGAGCAGGGGCACTAGAGAGAGGGGGTAAGACTTGTTCTCAACAATGGCATGATTATACACAGTTAAGAGTGACAGCTTTGACAAAAACATCAGCAACAAAAACAGACAAAAAGACAAGGAAAGAAATCCAGTTCAAGTTCTCAAAGCAACTATTTTATAATAAAAAAGCATCATAAGCAGTCCTCAAAACATAACTATTAGGCCCATACAACCTGACTGCTTCTGATGCTAGGGCCTCACCTGAACTCTACTGCTGGGTAGAGTCACGAGGTCTCAGGCAACCCTCCCAGTAACACTATAAAAACCAACCAGTGTCACAAATTCTAAGGGTTGTGCTTTCACCCCTAGCCTGCCGACCATGTTCCACCATTAGTGTCTTGAGGGACAGAGCTTTAGTCTACCTTATTCTGCTCCCATTCAACTCCTTGATATCAAGAAGGTGTAACAATTACAGATAAGGTCTTACTTTTGGAATACATTTCAATTCTAATGGATCAACTCAATATACACTGAAACATGTCAAGTCACAAGACTGTGCCTGACTTGATCTTTCTTTTAAATACTTACATAAAAGCTGAGAGGTATGAAGTTAAGGAAGGATTCCTAAAAGGTGTGTATTTTTTTTTTTTTTTTTGGCTACACCCATGGCATGTGGAAGTTCCTGGGCCAGGGATCAACTCACACCAAGCAATGACAATACTGGATCCCCAATTCACTAAGCCACCGGGGAACTCCTGGAAGATGTGTAATTTTAATCTTTGTTGAAGTTTAACACCTCGGAGAATTAGCATTTTATTGAGAAATCCAAACTGAGAACCAGTATCCACTTACTATTCAGAAATCAATTTTCATTACAAATGAATTCCTACAAGTTCTGGGAGTTTAAACTACCATAGTTGATCTTGTTCTCTCAGTCATAAGACGGGAACGACGTCTTATGACTGAGAGTTCCCATGGTGGCGCAGCAGAAATGAATCCAACTAGGAACATGAGGTTGTGGGTTCAAGCCCTGGCCTCACTCAGTGGATTAAGGATCTGGAGTTGCCACGAGCTGGTGTGGATCACAGACAAGGCTCGGATCCTGCATTGCTGTGGTTGTGGTGTGGGCTAGCAGTTGTAGCTCCTATTTGACCCCTGGCCTGGGAACCTCCATATGCCATGCGTGTGGCCCTAAAAAGCAAAACAACAACAACAACAACAAAAAACTTACAGACTTCTAAATATCTATCTATGTCTTGGTGACCACGGGCTTTCAGCATTAATAGAATGACTTCACAGTCTCAAAGGAAATGTTTAAGCTACTTTTGAATGACCTGAAATGAGCATGAAAATTAGATTCCTCTTGTTATCCACCTACTGGGGCAGCCCTGGCATGCCAACGTTACAGATCAATGTTTACAGTAAGACTTATGATAGTCAGGTGTGTCTGGAGCCTCCTTAGTTTTCATAGGTCAATATTCCTTCTTAAATTATAAGCTGACCCATACCACTGTACTATGACTATAGTAGATGAAACATTTAAAGAGTAGTTTGGTTTCACATGGAAACTGTTACCAAGACAAACCTTCTTGTAGGAGGGAGTTCCAACAACATTAAATCATAAGAAATTGTTTCAGCAGCTGGTTGCACATAATACAAGACATCTGGCTGTCTGTGCATTTTCAGTTCATTTAAAAAGTATAAACACATTAAAACATTGAAACGTCTGAAATATTACAACACTGTCTACTTGCTCCCCAAGACTCTTTAAGTGGCTGGTCTATTCACTGCATTCACAGCTTACTATCCGAAGGGGATTTATAATTTCCATCCTCCCACCAAAATATTTTATCAACTACAAAACAAACGCACAATGAGTGTATTTGTATATATCCTGATATACCATTTAGGATATATACAAAATTGGTGGTATTTGGTAATGACATAAATGTAATAGAGGTGGTTGTATTTTTAAATTAAATCAGGAGCACATAAAGCATCGTACATGCTATGATAAGCAAAGAGTAGACAATATATGTGTTTCCTTTCCCTCATTTGACCATATGTAACCACAGTGGCTTAACCAAAAAAAGTATATGCTCTTTTCACATAAGACAAAATCCAAAGATAAGCCATCTAGGACTGGTGTTAATAGTTTCATAACATCATCTATATCCCACGCCCCGGGACACTGGGTTTTTTTTTTTTTTCTTTTTGTATGTGGCACTCTTCACCATCGTTTTAAGATGGCCCAGTGCACCAGCTCCACATCCGGGAAAGAAGAGAAAGGCCAAGGGCAATGAGCTTAAGGTACATGGGTACATGCTCTGCAAGCTCATGAGTCTGCTTACAGGTAACTGGCACAAACCGTGTCATGGAGCCACATTTCATTCCCAGAGTGCCCAAAAACTAAACTGGGCACACAGTGCCCACCCTCGGCCCCAACAATATTGTACAGGAAGGCGAGAAAGGATACCAGACATGCAAAAAGCATGGGACTCCCCCATGCCCTTCCCTGTCAGGGACTCCTCAGTTGTCTCAGCCCAACCTTCCATGCTGCATATCAACAGACCAAGACACAAGGAGGTTTAGTGGTTCTCATTCCTAAATTTGTATTTCAATTCTGGATGCTGCACTTAGGCACAATAGAAGCCAGGAGCCTACCTGCTCACAAATACCTGTCATTCCTTTTGGGGCCACATTTCCAATGATAATTAAGATGTTATGATGATAAGTCTTAAAATCTACTCTTTTATTTCAAAATTAATTCCTTTAAAATATGCATTCTTGGAAGTTCCCTTGTGGTGCAACGGGTTAAGGATCAGGCATAGCGGTGCAGGTCGAAACTGTGGCATGGGTTCAAACCCTAGCCAGGGAACTTCCACATGCCTCAGGTGCAGCCAAAAAAAAAAAAAAAAGGATGCATTCTCAGTGGGGGCAAAATCACCCTCAAGAGATGAAAACTGGTTCTTCAGGGGTAAAAAAACTTCATAGACATTATAATGAAGTGCAACCCTTCAAAAGGCCATAGCACATAATATTCAAATTTCATTAGGGCTCCAGAGAGGTAATTAAGGAAAAAATTTCTAAAAAGGTTCCTCAGAGAGACAATTAGAAAAATAAGCCTGAGAGTAATTGCTTTAAAAGTAACAAACATTTTGACTCTTACAGGAACTTTATTCAGCTGTGGTGACAAAATCTGGTGATAACAAATCTAGCGTAGTATATATGACTGGGTTGTTTGGTTGTACAGCAGAAATTATCACAGCCTTGTAAATTAACTAAATTTCAATAAAACTGTAAAAAAACAAAATCTAGTATAAACATAAGGGTCTATTTTTCTCACATGAGAATTCAGGGTGGTGGGGTAGATACTAGTTGATGACTTTGGTTCATCAGCTCAGTGATGTCAAAGCAAAATTTTCTGCGAGTGTCTTAGCCCATGGTGACAAGAGGTTCAACACAACTCTCAAGAGACCCTGTCCACATTCCAGAAAGCAGGAAAGTGGGCTCTCCTGAACAAAAAGATATGCCTCCTAGATGAGTCAGGTGGCCTTAAAGAGCTCTACCCACAAGTTTTACTGAAAGACTTCCCTCTACAACCCACTGACCACACCTAGTTTCTGAAAGGCTGGAAGTGGAAATCTGACCTCTCCATAAAAGCTCAGACAGCAGGAATGGGGTAAAGGGAGAACAAAGGATGGGTGGACAACTAGCTGCACCTATACCTGGATGAGATTCAAACTGCTCCTCTCTCAAACCCTTGTTTACAGAGATCACTCTAATTCTGTGCCTATCATATGCTTAATATTACTAAGTTTGATTATTTTTCCCTCAACAATATAAAATTCTTCGTTTCATGATGGAGAGTCAGTGTCTAAATATTATTAGGCAAGAGAGACAGAAGAACCACAAGCATGTACTTGAAGGCACACATAAAAGGCACACGTGACAGTATTACTACACCATGACCCACAAACTCTGCAACATGATCAACTGCCATCTTCAATATACAAAGAAGATAAAACTAATCCTGGCTTAACCAGAACTTACAAGAGTGGAATATCAGTGATTAACTGCATCAAACAGCAGAGCAATTCTTCCAAAAGATCTTCGGAGTCAGAACCTAGTAAGACACATAAATAAAAAAAGTTTTTTAACAAAGCATAAAATAGAATTTGGTTGTTTAGAAGTTCAATTTTAATTCCTAATGAGAAGAGCTATTATTAGACACTCAAACACTAATGTTGACCCCTGAATAAAATCTGTATCATGAGCGAGTCAGTATCTATTATAATCTTCATCTAGTAGAGGAATTTTCAATACCAGCTATTAATTATATAGCTTTAAATTCTTGAAGGTAACTATGGTTCCTACAGGCTAACAGTTTTCAAATTTCTTATACTGTGCTATGCTTTTTCAAATAAAATCATGTACTAAAGTCAAACGTATCAAATAGATAAAAACTGAAGCTTTGCTGGAATCAGGAATAGACTACCTGCACCTCCTCCTCCAACAAATACCTGACCTCACCCTTGATCCCCTCAAAGCACTTTCTCTGAACCCATGGAGCCATAACCATCATAGACTAGAACCCGCTAAGAGGCCAACCAGCTCTTCACAAAGAGCCAAGGACAAAATGGTTTTCCCAAGTCACAGAATAAGTAAGCAGCAAAGGTAGGCTTCAAATGACCATCCCGACAGAAATACCTCTGTCCCAAACTGATCTAAACTAAGTGACCGTCTAACTTCCAAAGCCAATCAGAATCTCGTGGGGCTCCTGGCTTTGGACACTACTGACACCTGCTCCTTGGTGAAATTCTTTCTATCCCCAGGCCCTTCACCTTTTTTCTAACCTGCTACTTTTTCTATTCATTCCCAGTATCCACTTTCCCAGAATACCCTTCACCACTGGCATGTTCCCCAGAGTTCCATCCCTAGGTGTCTTCTCTTCATTTCCCTGTGTTCCCCCTTCATCGACCACCACGTTCATGCTGGTGACTTCCAGGTCTCCAGTTACTCCCTCGGACTCTCCACTGCACTTCACAGCTTTACATCTAATGACCTACTGGCTACCTCCACCTGGACCTCTTGCCCAGCCCTCAACCTCCACACGTGCAAAACTGAACTCATCTCTCCTAACACTTCAAATCCACTTCTTTACTCTGTATTCTCCTTTTTGGAGACTACATCAGTAACTTAGGCCCCAAACCCAGACTGTTCTCGCTTACTCATCTTCTTATAACCAAGCAATCTCTAGGTCCTCTCAATTACACAGCCCCCCTCTCTGTAGTACCTCTTTCCTTACTCCTTGTCATTCACTATTTCATCATTTCAGTTCAGTTAAGCAAATTTAATGAATGAACACTCTTCCATGACATCTTTAAACCTTCTTAATTAGTATTCCTACCCCCAATTTTACTCCTCTCCAATCCAAACTCCAGACTGCTAACTAAAGGGAGATAATAACTAAATTCTACCCCTTCACTCGCCTGGTTTAGACCTTTTCAACTGCTTTAAGCTGATTACTACTATCAGAAAAAAAACGCAAAGCCCCAAAGTGAATGCATCAGACCCTTCAAGATACAGGCCCTGCATCCCTTTCTATCTCACCATGACTCCCTTCACCATTTATACCCCTGCCACACCAAGCTCCCTGTTACATGCCATAACCAATAACATTCTCTCTGCTGGGAATGCCCACCAACAAAAAATCCTGACTTTTTAAAAAAGGCAATCTTTATTTATTTGAGCCATCCTCGGTCTCCATCTCCTCCATAAATCCCAACTCTCTTGTCTCACCCTACATAAAAACAATCATCTCGGAGTTCCCATCATGGCTCAGCAGTTAGCAAACCCATCTAGCATCCATGAGGATGTGGGTTAAGGATCCAGCGTTCCCTGAGCTGTGGGGTTGATCGCAGACACAGCTCATTTCCCACACTGCTATGGCTGTGGCATAAGCCGCTGGCTTCAGCTCCAATTGGCCCCTAGCCTGGGACCATATGCCATGGGTGTGGCCCTAAAAAGACAACAGACAAAAAATAATCATCATCATCTTCTCAACAGCACCTATGCCTTGCGTATCTATCTGTCATCATATATGTTGGTTACATTATAACACAATTTCTGATTACAAGTAAAGCAGGCCCCTATTCAACTTCATACTTTTTTTTCTTTTATGGCCACACCCAAAGCACATGGAGGTTCCCAAGCTAGGGGTGAATTGGAGCTGTAGCTGCCGGCCTATGCCATAGCCACAGCCAGATCCAAGCCGTGTCTGTGACCTACACCACAGCTCAAAGCAATGCCAGATCCTTAACCCACTGAGCGAGGCTAGGGATTGAACCTGCATCCTTACAGATGCTAGTCAGATTCGTTTCCACTGAGCCACGATGGGAACTCTCGGACTTTGTACTTCTTGAGGGTGACAAACAAAGAGTTTGGCACATAATATACACTTAATACATGTTTGCCGAACTGATCACAGTATCTAAATACAAATCTAGTGGCTACTTCCAAAACATGAGAACACTTGAAATCTCAAAAAGAAGCTTAGTAATTCTTTTTTCTAGATCATAGTATCACCCGATATTCAGATATTATGAAGAAATTCCTTGCTGCCTTGACACAGTAGCCATCTAAGAGGTAAGTGCAAAGCTTGAAGAGACTATTAAATCACACTGAAGACACCAATCAATGCTAAAAAGAATGCACAGCAAGAATCAAGTCCAATAACCACATTAAATCTCATTCTAGAAGTAGGAGACTTAGCTCAATTAGTAAAGAAAGTCATGAGAAGAGCTACCTAAATCTCTCTCTGCCAAAGCTATCCAGCATAACCCAAGCGAGTTAACAACCGATTCCAACAAGCTGGTCTGACGACATACGATATATATTCAATATGAGTTTGCTGAACTGTCATTCCTTGACTTAGACTAGAGAATGTCCAAGCCCAGCAAGAACATTTAAAATCACTCACTGGCTCCCTAAAGAACATTTTAGACCAAATACACTGACCAGCTTAATAACATTCAGCCAAGCAACCGGCACAATGTTTTAAATATAGAAGGTGGAAAGAAAGAGTGATGGTGTCAACGTCATTTAAAAATGAAAATTATGTGGAGTTCCCATCGTGGCTCAGTGGTTAAGGAATCTGAGTAGGAATCATGAGGTTGTGGGTTCAATCCCTGGCCTCGCCCAGTGGGTTAAGGATCCAGCGTTGCCAAGAGCTGTGGTGTAGGTTGCAGACTCGGATCTTGCGTTGCTGTGGCTCTGGCGTAGGCCAGTGGTTACAGCTATGATTAGACCCCTAGCCTGGGAACCTCCATATGCTGCAGGCACAGCCCTACAAAACACACACACAAAATAAAAAAAGCCAAAAAAAAAAAAGAAAATTATGAAAGGAAAAATGGAATTTTAAAAATTATACTTTTATTCTTCAAATTTTATTCTTATGTGTTACACTTGTTATCCCCAAATCATCTTCAAAGGCAATACTTACTGTAACTGCCAGGAGATTTTTCTTCATAAGTAAAATGAAGTTGCAACTCTTCCTCAGACATCTCACAAATGAACACTTTCAGCAAACAGCAAATAATAAACAAAGCATTGTGTGTCTGCCAAATGAAGATGTGACTAGAAAGGAAAAGACCAACATCACACAAGAATCAGTGTTAATCGTGAGCCTGATCAGTTTATTTCTAGCCCATGATTTCTCAATCATTTTGAGATTTGTAACATTTTGTAATATTAGAACAGGGTCCATATCTTTTTTCATGGTTCATGATTTATGACACTGGACCAGGGCTACCTACTATAGTTTACCTCACATCTCATTCTGTGTATTTTAGATAGTGAGTCAACTTAAAATTTTTTTTTCCTTTAGGCATGGACTGCTCTTTGTTCTGAACTTTATAGTTGTCCCACACACAGGCAACTCAAAGAAAAGTAAAAAACAGAAAAAATAAAAAAGTATAGTAACATAAAGAGAATATATGCAAATTCACAACCAAAATTTTAAACAGGGCATCCATCACCAGCTGCACAGTACAATATCCGCTATTTATATTGATAATCATGGGCTCACAAGAAAAATTTTAATTGGATTTGATATAAATTGTTTGGAAGCAGGGCAATGAGTAATCATTTAAGAGATGGCCATCCAAAAAATGGCTTCAAAAAAATGCTTGACTGCATAGAAGGTGAACTTTCCACCATGTAAATATAAAACTATAATATCTACTCCAAACCTTCATTCATTTAATATGAAAGACAAAAACTAGGAGTTCCCATCATGGCTCAATGGAAACTAATCTGACTAGCATCCATGAAGATGCAGATTTAATCCCTAGCCTTGCTCAGTGGGTTAAGGATCTGGTGTTGCTGTGGCTGCGGTGTAGGCCACTGGCTACAGCTCCAATTCAGCCCCTAGCCTGGGAACCTTCATATGCCGAGGGTGCGGCCCTAAAAAGACAAAAAAAAAAAAAAAAGACATAAATGAAACAAATGTAGAATGAAATAATACTCTAGCATCTCTAGCATTAAATACTCTGGTATTTAAACTAGATACAATCAGCAGCGGTAAGAGGAGAAAATTACCTTTTTAAATAATAATTACATAATTAATCTTAAAGAATGCATTTCTAAAGATTGTCTAAAATGCCAAAATCAGACTGCAGAATTTATACTTGAACAATAAATTAAAACCCCTTTTACTTGCTTCCCTTAATAATGAGAGTAATTCCTTTACAGCTTCCAAAAGACCATAAACTATTTCTATCAATAAATGAAAAAATATTAATATTGTTAAAATACAAAGGGAACCTGATTTAATCAGCCAGCTTACTTTTGACATTCTGCTGAAAGTTTTAGTTCTTTGGTTCTAGAAAGGAAGACCTTAATGAGTGCACCAAGGTTTCCTGTTCGTGGATTGTTTTCAACTGCAAGAGAAGAAAAGGTTTTAAAAAGTTAAAATGAAAAACTGAAGTCAAAGTGGAAATATCATACTTATAAAACCAAATGTCAAATTGAAGTTGCTCAGAGACCAACCTTACTGAAAATTTCAAATATAATTAGGGAAATTACCAATGAGAAAAAAAGCACTGTTTAGTCATAATTCTAAGTAACAAAAAATGATTTCCAAGATGTAGGAGAAAACAGCCATCTCATCTCAGAATCCAACACTGTCAAGAAGAGATGTACATGGGAATAAGAACACCGTTACAGCATACCTGCTTTGTGCTCAGTAACTGTCCAACTAAGGCCTATCTGCTGGGTATGCGTTCCCGTCACAGCTTGAGAATCAATGCAAGTAACTGCATAACCTTCTCACTGTACTCAAATGTGTACACTGCTAATCCATCCATGGTTCACAGACTAGCAGCAACAGCATTTCATTATCTGGAGCTTGCTGGAAGTACAGAATCCCAGGTCCACTCCACACTACTGAAGTTCTCAAAGTTCAATGTGCATTTAAATCATATGGCATTCTTATTAAAGTTTAAATTCTGATTCTGCACCTGTGACAGTCTCCCAGGTGATGCCCAGTGCTGCTGGTTGGAGAGCACCACTGTGAGTGACAAGGAGCAATCTGTGCTCTAAGTTAGGGCAGGATTCATCCAGCTTTCATAATCCAGAACAGATATGCAATTAAGATATCAGGTATTGTGGAGTTTCCCAGTGGGCTAGCGGTTAAGGATTTGGCATTGTCACACTGTGGCTCGGGTCACTTTTGTGGCAAAACTGTCGTGGCCAGGTTTGATCCCTGGCCTGGCCTGGGAACTTCTGTACGCCTCGGGCACAGCCAAAAACAAAAAACAAAAAAAAAGCTTTTGTTAGAATTTCACTTTGAAAGAAAAATTTCTGGAGTTCCCGTTGTGGCTCAGTGGTAACAAATCTGACTAGTATCCATGAGGATGCAGGTTCAATCCCTGGCCTTGCTTAGTTGGTTAAGGATCCAGTGTTACCCTGAGCTGTGGTGTAGGCTACAGATGTGTCTCGGATATGGCATTGCTATGGCTGTGGTATAGGCCAGCAGCTGTAGCTCCAATTGGACCTGTAGCCTGGGAACCTCCATATGCTACAGGTGAGGCCCTAAAAAACATACATACATACATACATAAAATGAAAATTTCCTACCTTCAAGATTTCACTGTACTTTAATGAAATATCCTGAGACTTCAGGACAAACTGGGTTTTTTGTTTTTTGGGGTTTTGTTTTTTTTTTTTGGAGTTCCCATTGTGGTTCAGCTAGTTAAGAACCTCACTAGTATCCAGGAGGATATGGGTTCAATTCCTGGCCTTGTTCAGGGGGGGTTAAGGATCAGCATTGCTACAAGCTCTAGCACAGGTCACAGATGTGGCTCAGATCCCCAGCTGCTACAGCTGTGATGTAAACTGGCAGCTGCAGCTCTGATTTGACCCCTAGCCTGGGAACTTCCATATGCTACAGATTCAGGCATTTAAAAAAAAGAAAAAAAAAGACATCCTGTTTTTTAAAAACCAGTTAATGCTTTCAAGTGCATCTATGTGTGAATTAATATTACCTAGCTTCTGTAAATCAAATGCTGAAACAAAGAACTGAGGCTGACAGGACTATAACCATAATTCAGAATCCCAATTTTACAATCTTGTGTTCATGAACAGTTTTATAAGTAATTGTCTGAATTTATAAATGGTTAGCTATTAAAATAACAAACAACCCTGTACTGTTGGAAAGAACAACCAAGACCACTAGATTGATGTAATTAAAGTTTTGTGTACCCTTTTCATTCACACAGCATGTATACATGGAACTACTTATAAAGAGAACTCCCTGACATTCTAAGTTAAGTTCCCATTGGGCTTTTTTGGACAAGATGCAGATGGGGCAATACATTTATAAAATTAAGTACAATTAACAATGCTCCACAAACAATACCCAATGGTAGACTCAATAATCCAAAATAATTCAATAGAATTTAACAGGATCAAACTTAACTGGCAAAAATCAAATGCTATGTTGAAGTTGAAGGAGCTTCTAAAGCCACAGTAGGAACAGGGAACATCTGACAGGAAGGCAGAAAAGCATATGGAACTGGACTATAGAAGGTAACTAGCTAGGTTCAAAGCACAGCTCTACCACAGACTAACTAGCTGTATAACACTTGGCAACTTAACCTCCCCTTGCCTCAGTTTCTTCATCTGCAAAAATTAAGATAACAATAACACTTAGGCAATAGAAAATTAACTCATTTGACTCCTGAGTCTGACCTTGCAGCAATGTGATCACTGAAGTGGCTTTTGTGGAAAGAAGGGAATTCCCTACCTCCACAAGGGTTCAAGCAAAGTCTGGGTAGTACTCAGATAAGGGTATTATACAGAGGATCTCCATGTGGGTGAGAGGTGGAACTTGTTTCCAGCCTCTGCAACAAACCTTTCCATTATCTCACAAAAATACCCATGAGCTCCAAGATGCAATAACCTATATATAGAAAATATAGAAGGCAGAGAAATGTTAATAGTCCATAAGGATGAAATCAACAAAATCTATGTTGCGGGTAACTCTACTACCTACATTCTTCAATAAATAGATGTGGACCTGACTTGGCTCCAGATTCAAACAAACTAAGACAGTTAGAAATCTGAGGAGTTCCGTTTTTGGCTCAGTGGTAAACGAACCCAACTAGTGTCCATGAGGACTCAGGTTCAATCCATGGCCTTTCTCAGTGGGTTAAAGATCTGGTGTTGCTGTGAGCTATGGTGTCAGTTGCAGGCACAGCTAGGATCTGATGTGGCTGTGGCTGTGGCATAGGCTAGCAGCTGCAGATCCAATTTGACCCCTAGCCTGGGAACTCCATATGCGACGAGGGCAGCCCTAAAATGCAAAATAAATAAATAAATAAACTGGGAGATGAGCATATGGGAGGTCATTATATTATTGTCTGCCTTTGCATGAATGTGAAATTTTTAAATAAAGAATTAAAAATAAAGTACCCATGAAAATATACAAAAAGATAAAGATCTCAAAAATGCTGAATCAGGATAGTCCTTTAAACAACAACAAAAAAACCCACAGGAAATACTTCCACTAACCACATACAATTTTACAGAACTGAACCAAAATTTTATTTGGTAATCAATGGGTCATTAGTAAGCCTAACTGCCTAAAAACACCTTTATCTACTCCAACCAGAAAATTCGTGTTAATTATGCCACCCAACAACTTTCTATACACATTCAGGGGCCACAACTCCCATAAAACAACTGAAGAATTAAACTAAGCAAACGCAGAGCTTATGTTGAGGGTAGAAGTAGAAAAAAATGTTATCCACATGTTCAATTTGGAATTCTCAGCAAAATCAAAGCCAAAGAGAAGGAGTAATAGAAGGTCTCATTTAAACCAAGCAACCTGGAGTTCCCTGGGGCTCTACAGGTTACGGATCCAGTACTGTCACTGCTATGTCTCTGGTTACTGCTGTGGTATGATAAACACCAAGGGTGAATCTAATGGTGCAGGAGAAACTACAGCATTATCTTCCCAAATATTTATGTTTCAAGGAGGAGAGAAGTTCCCAGAGCTAGGAGACACCTGTAGGTCTAAAAAGCCAAGAGAGGGAAGAGGGAAGGTATCTGGGTTCTAGAGATTCTATTTACACACCAAAGAGCTGGGTAAAGATAGGAAGGGACAGCCAACTCCTTCCCCTTTAATAAGCAAGGAAAATCATTTTACCTTGTCCCTCACCTCCTCACATAAAACTGACCTGGCTCTCACAGCACATATTTAGTGGGTAAGAACTAGGAAATAGGAAGAAAAAGGCATTGATAACTTACTGTGAGGTATTTAATAAGAAATCTGGAGTTCCTGTTGTGGTTCAGTGTTAACAAACCCAACTAGTATCCATGAGGACTTGGGTCCAATCCCCGGCCTCACTCAGTGGGTTAAGGAGCCAATTTTGCCATGATCTATGGTGTAGTTGGGATGTGGCTAGGATCCCATGTTGCTATGGTTATGGTAGAGCCCAGCAGCTGCATCTCTGATTTGACCCCTAGCCTGGGAACTTCTACATGCCACAGGTGCGGACCAAAAAAGAGAAAGGAAGGAAGGAAGGAAGATAGATCTGTCTTGGACCCAGAAAACTTTCTGTGTAGATTCAGGGGAAAAAGTAATACAAATAAATATAAAAAGCCCAACAAAAATAATGGCCACGAACATCCCCAAATTGATAAAAAACATTAACCTACAAGTCCAAGACTATCAACAAACCCTATATAGGACAAAGAATAAATTTTAAAATGTTATAAAGACAGAGACAAAACCTTGATAGCAATTAAGGGGGAAAAAATGACTCATCACTTACAGGGAAACAGCAATATAATTAAAGAGCAGACCTCTCTGAAGATACACACAGTGCAAAATTTTAAAAATGATTATCAAGCAAAAAAAAAAAAAAAACAAAGTTCTCATAAGGGATTAAGATGGTGGAATAGAAGGACTGGAATTCACCTTCTCTCATAAATACAACAAAATTACAACCAAATGCTGAACAACCTTCAACCAAATGGACTTTCAAAAAGATATCCTATTCCAAAAGACAAAGAGGAGGCCACATCAAGACAGTAGAAGGGGATTACACAATATAAACAACCCCATACCCAGTGGGCGGGTAGCCCACACACTGGAAAGTAACGGTATCACAGAGACTCACCTACAGGAGTAAGAGTTCTGAGCCCCACATTGGGTGCCTATGCATAGGGATCTCGCATTGGAAGAAAGAGACCCCAGAGCGTCTGGCATTGAGGGCCAGTGGGGTTTGTGCACAGAAGCAGAGACTCCATAGGTATCTGAGTCAGACCTGACTGCAGTTCGTGGAGGATATCCTGGGAAAACAGGGTGACTGTGGCTTGTTGTGGGGAAGGCCACTGGAGGCAAAGGTCTCGGGAGTGTTCATCAGCGTGTGTTCCTCTAGAGGTGGCCATTTTGGGAAAATCTTGCCCCACCCATCAGTGCTGAGAAGCCCCAGGCCAAACAATAATCCAGATGGGATCACAGCCCCACCCATCAGTAAACAGCCTGTCTAAAGACCCCCCAGGCACACAGCTACCTCTAATCTCACCTAGAGACAAAGCCCCATCAACCAGAGGGAAAGGAACCAGCTCCACCTACCAGTGGGTTTCCTCTCATGAGGAACCCTATAGCAAGCTCCCTTCTCAACTTCAGCCACAAGGGTGGCAGACATCAGAAGTAAGAGAGGCTACAATTCTATTGTCTGCAAAAAGACCACACCAAATCCTACAAAAAATGAAAAGGTAGCGAACTATAACTCAGATAAGGGAGAAAGGAAAAAAAACAAAAATAGCTAACTGACCTAGAGATTATTAGCAGCCTCCAGGAAAAAGACTTTAAATTAATGACAGTGAAGATGATGCACAACATCTGAAATAGACTGGAGGCAAAGATTGATAATCTACAACAAACACTGGGCAAAGAAATACAAGATTTAAAACTTAAGCAAGCAGAGATGCAAAATACAATAACTGAAAAATTCATTAGAAGCAACCAACAGCAAATACAGCTGGGAGAAGAACAAATAAGCAAGGTGGAGGACAGATTAGTAGAAATCACTGAGCAGAAGAGAAAAGAGAAAAAAAGACTGAAAAGAAATGAAGAGAGTCTCAGGTACCTCTGGGAAAACATTAAATGCACCAACATCTGTATTATAGGGGCGCCAGAAGGAGAAGAGAGAGAGAAGGGGACAGAAAAAATATTCCAAGAGATAATACCAGGGAAAACTTCCCTAACATGAGAAAGGAACCACTCACTCAAATCCAGGAGGCACAACGAGTACCATATATAAAATAAACTCAAGGAAGAACACCCTGAGACACATATTAATCAAACTGCCCAAAATTAAAAACAAAGAGAAAATACTGAAAGCAGCTAGGGAAAAGAAACAAGTAACATACAAGGGAACCCCAATAAGGTTATTGGCAGATTTTTCAGCAGAAACTCTGCAGGCCAGAAGGGAGTGGCACAATATACTTCATGTGATGAAAGGAAAAAACCTCCAAGATTACTCTACCAGGCAAGGCTCTCACTGAGATTTGAAGGAGAAATCAAAACCTTCACAGACAAGCAAAAGCTAAGAGAATTCAACAACACTAAACCAGCTTTACAACAAATACTAGAGGAACTTTATCATTATTATTATTATTATTATTATTGGCTTTCTGTCTTTTCTAGGGCCAATCCCGTGGCATATGGAGCTTCCCAGGCTATGGGTCTCATCGGAGCTGTAGCCACTGGCCTACACCACAGGCACAGCAAATCAGGATCTGAGCCACGTCTGCGACCTACACCACAGCTCAGGGCAACGCCAGATCCTTAACCCACTGAGCAAGGCCAGGGATCGAACCCACAACCTCCTGGTTCCCAGTCAGATTCATTAACCACTGAGCCACGATGGGAACTCCAAGAGGAACTTTAATAAGCAGAAAAGAAAAGGCCACAACTAGAAACAAAAATATCACAAATGACAAGGATCACCAGTAAAGGCATATAAGCAGTAAATGTAGAAAATCATTCACGTATAAACCCTACCAAAATCAGAAATCGTGAGGAGGGTACAAATGCAGGACACAGGAGATGCACCTGCAATTAAGATACCAACATCTTAAAACAATCTCATATATATATATAGACTCTTATATCAAAACTTCAGAGTAACTGCAAACCAAAAATCTACAATAGATACACACACAAATAAGAAAAATCAACTCAAATACAATGCTAAAGATAGTCATCACACCACAAGAGAAGACATCAAGAGAAGGGAAGAAAAAAGAGCAACAAAAACAAATCCAAAACAGTTAATAAAAATGACAATAAGAACATACATATCAAGAATTACCTTAAATGTAAATGGACTAAATGCCTCACCCAAAAGACACAAACTGGCTGAATGGATACAAAAACAAGACCCATATATATGATGTCTTCAAGAGACTCACTTCACTTCTAGGGACATACACAAAGTGAAAAGATGGAAGAAAATACTCCATGCCAATGGGAATCAGAAGAAAGCTGGAATAGAAATACTCATATCAGACAAAATAGACCTTAAAATACAGAATATTATAAGAGACAAAGAAGGACATTACATAAGGATCAATGGATCAATCCAATAAGAAGATATAACAATTGTAAATATATATGCACCCAACATAGGATTACCACGATCTATAAGGCAACTGCTAACAACCTTAAAAGGAGAAATTGACAGTAACACAATAACAGTGGGGGATTTTAACACCCCACTTAAAGCAATGGACAGATCATCCAGACAGAAAATCAACAAGGAAACACAGGCCCTAAATGAAGCATTAGACCAGATGGACTTAAGAGATATTTATAGGACGTTGCATCCAAGAGCAGCAGAATACATATTCTTCTCAAGTGCACAAGAACATTCTCTAGGATTGATGACATTCTGGGCTACAAATCAATCCTCAATAACTTTAAGAAAACTGAAGTTATATCAAGCATCTTGTCTAACAACAACGGTATATGACTGGAAATCAACAAGAACAAAACTACAAAAAACAAAAACATGTGGAGACTAAACAACATGCTACTACCAAACAACCAATGGATCACAGAAGAAATCAAATAGGAAATTTGAAAATACCTAGAGGCAAATGACAACAAAGATACAACACTCCAAAACCTATGGGATGCAGCAAAAGCAGTTCTAAGAGGGAAGGTTATAGCAATACAAGCCTACTTCAGGAAAGAAGAAAAATCTCAAAGAAACAACCTAACTTTACACCTAAAGGAGCTAGAGAGAGAGGAACAGGCAAAACATAAAGTTAGCAGAGGAAAAGTAATCATAATGATCAGAGCAGAAATAAATAAAATAGAAATGGAGAAAACCATAGAAAAGATCAATGAAACAAAAAGCTGGTTCTTTGAAAAGATCAACAAAATTGATAAACCCTTAGTCAGACTTACCAAGAAAAAAAGAAAACTCAAATCAATAAAATTAGAAATTTTATTTTCTAATAAAATTAGAAAAAGGAGACGTTACAATGGACATCACAGAAATACAAAGGATCATAAGAACTTCTATAAGCAACTATATGCCAATAAAACCAAAAATCTAGAAGAAATAGACAAATTCTCAGAAAAATACAATCTTCCAAGACTAAACCAAAATGAAATAGAAAAAGTGAATGGACCAATCACAAGTACTAAAACTGAAACTGTGATTAAAAAACTTCCAACAAATGGTAGAGGAAGGAACACTCCTAAACTCATTCTATGAGGCCACCATCACCCTGATACCAAAACCAGACAAAGATACCACAAAAAAAGAAAACTACAGGCCAACTTCACTGATGAACATCGATACAAAAATCCTCAACAAAATACTAGCAAACTGAATCCAACAATACATTAAAAGGATTGTACATCATGATCAAGTTGGATTTATCCCAGGGATCCAAGGATTCTTCAATATCCACAAATCAATCAGTGTGATACACCACATTAACAAAATGAAGAATAAAAACCATATGATCCTCTCAATAGACGCAGAAAAAGCCTTTGACAAAATCCAACACCCATTTCTGATAAAAACCCTTCAGAAAGTGGGCATAGAGAGAATCTACCTCAACATAATAAAGGCCATATGTGACAAACCCACAGCTAACATCATTCTCAATGGTGAAAAGCTGAAAGAATTCCTGCTGAGATCAGGAACAAGACAAGGATGTCTGCTCTCACCACTACTATTTAACATAGTTCTGGGAGTCCTAGCCATGGCAATCAGAGAAGTAAAAGCAATAAAAGGAATCCAAATTGGAAAGGATGAAGTTAAACTACCACTATTTGCAGATGACATGATACTATACTTAGAGAATCCTAAAGACTCTACCAGAAAACTGTTAGAGCTCATCCATGAATTTGGCAAAGTCTCAGAAGACAAAATTAATACACAGAAATCAACTGCATTTCTATATACTAACAACAAAAGATCAGAAAGAGAAATTAGGCAAATGATCCCATTTACCACCACATCCAAAAGAATAAAATACTTAGGAATAAACCTACCTAAAGAGTCAAAAGACCTGTACTCTGGAAACTATAAGACACTGATGAAAGAAAGAAAACATGAAACAAACAGATGGAAAGACATACCATGCTCTTGGATTGGAAGAATCAATATTATCAAAATGATTATACTACCCAAGGCAATCTACAGATTCAATGCAATCCCTATCAAAGTACCTAGGACATTTTTTTCACAGAACTCAAACAAAATACCTTAAAGTTTGTTTGGAAGCACAAAAGACCCAGAATAGCCAAAGACATCCTGAAAAAGAAAAATGGAGCTGGAGGAATCAGGCTCCCGGACTTCAAACTATACTACAAAGCAACAGTGATCAAAATTGTATGGTACTGGCACAAAGACAGAAATATAGATGAGTGGAACAGGATAGAAAGCCCAGAATTAAACCCACGCACCTACAGCCAACTAATCTATGACAAAGGAGGCCAAGAATATACAATGGAGAAGGGACAGCCCCTTCAATAAGTGGTGTTGGGAAAACTGGACAGCCACATGTAAAAGAATGAATTCAGAACACTCCCTAACACCATACTCAAAAATAAACTCAAAATGGATTAAAGACCTAGATACACGACCAGACACTATAAAACTATTAGAGGAAAACATAGGCCAAACACTCTCCAACATAAACCACAGCAGTATCTTCTCAGATCCACCTACTAGAGTAATGACAATAAAAACAAAAATACACAAATGGGACTTAAAAGTTTCTGCACAGCAAAGGAAACCCTAAACATAATGAAAAGACAACCCACAGAATAGGAGAAAATATTTGCAACTGAAGTGACTGATAAGGGATTAATCCCCAAAATTTATAAACACCTCCTACTGCTCAATACCAAAAACAAACAACTCCATCAAAAAATGGGCAGAATATCTAAACAGACAATTCTCCAAAGAAGACATACAGATAGCCAAAAAACATATAAAAAGATGGTTCAACATCACTCATTACTAGAGAAATGCAAATCAAAACCACTATGAGGTACCACCTTACACCAGCCAGAATGGCCATCATCAAAAAAAGTCTACAAACCATAAATGCTGGAGAGGGTGTGGAGAAAAGGGAACCCTATTACACTGTTGGTGGGAATGTAAATTGGTGCAACCACTGTAGAAAACAGTATGGAGACACCTCAGAAAACTAAAAATAGAATTACCATTTGATTCAACAATCCCATTCCTGGGCACCTGTCCAGAGAAAACCATGACTAGAAAAGATATACGTACTCCAGTGTTCATTGCAGAACTATATACAATAGCCAAGACATGGAAACAACCCAAATGCCCATTGACAGAGGAATAGATAAAGAAGATGCGGTACATATCCACAATGGAATATTACTCAGCCATTAAAAGGAAAGAAATAACAGCATTTGCAGCAACATGGATGGACCTAGAAATTATCATGCTAAGTGAAGTTAGTCAGACAGTGAGACACCAACATCATATGATATCACTTACATGTTGGATCTAAAAAAATGACAGAATGAACTTCTTTGCAGAACAGATACTGACTCACAGACTTTGAAAAGCTTATGGTTTCCAAAGGAGACAGGTTTGGGGGTGAGGGGATGGGCTGGGGGTTTGGGATGGAAATGCTATAAAATCATGATAATCACTGTACAACTATAAATGTAATAAAATTGAGTAATTTAACAACAACAACAACAAAAAAGAATAGCCTCCTCATCTGAGAAAAAAGGAGTCTGAAAGGCCATGGAATAACAAAGGGATGAGAGAAAATAAACGCCAACCAAAATTCTGTATGCAGAAAAACTCTCCTTCAAAATCAAGGCAGATATACTGACTTCAGACACAAGGGGGGCAGACATCAGAAGTAAGAGAGGCTATAACCCTTTTATCTGTAAAAAGGTCACCACACCAAAAACTTATAAAAATGAAAAGACAGAGAACTATAACTCAGATGAGGGAGAAAGGAAAAACCCCAGAAAATCAGCTAAGCAAGGAGGAGATTCTCAGCCTCCAGGAAAAAGACTTTAGACTGTCGATGCTGAAGAGGATGCAAGACATTGGAAATAAATTGGAGGCAAAGATGGATAACTTACAGGAAACACTAACCAAAGAGATACAAGATATAAAACTTAAACAAGAAGAGATGCAAAATACAATAACTGAAATAAAAAACTCACTAGAAGCAGCTAACAGCAGAATACAGGAGGCAGAAGAACGAATAAGCGAGGTGGAGGACAGATTAGAAGAAATTACGGATGCAGAACAGAAAAGAGAAAAAAGATTGAAAAAAAATGAAGAGAGTCTCAGGGAACTCTGGGACAATGTTAAACACACCAACATCCGTATTATAGGGGTGCCAGAAGGAGAAGAGAGAGAGAAGGGGACAGAAAAAATATTCCAAGAGATAATAGCCGAAAATTTCCCTAACATGGGAAAGGAACCACTCACTCAAATCCAGCAAGCACAACGAGTACCATATAAAATAAACCCAAGGAGGAACACACCGAGACACATAATAATCAAACTGACCAAAATTAAAGACAAAGAGAAAATCTTGAAAGCAGCTAGGGAAAAGAAACAAGTAACATACAAGGGAACCCCAATAAGGTTATTGGCAGATTTTTCAGCAGAAACTCTGCAGTCCAGAAGGGAGTGGCATGATATACTTAACGTGATGAAAGGAAAAAACCTCCAACCAAGAATACTCTACCCAGCAAGGCTCTCATTCAGATTTGAAGGGGAAATAAAAACCTTCTCAGATAAGCAAAAGCTGAGAGAATTCAGCAACACTAAACCAGCCTTACAACAAATACTAAAGGAACTTCTCTAGGCAGGAAAGAAAAGATCAGCAACAGGAAACAAAAATTCCACAAATGACAAGGCTCACCAGTAAAGGTATGTATACAGTAAAGATACGAAATCATCCATGCACAATTATACCATCAAAATCAGAAATCATGAGAAGAGGTAGGTACAAATGTGGGACACCAGAGATGAACTTGCAATTAAGAGACCAACAACTTAAAACAATCTCATATACATATAGGCTCTTACATCAAAACTTCAGAATAACTGCAAACCAAAAATCTACAATTGATACACAAACAAGGAATCTCTGGAGAAGAAATATATCTCATAGTAAATAAGTGCATAATCCACCATGAAGGGGGTCATTTGACATCATTCTTGGAATGCTGAAGTCTTCTTAGATCTGATTCTGATTTCCTTTCCAGCAAAGAACTTATGATAATTATAATTAAATAATGCCACTGTACAATTAAATAATACAGTTCTACAATTGTATTATTAATAACCATTTCTTCCCAAGGTACAACGTAAAGTCTATAACGCCTTGTTTATCACATTACCTAGAATGATGTAATGCCTTTATTGAAGAATCAGCGAGATGGAACAAATTGTGAGGACATATTTATATAGTTACACTGTTTTTTAACCAACTTATGCATTTTATATTTTACTTATTTTCAGAGGGTGTATTATTCTTGTTATGCTTACCAGTTGTCATTCTTTTTACTATGCTATATAAAATATTTAATGGTATATAAGGCTTTCTTCTTTATAAATTTTAGTTGCATAATATAACAATTTAATATAATGCTAATTTTTAAAGAAAAATTGAAATGTAATAGATAAAACTAAGTAGTAAAGATGAAAGTCATAAAATTGGGATAAAGTATAGAATAAATTTCCTATTTGTCTCAGCATATTTTCCATTCCACTTCTCCAGTGGGAGTCACTTAATCTGTTTCTTAAGATCCATGTTATAATAATCTGTGTGAATATAATTGTGTGTAAATGTATGTATTTTATTCTGTAAAAAAAAATAAATAATAAATAAAAATTTTTTTTAAAAATTGATGGGGAGAAATTACAAAAGAAACCTTAAAAGAAAATCCTTCACATCTGAAGGAAATGCGTTTTTTGACTGAAAGACTCCATCGTTTATCTCCAGTAAAAGGAGTGAAAAAAGACCCACACAAGAATATATCACTGTAAAAAAAAAAATCAAAGCAACAGCAAGGGGCACAATTTTATAATTAAGAAAATTGACAAATACAACCCTGCCACACAATCAAAGTCAAGATCATTAGTGAAACTCACATTAATAGCATGTAGCCATGATATGATGTATTCAGAACAGTAGGTCACTTCTATGATCTTCCTCCCACAAACCCCCATCTAGCCACAAGAGCAAAATATCAAACAAACTAAGGGACATTCTAGAAACTACTCTACAAGTACTCCTCAAAACTGTAGAAGCCATTAAAAATGAGGAAAATCTGAGAAAGAGCCAGACCAGAGGAAGTTAAGGCTGCTTGATAACTAAATGTAATGTAGTATCCTGGAACAGGAAAAGGACATTTGGGAAAACTAGTGAAATCTGAGTAAAGTGTCAAGTTTAGTTGACAGTAAAGTACCAATGCTGATTCCTTAGTTGTGACAAGCGTACTATATAAGATGTTGACAATAAAGGAAAATGATGAGGGTTACATGGGACTGCTACAAAGCTCTGCAACTTTTCTGTAAATCTAAAGCTATTCTAAATTTAAAAAAAAAATTTTTTTTTGTCTTTTTAGGGCTGCACCTGTGGCATATGGAAGTTCCCAAGCAAGGAGTGGAATAGGAGCTGTAGCTGACAGCCTTTGCCACAGCCACACAGAATCCGAACCATATCTGCAAACTATACCGCAGCACATTGGCAATGCCATGTGGGATCCTTTAACCCACTGAACAAGGCCAGGAATTGAACCCACATCCTCATGGATACTAGTAGGGTTCATTACCACTAAGCCACAACAGAAACTCCCTTAAAATTGCAGTTTAAAAAAATCTCAGTAGATGGGTTTAACAGAAGAAAAGATTAGTAAACTAAAGACAGGTTAACAGAAAATATTCTACCGAAGGTCATAGGGAAAAAAATAATGTAAAATTTTGTAAAAGCCTAGCAGGCATACGGGACACAATGAAGATGTTAACAGAAGTATAACAGAGATCCTAGAAAGACAGGACAGGCAAAACAGGACAGAATCAATGTATCAATCAATAATAGTTGAGAATTTTCCAAAACTGATGAAAGACATCAACCCACAGATTTAAGAAGCTTTACAAATCTCAAGCAGGAAAGAAGGGAGGGAAGGAGGGAGAGAGGGAGGAAAGAAATCTGAGTAAAGTGTCAAGTTTAGTTGACAGTAATGTACCAATGCTGATTCCTTAGTTGTGACAAACGTACCATATAAGACACTCCTCAGCATATTATTCTAAGATGCTGAAAACCAAAGGACAAAAAAGAAAACCTTAAAAGCATGCAGAAGAAAAAAGAAAAACTTCATTGTTTTCAAAAGGACAGTAGTAACACTGACAGCTTTAAACTCAACAAAAATGAGAGGAACAAGAACAGAATGATGTACTAAAGTACAGAAAGAAATTAATGTCAAACTGTTCTATAGTCAGCAAACACATCCTCCAAAAGTGAAAGAAAAATGAAAACATTTTCAAACCAAAGAGAGAATTGTCGCATACCCACATAGCTCTTAAAGGTTGATATGTACATTTATATTTATGGATGTGAAAATAAGTTTCTGAATACTGTTGAGTAAAAACAACATATAAATAATACCACTTACATAAAACTATCCATATAAATAAATACACAATACTCTGAACAAAATCTTAGCAAAGAAGATCAGCAGTGATTTCCCAAACTGGGTAATGCAGGAAATTTTTAACTGTACCACTATACTGTTGGAATTTTTGGAATTAAATATATATATATTAACACATATTTTTGGCATTAACATATATAATACACATACATATATCCTCTTTTTTTGCTGTTCCCTAAAGTGGTTTTAAATATAGAATGACATACTTAAATACAGAATATCAAGTGAAAAACAAAGATTAAAATAATTGTGCACATGCATATATGTTTGTAAATGTATATCCAAAGAATAAGTAATAGAAGGCAAAACATTAAAAGGGCTATTCAGGGTTGTGGAATTATGAGCAATTACTTCTTTTTTTCCATTTTGGTATGCTTTCCACATTATATTAATAAGTAAATACTACTCCCAATTTTAAAATGTTATTTCTGTAAAATCCCCAAGGTCACATTCAAAGTCATCACCATAATAACTGCATTAATATTATCAGCAAGCTGTCAAATTTTTGAAAGCCAGATGTTTAGTGTAAAATTCTCAAATCTATTTAACTGCAAACAAAATTCAAGGCAACTATTATGATAGCATCTCTATCATTACCAACATAATTTGTTTTTAAAAGCAAAAATATTTCATCAAAGACTGCTTCTGGCAGAGTAACTTATATGGGACTTAGCCACACAACTTACATGGAGCTTATTACCCCAAGCTTGATTCAAAAACAAGCTTGTTATCACTTCTTAAGTTCCTGTACAACAGGCATTTCGCTACATTATCTCCGATTTTCAAAGTAACAATGACACATATAACTATTCACATCTTTTAAGTATTCACATTTCTTTCCAATAACTACCAAGGGAGTTCCCGTCATGGCGTAGTGGAAATGAATCCGACTAGGAACCACAAGGTTGCGGGTTCAATCCCTGGCCTTGCTCAGTGGGTTAAGGATCCGGCACTGCCGTGAGCTGTGGTGTAGGTCACAGACATGACTCAGACCCCACGTTGTTGTGGCTCTGGCATAGGCCGGCAGCTGTAGCTCTGATTAGACCCCTAGCCTGGGATCCTCCATATGACACAGGTGCAGTCCTAAAAAGCAAAAAAAAAAAAATCCAGTAACTACCAAATTGAAAGTATTGATAAATGAGGTCCCAAAAAATGAAATTTGTTGACAGAAATAATGAATAATGATGAGATGCCAGGCACGATACTGGATATTTCATATGTTATCTGATTTTCTCCTTCTGAGAACCCTGGAATTTACAGGAGGAAATTCAAGCTGAGCTGATAAGTAGCAGAGCTGTAATTAAGATCATAAAATAATTCCAGAGCCCATGTACTTTACCATAACACCAAGTTGTTACTACTAATTTGAGAAGCTTCCTAACATATTTTCCAATTAATGAGCGATAATTATTCTAGTTAGCATGGCCGACAACAGCATACATAATACATGTGGTTGACAAAGCAAAGGATGAATGATCCTATATTCTCTAGGAACTATACAGTCAACTACTAAACTAATAATATTTAGGTTTTCTCAGTATTTCGAAATTCACAAAAAGAACAAGCTCTTTGGCTTAGCAGAGTCTATTAGCACTACTTGGAACTAATCACATGTGACTCACTGCTGTTAACTGAATGGTACTCTCTAGTAGCATCAGTGAAAACCATGACAGAATTATTAGTACTATTGTAATTATCATCATCAAAAATATATCACCTCACTAATTCAATTCATATTATACTAATAAAAATTTTAACAGAAATTCTGAAATAATTTCCTTCATACACATACATATATATACACATTACACACACACACTCTCTCTCTCTCCCCACCCTTTCTCTCTCATTTTTCCTCCTTACCTAAAGACCTGCAGACTGAAATGGTTGCCTCCTCCAAGAGCTTCAACTCGGTACTAGAGAAAGAAAAGAAAGGTAATTAATAATTATACCCCTATGTACACACTAACCAGTTAAAGGAATATAGAAAGATAAGAAAGACAATTTAGAAGGAAAATACAGTATAGAGTGGTGAACAATAAAATCAGCAAAATGAAGTTAAGCTTCTATTCTCAATGTAATTAGAAAATTTACTCAACACAAAACTACTAAAAGAAAACCACTTGGGGCGCCCTGCCTAGTGGGTACTGAAGTGGGGAGGAAGGGGGGCTGAAGGGACCTGGAAAAATTCAAGAAAGGTATTTCCAAGCACAGAGCACAAGGCAGGGGTCCCATGTACCCAGTTCCAAGGGCAGTGCTTATCACAGGATTATAGTTACTTAGAAAAATGCCATTATTTTAAAGAAATACTTTAAGTCTCACAATATCTAATACTTTCAGGGAGTTCCCGTCATGGCTCAGCAGTTAACAAACCTGACTATTATCCATGAGGACTCAGGTTCGATCCCTGGCCTCACTCAGTGGGTTAAGGATCCAGCGTTGCTGTGAGCTGTGGTGTAGGTCACAGACGTGACTCAGGTCCCACATTGCTGTGGTTCTGGCGAAGGGTGGTAGCTATAGCTGGGACTGGACCCCTAGCCTGGGAACCTCCATATGCCATGGGTATAGCCCTAAAAAGACCAAAAAAAAAAAAAAAACTTTCAATAGTTCAACAACAACAAAAGGGAAGAAGAGAAAGCACATGCATAAACCTCAGTAATTTATATAGAGAAAAACAGAAAAAAGATGCAAACTGACAGGAGACACAGAGACATAGAGGGGGTTTTTTTTTGTTTTTTTTTTGTTTTGTTTTGTTTTTTTGTCTTTTTTTTAAGGCCGCACCTGCAGCATATGGAGATTCACAGGCTAGGGGTCTAATCGGAGCTGTAGCCACTGGCCTATGCCACAGCAACCCTGGATCCGAGCCACGTCTGTGACCTACACCACAGCTCACGGCAACACCGGATACTTAGCCCACTGAGCAAGGCCAGGGATCGAAGCCACAACCTCATGGTTCCTAGTTGGATTCCTTTCTGCCGAGCCATGACAGGAATGCCACAAAAACATTCTTATATTTAAAAACAGAGGAAGCTTCATGACAAGGGATTCAGCAATGATTTCTTGGAGGTGACATCAAAAACAAAGGCATCAAAAGAAAAACATTCGTAAACTGGATTTCATCAAAATTAAAAACTTTTGCACATCAGGGGATACTATCAACAGTGAAAAGTCAACCCAAGAGAATGGGAGAAAATATTTGCAAATAATACACCTGATAAGGTGTTAATACCTAGAATGTATTTTTAAAAAACTCTGGCACAGGACTTCCCATTGTGGCTCATCAGTAACAAACCTGACTAGTATCCGTGAGGACACAGGTTTGATCCCTGGCCTCACTCAGTGGGTTAAGAATCCGACATTGCTGTAAGCTACAGTGTAGGTCTCAGACACAGCTCAGATCTGGCATTGCTGTGGCTGTGGCATAGACTGGCAGCTGCAGCTCTGATTCGATCTGTAGCCCAGCAACTTCCATATGCCATAGGTGCGGCCCTAAAAAAAACACTCTGAAACAACAAAACCCAATTTAAAAATAGGTAAAGGGTTCAGACAGACATTTCTCTAAAGAAAACATAAAAATTGCCAAAAGGTTTATGAAAAGATGTTCAACATCATTAGTCATTAGGGAAATGTAAAACAAAACCACAATGAATACCAGTTCATACCCATTAGGATGGCTATTATTTCTTAATAGCAAAAAGCAGAGCAAAGAAGAGAAAAGGAAAGGAGAGTAAGTATTGGAGGGGACATAAGTAAGTAACATGCCCTTGTGCATTGCAGGTGGGTATGTAAAATAGTACAGGTGCTGTGAAAAACAGTAAGCCAATTTTTCAAAAAATCAAATATGGTATTACCATATGATCCAGCAATTCCACTTCTGGTTATACATATACCCAAAGGGATTAAAAGCAGGGACTCAAACAGATATATTTGTACACTGACATTCACAGCATTACTCACAATAGCCAAAAGGCGGAAGCAACCAAAGTGTCTGCTGATGGATGAATGATGGCACTAAATGGGGTATATACAGACAATGGACTATTATTCAGCCTTAAAAAGGGAAATTCTAACATGTTACTTTGAAAACATTATGCTAAGTGAAATAAGCCAGTCACAAAAAGATAAATATTGTATGATTCCACTTATATATAAGGTCCCTATAGTAGTTAGATTCATAAATGGTGGTTGGCCATTGGTGTGGTTGGAGGCAGGGAGGTGGGAGGGGAGGGAATGAGGAGTTGGTGTGTGGTAAACTCAGAGTCTCAGTTGGGGAAGATGAAAAAGTTCTAGAGATGGAGGGTGGAGACAGTTAAACAACAGTGTGAATGTACTTAATACCACAGAAGGGTACACTTTAAAATGGTTAAAATAATAAACTTTATGTGGTGTGTATTTTGCTACAATAAAAAAAAAAAAGTGTCTTCCAATTCCAATTCAACTAGTTACTAGCTATGTAAGCTTAGGATAGTTTCTTAACTCTATGCCTCATATATAAAACAGAGATGATAATAACTGTACCTGCTTCAAAAGGTGTTATCATTAAATTATGTAATAGGTATAAGAGCACTGAGAACAGTGCCTGGCACAAAATAAAATCTCAGTAATGGTAGCTATTACAGATTCCAAAATACACTGCTTTTTTCCCAGTTAGTAAATTAAAATAATGCTTTACATTTGTATAACTCTTAAATGTTTTTCAAAGCACTTTCCAATTTATTAGCACATTTAAATTCCATTAAAACCTTTTCTAATGAGCAAGCCCCTTATAAACCCAATTTTAATAGATAAGCAAACTGAAGCTTCCAAGGACTTTAAAAGTAACATTCCAGGAATCAGAAGATTAGGAAAAACAAGAACCAGCCTTAGAGCCTGGTGACTGGTTTAAAAATTTGTGTTCTGCTCTGCCAATACACACGGCACACAGCAAATCCTCCAAATGGGCAAGTCTTCCATGGCTAGTTTAAAAATCCTACCTCCTAGGGTTCTCTGCTGTGGCTGATGAAGCATACTTTTAAAAAGAGCAATCCATAAGCATTAAGGCTTATGACAAGAAAATTTTAAGAGAAACTATGAAAGAAAATGGATTGCTTTAGCTAGTTCCAGAACTATGTTGTCCAATGTGGTAACCCCTAGCTACATGTAGTGGCTGACTGCTTGAAATGTGGCCAGTCCAAACTGAGGTGCACTGAGATATAAAATATGTACCCGACTGTTGACTGCAAAGATTTTTTTTAATAGAAAATACTTCATTATTAATCCTTACGTTCATGAAATTATAATATTTGGGATCTATTGGGCCAAATGAAATATATTCTTGAAGTTAATTTCACCTGTTTCATTTTACATTTTTAACGTGGCTACAGACAATTTCAAGTACATTCAAGTCTCACCTTTTATTTCTATTAGAGCTGCTCTAGAACTTGTCTCCCAGCAACTGAGGACAGGACCATATGAATGTAGTATTATACATACATACAAAGCTAAAACTCACTAAATACTTCAAGGAATATGCCATTACCTTAAGAATGTCAAATTATATCCATATTCAGAAAGATAAATATCTTTTCAAAGTAAATCTTTAAGTTTCTTCTAAGATTGCAAATTTTTTAGCCAAAATAACCTAGAAATAATTCTACGGTGCTTACATGTCCCTGATCTCTATCATTATAGTAGATATTGGGGGAGTGTCTGCTCATTATCTGTCTGCTGCCCTCCCCATCCTTTTCTTCTTCCTTCCCACCTACTCCTCAGTGGTGAGCAGGGGCACACAGCTTATTCAGTCTGACTCCACTCCCTGGCCATAGATGACTGGATCAGAGACAGGCATCGAATAAAAGCTATGCCAGAGTCATAGGTAATTTGGAATTGAGATGGAAAGGTTTTCCACCATGGAGAGAACTGGGCTACAGAGCTAAGGGTGACAGAAAGCCATCCTCTAGCCACTGAGAAGCAAGGATAAACAGAAAGGACTCTCAAGATTCCTGCTGGCCTTCCAATTCTTGGGACCAGCTCTTCCTGAAGCCCAGCTATGTTTCTGATCTTGGATTCCAAGAGACAGCCCCGTCTCTTCATCACACAGGGCCCTCTTTCTGGCATACGCTAAATCAAATTAATTTTTGTTAATAACCAAAAGGCTCCTAATTAATAAATCACGGTGGTCATATTTAATAATACACATTAGTAGTTGGCAAGAAGTGGGAACTATGAACTACTCAGTTTATGGATTACTTGGGCAAAAAATAAAAGTAAAGAGGTATAAAATGCAAAAGATTGTAAAGAGTTTTATGAGGTTAATAACTAGACCACATGCATAAAATCTGTTTCACTGGTGCTTCTACTTTCCTCAGTCAATAACACTCTCTTAAAACCAGCTGGACCCATGAGCTTCAATTATATACATGTGGCTATAACCTTCAAAAGCTTTGGAATCTGTTTGTTCAACAAACACTGCCTGGATGCCCAGGACATGCTGGGCTCTGTGAAAGATGCTGCCTCTGCCTCCAGGCTACACTGAGGCATGAAGAAGTAGACAGACTAGTGCAGGGAAGAATGGAGATCAAGCCTGGCCCTGTGCCTGGGCTTACAGGAGTACACCCAACCTACCCTATTAGCAGTCAAGGTAGGCATCCTGGAGGAAGTAACTGTCTGTTCTAAAGAAGCAAGAGAAGGCAGCTGCACAGACAAAAGGGGGAGGGCTTTCCAGACACAAGGAAGAGTGTATGCAAAGGCACGGCAGTCACAGAGAGCCTGGCAGGTTCTGGGAAGCAGAGGTCAGTCAACACCGGGGAATAATAAACTACAAGCCTGGAATAACATACTACACGGCTAGAGTGCAGAGTTCGTTTCTCAACTCTTTCTCAACAGAAAGATACTGAGTATTTCCCAAACAAAAAACAAAACAGGGTTCCAATTTCTTTTTAATATAACAGCAGCCTGAAAAAATAATTCCACCAAGTACTAGTGAGGTTGGTTTGAACACTTTCTCCAGGAAGCCACCTCTGAGCACCAAAGGCCAAGTAAGAAGCCTGGTTTCTATCCCCAAAGTATCTAATCATAAAACCAAGCACACAGTAGCAAGACTGCCAAATTATCTGTCTGTGGCCCCCCTAGATTATGGACTCCTTACTCATCACAGAGTTCCCAGCCTGGTGCAAATCAGGCACTTAATAAAAATGGACTGAACCAATGAAATCCTCTGTCAGATACTTCATTCATCAGGACAAAATTCACTCCTTCCCTGGCCCTCAAGAGACACTGTACACTCTCCAGATTTCGAGGCAACATTTGCCCCCAAGCTTAAATTTTTATTAAGATATTTTTAAAGTCACTTACTTGTTTCCAAATGTAAAATAATGTATCTTTTGGAAGCAGCCTGGGCTGTCATTTGAGGATGAAGGGATAGGAAAGGCTGGGAATTAGCCCATCTTTATTGAAAAGCTCTGTCTTGTGGTGAACCAGCCAGCACCAGCCATTCTGTGCTTAGGCCCATCGAGCCTGGGGCCCCTACACACAGCCATGGTTCTGTAACAGCACCATAGCTATCACCTCCTCAACGACTGCCACACAGGTCAGAGGCATCTTGAGTGTCCTGAACATAAGCTCCATGAGAACAAGGGAAATGTCTCATTCACCTGTACGTCCCCCCGCACCATGCCTGGTACAGTGGCTCAGCCAGAAAGAAAATGCCTGGTAGTGACCTATCAAATCACGGTCTCATAAAGCTCTGCTTGTTGCCATATCCCTGCCATTTCTGCCCTCTGAAGTTCTACAAAGGAAATCAGCCAGGCAACCCCTGCCAAAAGCAACACACTGATTGTTATAATAGAATTCCTTTCCTCCCACCCCTCCATCCAATTTTCTACACTTCTTGGAACATTTTAAGAATAATCTTCTCTCCCATTTGCTTGATTTAGAGCTAAAATGAGGTGGTGAGCAACTGGGGTGGTTGGTAACTGTCGCTGCCTGTTATAGGCATCTATGCACAGTCCTGTTTAGTCAAACAAATGAGCTCAGATGTTCTGGCAGCAGACAACTAACAAATCATCATTTGCAGTAAATAAAAGTAAAACTGAACTGCAAAAGATGCCAATGTTTCCAAGACAATTACAATTAGAAACCGAATGCTGTTTCTGAAAGCATATTTGGGGCATTGGAAGCAAACAAAAAAAGGGCAAAAAGGCAGCAAATATTCATATCAATACAGATTAAATAGATTAATGTCACACAGAGGTCTTCAAACGTCCTGTATACCTAAATTCCACAACCAGCCCAACTTGGAAAATATCATTAATGAGAGATTGGGAATAAACACTTAAAACTGGAAGTCAAAATTTGCTAATGAACTAAACTCTAGATAAACAATCATACTGATCCAATGGCTGTGTTGGAAGCAATCCTTAGCTGTAACAGCAGACCAGGCTCCTCCTCCTCTGGGCTGCTATCATTCCAGCAGCAACAGAAACAGATGGACTCACAGAACAGGAATCTCAGTTTTTTCGGGTGATGTCCCAGTGGACAATGAGACCAATGGGACTGGAGAGCTATGCCCAAGAACCTCGCACTCACACACCAGGGAATTTGAAACTAGTCTAGGGATTTTTTCCAGTTTTAAGATCCTTCACTGGGTTTCCCTGAAGATAACTGAGCAAGGAAGAGGTTATTAAGATTTTTCACAACTACAGGAAAGTTCCTGAACATTACCACTGCCATTGCTGGGCTATATCCTAAGTCTATTCCCTTCCCTACTTTGATTTCACAAACAGAACCTCCCTCAGGAGAGAACTGTCATCACCCTCAACTTCGCACTCTCCACATGTTTCAGTGAGTTTCCACGACGAAATTCCCCAAGGAATACCAATGACACAACTGGATTACTCCCAAATAATCAATGAAATCTCTGCCACCTCTGCAGAATGCACCAACATACACCATGACAAAGTTCACTAACTGGGGAGTGTGGGTGGCAGAGAAGACTGGCAAGGTAAAATGAAGCAAAAGAGAGAAGAACCTCAAAGCCATGTTAAGGAATTTGGGTTTTATCCTACATAAAATGGGAAGCCGGTAACCACAGAATCAAAGATACACACTAACAGAACGCTTAGCAGCAGAAGGTGCCCAGGTGTACATCAGTTAAATGTTCATTCTCGGATTTTTGGCAAAAAAACAAAAAGATAATGTGAAAAGCAACAACAATGCCTCCAGTAGTACATATGATAAAGCCTAACCACGTGCTCACAACATCTACTATAATTAATCATTGCTGCCAACTACTGGGCCAGCAAACTTGGATAAACCACTAACTGGTACTAACAGCAGAACACAATCAAGTGTGTAATCTTTAAAAATTCTATGTGCTAATAATACACCAAAAAACCACTAACAGAAATAATAATGGATGACTCTGTACCCATTTAGAGACAGGTCACTTTCAATACTTACCCTCCGAGTGTACTAAGCCTCAGTTTAACCATTACCATCAGTTAACAAACCCATTCCTGCACACTGCCACATGGATTTCCCGTCACTCGCACTACTGAAGACAATGTATATGCCCATATAATAGAAAGAGTACAGACGCCTAAGCCACATATTTAAATTCCTGCTTCCTCATTCCTAAGTATATGACCAGGCAAGACACTTCATTTGAGAGTCTCTGCTTCCTTACACATAAAGTGGAGGTAAGGATGCCACCATCTCATAGGATAGTTGTGAGGACTACACGGCGAAGCATGGAAAGTACTCAGCACTCAACTCAATAAAGAGAAGTTCCCTAACTCCTCAACAGCAAAACAAAACAATACCACAAGTGAGAAACTGTCAACTCTGCGTATATTTATCCCTTAATACATCTTACAGGTAATTTGCCAGTCGTCGCCTTTCTTCCCCCACTGAGGCAGAGGGGAAGTATAAAGCATAATTTAGTAATTTTTGAAGCGGTTTTACATTTTGAAATAGTATCAAAACAGCTGTGTCAAAAAACTGTAGGTGAGATGCTTTGATTTTATTTCCATTAATATGTTACTACAATAGAAATATAACCCGTGGCTTACAATGGAAATCAAGATTCCTTATTCATCAAGCAAAAATTCTCAGTATTAAATAACATTTAACAAGTAGCAGAAAAGAAACTTAAATCTAGGTAAATTTTTTCCTTTATACAAAGAAAATAGTTTTTATTTATTATTGTAAAAATGAACCACGCTAAAACCACAATGAGGTAACACTACCCATCTATCAGAACTGCTAAAATAAAAAAAGAGTGATATCATCAAATGGCTGGCAAGAATGTAGAGAAATTGGCTATCACATACATTACTGGTAGGAATGTAAAAATGATACATCCACTCCGAAAAATTGTTCTGGGAGTTTTATATAAACATTAACCATATAACTCAGTAATTCCACTCTTGAGCATTTATCTCAAAGAAATAAAAACTTATGTTCACACAAAAATCGGTACACAAATGTTCAGAGCTGCTTTATTCATAATAGCCAAAAACTAGAAACAACCCAAATGTCCTTCAATAGGTCACTGCTGAAACAAACTATGGTAAACACACAACATAGACTACTACTTAGCAATAAAAAAGAATGAACTATGATATATACACAACAACTTGAATAGATCTCAAGGACACTATGCTGAGTGAAAGAGCCTACCTCAAAATGTTACATATTATATAATGAATAATATGATAAATGATTCATTTATACGACTTTCTTGAAATAACAAAATTCTAGAGATAGAAACCTGATTAGTGGCTGCCAGGGGTTAGAGATGGGAAAGGCAGATAGAATGGATGTGGCTGCAAAGGGAAATCACAAGGGAGCCTTGCTCGGCTGAAACAATCATATATCTTGACTGTGGTGGTGGTTACACATGTGATAAATGGTATGGAGCTATATATGTGCACACAAACGAGCGCATATCTAACTGCTGAAATCTCAATAAACTTTGTCACTTTTACCAATGTCAATTTCCTGGGTTTGGTACTCAACTATACAGTTATGCAAGATGGTACCAGGGGGGAAAACAGAGAAGGATACAAGGAATTTCCTTGTACTTTTTTCTGCGGGGGCGGGGGGGCAACTTCCTGTGAACCTATATTTCAAAATATTTTTTTGCGTGTCTTTTTGTCTTTTCTAGGGCCACGCCCAGGGCATATGGAGGTTCCAGGCTAGGGGTCTAATTGGAGCTGTAGCCACTGGCCTGTGCCGCAGCCACAGCAACACAGGATCCGAGCCGCATCTACAACCTACACCACAGCTCACGGCAACGCCGGATCCTTAACCCACTGAGCAAGGCCAGGGATCAAACCCGAAACCTCATGGTTCCTGGTCGGATTTGTTAACCACTGTGCCATGACAGGAACTCATCGAAATAATTTTTTTAAAAAGAATCATGGAGTTCCCATTGTGGCAGAGCAGAAACAAATCTGACTAGGAACCATGAGGTTACGGGTTCGATCCCTGTGCCTCACCCAGTGGGTTAAGGATCCATGGAGTTCCTGTCGTGGCGCAGTGGTTAACGAATCTGACTAGGAACCATGAGGTTGCGGGTTCGGTCCCTGCCCTTGCTCAGTGGGTTAACGATCCGGCGTTGCCATGAGCTGTGGTGTAGGTTGCAGACGCGGCTCGGATCCCGCGTTGCTGTGGCTCGGGCGTAGGCCGGTGGCTACAGCTCCGATTCAACCCCTAGCCTGGGAACCTCCATATGCCGCGGGAGCAGCCCAAGAAATAGCAACAACAACAACAACAACAACAAAAAGACAAAAAGACAAAAAAAAGAAAAAAAAAAGGATCCAGTGTTGCCATGAGCTGTGGTGTCGGTCTGCAGCTATAGCTCCGATTCGACCCTAGGCCTGGGAACCTCCATATGCTGTGGGTGCAGCCCTAAAAAGCAAAATATAAATAAATAAATACAAATAAAAGCTATAAAACTTAAATAGAAGTTATATAAACATATATACTACTTTTTATATACATACATACACACACAATTTTGCTTGAATGCGTTTATGCTATATGAATGTTGTCATAACTGGCTTTTAACAAACACTTAATATGCTGTGGTCCATATCTATAAACACATGATCACAGCTTTTTTTGGCATGCCTAAAATTCCCCGGCCAGGGATTAAACCCAAGGCATAGCAGTGACAGTGTCGGACACATGATCATTATTAATGACTGTGTACTGTTCCAGTGTGCAGATGCACCATTTTTATGTGTTTGTTCATTCATCCAATCTCCTTACTGGCAGAAACTCAGATGTTAGCAATTTTCTGTTATTATAAACATTGCTACGAACGTCTTTACACATACATCTGTCTACATATATTTCTGAACTTGTCCAATCATCTCCTTAACATAAACTCTAGAAGTCAAATTGCTAGGTCAATGACTCTTCTGATGAATACTGTAAATTACATTCCAGAAGGATTTAACCAATTACCATTCCCACCAAAATGCATAACTGTGGCTTTAACCCACACATACTCCTAAATCTGCAGAATTACAAACCCAAATCTTCTGACACCAAATCCAATGATTTTTTTATTCAGATAAGCATGTGTTGACAGTAAGCAAGCATAAGAACCTTCATGACAAATACAGATTCTTTTTCCCCTCTAAAATGGCCTACAGAAAAAAAAATAAAATGGCCCACAGAGAAAATCAAGGAGGATATGGCATCTAATTGGCAAATTATCACACCATTGTTAATTTAAAACAAGTTCAACACCACCTGAATTCTTTCACTGTACCAGGCAGTTGATTTCTGCATTAACTAACATGGAGGGTGGGGTACAGAGAGTTTACAACTTCTTTCTATTTAAACTCCGTGTTATAAGCCTCTGGCATGACAAATAACTCTGGCCTTAACTTGAAGCATGGTAAGTGAAGAGGATACAGAAATGCACAAAAGAAAAAGAAAAAAAAATATGAAGTAAAAATGTTGTGGGCAATATTTTTTTCATTATAAAAAGAGATAATCAACTATATCACCCACTTATGCAGAATATGTATCCGAATGTCATCAGCCACAATTCACGAGGTGACAGAAGAGAGGAAAAACTCCTCTAGCCTTGATGGTTAGATCTGGTCTCTTGGTGGAGACCCTGCCATTAGTTTGTGCGTGAAAATAAAAAGAGCACAGCTCAGTGGTACAGCACATATCCCTTCATTCATCAACAGAGTACCACTGTTAGATTGCAAGCAGTTTTCCGAAAATGACAAACAAGAAAGAACATTTGTCAGTAGGGGGAAAAAATTAAATTTCATATGAAGCCTGTAGTTCAGGAATTCAAGTTCCTACAACCAAAATAAATATATAACATAGGCCACCTTAATGAACTTAATACCTATTCCTGATCACTGTCACACATGAAAATATGTAAGATTTATTTACAGTATTTTAGCTGGTATAACAGGTCAGACAGGCTACAGTTGGCAAATTAAAAATACCCACCGTTGTTAACAGAAACAACATATTTAGGCAGATAATTTTAATCGATCATCTGTGACCTATTTCATGACACCAACCTACAGCACCAGAAGGAATTGTTTGTGGTCCTTTAGGCAGTTTCTACCATGCAACATTTATTTTTCTGTTTCAACTTTCTCTTTTCTATCAACCCATCTGTCTCACTCTTCATCTGTCCACACTTCCGATTTTAAGTAACATAAGAAATGGAGGAGTTCCCATCATGGCTCAGTGGTTAACAAATCCGACTAGGAACCATGAGGTTGGGGGTTCAATCCCTGGCCTTGCTCAGTGGATTAAGGATCCAGCGTTGCCGTGAGCTCAGACGCAGCTCGGATCCCAAGCTGGCTGTGGCTGTGGCTGGCAGCTACAGCTCCAATTAGACCCCTAGCCTGGGAACCTCCATATCTGCGGGAACAACCCTAGAAAAGGCAGAAAGACTTAAAAAAAAAAAAAAAAGACATAAATGGAAATGCCAGGCTATGGTGTTGGCCCTCAGGGATTTAAGAAAAAAGAGGAGTTCTCACTGTAGCACAGTGGGTTAAGGACCTGGCATTGCTGCAGCTGTGACACAGGTCGTAGCTATGGCTTGTATTCGATCCCTAGCCTGGAAACTTCCATATGCCACAGGTATGGCCGAAAAAGAAAATGGAGGTTGAATAATACATAATCTTAGAAAAGAAGCTTACCAACTGGTTGTAGAACAATAATGCAACCTAAAAAAAAAAAATTACCATAATCTCATACACAGAAGTAATTTGCGTTGCAGATTTTAAATCAGATTTTTAAAAAATGTATACTACAGAGAAAAATAATTTATTTTAAAAAACTAAAATTGCAAGTAAGTATTTATACATTTAGCAGATTTTTGGTAATTTGAACTCTACTAATTTAGGTTGTTTGGCTAAACTGAGTTGAAACTGACTTTTTAAAGAAAGTATTTCAACATGGGAGGAGGAGATTTAGGAAAAGAACTCTTTAAGCTTCTACAAAGAAATGCGTTCAAAGACTTTAGCATATTAATTGCTGATATACAAATAAATTTGCTCATTAGCTTATAACTTGCAATGTGTATAGACTTACATACTATTCAGAGTTCTCTCACTTTGATTATTTCATTTGATTGCTTTTAAAAACCCTGAGAAGTTGACTAAAGAAATAGGAGTATCTTTATTTTACAAGAGACAGAAATAGAGAAGCTAAGTAACTTGTTCAAGGTCACAACATAAGAATACACATATCTAGCTTCTAGTTTAATATTCTTTAACTATGAATACTATTTAGCTACTTTATTAAGGCAAAGTCACATAATATCAAACTAGAACATTACCACTAACTGGAATTTCTATATATACATAAAAGAAGTTGTCACAGATGTATTATATATTATTAAAATTGTATCTATGTTATGATTTAAATCACTTAAAAATATGTGAATGATAAAGAACTAGAAGAAAATAGAAAAAATTTCCAATAAGGAAAATGGTAAGATGATAGGTTAATTTTTTGTAATTGCTTTGAAATCATAAACTATTGTTTGGTAAGGAAGCTAAATGTCATTATATATTCCCTATTTCACAGCTTTCAGTAATTTAGACTGGTTTTACTTTACTTTTAAGCACACCAATCTCATGCGAATCCAATAATGAAAGATGATAAGCTCACAGTTCAAATCTTTTAATGAAAAGCAGATGAACAGAAAGTTGTTGGGGGGAGAATTATAGATTTCTGAACACTGATTGGCTGAACGATCAAAGTAGCTGTAATTATGAGGTTTATAAAATAAACACTGAAAATTCTTAAGTCTTCTTCACTGAAAATTCCACCATAAAATTACTTCAAAATTGATATTTTATATTAATAATGTCATTTTCAGCCCACAACACACATTCCCTAACAAGTTATGTTTGTCAGTTTAAGACACAACCTGAGTAAAATCAACAAGTAACCATTCAGAAAAGCATAGAAGCACTTCTGAAGACATTTTCCCCTTACCTTAGCAAAGAGAGAATTACAGAAATCATTCACAAAACTGACAAGAATTAGCCCATTCAGTGGTTAAACTGTGGGAATGTTAATGTTTTAAAAGAACCTATTCATAGGAAAAAGTCAAAGGATAAAAACTGCATATAAATTTATGATAGCAATTTTTAATGCACCAAGCAGAACCAAAAAGTATTTATATTCATGTGATTCACAGACAATCCTATGTGTTGTCATTCAACTGCAAAAATGAAAGAAAGTATAACTATTTAAATGTCGAAATTTCAGCAATTACCATACAAGGTCATATTGCATTTATTTTCTCAAGAAAGCAACAAAAGAAATGGCTTAAAACTTCAGATTCCAGGAGCTCCCATCGTGGCTCAGTGGAAACAAATCCAACTAGGAACAGTGATCCCTGGCCTCACTCAATGGGTTAAGGATCTAGCGTTGCCATGAGCTATGGTATACAGGTCTCAGACGTGACTCAGAACTGATGTTGCTGTGGCTGTGGTGTAGGCCAACAGCTCTAGCTCCGATTGGACCCCTAGCCTCCATATGCCACAAGTGTGGCCCTGAAAAGCGCAAAACAAACAAACAAACAAACAAACAAACAAAAACTCTTCAGATTCCAACCAAAACAATGAGAAAAGGAAAGACAGGAGCAAAACCTACTTTCCCCCTTATTTTAATGCTTTAAACAGTGTTAGTTTTGTTTTCTCCCATTTAAGCTTCTAGTTGAAAAGAGCAAACAATCCTGAGCAAACTCAAGCATCTTCTAAACTGATTTTGCATACAAAGAAAGGGAAATAAAGATTCTGACTCAAGATACAAAAAATGAACTCTTCTGGTCCCTCAATTTGAGAAAATAAGATGCCAGTAAAAGTCTCAAGTTATTTATTCCCTTGGTAAAATGACCTTGTACACTATTTTGGTCACCATTCAAGTAAACTTATTATGAAAGAATTAGAGTTTAGAAGATGGTTTAGGAGTTATCCCAAGCCCACCTCAATGACAGAGAAGATTGTTCCAGCTTGAAAAATTCTACCAAAATTGTACACAGAGTGTGCCAAAGAGAATAAAAATATAAAGGCGGAGACAAAAATTCAAAGAAAATATTTACAACCACTTAATTGTTTGTCAGTTAAAAACTTGTGACCTAAATCAATAAAAGTCTCTTTTCCTGTTTCACAACTGAGGAAACAGGTTAAGAAACTCTGGGAAAGGATTATTCAGGCAGCTCTCCATAAACCAAGAAGATACACTCCACTCAAGGCAAGGTTAAAATACGGGACAGATTATCCATCATCTTGCCTGTATTAGCTGTAAATAATATGTTATTACATTTACATTGTAAATAATGATGCTCAAACATAAAGTATACTGTTATCACCCTTGCTTTGAAAGTGTTAAAGGAGTTCTCGCTGTGCCACAGTGCTTTAAGGGTCTGGTGCTGCCTCTGCAGCAATGCAGGTTTGATCCCTGGCCTGGTGTAGTGGGTTAAGGATCCAGCATTGCCACGTGGCAGTGTAGGTCGCAGCTGTAGCTGAGATTCGGTTCCTGGCCTGGGACCTTCCATATGCTGCAAGTGTAGCCAGAAAAAAACAAAACAAAACAAAACAAAACAAAAGTGCTTGAAACCTGAAAAGATAAATCTGGTGATTCTTTTCTTGAAGATCAGCATATGTAATTTTTTTTTTCTTTCTAAAGCCGTACCTGCAGCATACGGAAGTTCCCAAGCTAGGGGTCATGTTGGAGCTGCAGCTACCAGCCTACACCACAACCACGGCAATACCAGATCCAAGCCAAATCTGTGAGCTACACCACAGCTTGCAGCAACACCAGATCCTTAACCCACTGACCAAAGTCAGGGATCGAACCCACATTCCTCATGGATACTAGTTGGGTACTTAACCCACTGAGCCAAAACAGGAACACCTCAGTGTATAGAATATAAGGCTTCATCTCTTTAGCCACTATTTGAAGCTCAGTCTGTGATTAGTCTATGCTTCCAAATGAAGACTGTGTAGCATGAGAGCCAAGAGAATTCATCTCTGGAGCTACATAAACCTGGTTTGAATCTGGTCCATGTGAGCTACTAGCCACATGACCTTGGACAACCTCCCCAAGCCTGTTTTCTCACATATAAAAGTAATAACATCTACTTCAAAGACTTGATGTGAGAATGAAATGAGGAAAGGCACCTAAGGCAAGGAGCCCAGCACCTAACACACCATAAGTGCTCAATAAATAACTGCTAAAGTAACAGTGATGTTTACATCAGCCAAGCCTCTTAGCAGAACGAACATATTTTTTATAATGCAAGGGAGATCCCTGAAAAAAAAAGAAAGAAAACTTAGAGTAGTAACTGGAACCTAACAATGCTGAAGACAAACAAAGGGCATTTATTTAAGATAATTTATAAGGAAGTACAACAAACTGAAGTTCAAAAACATTATGTGATGTGGAGAATATATACATTGCATATTATTCAGCCTAAAAAGGAAGGAACTTCTGACATACGCTACAATATGGATGAACCTTGAAAATATGCTAAGTCAAATAGGCCAAACACAAAATGCAGCACCTAGAATAGGCAAATTCATAGAGATGGAAAGCAGAAAAGAGGTTAACATAGGCTGGGAAGTAGGGGGAACAGGGCCATTACTATTTGATGAATACAGAATTTCAGTTTGAGATAACGAAAAACTTCTGGAAATGGACAGTGGTGATAACTGTAAAACAGTGGGAATGTACTTAACACCACTGAATTATACACTTAAAAACGGCTAAAATGGTAAAATTATGCAAATTATACCACAATAAAACAAACTACGTGAATACATCTTTCCATATTATAGGAGAGATAGCAAATTAGAGCAGACGAGGTTCAACTCCAAAATACCAAAATTATATGACATATTTAAGGTGAAGCAGATATAAATATACATGCCTATCTTCAGGTATGTGCATTTACTTTTATTTTTTTATTTTTTTGTCTTTTTAGGGCCGCACTCACGGCACATGGAGGTTCCCAGGCTAGCTAATCAGAGCTATAACCACTGGCCTACACCACAGCCACAGCCAGGCCAGATCCAAGCTGCATCTGCGACCTAGACCATAGCTCACAGCAACTAGGTATGTACATTTAAAAAATATATGAAAAAAACATATACCAAAATATCAACAGTGGTTATCTCTATGTGATGAGACTATATGACTATTTCCCCTTTTATTCTTATATTTTCTAATTTTTATACAATTAAAGATTTGTGTGATTTTAAAAAAACTGACCATCTTACCAGCAAATCAACTGCTAAGCACTCACTCCAATTATACAATTAGAGATATGGACAAATATTTGGCTGCAAAGAAGCTCAGCGTAGTTTTATATATCATCAGGAAAAATAAGAGATAACCAAAATGTTCAACAATATAAATTATGGACATCTACAAGGCAGAACATTCTACAGCCATTTAAAATTATGTTATATGAAAACAATGACAGAAGGAATACCTAAATTAAGGAAATGTGTAGAATATGATGCAAACATTTCTAAGTGAGATAACTGACAAGATATAGACCAAAAAGTTAATAATGATTATTTCTGATTAGTATCGTTTTTATCTTTTTTGCCTTCCTTGAGCTTTTCTATATTTAAAGATAATAAAAATGAGCATGCATCACTTTGGTACTAAGAAATATGAGTTTAGTGACTGTCACAGCAACAAAAGCTACTTCTTGCCTTATTTGAGCACCATCTAGTGCTCAGTATACGTAACACAATTTTCACTATTCAATAAAGGTTTCAAAGCAGTAACCTTTATAAAAAGGACACTGAGTCTGCCCAGATACAAATATTATACTCTATATTTGGTCTCATTTTTAAAACAGTTAAACATTTAATTCAAGAGAATCATGGGATTTTCAATCACAGGATAAAGCAGTCATCAAAAAATTGGTTAAGCTTCTGCGGCTTATTTTCAAACTTCAAACATTTTAGACTAACTGTCAAGAGACAGCCCTTGCTCTTTTTTAAATTAATGGGTTGAGGAGTTCCCGTCATGGCTCAGTGGTTAATGAACACGACTAGTATCCATGAGGACGCAGTTCAATCCCTGGCATCGCTCAGTGGTTAAGGATCCGGTATTGCCATGAGCCGTGGTGTAGGTCACAGACACAGCTCGGATTCCGTGTTGCTGTGGCTGTGGCGTAGGCCAGTGGCTACAGCTCTGATTGAACACTAGGGTGGGAACCTCCATATGCCATGGGTACAGCCCTCAAAAGACAAAATAAATAAATAAAAATAAATAAATTAGTGAGTTGATCAATTTCCTTGTAAGAAAAGGAAAGTCAGACACTTTACATGCATCATGGTGTTTTATCTTCCCCACAAATCTACATGATAGATAATAATATTTTCATTTTACAGAAGCATCAACAAACAGGCTTGATGAAATTAAGCAGCTTGCCTAGATTCACCAACCTAGTAAGCAGTAGAGCTGAGATGCAAGACAAAGTCAGTCTGGCTCCAAAATTTGTGTTCCCCCTACCATGTTTCACTGTCTCCATTCTCTACACTTTGCCTAAAATCAGCACTTTTTTTGGCAAAATGATTCTCATTCTTGCTAAGTATACAAGCTGTCACTACATTGCTCAGCTCTGCTCCCAAATCTAGAACTCTTAGTTCATTAAGTATTAATGCAGAAATCAAATACCAATTTAAAAGAACTTTTATTTTAAATAAAAGAACAATATAACTTTCATAGTGGATGAAGGGCTTTCCATTTCCTATAGAGGCACAGAAACTCAGACCTTCATCACATGGTGGTTATGTCACTGCAGGTTGCCTCTCACCTAGTAGGAGAAACTCCTGCCTGAATTTCTCCTCCTTTCTGCTCTTTCAAAACCAACATGCACTCCACCCCAAAATTAAACTCCTTAAAGCAATGCTTTCGCCAAGTTAAACAAGAAACTACAAAGAACCACAATTCTAATCCTCGGCTTTCTAAAAAGTGTGCCAAAATCCATCTGCCAAACAGGTGAACAGATCTTGATCTTCCCATTCAGTCCTCCATAGTAAGAATCCCCATACCTTCAGGGTCTCCAGGCTACCACACCTGATCCCAAAAAAAAAAACCATGAAATATGTTAGGAAGCACTGCCAGTGCCCCATAAAATCTGTTCCTGACCTATTACACTTCTTTCTCGGGCCCTGCCAACATGAACTAGAAGAATTAATGAAAGTCATTTGACCATACTTTATTCACAGGACAGAAATCACTTCTACCACATGCATAGGGATATTCACCGCTGTATAATATGTAACAGGAAAAGTAATCCAAATGAAAAAGGTAAATGATTATATAAATTTTGACATGTTCAGCAACTGATAGACACTTCAGTTGCTTTCATATCTTGGCTATTATAAACATGCTGCAATGAACATAGGGGAACATATATCTCTAATTAGCGTTGTTTTCTTCAGAAAAATACCCAGAAGTGAAATAGCTGGATTGTATGGTAGTTTTATTTTTTATTTATTTTTTTATTTTTTTAACCATAGCACTTTGTAATTTTATTCAGGAAAAAGAAACATAAAATGAAATATTGTGACAACTGTAGATTCACAAAATTTACAAAAATGTATAATGTGCTTGATTTCACTGAGTAAAAGCATCTGATATTTCATTTTTCAGTAGTTTATCATCATAGGTTTTCAGACTTGTAAAATTCTCTGCAACACTCATGTAAATTATCCTAGACATTTTAGATTAAGTTTATAGTGTTGGCTACATATTTTACAAAATTAAATTCAGATTTTAAAAGCACACTACTCCAAATGCCACACTATATGTAAGTGACCAAGTATAATATGATGTTTAATATGGGTAAGTTCACCTTCTGGTTTGCCTGGGGCATTTGGTTTATTGTCCTGACATCCATCTAGTTTAGCACTTTTTAACCAAGTAAAATTTCACTTTTTTTTATTATTATTATTTTTTATTTTCCCCCTGTACAGCAAGGGGATCAAGTTATCCTTACATGTATACATTACAGTTACATTTTTCCCCCACCCTTTGTTCTGCTGCAACATGAGTATCTAGACAAAGTTCTCAATGCTACTCAGCAGGATCTCCCTGTAAATCTATTCTAAGTTGTGTGTATGGTAGTTTTAAACTTTTTGAGGAACCTTCACACTGTTTTCCATACTGACTATGCCAATTTACATTCCTGCAAATGGTACACAAGGGTTCCCTTTCTCAAGATCCTCACCAACACCTGCTGTCTGCTGTCATTTTGATGACAGTCATTTTGACAGATGTGAGGTGGTATCTCACTGTGCTTTTAATTTGCATTTACCTGATGATTAGTGGGGTTGAATATATTTTCATGTGTCTCATGGCTATCTGTACCTCTTCTTTGGAAAAACGTGTACTCAGGTTCTCTACTCATTTTTTAATCTGGTTGGTTTTTTTTGATGTTAAGTTGTATGAGTTATTTATGTATCACGGCTATTAACCCCTTATTGGATAGTTTGTAAATATCTTCTGCCTCTCATTTTCTCAGTAGTTTCTATTGCTATGCAAAAACTTTATAGTTTGATGTAGTCCCATTTGTGTTTTTGTTTCCTTTCCCTGAGGAAACATATCCAAATATACATTGCTAGGAGCAATGACAAAGAGTATATACTAGCCATGTTTTCTTCTAGGAGCTATATAGTTTCAGGTCTTACATTAAGTCTTTAATCTACTTTGAGTTAATTTTGTATATGGCATTAAAGAATGTTCTAAGTCCATTCTTTTACATGTATGTAGCTGTCCAGTTTTCCCAGCACCATTTATTGAAGAGACTCTCTTTACTCCATCATATATTCTTGCTTCCTTTCTCATGGATCAATTGATCATAAGTGCATGGGTTTATTTCTAGGCTCTCAATTCTGTTCCATTGATCTATACGTCTATTTTTGTACCAGTACCATGCTGTTTTGATTACTGTAGCTTTGTAGTATAGTTTGAAATCAGAGAGAATGATATCGCCATCTTAGTTCTTCTTTCTCAAGAGGTTTTTTTGTTTTTTGGGTTTTTTTTTTTTTTTTGGCTATTCAGGGTCTTGTGTGTTTCATACCAATTTTAGAATTACTTGTTCTAGTTACATGAAAAACACCATTGGTATTTTGACAGGGATTTCAGTGAATCTGTAGTTTGCCTCTGGAATATGGTCACTTTAATAATATTATTTCTTCCAATCCATGAGCTGGATATACCTTTCCATTTGTTTCTGTTGCCTTCAATTTCTTTCATGTCTCTTAGTGTCCTCAGTACAGGTCTTTTACCTTCTTGGTTAGATTTATTCTTAAGTATTTTATTCTCTTTTGACGCAACTGTAAATGGTATTGTTTTAAGTTCTTCTACTTAATTATTCTTTTCATTGTTGGTGTACAGAACTCAACAGAATTCTGTATATTAACTTTGTAACCTGCGGCTTTACTGAAATCATTTATAAGTTCTGACAGTTTCTTGATGGTATCTTCAGAATTTTCTATACACGGTATCACGTCATCTGCAAACAGTAACAGTTTTACCTCTTCCTTTCCAATCTGGATTCCTTTTATTTCTTTTTCTGGTCTGATTTCTATGGTAAGAACTTCCAATACTATGTTAAAAAAAGCAGCAAGAGTGGGCATCTTTGTCTTGTTATAGATCTTATAGGAAATGCTTTCAACTTTTCACCACTGAGTATGACATCAGCTGTGCGCCTGTCATATATGGCTTTTATTACGCTGAGCTACATTCCCTCTATACCTACACTTTGTTCAAAGTTCTTATTATAAATGGATGTTGATTTTTTGTCATCTCCTGCATCTATTGATGGTCATATGATTTATTCTTCAATTTGTTAATGTGATATATCATACTGACTTGCAGATACTGAACTATCCTTGCATCCAGGGATAAACTCCAACTGATCATGGTATGTGAGTCTTCTAATGTATTGTTGAATTCATTTTGCTATTTTGTTGAGAATTTTATGATATGAGAACATGCATATCACTATGTTCATCAGTGATTATTAGCCTACAATATTTGTGTGTGTGTGTGTGGTCTTTGTATGGTTTTGGTATCAGTGACACTGTTTTCTTTCTTTTTTCATTTTTTTTTTTATGGTCACACCACAGCATATGGAAATTCCCAGGCTAGTGGTCGAATTGGAGCTGAAGCTGCCGACCAAAGCCACAACCACAGCAATGTGGGATCCAAGCCGTATCTGTGACATACACCAAAGATCATGGCAACGCTGTATCATTAACCCAATGAGCAAGGCCAGGGGTCGAGCCTGCATCCTCATGGATACTCATTGGGTTCATTTACACTACGCCACAACAGCAACTCCCAACACTGGTCTCACAGAATGAATTCTGGAGCATTCTTTCCTCTATAATTTTTTGGAATAGCTTAAGTAGTTTGTTTGTTTGTTTGTTTTGTTTTTGTCTTTTTGCCTTTTCTTGGGCCGCTCCCGCAGTATATGGAGGTTCCCAGGCTAGGGATCAAATCAGAGCTGTAGCCGCCAGCCTACACCAGAGCCACAGCAACATGGGATCCAAGCCGCGTCTGCAACCTACATCACAGTTCACGGCAACGCCGGATCCTTAACCCACTGAGCAAGGCAAGGGATTGAGCCCGCAACCTCATGGTTCCCAGTTGGACTCGTTAACCACTGTGCCACGACGGGAACTCCAAGAAGTATAGATCTTAATACTTCCTTAAATGTTTGGTAGAAGTCATGTGTGAAACCACCCAGTCCTGGAGTTGGGGTTCTTTTGATTACTGATTAAATTTCATTACAGGTAATTGGTCTGCTCATATTTTTTACTTATTCCTGATTCACTATCGGGAGATTGTACAGTCTAGGAATTAATCTATTTCTTCTAGACTGTCCATTTTATTAGCATATAATTGTTTTTAGTAATCTCTTATGATCTTCTGTATTTCCATGCTGTCAGCTATAACTTCTCATTCATTTCTAATTCTATTTGTTTGCACCCTCTGTTTTTCTTGATGAGTCTGGCTAAAGGTTTATTAATTTGGTTTATCTTTTCGAAGAATCGACTCTTAGTTTCATTGATCTTTTCTATTGTTTTTTTTTAGATTCAATTACATTTACTACTGCTTTATTATTTATTTCCTTCTACTAACTTTTCATAATTTTTTTAAGCATAAGGTTAGATTGTTTATTTGAAATTTACCTTGCTTCCTGCGGTAGGCTTGTATCTATAAAGTTCCTGCAGCTCATAGATTTTGGATCATTGCGTCTCTGTTTTCATTCACTTTTTCAATTTTCTTGTTGATTTCTTCACTTACCCAACAGTTGTTTAGTAGCATATTATTTAGCCTCCACATGTCTGGGGTGTTTTGCAGTTTTTTTTTTGTACTTCATTACTGGTCTCATATTGCTGTAGCTGGAAAAGATGCTTGATAATGATTTCAATCTTCTTATATTTACCTAGTATGTGATCTATCCTGGAGAATGTTCCATGTTCACCTGAATGTGTATTCTGCTGCTTTTGGATGGAATGTTTTATATATAAATATATATAATATGTAAAGGTCATCTGCTCTAATGTATCATTTGGACCAGTATTCCCTTATTGATATTCAGTCTGGACAATCACTGATGTAAGCAGGGCTTAAAGTGTGCTACTATTACTGTCTTACTATCAATTCTTCCCTTTACGTTTGTTAACTGCTTTAAGTATTTAGGTACGCCTATGCTGGATACATAATTATTTACAGTTGTTAGATCTTCTTGTTGGATCCCTTTATCATTGTGTAATGTCCTTGTCTCTTGTTACAGTGTTTGATTTAAAATCTATTTTGTCTGATATAAATATTGCTACCTGGCTTTCTTTTTATTTCCATTTCCATGGAATACCTTTTTTAACCCCTCACTTTATAGCTATGTCTTTAGATGTGAGGTGAGTCTCTTATAGACAGCATATAGATGGGTCTTATTTCTATATCCTTTTAGTCACTCTATGTCTTTTGATTAGAACATTTAGTCTATTTATACCTAAAGTAATTATTGATAAGTATGTACTTATTGCCATTTTTGTTAATCATTTCCTAATTCTTTTGTAAGTTTTTGGTTCCTTTCTTCTGCTCTCTTCCACTGTGATTTGAAAACTATCTTTAATGTCATGTTTGGATTCCTTTCTCCTTTTTTGTGTGTTAGCTATTATAGATTTGTGGCTTGTGGTTACCATATGGTTTGCATATAACTATATGCATATAGTTTCATATATATATATATAGTTTAATAGCTTTAACATATTTTACATTTTTTAATTACTCAATGAATTTTATTACATTTATAGTTGTACAATGATCATCATGAGCCAATTTTATAGCATTTCCATCACATTTTACATCTTTTTGTTTCATGTATCCCTTAATTACTTAGTGTGGATATAGATGATTTTACTACCTTTTTCTTTAGTGCTGTTTCATTTTTTGCTTTGCTGCAATATTTAGTATGAAATCATCCATATAAGTAATTTTTATATTTTTTTTTGAGAAAAATACACTATGGGGAGTTCCCATCTTGGCTTAGCAGAAACAAATCTGACTAGTATCCATGAGGATGCAGGTTTGATCCCTGGCCTTGCTCAGTGGGTTAAGGATCTGGCATTGCTGTGAGCTGTGGTGTAGGTCACAGACAAAGCTCGGATCCCACGTAGCTGTGGCTCTGGCATAGGCCGGCAGCTACAGCTCTAATTCGACCCCTAGCCTGGGAACCTCCATATGTCTCGGGTGCAGCCCTAAAAAGACAAAAAAAGAAAAGAAAAAGACAAATAAACTATGTATTAACTATGTATTACTTAAACTTTATTTGAATTAATTCTGATTTTATTTCAGATCTTTGCCTCACAAGTAATTTTAATAAGGTGAAAAGATAAAAACTATTGAAGAATTTAAAGATTTTTCAACCATGCCTGGAAATTAAATGTGGCTACTGTGGTGCCAAAAACAGTTTATAGTAAGGAAGAATTAGATAAGTCTTAAAGGACTTTGTGCTTCTAAAAAAATTGGCAGACATCAATTTTTGGCTGCACTTAAAGATAGCACATATGGGATTCAAGGAATTCTAGGAGTGAGCAATCTCAGAAATGTCTGGATTTTTAGTCTTTCCCTACAGATATTTATCTTAGTCTTGAATAATTCATAAACTAGGTCATCCTATCCCTGTCAATAAGGTGGCACCTTCTATCTCAATGCCCACTTGATGTCAAGGTTCTTCAGGTCACACATCAAAAACCAGCACTGAGTTGCTGGGGAGGAGGGGAGCAGTCTCAACAAAGTGACAGAAGTGCCAAAAGCATATGTGACACCACAAACAAAACTTCTCTGAATATTCTGAATAGCCTCTCTCAGATCTACAATATAAAGTTTACTTACTTTACAGCTTTTTACACTAAGATTCTTTAATAGTTTTCTCTATAAGCCAGGATGAATTAAGAAAAAGAAATGACATCAAAAAGAATAAACACATGAGAACAGCAAAGGATCTTTGAGAAAAAAATCAGTAATCAGCAAAATAAAACTACAAAGACATAATAATTCAAACTGCAAGGCACCAGCACAAGTATGAAAAACTTAGAAGGTTAAGAAATAGACCAAAAATGGCGAACGAATTATTCCCATCATTATTTGAGAAGTTCATGCTCTTCCTAAAGCTTCGAAGTGCCAACTCTACATAAGAGTACACACACACACAATCCTCTCCTTCAGAGCACTTTAGCTATTATTACTTTTTTTCTTTCCCATTCAAATTTTAGAATGAGCTTATCAAGATCTCCTTACTCCACCTCCCCCAAAAAGCTGTTGAAATTTTAACTGGAATTGCCTTCCATCTATAGGTCAATTTGGAAAGAACTGACCCTTTTACAATAGTTTTCTTAAATCAGTGAGCACAGTATACACCTCCATTTTTTAATTTTATTTTATTTTTTGTCTTTTTAGGGCTGCACCTGCAGCATATGGAAGTTCCCAGGCTAGGGGTCGAATTGGAGCTGTAGCTGTCAGCCTATACCACCGCCACAGCAATGCCAGATCTGAGCCACACCTGCAAACTACACTGCAGCACACACCAACACCAGACCCTTAACCCACTGAGCAGGGCCAGAGATTGAACCCACGTCTTCATGGATACTAGTCAGGTTTGTTACTGCTGAGCCACAATGGGATCTCCTACACCTCTATTTAGTTAAGTCTTCTTTAATGTGTTTCAGAAGAGCACATATAGATTGTATTACAGTTTACACAGTGAAGGGAAAATTTATTTGAGACAATAATGTTCTCTTCATAATGCTTTTTTTTCTCTAAGTCTTACTACTACAACATGAGCAGTGATTATCAATGACAATTCCTTGGGACTAAGGAAATGGTTTCAGGAAGTGCTGATGCTGTAACTCATCTCCAGTTTGGTCTCTCCCACCAATCTACAGCCACCTTTAATTTTCCAAGGATGTCAGAAGCAGTATATGTAGCCATTTCCCAAAATATACAATTAATCCAGGCTATCACAAAAACCGCAAACTAAGTCAACCTTGTAAGGCCCAACCCAAAGACATCCAAAAATAAAAAATTAAAATTTATTGCCAAAATACATAAAAAATTCACAAAAAGAAAATACCAATAATCCTTAATCCTTAAACATATAAAAATAAACACAACCTTGATTGTTAAGGACAACTATGCACATATATATTTCATGCTCAAAAGACAGACAGCTCTTCCAACCCTGGGGTCTAGGGAGAGGGTAAGTACAGACTTATTTGTAACCATTATACATTTTCATTACTAAAAATTGGTAGAGAAAAAGAATTAAGATGTTTACCCATATTGATAATGTAGTCAAAACTATTTTTATATAACCTAATTCATGAAAGCTCTTCTTTACAGAAGAATTCCAGTTAACAAATATATAAGAAATAACCAAATTAGAAATATTACCATTTTGTAATCTCTTACGAAATAGGTGATTTAGACCAAAATCATCAATGAATGCTAAAATACACTCGAACCTCTGATCAATCTTAGAATGATAACTGATATAAAACCACACATTTTCTGTATCCTAATGAAATACAATATAGGGTACCTAGCATTACCTTTACCAAAAATGTTTAATCCGAATTTTATCACACTTTTAAATATGATGTTCAGTTTACAGAAAATACAGTAAATTAAAAAACAACATATGAAAAGCAATCAGTGACAGAACACTGTAAACCAACTATAATGGAAAATATAAAAATCATTTTAAAAAAAAGAAATCAGGTAGATATAGAAATAGAGAAAGTGGAACATTCTACAGAAAAATTGACCCATTTTGTTAAAATAAAGTATTAAAACAACTATACTTCAAGTTCTTAAAAAAAAGTAATGGCATAAGAGGAAAAATAGTGGCAGCAGTGGAGAGTACATACCTCTATTCAAGATAAAGACATTTAAGAAATGTTAACTACCAAATGCAATATATACACCTCATTTAGTTCCTAACTGTAACAAACAAACTATAAAACAACTAGGAAAATTTAAAAATGGACTGGGTAGGGAGCTCCCACTACAATGCAGCGGAAATGAATCCAACTAGTGTCCATGAGCTATGGGTTCAATCCCTGGCCTCACTCAGTGGGTCAGGGATCCAGCATTGCTGAGAGCTGTGATATAGGTCACAGATGTGGCTCAGATCTGACATTGCTGTGGCTGTGGCATAGGCAAGCAGCTGCAGTTCCAATTTGACCCCTAGCCCAGGAACTTCCATATGCTGAGGGTGTAGTCCTAAAAAGCAAAAAAATAAAAATAAATAAAAATGTATTGGGTAGGAGGAATTATTGCTCATTTTGTAAGGTGTGATAATGGTATTACTGTTATAAAAGAAAATGTCCATATTTTAATTTACTTTAAAAAATGGATGAAGTATATATGGAAAGAATCCAAACGGCTATTCTTTAATGAATGGATAAACAAAATATGGTATAAGCATACGAAGGAATTTCATTCAGAAATAAAAAAGGAATGCAATACTGATACGTGCTACAGCACAACATATTCAGACTCCAGGGACTAGGACACAGATACTTTTAGGGGTCATTACTCAGCCTATCACAATAAAGCTATTAAAAATAAACAAAAATGTTTAAAATCTAGATAATGAATAATGGGAATTCAGATACTTTTAGGGGTCATTATTCAGCCTACCACAATAAAGCTGTGAAAAATAAATTTAAAATGTTTAAAATCTAGATAATGAATAATGGGAATTCAATATTCTAGACACTGTGTAATATTTGTCAGGGTTCATAAGAAAGAGTTAAAAGTGAGATACTTGGAGTTCCTTTTGTGGCTCAGCAGTTAACAAACCCAACTAGGATCCTTGAGGTTGCGGGTTCAATCCCTGGCCTCGCTCAGTGGGTTAAGGATCTGGTGTTCCTGTGAGCTGTGGTGTAGGTCTCATATGCAGCTCAGATCCTGTGCTGCTGTGGCTGTGGTGTAGGCCAGCGAACACAGCTCTGATTTGACCCCTAGCCTGGGAACCTCCAAATGCTGCAGGTGCAGCCCTAAAACTGAAAAAAAAAAAAGAGAGAGAGAGAGATACTAGCTTTCTCCTATCAAACTGACAAAGGCCCAAGAGTCTAAAAATGCAGCAGCAAACTGACAAAGGTGTAAGGAAACAGACCTTCTCATATACTGCTGGTAGGAGTATAAATTGGTACAATTTCAATGGAGTATAAATTGGTACAACTTCCACGGAGCACAGTTTAGCACTTCCATGGCAGCATTAACCAAAATTACAAATGTACTATGCTTTGACCCAGCAAAATTCTACTTCGAGGAATTTATACTAGAAGTATATTTATATGCATGAGAAATTATGTATGCAGCATTATCCGTTATAACAAAAGACTGGAAACAATCTAAGTCTCCACCAATAAAAAACTGATTTAATATAATCTATGGATTCTGCAGTCATTTAAAAGAATAAGGCAGTTGCATATATGCATGTACATTTGTTTTACTTAACTGTGGTAGGAAAAAGCAAGGGACAGCAAGTACAAAAGAAAAACAGCAAGATATGTGTAGTATGCTACAATTTGTGTTTAACCAATTCTGTAAAATTACATGAGATATATGGGTGTACTATCTCTAGAAAGATTCAAAAGAAACTACCATCAGGAATTATCTCTGGGGAAGGAAGGTAGTAGAGTGGGGGAAAGGAAAGAGAAAACTTATTTCCTCCTTTTCATACTTCTGGATTTTCTACTGGTATATGTACAACAAATGGATGGACAGACAGAACATTAAAGTAAAAAATTTTTTTAAAGAATCAGCATATCACACAAGTTTGTGTGGCCCTCTAGACAAATTTTCAATCTCCAAGTAACCTCTTACCTGCTAGTTGGTGCAGGGAAAGAAAATGACAGAAGCTGATTCCAGAATGGGTCATTCTCAGAGACAGATTCTGTGCCTGATAATTTTTTTAAGTACTCATTTTTAGGAAGATCACCGATTCTGCTGCTGTTCGATCCCATCTTCTAATCTGATAGACAACTTGTCCTTAAACCTTCATTTCCACAAGACAGCCTATAAAGAATGAAAAGAAATTTCAAATGTGTTCAAAATAATCATCCTACTTTTCTTGACCTTGACCTAAATATAAGAAACTCCAAACTTATTAAGAAAATCACACCTCTCTTTATTTTGTAGTAGACATCAGATACAAAATTGCCTTAACCAACAAAAATACAAAATATGAATCTGTACCTGGATATCTTAGAATGGGCATACCTCTAACCAAGAAAATGTCTCAAAGAAAATTGATAACAATCATAGGTTACTAACAAAGAGTCTGAAAATGAAGCTCTTTTAACAACTAAAACAATGGTTCTAAGAAATACAGACTGGGAGTTCCCATCGTGGCTCAGTGGTTAATGAACTGGACGAGGAATCATGAGGTTGCAGGTTCGATCGCTGGCCTTGCTCAGTGGGTTAAGGATCCGGTATTGCCATGAACTGTGGTGTAGGTTGCAGATGTGGCTCGGATCCCTCATTGCTGTAGCTGTGGTATAGGCCAGCAGCAACAGCTCTGATTCTACCCCTAACCTGGGAACCTCCATATGCCGCGGTTGCAGCCCTAAAAAGCAAAAATAAATAAATAAAAATTAAGAAGTAAAATTTTTAATATCTTGACAATGGGATACAACTCACCAGTGAAAATGAATTAATGAGAGCTACAACTGCCAACATGGACATATCTCAAAAATACTTTTTTAAAAGAAAGCTACAGGAGGTCCCGTCATGGCACAGTGGAAATGAATCCAACTAGGAACCATGAGGTTGTGGGTTCGATCCCTGGCCTCACTCAGTGGGTTAAGGATCCAGCATTGCCGTGAACCGTAGTGTAGGTCGCAGACGCGGCTCAGATCCTGCGTTGCTGTAGCTCCAATTCGAACCCTAGTCTGGGAACCTCCATATGCTGTGGGTGCAGCCCTAAAAAGAAAAAAAAATTTAAAAATAAAAAATTAATAAATGAATAAATAAATAAAAGAAAGCTGCCAAACGAGACATGGTATGATTTCACTTATACAATTTTAAAATATGCAAACAACACTGTGGATATATCCATGCTAGTACAAGTATTAAAACATCCATGGGAAAAATACACAGCAAATTCAGAAGAATGCTTTCATATAATGCTATCAGGAGAGAGACAGGAGGCTTCAGGAGTATCGATAAATACTCTCATAAACAGAAAAGGGAAGGAATAGAAACAGATGAAGCACACGTGGCAAATGTTCAGATTTGCTGAAAATGGACAGCAGACACATGGGGTTTTGTTTCATTATCCTCCATTCCTGTCATATATTAATTTTTTAAAAGAAAAAATGGTTAATCTCTCAGCAACACTGGAAACTAGATAGGGAAGCAAAGCCTTTAAAATACTAAGAAAAAATAATTTAACTAGAATTCTATAGATAGGTAAGCTACCAGTTACATATGAAGGTAAAAGAAAGACATTTTTAGATTTGCCAAGTCTCGAAAAATCTCCCACGCATCCATTTAAAGCTACTAGAAGATGCACTCTTTCAATATAAGGGAATAAACCAAGGAAAATGAAGACCTGGAAAATTCAGAAAACAGGATTCAATACAACCTAGTGTTAAGGAGAAGTCACAGGCCAGCAGCTGTAGAGCAACTGGGACAAGGGTCAACATGGCCCAGTGACCTCCTCAGGAAGAAAACACAGGGATGACAGGTCACCTGATGTCTCTGATCCTATTCTAGGAAATGTTAAAATACTGTAGAATATGGAAGGAATAAAAAACAGTTATATAGACCATAGAGTAAATGATTTTTTTAACTATGTACTTTGGGAAAAACAAAAATTGTTCAAAAAAGATCATGTAGTCAGGGATAAAGAAGGGCATTACAGGGAGTTCGTGTCATGGCTCAGCAAAAACGCATCTGACTAGCATCCCTGAGGACACAGGTTTGATTCCTGGCCTCGCTCAGTGGGTTAAGGATCCAGCATTGCCATGAGCTGTCATGTAGGTCACAGACACAGGTGGAATCTCGAGTTGCTATGGCTGTGGTGTAGGCCAGCAGCTATAGCTATGAATTGACCCCTAGTCTGGGAACCTCCATACATGGTGGGTACAGCCCTAAAAAGACAAAAAGAGGGGGGCATTATATAATGACAAAAGAGTCAATTTTCCAAGAAAACATAACAGTCTTTAACGTGTATCCACCTAACAAAAGAGTATCAAAATATATGAAGCAACAGCCAATAAAACTAAAAGGAGAAAAAGATGAATTCATTATAACAGCTGGAGACTTGAACACTCCACTATCAGAAACGGTCAGAACTAGTAGGCTGAAAATCAGTAAGGATATAGCTGATGTCAACACCACCATCAATCAACTGGATACAACAGATATCTACAGCTACTTCATCCAACTGCAGCAGAATACAATTCTTCTCAAGCTCACCAAGATAAACCACATTCTGGGCCACAAAACACATCTTAAATTGAAGGGAGAGAAATCATAAAATGCTTTGAGTACCCAAAAGGATAAGCTGGGGATAGAGAAGCAAATCAGAGGACCCCCATGAAGAACTATTCAGACAAATGCAGAATACAGGACACTGTAAAGAACCACTGCCCTGGGTTCATGAAAAAGTCAGTATCAGGAGTTCCTGTCATGGCGCAGCGGCAACGAATCCAACTAGGAACCATGAGGTTGCGGGTTCAATCCCTGGCCTCGCTCAGTGGGTTAAGGATCTGGCGTTGCGGTGAGCTGTGGTATAGGTCGAAGATGCGGCTCAGATCCCGCATTGCTGTGGCTGTGGTGTAGGCCAGCAGCCATAGCTCCAATTTGACCTCTAGCCTGGGAACCTCCATATGCTGTGGGGACAGCCCTAAAAGGACAAAAAAAAAAAAAAAGTCAGTATCATGAAAATTAAAGTATGTATGTGGGGGGAGCTGTTCTAAACTGAGACTAAAGGGATACAACAACCAAATGTCAAATGCAAATCCTGAACAAACCCAGATTTGAAAAAGAAAAAACAAAACACAACACTATAAGAAACCCACTCAATCTTGAGATCCAATCTTGAGGCTATTAGGGAAACTTGATATGGACTAAATAGGAGATATTATGGACACAGATGACATAATGATAATATAAGTGAGTAGGAAAATGACCTGATTCTTGGATGATGTGTGCTTACACATTTAGGAACAAAGAAACACGTTGACATGTCCACAACTTACTCTCAAATGATTCAGGACAAAACAGAAACAAAGCAAACATGGAAAACTATTAACAATTATTATTTCTGGATGGATGAAGTAAATGGTGTTCCTTATACTAATTTCTCTACTTTTCTGAATATTTGAAACTCTTTATTAAAAAGGCGTTTTGTGTTGCTGGAGTTGTGGTGTGGGCTGGCAGGTACCGCTCCAATTCGACCCCTAGCCTGGGAACATCCATATGCCACAGGTGCAGCCCTAAAAGACAAAAAAAAAAATAAAAAGGAGTTTTGGCAAACAAACAAAAAAGATTAATACCATGACTCCATTTATGTAACACTCAAGACGACAAAACTGTAGTGATAAAGAACAGACCCATGGTTGCCAGGGTGTGTGTGGCACGCAGGGTTGACAACGAAATTTCACTTCTGGGGCCTGAAAAGTTCTGAATCCTGATTGTGGTGGTGGTGAAGTGAACCTATACATGTGATAAAATTTCATAGAACTATATGCACAAAAGTAAATGAGTGCATGTAAAAAGTGGAGAAATCCAAATACAGCCTATAGTCTATTTTGTTTAGTCAATATTGGTTTCCTAGTTTTATTAGTGTACAATAGTTATCTAAATCTTGGAAGAAGCTGGGTGAAAGGTACATGGGACTTCTCTGTACTATTTCTTTTTTTTTTTTGTCTTTTTGCCATTTCTTGGGCCGCTCCCTTGGCATATGGAGGTTCCCGCTAGGGGTTGAATCGGAGCTGTAGCCACTGGCCTACACCAGAGCCACAGCAATGTGGGATCCGAGCCGCATCTGCAACCTACACCACAGCTCACGGCAACGCCGGACCGTTAACCCACCGAGCAAGGGCAGGGATCGAACCCGCAACCTCATGGTTCCTAGTCGGATTCGTTAACCACTGCGCCACGACGGGAACTCCTCTCTGTACTATTACTGCAACTTATGAGTCTATAATTATTTCAAAATAAAAAATTTTTAATTAAAAAATCAAATCCAAAAATCATACATATCCAAAAAAAAGTGCCAACAAATCAGACTAACGGATATTTTCCATCAGAACCACTAAGTTTACTTTTACATATTAAATTACTTATTCACCTATATTATCACGTGAGATACTGGGATATCACATTTATTTTACCTGGTGTCCTGGAATGCTCTTTCATTTAGTTTCCCCAAATAAATTCTTTCTCTCGTATCTTATTCAAAACTGAACTTATTCAACAAAAACAAAATAAGTCATGGTCCTTTGGGGATTCCACATTAACTTCATAACTCCAGAGAATATACAGCAGATTTTGCCCTCTACCACCTACTTAAAGGCACTATTTCCTATCAAACCTTCCAAACTGTCTGCAACTCTTGAATATACCTCAATGAATTTTTTTAACAAACAAGAAAGAACTCCAGGAGTTCCCTCTGTGGCTCAGCAATAACGAACCCAATTAGTATCCATGAGGTTGCGGGTTCAATCCCTGACCTCACTCAGTGGGTTAAGGATCTGGTGCTGCTGTGACTGCGGCATAGGCAAACAGCTGCAGCTCCGATTCAACTAGCTTGGGAACTTCCATATGCTGCAGGCGCAGCTGAAGGAAAGACAAAAAAAAAAAAAAAAAGAACTCCACAACTTGTTTATCAGGTCCTCTCTATTTATCTGGGGACTCACGCTAATTAAGAGTTAGCACTGTGAGCCTAACAACAGTTTATTGCATAAACACCTAAGTGTGGATCAAAATGGTTAGCTGAGCAAGTACTGGTTTACTGGCAGTAAGTACTTTAGTTATGGGCTCCCTTGGCTCTGCCATGGACTCAATTTCCCTTCTCTTTGCTATATTAAAATTAACAGGATTAAAAATCAGATAAAAAGAAATGAGAAACAGAGCAATTTGTTCTCAATTAAATAGACCATATTTTACTTTTCTTGTAGTATCTGAAAAGCAATCAATTAAAAATTTACTGGGAGTTCCCGTTGTAGCTCAGCAGGTTACAAACCCAACTAGTATCCGTGAGGATGTAGATACGATCCCTGGCCTTGCTCAGTGGGTTAAAGATCTGGCATTGCTGCAAGTTGTGGTGTAGGTCACAGACTCAGCTCAGATCTGGCATTGCTGTAGCTGTGGTGTAGGCGAGCAGCTAAAGCTCTGATTCAACCCCTAGCCCAGGAACTTCCATATGCCGCAGGTACGGCCCTAAGAAGAAAAAAAAATTTCTGTGGGGATTTAATCAGGTCCATGGATGCTGAATTTTCAAAAGAACATAATTCCATCCCACCTCTCCTAGAAAAGGCAACAATGAAAATATCATCATAGAGGCCATTACTGAAAATTTAAGTCAGACCTGATTTTTTATTTGTATTTTATTTTTTCAACCCTATAATGTATATGGTACAAAATACAAAGGGTTCCAAGATTATATAGTAAAAAGTCTCTCTTCCATCCCTTTTCCTAACCACCTAGTTTCTCGACTCAGAAAATATTACTAGGAGTTCCCATCGTGGCGCAGTGGTTAACGAATCCGACTAGGAACCATGAGGTTGTGGGTTCGATCCCTGCCCTTGCTCAGTGGGTTAACGATCCGGCGTTGCCATGAGCTGTGGTGTAGGTTGCAGACGCAGCTCGGATCCCACATTGCTGTGGCTCTGGTGTAGGCCAGTGGCTACAGCTCCGATTAGACCCCTAGCCTGGGAACCTCCATATGCCGTGGGAGCGGCCCAAGAAATGGCAAAAAGACAAAAAAAAAAAAGAAAATATTACTAGTCTCTTAGGATCATTTCACAGATTTTCTATGTATAGACAAACATATTTTCTCCTTTTTACACACACCATAACACATTATATATGCCTCTTTACTTTACCCAGTTAATATATATTAGAAATCGTTACATATCTTTTCATAAAGTACTTATTTTTACAACTCTATCACATTCCAGTTTTTAACTCCATAAATGCCATATTGATGAGACATTTAAGTAGTTTATTACAAATCATTCTCCAATAAGTATCTGGTATATAAAATATTTCACGCATGTATCAGTATATAGGTACAATAAATCCAGAGAAACAGAATTGCTGGGACAAAGATGATGTGCATTTCTAATTTTGGTAGATACTGCTAAAAGGCAGCAGAACATGCCACCTCAAAATATGCCACTTTGGCAGTTTATTTTGAGCTGCAGGCACTTGAAAAACAGCAACTGCAAGGTGAGGCCTTTTCTGAACCCTCCTTACCTAAGGACAGATTCTCCAAAAGGAACTCCAATCATAATCAGTTTCATCAACCAGGGAAGAATGACTCTTAGCACAGGAGAGTAAGAAGGTGACCGGACGCTGAGACAAACTTTGTCACCAACTATCTCTCTCTCATCTATTCTTCTAAGGCCTCTTCGCCTTTCCTAAAAACCATTTACACTCCCTTTAGAGGCCTACACCCCTCCCTTTCCCTATTAAGATAGTATTTAGACCTGAATTCTAAGCCACCTTGGGAGTTACTCATTTTTCTCTAGCTGTCTCCCATGTATACATGAGGAATGCTAATAACTTCTGCTTTTCTCCTGATGATCTTTTATCACAAGGGCTTCAGCTAAGAACTCAGAAGGAGAGAGGGAAGATTATTTTCCCTCCCCCACACTGCCTAGCTGCCTTTAGAGGTCGCCAACTTCCCTTCCCTTTGGCAATGCCTGTTTTTCCACTTCACAGTCACCGCAGTTTAATCAAACTTTTTGATCTTTGCCAGCCGAAAGGTGAAAATTGTTTTCAAGATGATTTTAATTTGCATTTCATTTCTTTTGCTGTGAATAAGGCTATTACCCTGTTCATATCCTTTGCATATTTTCTATCGATTTATAGGAAATTTTCCTGTCAAAGCTGGTAGGCTAGACCAAACTATCAAAGTAACTTCTTGATCCAGGATCAATATGAAACCTTTCTAAAGTATGAATAAACCCTGTAAGGTAAAAGAAGAGATTGAACAAAAAACTAACAAGGAAAACCAAGACAGCCAACTGAGCACAAAATGCAGTGCCTCCTTTCCCTCTTTTCCTCACCAAACCCTGGAAATAATGCAAAACAATGTTGGTCAATCATTACACACCATGCTCAAAAATTCAAAAGAAACCAGAAGCTGTGAGGAATCCCAATAAAATGTAAAACAGCTAGAGATGGACAGAAAAGGGAAATGACATCCAGGGCAGGTGCCAGAGCCTTCCATCAAGGGCATCGGGAGTAGGAACAGCAACCCCAGGCCAGAGGCAGACGGCCAGCAAAGGGCCAGAGGCCAGGAGCAACAGGCCTGGCTAGGACACCCTGCCCACTCACCCTTGCCCTTACTCCCCTAGGCGGCAACAAGGTACTATCTGCTGAGAACAGAGAGGGCGGGCATCGCCTGAGGCAGCTGCAATGCCAAGGAGGCACACGATCAGCCAAGCAAAGACCACGGGAGGTACTCTTGCCAGAAAGCTCCACCTGCTCCCAACCCCCACAGAAAGCAGAGCAGAAAACCCAAGACTCAATGGCATCTCTGCTGCATTTGATTCATGCCAAGGACTCCAAACATACACACACACACACACACACACACATCATGTGCATGCCCATGTATCTGGAAGTCCCAAGGCTCTTACCAATGAAAACCAGAACACAATGGAACTTGAAAAACCCACTATCCAATCACCTCCTTCTGCTCTTCTCTCTCACTGTGCCTCACAAGTCTTCCTTGGCTTTCAGCTCTTCTTTCAATGTATTAGTAACTGAGCCTCCCTCCTGGTTTCACTAGTGGCTTCCATGATATTACTTTCAAATCTTTCCTAGTCCCAACCTCTGAAAGGAATACCATATGCCTAAAACACTTAAGACATTTTTTTTCATCTTAAGGGTGTATATATATATATATATGTGTGTGTGTGTGTGTGTATATATATGTATATATGTATATGTGTATATATATGTATATGTATGTATGTGTATGTATGTGTATATATGTATATATGTGTATATATGTATATACACAGAGTGTGCACGCACGTGCGTGTGTGTGTGTGTGTAACTGTGTGGATGACAAAGCTCCTTACATAAATCTATACTAGAAATAAGCAGCATGCAAAATGATGTTTTTAGCAGAAAACCTTTCAAAAGACCTATCTTTAATGCAATTTAGTCAGTAACTCCATCTTAACATGTGTAAAACGAATTCTATCCTCCCTCCCAAACCAGTCTCCCCTCACCTCACTACTCCCCTAAAGTTCCTGTGATGTAAAAACTATCTTGAAATGTTATGCTTCTGTAATATATATGACCTAGCCCCCTAGATTATCCCTGAGAGGCATGAATCAGGCTTTACATTTCCTCCTTATCCCTAACTAACCTACAGAACACTGCTGAAGAGAAATTACTCAAAAAAAAAAAAAAAAAACTTATGAAAATAGCCAAGGTCCTATTGTTAATAAATCTATGAAAAGATCTTCAGTATTAAATGAGGAATAAAATACGCTAAGTGAAACAATAATGTATCATTTTTACCCATCAGGTTAGTAAAGGTTTTAAAAAAAAAAAAATCTAAATAGCAGTGTCGTATCTGGCAATGTCTGTCAAAACTTTAAGTGAACATACTCTCTGTGCCAAAATTTTTGCTTTTTAAAAATTTATCTTATGGGCTCTCTTCCTCTCTTGCCCTTTGTGTCTGTCTCTTTCTCTCTCCCTCTCCACCCTGCCCCACCCCCCCAGCCTGTCTGTGCCTGTGCTTTCTGCACACCTATCTTCTCTCTTTAAATAAGCATTGCCTCACTAAACATTCACTGCCTCGCAAAAAAAAAAAAAAAAAAAAAATTTCATGGGTAAACTCATACAAATTGAGAAGTTCTAAACATACAGATTTTAATCATTCTTTAGAATAGAAAATACACAAAATAACCTAAATGATCATCACTTGGGGATTAACTATAGCATGGAATAAGGTTATGATGGAATACAATGTAGCCGCTGAAGAATAACACAGATGTCACATGTTAATACGTAAAAAGATATCCTAAATACCTCGAGTAAAAACAAAAAGACACAGAACCCATTAGTTGCAATAAACACGTAAATTCTTATATATGCCTGGACAAATTCTGGAAGGAAACATAACGGCCCAAGACTAGTTACCTTGGAAGAATGGGACTGGAAATCTGGAGGGAAGGGACTTCTCACTTTATGACCTTCTATACTATGCTTAATTTTTTTTTAAACCATAGACATGCTGTGATTTAAAGTAAAAAAAAAAAAAAAAATCTTAAATAAACGTATTCTCTCTTTACCCTCCCTCCTTCAGGAAGGATTGGAATGTACTTCTGGCTTGTGCTTTAAACTCTTTAAGAGTGACTCCAGAACTAATATTTTGTCTTAACTTCTCAGTCAAAACCCAAACATAAATCTTTACTTGTTGAACATTCAATTTGATGTCTTGCTGTCACCTTAAATTTTAAAATAGAATGTAACATTTGTCCCCCCAAATAAGCAACCCTTCGAAAAGTCACTATTCCTCTTCCTATCAATTTTATCAGCATTCTTGGCTCAATTTATCTCACTCACATACCCAGGAATCATTCCACACATGCCTCTTACACACTTACTATAAACAGTAAATGACTGCTTGCTGTAACAATGGGTACTGAAAATGCAAAAATGAATAAAATCAGGTCCCTGCCATTAATGAACTCAAAGCCTAGTGGGAGAGACAAACATGTCAATAAATTACCATTGCACATATAAGAAGCTCAGTGGAGTTATTACAAGAAGCTGTGGAAATATACAGGAGCATCTAGGGAAGAGGAGACCACCTATACAATGGCACTAGTAACCCATTTACTTACACGGTCTAAGTGCTTCACATTTACTGATTCATTTAGTCCCCATTAACAACTCTACAAGGCAGGCACAATTTTATCATTTTACCGATGAGGAAACTAAGGCATAGACAGGTTAAGGAACTTACCAAATACCTGAGGTCCCAGAGACAGTAAGTCAGCAAAGCCAGAATCTGAACCCATGCAATCTAATTCCAGAGTTCCTGGTCTTTATTGCTTCACGGGGGTGACTCTCCAATGACCTCAACAAGTCTGATAGGTTCTTCTACAATAACCACAGTTCTAACATCTTTCAAACCCATCTCTCTTTAGTCCTGCTGCCTCCATGCTAGACCAGGCTTCTATAATCTCACGTCTCAGAACAAAAGCATCCTGATTTCTTTGCTTCCAATCTCTCCACTTCCATTCACTTTGCACACTCACTACAGTAATCCTTTAAAAAAAAAACAGGAAATTCAGACCAACATTGAAATTAAGACCAAAGGTTCTAATGTGACACAGACCCCTCGAAGTCTGTATAGAGTCAGTCTGAATCTCCATTTTTAACCGCTTATCAAACTGCACTGCATGACCAAAAAAAAAAGATGTTACTTACAACTCTTAAGATTGCCTGAGGATGAAGCAAGATGACACAAGCAAAGCACTCAGTAAAAGACCTGGCTCAGAGTATGCTTAGCCAAATAAAAAGTCAAATATAATTTTCTTTTTTTCCTTTTTAGGGCTCCCCCCCCCGATTATAGAAGATCCCAGGCTAGAAGTCGAATCAGAGCTGCAGCTGCCAGTCTACACATCATAAACTATTTTTAATATTAGTAATTACCACTTCCATCATTTCACTCACCAGCTCAAAATTATTCAACGATTCTTCATTACCTGAAAAGCCAAATACCCACATGCAGGACTCTCCACAGTCTGTTGTTATATTTACTTACATATATGTTTTATATATATGTATATATATATATATAATCAACTATACTTAAAAAAAAAAAAAAAAACCTCCAGTCTGAAAGCTCACTTTCTGACATTATTTTCAATCGTCCTCCAAACCAGCTCTCTTACAGGCTCATTAAAAACACCACCTGAGGAGCATGCGACTAAAAATGCAAATGCCTAGGCCTCAAAGGTTCAGAATGTCAGGGTAGAGCCCAAGCATCTACATTTTCTAAAACGCACTCAGTGATTTTGACAAAAGTAGTCTGTGAACCTCAATGTGCAAATAAGTGCCATAACAAAGTAAGGTGAACCGACTTCTCAACACCTAGCATCCACTCCTAGCATCCGCTGCTCTGCTCCTGCCATTCACACCTGCCTTCCGCCACCACACCTGTCCCATAGCACCTTGAACCCTAGTCACTAAGCACAGCATGAGAGCTCTTTTTTCTCTATAATCCTAGAAGTCTATCTCCACCACTCATTTGGAATTTATGTAATCTTCTAATAATGCCTTATTTCGCTGACCCTTATAATACTGCTATTTAACTTTTCGGATCAGTTATTTCCTCAAATCAATTTTACTATCATGAGTGCTAACACTTTGAACAAGAAATGATGTACTCAATATTTTGTATTTAATTTGTGAAATATCTGAGACATAAATAAAAGTAAATCTCCTTTTTTATGTGTGCTGTCTCCTGATTTAATAAGTCTTAGCTGGAAAGTAACCATGAGTGGATCTAAAAATCCATGATATCCAAATTCTATCCTGATACCCTACAAACATGCAAATAACACTCTAGTGCACTTTTTCCCACCTTAGGCTGAGAATCCATAAACTATGAACTATGTTTCAGAATCACCTGAATGCATATATATGTGTGTACACATGCACATATTCATTTGGACTCAACAGACCTTAAGGTAAAACCTCGGGAGTTCCCGTCTTGGCGCAGTGGAAACATATCCGACTAGGAACCATGAGGTTGCAGGTTCGATCCCTGGCCTCACTCAGTAGGTTAAGGATCCGGTGTTGCTGTGAGCTACAGTGTAGGTCACAGATGCAGCTCAGATCCTGTGTTGCTGTGGCTGTGGTGTAGGCTGGCAGCTGTAGCTCTGATCAGACCCCTAGCCTGGGAATCTCCATATGCAGATGGTGCAGCCCTAAAAAAAAAAAAGAAAAAAAAGTGAAACCTCATCACTGAAACAAGAGTCCAGAGAAGAGGGGGCAACAATCACTGGCCAAAAGTCATGTTAAACACTACAGGTGCCATTAGTCCATCAAGTAATAGAACATTCTCTAAAAGGTTACTATGTTCCAAGTGCTATATTAAGTAAGTACAGTTCCATATTCCACTCCAGTGATATGAGAGTGATGAAAATAAAAAGAGATAAGCCCACAAGTATAGGATCAGAGGAGGTGTGAACAATGGAAAGATGATAGGGGTAGTAACTGAACTGGCAGAGCTGAGGAAGCCCCCAACGCAAATGCCTGCCAAAGGAGATGCTAACAAGAAGGAAGCCAATCCACCCCAGGAAACCCTGGGAGGTAAAAGAGCTGGAGAAAAGCACCACAGAAGATGGGCAAGGAGTGGGGCTCAAGTCCGTGAGTCTCTCCCCACAGGAGGAGACCATGTGCGTGCTCTCTGGAGAAATCTGACTGGAGAGACTCTGGACTCCGAAGCCAAGTTTGGAAAGGGTAATGAGGATGAAAACCAGGGGAATGAAGTTAGAGGCTGATTGCTACACAGTTACCCAGTGGGTTTCCCAGCTTCCAAGGCAAAAGATTGAGGATGTTTCTCAAGAGAAACTGAAGGAGGACCCAGGGAAAAGATAGACTCCTCTCATTTAAAAAGCTGGTATGATGTTCCCTCATGGCTCAGTGGGTTAAGGATCTGCTGTTGAAATTTCTCTGGCTCTAGTTACAGCTGTGGCACAGGTTCAATCCCTGGAACGGGAACTTCCACACACCTTGGGTGTGACCAAAAACATAAAAAATAAAAATTAGAATTTCCCGTTGTGGCTCAGTGGAAACAAACCCAACTAGTATCCATGAGGTTGCAGGTTCGATCACTGGCCTTGTTCAGTGGGTTAAGGTCCGGCATTGCCCTGAGCTGTGGTGTAGGTCGCAGACACAGCTCAGATCCCGAGTTGCTGTGGCTGTGAGGCAGGACAGCAACTGCAGCTACGATTTGACCCATAGCCCAGGAATTTCCATATGCTGCAGGTGCAGCCCTAAAAAAATAAATAAAATTCTGGCTGGTTACCTAGAGCAATGCCCACTACTCATCAAAATCCACTCACACAGAGAGCTTCCAATCAATGTTGGGAGTCTCAATCTTAAGAATAGCCCACCAAAAATTATTAGGCTTGTGAGAAAAACCTCCAATATGAAATAAAGGAAAAAACAAATTAATCAGAAAACAGATGATTCTAAGAAAAAATTTTAAACTAATATTCTAGAAGAGATAATAAAAACAATAAGTGCAAACATTTATGTGGGACCTACTATGTCCCAGATACTATTCTAAGTGCTTGACACACATGGACTCATTGAATCCTCACCACAACCAATGAGGTGGTACTGCTATTACTTTCCCTGCCTAGATGATGGATTAGCAAATTATGACCCAAGGGCTAAATCCAGCCTGCTGCATGAGGAATGATTTTTTACGTTTCGAGTGGTTGAAAAAAAAAAAAAATCACGCGAAAATTATATGAAATTGAAATTTCAGTGTTCACAAAATTTTATTAGAACACAGTCTCACTCATTTATTTACATATTCTAAAGCTGCTTTCATGATACAACAGCAAAGTTGAGTAGTTACTACAGAGACTATATGTGGTGCACTCATCCCTTTATACTGCTACTTAGTGACTACAAATCAATGACACATGTGACCAGAGAGCATTTCAAGTGCCATGCATACTGCCATACTTTGACATTTTTAATTACCAGTGTATCTCTCACATCCAAACAGAAAGAAAGTAGACTCTGACGTCACATATTTTTTTTCTTTTTTATGGCTGCACCTGAAGCGTATAGAAGTTCCTAGGCTAGTAGCTGAAATGGAGCTGCAGCTGAGGCCTATGCCACAGCCACCACAACATGGGATATGAGCCTCATCTGTGACCTAAACTGCAGCCTGCAGCAACACCAGATCCTTAACTCAGTAAGGGAGGCCAGGGATCAAACCCACCTCCTCAGACACTATGTCGGGTTCTTGGTGCACAGAGCCACAATGAAAGGTCCCGATGTCACACTTTCAAGTCACAGTGGAGTGTAGATTTTTCTGTGTTTTTTTTTTTTATTCACTTTTCTACTGTACAGCAAAGTGACCCAGTCACACATACACATTCCTTTTCCTCATATTATCATGCTCCATCATAAGTGACTAGATAAAGTTCCCAGTGCTATACAGCAGGATCTCATTGCTTATCCACTCCAAAGGCAACAGTTTGCATCTATTAACCCCAAATTCCCAGTCCATCCCACTCCCTCCCCCTTCCCCTTCAACCACAAGTCTGTACTCCATGTCCATGATTTTTTTCAGTGTAGATTTTTTTTAAGTCTAATTAGATGTCAAAGCATTATGTTTATCATGTAATAACATCACACCTGTGTAAGAAGAATATAACTAAGGTAATAACCTGACATGTCCCATTCACAGCACTCACTCCCAACTCATGAAAGCAACAATCAGGAAAATTAGAAATTTAAAGCAAGGCAGCCCCCGCTGTGGCTCAGTGGTTAACGAATCCGATTAGGAACCATGAGGTTGCAGGTTCAATCCCTGGCCTCGCTCAGTGGGTTAAGGATCCAGCATTGCTGTGAGCTGTGGTGTAGGTCGCAGAGGCGGCCTGGATATGGCGTTGCTGTGGCTGTGGCATAGGCCAGCAGATACAGCTCCAATTAGACCCCTAGCCTGGGAACCTCCATATACCGCAGGTGCACCCCTAAAAAGACAAAAAAAGACAAAAAAATTTCAAACAAGGTATTTCATCACAAGCAAACTGTCCTCCAAAAAATAAAAAGTGAAAATGAGGCTGCAACCAGTAAGATTCGAAATGGCTCATTTGTTAACCAAGCAAGAAAAACCACTTACCAATCATGAGTTAAATTGTTTGATTACAGAAAAGAAATGTGTCCATAAAAAATAAAACATCTTTAAGATTTGTCTTTCAGTGAAAATAGCTGCTCAAAGAACAGTCTGTACAAAACAATCATAGCCATGAATGTTTTCCAAAACAGCTGAGAAAATATTAACTCAGTACAACTTGAAGCAGAATTTGCTAAGATGTATAACAATAGATGTTGGTAAAAAAAAACAAGTGTGAAGCAGAAAAAAAGTTTCGCTGGACTAGCTTACAAACCTTGTGAAAACACTTTTAAATAAAAGCCTGTTCATTATTCTTTGAACTATCAATCAGCAGGTACTCTACATAAAATATTTGAATCTATTATGTGTTATTGAACCCGTAGTGTCAACAGTTATGAACTTAACTGTCAGTTCCATAAAATTTTTCCCAGAAATAAAAGTTGAATACCCTGATTCATCCTACCACACAATACAATGGCTTAGCAACGGTATGGTTTTATTGAAATTTTTCAAGCTCAGGGTTGAGACTGAAATCTTTCTGAACAAACCCCATCAATCACTATTATTGAACACTGAGCACTGAGTGGCTTTGGAAATTACTATTCGCTGCAGATTTGATAAGATTTCACAAGGAATTCAACCAAAAATTAGAAGGCCAACAGTACTTATGTGTAAAACCTATATGGAGGTAATCTCAAGAACAACTGACGATGAATCACAGGCAATGTCAAGCTGCTTTATACACTTCCATAGCTGTTAAATATCAAAATAAGACTTGAGATTTACAGTCCCATACAAGTATGTAGTAGATATATTTCCCAAAGTCAAACTACAATTCCAGCAGCATTTTTCAGACCTCAATGCAAGTATAAAAATACTATCTACACTTCAAAAATCATTTAGCTTGGGACAAGAAGCTTCTACATAACCCCCAATTAGAAGTGATCAGTTAGTAAAGGATTTGCTAAAAGGTAAATACCAAGAAATGAATCTAACAGAAGTCTACAGATGCTGTCCAAGCAATAAATACGCTCCATGAAAACCATATGTTCAGAGCAGAGCATTCAAATCAACTATACCTTAATAAAAATTTTAAAAATTTAAAAACCATATGTTCACAGACCGTTACCAGTATTTGGCAATAGTTAACTGAGCAAAAAGATATATTCAAATATGAAATACATAAAATCTCAATAGAAATCAGCATTCAATATGAACATGTGTAATTAATTTTAATGATAGAGAACAGCAACTTTAAACTCCAATTAAGTAAAATGCTATCCCTTCTCCAAAAAAGCGATTTCATTCTTCCCATTAGCAAACCTTTATTACAAAAAAAATTCTCAACCATTATTAGTATTATATTTTTAATTTCATCAATACAAAAAATTTCCATGAACTAAGAACAAGATATCATAAAAAAGGAAATAATTAAAGAACAAGAAAAGACACTTCAAATTTAAAACTGATTTAAAAACTCAACAGGAGTTCCCATTGTGGCACAGCAGAAATGAATCTGACTAGTATCCATGAAGACATGGGTTCGGCCACTGGCCTCACTCAGTGGGTGGGGGATCCTGTATTGCTGTAAGCTGTAGTGTAGGTCTCGGATGGGGCTCAGATCCTGCACTGCTGTGGCTGTGGGGCAGGCCAGGAGCTGTAGCTCCGATTAGACCCCTAGCCTGGGAACCTCCATATACCGTGGGTGTGGCCTAAAAAGCAAGAAAAATAAATAAAAAATTTTTAAAATTTTTAAAATAAAAATTCAACAGAGAGAAGACAAGGTCAAGGAAAATCCCGTAATAAAGAGCAAGAAGACAAAGAGATGGAAGACAAGAGACAGAAAATAAGATCATTTAGAAGGTCTTAATAGATTAGTAATAAGAGTCCCAAACAAAACAAAGTTAGGTCAAGACACTATCAAGCTGGGAACTGTGAAGGTCTGAGATTGTACTTTACCTGTGCAGTAACAAAGACAATAAAGCCTCTGAGACATAGACAAGGGGAAAAACAAAACAAACAAACAAACAAAAAACCCAACTCACTGCTCACAGTAACAGCAGTAGCCAGGGTAACATCTTGCATCAGTTTCCTGGGTTCCAATCCCCACAGGTCTTTCAAAGTATTTGGTAAAAATCAGCAATATATTCATGGAAAAATAAGCAATAGCATTGAGGGGCAGGGAAACAAGGTAAACTACTCAGTTCAGCAGTTATATTTATGCAGTCATGATAATAATGCAAACTGAACACTAAACGAACTAAGAATTCTTAAGTATCTGTATTGGAAGGACTGGGAGAGAGGGAGGAGGAGGAAGACCTTATCTACCATAATAGGAGACAGTAAGTATTACTTAAACCTGGTAAGTCACAAAATAGCCTTTTTTTTTTTTTTTTCTTTTTTAGGACTCAACCTATGGCATATGGAAGTTCCCAGACTAGGGATGGAATCCAAGCTGCAACTGCCAGCCTACCCCACAGCCACAGCAATGTGGAAAATAGACATTTAGACATTATTTATAAACACAGTTAAAAGAGGTTATCTCTGGGAGTTCCTGCTGTGGCCCAGCGGGTTAAGGATCCAGCGTTGTCTCTGCAGCAGCTCAAGTTTGACCCCCAGCCCGGCACAATGGGTTAAAAGGATCCAGCACTGCCCTAGCTGTGACATAGATCACAGCTGCGACTCTGATTCAATCCCTGGCCCAGGAACTCCATTTGCCATGGGTAGGGCCAAAACAAATAAATAAAAGAGATTATATCTGGGAACGAGCTGAAAAGGATAACTAAGGTAGGGTACTACTGAATTTTTTATATTATTATAAATAATTCATTATCTTTTCTAATAGTTGGCAAGGATTACTTTTAAGTAAAAATATTAACTTTTAAATAGATTGGAGAGAATGTGCTTTACTACTGCACAGTCACTGATTCATATAAACAACTCAATGTGCAAATATCAAAGAATAGTGCAGGCTTGAAAAAACAAACTAGCAATACCCAAGCTACATCACACTGGTTACATAAGGACAAGGACTCTGTCAATATTTCCTGAGTGCCCACTCTGTAGCCAGTACAATGCTATGAGCCAAGGTTAAAATTGCAAAAGATGGAATTTATTTACAGTTGAGTAAGAGATATAGATAAAGCAACATGAAATTATAATATGGCAACTACTCAAAACTCAGTGAAAGTTTTCCAGAGGTCATGCCCTAAATATAAGTAAGACCTGAAAGATGGTCCAGGTTGGGTGTGGAGTTCAGAAAATGTTCAAAGTAAAGAAAAAGGCATGTATGTAGGCCTAGGATTAGGAAAACAGGCAGGGCCCATTCAAGAAAGTGACAGCAGCTCAACAAATCTGGAGTACGGAAGGAAGCAAAAAAGGCCAGAAAACAAGCCAATGCCTGATGGGGAGACTTACTAAAGGGCATGTCTTCTACTGTGCCCACTAGAACCATAAAATCACAGGCATCCCCCATCAGTCTTCCTCTATACAATGATGATTTCAATTTATCTATGTCTAGTCCAGAACTGTCTTGTGAGTGACTCTTGTCTGTGAGTGCCAGACCATTTATCTGAGTGTATGACATAATTACCATCTGGACCCAGAAGTCAAGGGCCACACCCGAGGGTGACAGAGTTAGAAGCTAGAAAAGAGTCTGGATCCTTAATGACAGTGGAGCCACCATACTAGCCCTGAACTGTCTACCTTTGGACTTCTTTTACATGAGAAACAAACTAATAACACATTTAAGCTAGTGTTTTTATGCTACTCAGAGCCAAAGCTAATCTTAACGGACACAAGAGGCTTTGAATGTATGTATTCTAAGAAGGTTGCAAGAGACCTTCTTAAAGAATTGTCAAGGTTCAGTGATTGACTTCATCTAAAAAAGAAATTTAGAGCATTAAGGATCCAGTATTGTCAGTTCTGTGGCACAGGTTTAATCCCCAGCCAGGGGAACTTCCGCATTCCACAGGAGTGGCCAAAAAATAATAAAAAAGAAATTTATTATCATCATATGACATACAAAAAACTGCTTTTAATTCTTCTAATGTCCTTATTGGAGAGTTACAGCCACTTGCGGTGTCTGCTTTTCTAAACTGAGATAATTGACATTAATATTAGTTGCAGGTATATATAACACAATGATTAATGCAACTTGATTGCCACAGTCTAGTTAACATCCATCAGCACACATAGTTAATTTTTCTTGTGTTGAGAACGTCTAAGATCCACTCTTAGCAACTTTCAAACATACAGTCTCCATGCTGTACATGACATCCCCAGGATTTATTTATCTTATTACTGGAAGTTTATGCCTTTTGACTACCTTCATCCATTTCACCTACCCCCACTCCTCAACTGGTGTCTGCATTTTTAAAGGACATGACAAAAACTTAAGAAGACATCAAAAAGTACTGACCAAATGTCCTTAAAGGAATGGAATTTTAAAAAGCTTTTCGTAAATAAGAGCTAGTTGTAAAACTGTTCTCAACCCCAATAGATTACTTTGTCTAGAAAGAGATAAACATAAGGATAATTTAAAAGTGCAAGCAGTTTTTAGGAGTTCCCGTCGTGGCACAGTGGTTAACGAATCTGACTAGGAACCATGAGGCTTCGGGTTCGATCCCTGACCTTGCTTGGCAGGTTAAGGATCCGGCGTTGCTGTGAGCTGTGGTGTAGGTCGCAGACGCTGCTCGGATCCCACGTTGTTCTGGTTGTGGCGTAGGCTGGCGGCTACAGGTCCGATTCGACCCCTAGCCGGGGAACCTCCATATGCCGTGGGAGTGGCCCTAGAAAAGGCAAAAAGACAAAAAAAAAAAAAAAGTGCAAGCAGTTTTTAAGTAGCAGTTCAGAGCATTAAGCTCAACTAAGAACCTCACTAAGGAAAATAAGCTTAAAGATAGGCACAGATGTTTAACAATTCCCACCACACCTACTGTCAGCGGTTCGAGAAAACACACCACCATCAGAGAGCCAGCACCTTCACGCTTGGAGACAGTCAGGACCTTGAGAGGAAGCTGGAAAGTGGAACCCTCTAAGGAAGCAGATACCCAATTACAGGACTTCCTAAAATTCTTTCCACTCTAAGATGCAGATCTTCTCTCTATCCTGGAAAGGGATGGCAACAGCCATCTTGCCCTTCTGCTTTTCCGGCCCATAGCACTCAACCATGCCTAGCTGGGTCCCAAGATGGAAATTCTAGAAGAGAATTCAAGCCCAAGTCTCAGAGTCACTCATTCTCCCTGAAAATTTTCTCTCACTTTGAGTCTTCCTGGTGAATTAGAGGTGCCTCTGTCACCCACTGGGCATGCACACCATCACAGCCCCAGACTGCTCTGTGACTTCAAGTAGTGGGTCAGCATTATATACACTGTGATTACAAGTATACAATACTAAGTCCCCGTTGTGGCTCATTGGGCTATGCACCCAACTAGTATTCATGAAGATGCTGGTTCGATTCCTGGCCTCACTCAGTAGGTTAAGGATCTGGCGTTGCCATGAGCTGTGGTATAGGTCTCAGATATGGTGTGGCTTTGGCCTTGTAGGACAGCAGCTGAAACTCCAATTCAACCCCTAGCCTGGGAACTCCCACATGATGCAGGTACAGCCCTAAAAACCAAAAAAAAAAAAAAAAAAGCATACATTACCTAAAAAACATGAATACAAAAAGACTAAAACAAAACATAGAAGAACTTCACAAGTTTTACTTTCCTTTTTTACTTACTCGTATTTAAAGGTCTCATTTTACCAAAACCTAGCCTACAGGTGTCACAGGTATTTTCCATGTTTTTGTTTTTCGCCACCCCCTCAGCACACGGAAGTTCCCAAGCCAAGGATCAAACCCACAACACAGCATGGACCCAAGCTGCTGCAGTGACAATCCCAGATCCTTCACCCGCTGCACCACAAGGGAATTCCCCATATGTTTGTTTGTAGTCACTGGAACAGTTCTAGCAGTAACCATTCCCATTGTCTACAAAGTGAAAGATGACACACTGCATTTGTAAGCGGCAAACAAAATCACCAATTTTCTCAGGTCTCAACAAAATATCTCAAAATGCTGTGGTAGGCAGAACAATCCCAAAGATGTCCACATCCTAATCTACAGAACCTGTGACAAAAGGAACTTGGCAGGTGTAACTAAGTTAAGGACCTTGAGATGGGAAGTACCTTGAATTACTCAGGTGGATCTGATCTAATGACATGGGTCCTTAAAAGCGGAGACCCCTTCTTTCCCAGCTGTGGTCAGGCTGACTAAAAAGAACGGTCAGAGAGATTCAACGCTGCTGGCTTAGAAGATGGAGGAAGGGGATCACAAGCCAAGGAGTGTGGCAGCCCCTAGAAGCTGGAAGAGGCAAGGAAACAGATTCTCCCCAAGACACTTCCAAAAAGAAACATAGGACTGAAACACTGATTTTAGCCCAGTGAAAATCATTTCATAGTTCTAAAATACAAAACTTAAAATTTTAAATTTAAAAAGTTTTAATTTATAAACTTCTAAGTTCATATTTAATAAATTTAAGTTTTACTTTCTATAGTGTATAAGTTTAAATTTATAAACTTAAAGTTTAAACTTGTATTGTCTTAAGCCACTATATCTGTGATAATTTTAGAGTAATCAGAAAACGAATACATACACATTAACTAACTTCTAACAATCATCTAAAGAAGAAAAGCATAATCAAACTGCCCAAATATTCAGAGCACTATGAAATATAATAGCTATCTGTGCATTCTGTGGAATATTTCACTTCTGCTTTCCTCCTGCCTTCACAAAACTCCATCCATTAAAGAGCCAGCCAAAGTGACAATTCCTAAAACTTTCTGTAAAAGGATGAACTATACTAACCAAGAAAAAGAAACCATCAGGAAGGCAAGATTGACTGGAAAAATTAGGCAACCATTAATACTGTATTTTTCAGAGAATCAAACATTAAAGTGCACTGTTTATTCCCTTTATATCAAATGAGTACCACATTTTTTAAAAAAGTACTTCTACATATTAAGATCTTATTAATTTTTTAGGTGTGATCATTATATTTTGGGTATATTAAAAAGAGGATGACTCAGAATTCCCTGGCGGTGCGGCTAGTTTAGGGTCTGGCGTCACTGCAGCAACTTGGGTTGCTGCTATGGCACAGGTTCCATCTCTGATCCAGGAACTTCCCCAGGCTGTGGGCGTGGCCAAAAAGAAAAAGAGAGGGACTCAATCTTCTATAGACAATATACGAAAATATTTACAAATGAAATGGAGTGAGAATAGGACTGGGTGGAGCCATAGACGAAACTAAATTAACCCGAGTTACTGTTAGAGCTGAAGTAGGTACAAAGGGGTTTACCATATGACCCCATTGTGTGAAATTTTGCATATTTATAAAGTACAAAAACAAAGTCCTTGGCCTATCTATCATACTAATATAGATTTCTTAGTGTATTTAACAGTTGAAACACCTTCTTGTAACCTTGTCCGACCTCAATGGTCTGCCACTTAAGCCAAGCGCATCAATTATTCTCTAATCTCCACTCATTTTTCCCTATTTACTAACCTGATGAGTTTCAGGAAGTCACCTAACCATTAAAAGACTGTTTCTTCATCTGCAGGATGAGAATTTACAATTCCCCAGGCCAAGTTGTGGAGACAATTATCTAAAATAAACACTACAAAGCAGAGTCAGCATTCTAGAAATCTACATTATTCATAAATTTCATATGCTCAGCAGCAATCGATCACTTATTCCTATAGATCCTCTTCAATTCCACAACCAGTTCCTCTCTTGAGCCTTCAATTCATCTGCCCCAAGGGCAGGGTCCCTCTCCACTGCCCTCAAACCCCTGTATCTTTCAGTACAGCACCTTACCTCTTCTCATTACAGGATCTCACCCAATCTGCCCCCAAGTCTATCCTGGGTACTCCTTTGCTGACCCTATTACAATCCTCTCACAGCTTCTCTACATTTCAGTACTTTCATCTTATCAGCTTTATTCACCCACTACTGTGCCCAGTTCCCAAACACCTGGGCTAACTTCCCTCCCTCTCACCTTTCTGTTGAAACACAATTGCTAGTTGTCAGGGAGTGGAGGAGAGGAGAATAAGGAGGGACTGCTAATGGGTACAGCTTTCTTTTTTTGGATGATGAAAATGTTCTGAAATTAGATAGTTGAACAGCCCTGTGAATATGCTTTAAAAAAAAAAAACACTGAGTTACACTTTAACTATACTTTTAAAGGATGAATTTTATGGTATGTAAATTACCATTAAAATGTGTATGTCAAAAAAAAAACAAAAACAAAAAAACAAAAACTGCTCGCCCTGCCCATCACACGCCCATTTGTCACTTCAACCCTATCTCCCAAAGCATCGACTTGCTCTTTGGGTAACCCCCCTCCCCAACTCCTAGCACCAGACTTAGACAGAGGCCCCTCTCACTCTGATTAACACACCCCCTCACTTCTGGACTCGAAGTGCCAGAACTGAACACTAGAATTGGGGGAAGGGGAGTTATGGGCAGCTCTCGAGGCTCAGGCACAGCCCTCCAGGGTGTCTCCGTTCCCCAACCCCCGGCAGAAGGACCCTTCTCCCCTGCCCTTCCCGGAGATGGAAAGGGTGTCCCCAAACCTACTCTGGCAAGGGGTGCAGGCCCCAGCTGGGGCTTCCAGGGCCGCGTTGCCAGGGGCGGCGCCACAGCCCACCTGTCCCAGCCAACAGGGAGATCGGCTTCCAGCTCACAGACAGACAAGTGGGTGGCAGAAGGGACAGGACAAGCTTCGGTCGCCGCCGCAGCCGGGGTCGGGCACGCTGGTTCAGGCCTCCATGTTTCCACGTCTCCGCGGCTCCGGCTCTGGCCCTGGCTCCGGATCCTGCTACGGCTCCGCTCCCGCCCGAGCAGCGTCAGTGCGGAGGCCCAGAGGCGGGGAAAGAAGTGGGAAGCGGCCGAGAACGCCTCTGGGGACCGAAGGGCCCGGCGCGCTCCAGCTAGCGGTCACGTGGTGCGCGTCGTGTGGACTTCTGGGAAATGTAGTCCTTTGGGCGTTACGCGTTTTTCCACACTCCTGAGCCTCCAGGGCAACGGCAAAGCCACGCGGCAAAATCAGAAGACACCGAAGCTTCTAACCCTCTTACTGGAGTCCTGGTTTACCTTGCAGCTCTTGTTCTGGTGGCCTAACTTTATTAAGGTCCCTGTTCATTCCAACCCAATCATCACACTAAAGTCCAGGAATTCCTTGGAGGGCTTTGACGAGTGGGGAAATAGGAAAGTAATGTTTGACAGAGACAGAGTAGCAGGTCTAGAACTGCCTGCAGTACTGTCAGAAAGAACATGTCCAACAGGAAAGTGTCAATATGATGCAGTACCAGAAGTTTAGAATTTGAGGTCAAGTGAGCTGAGGTTATCAGATTGACGTCCTTAAGCCCTTGCTTCACCTCTCCGGCTGGTTTCCTCATCTAAAATACATACAGGATCATGGTGATACTTCCCATGACATCGACGATGTCAGCAATAACGCACATTATGGGTTGTTTTGTATGTGCTATACGCTATTACTTTACTCAAATAATGCTATGGAATAAATGTCACTGTAATTCCCATTATATAGTCAGTATGTGCCAAAATACTCTGAAAAGTGCTATAGAGATCTTACATATACTTTTCCAGCTTCTATTGCCAGCAAATTCGCTGAACTTGGCAGAATTATTGAAGGAAAATATACTCAAATACAAAGTACCTGGGAGCCTAGCTGAAAAGAGGTGGGCAGTGCTACGAAGTGGTTGTAAACAATGCTGTGAATAATGTATTGGTGACAGATTAAGTGGAAACAGTATGTATAGTATTATCTGATTTTCACATATGAATTATGTTTATAATACCCTTTATAACTGTGGGGGTGGGTGCTAAAAGTATATTAGCAATTATTATCTTTGGGGAATGAGATCACGCATGATTAAAAGTCTTTTCCTACGTGTTTTCTAATTCTTATGCAAAAAAAGATTAATTATATGTATAATTTTATTTTTAAATCACTATAGCAAAAAGAGGCACCAAAACCAACCTCAAAGTACTTTATAATTTTGCCTGTACAAAAATTACACAGTCTACCTACCCCAAAATGACCTAGCAACAATTGTAAGCATCTTTTCAGAACTAGCTTTATAGACCAAGAAACAGCTTGTTCTATTTCGAGGCAATCCTGTTTGTGAAATTTAATATCCCCTCCCATCTGTATTTTTTGCAGAGCTTGAAATAAAAAGCTGCACTAGAAACCAGTGTGCCTAGGCAAATGTCATAATGTTGTTAAGCAAATGCCATAAATCAGAGAGTAAGATTTTTTCTTTTGTCTTTTTTAGGGCCACACCTGCAGCAAATGTAAGTTCCCAGGCTAGGGGTTGAATTGGAACTGTAGCCTCGGGCCTACACTGCAGCTCACAGAAACGCCAGATCCTTAACCCGCGGCTCAGGGCCAGGGATCGAATCTGCATCTTCATGGATACTAGTAGGGTTCATTACTGCTGAGCCACAACAGGAATGCCCAAGAATGTTTTTCACAATATCTAATGCATGAATTGGAGTAGCAGTTCTTTGAAAACTACTTATTGTACATGCAATGCTCAAGGTATTATCCTTGGTCACCAACTTTCCTTACTGCCTGCACAAGAAACATGATAACTTAACTACTTCAGTGTCTAGTTAGTGCAGAAACAGTAACAAGAAAGCCATGAAAACCCTCCTGGTAAATGCAGTGGGGTATCTTGGATCAGATCCTGGAAACAAAAAAGGCAACAGTGGGAAAACTGATGAAATCCAGATAAAATTTGGACTTCAGTTAAGGATATTGTGCCAATGTTCCTAGTTTTTGTTTGTTTTGGTTTTGGCTGAGCCCTCAGCATATGGAAATTCCCAGGCCAGGAATCGAACCTGAGGCACACCAATAACAATACCAAATCTTTAACCACTAGGTCACCAGGGAACGCCAAATTCCTAGTTTTAACAAATGTGCTATGGTTATGTAACATTTAGGAAAACTGGGCAAAGGCTATTCGGAACTCTCTGTACCCTGCAACTCTTTTGTAAATTTAAAATAATTCCATATAGCAGGCAGAATAATGGCCACCCTGAAGATGTTCAGATCCTAATGCCCAAAACCTATGACTACATTAGGTTAAACGGCAAAGGGGAATGATTGCAGATGGCCCTGAGATTACTAATCAGATGACCTTAAAATAGGGAGATTATCCTTGATTATCAGGATTATCTTGATTATCAATCACAAAACTAAAGTAAGAGGGAGGCAAAGAAAGTGAGTCATAAATATGGCTCTGGCAGAAGATCAAGTGATTCACTGTGAGGACCAGGTATTGTTGGCTTTGAAGATGACAAGAGACTGGGAATTCAGGAGTAGTCTCTAGAATTTGGAAAAGTCAAGGAAATAATCATGCCCTGGACTCTTCAGCAGGGAATACAGTCTATTTATTTATTTATTTATTTTGGTCTTTTTAGGGTCACACCTGCAGCAAATGAAGGTTCCCAGACTAGGAACCTTCGGAACCAATCGGAGCTGTAGCTGCCAGCCTGTGCCACAGCCACAGCAACACCAGATCTGAGCTGTGTCTGCGACCTACACCACAGCTCATGGCAATGCCGGATCCTTAACCCAGTGAGCAAGGCCAGGGATCAAACCTGAGTCCTCATGGATGATAGTCAGGTTCGTCAACCATTGAGCCACAACAGGAAGTCCTGGGGAGCAGTCTTGCTGATACCTTGATTTTGGCTCAATGAAACTGAGTCAGACGTCTTACTCAAAGATATAAAATAATAAATTTGTGCTGTTTGAAGCCACTAAATTTGTGGTAATTTCTTACAGCAGCAATAGAAAATAACTACATTCAAATTTTAGAAGTATAGTTCAAAAGAAAACTTCCAAATGGCTGCCTGTGTCTCACCAACTCATTTCCAACTTGGGACTGCGCAAATATCCATGCTACTTAGAAAGTAACTGTAAAACAGAAAATGCACCAAAAAATTATACTTCACTTCCCAGCTCATTTTGGTTTGCCTATTAGGAAAACCGACTATATCCAGAAACATGTTTAGTTACACAGGAAAGCCAATCAGTGAAACTTTGAGTGAGTCATCGGAAATGTTAAAGTGTCTGAAATTTTTTGCCATCCTGTGTAACTTCCTCATCCTCCTCACTACTCAGTAAGTTGCCAGAGAGATACTTAAAACAAGGACTGGTGCTTCTTTTTTTTTTTTTTTTTTTTCTCTTTTTTTGTGGGGGCCACCCTGTGGCATATGGAGTTCCCAGGCCAGGGATTGAATCCAAGCTGGAGCTACAACCTACACCTCAGCTGCAGCAGTGGTAGGTCCTTAATGCACTACACTGGGCTGGGGATTGAACCCGAGTCCCTGCCGCTGCAGAGGCACCGCTGATCCCATTGCCTCACAATGGGAGAGATCAAAATGAAATGAAGTCACAAGTTCCCGTTGTGGCGCAGTGGTTAACGAATCCGACTAGGAACCATGAGGTTGCGGGTTCGGTCCCTGCCCTTGCTCAGTGGGTTAATGATCCCGCATTGCTGTGGCTCTGGCGTAGGCCGGTGGCTACAGCTCCGATTCAACCCCTGGCCTGGGAGCCTCCATATGCTGCGGGAGCGGCCTGGGAAATAGCAACAACAACAACAAAAAGACAAAAGACAAAAAAAAAAAAAAAGAAATGAAGTCACTAGAATGGGCCTTAATCCAATATGACAGGTGCCCATATAAAAGGGGAAAATTTGAAAACAGACACAGACAAGGTAATTTCCAGGATATTGTACATAATTAACATTTAAAAATAAAGCTGGAGTTCTCTCGTGGCACAGTGGGTTAAGGATCCTGCATTGTCACTGAAGTGGCTTGGGTTGCTGCTGTGACGCGTTTGTTTGTTTGACATGCCACAGCTAAAGCCGAAGGTTTTTTTTTTAATGTTAATTTTTTTTTTTTTAGGGCTGTACCTGAGGCATATGGAAGTTCCTGGGCCAGGAGTCAAATCAGAGCTGCAGCTGCAGGCCTATACCACAGCTGCAGCAATGCCGGATCTGAGCCTCATCTTTGATCTATGCCACAGCTCACTGAAACACTGCACCCTTAACCCACTGAGTGAGGCCAGGGATCGAACCTGCATCCTCATGGACACTATGTCATGTTCTTAACCTGCTTAACACAAAGGGAACTCCAAAAATTTTTTTTAATTAAAAAAAAAAAAAACTATCACTTTCAGAGTTCTCGTTGTGGCACAGTGGAAACGAATCCAGCTAGGAACCATGAGGTTGCAGGTTTGATCCCTGGCCCCGTTCAGTGGGTGAAGGATCCAGAGTTGCCGTGAGCTGTGGTGTAGGTCACAGACGAGGCTGGGATCCCTTGTTGCTGTGGCTCTGGTGTAGGCTGGCAGCTACAGCTCCAATTGGACCCCTGACCTGGGAACCTCCACATGCTGTTAAAAAAAAAAAAAAAAAAAAAAGACAAAAAAATTTTTAAGAACAAAAAATAAATTAAAAAAAATTCACTTTGATTTGGTAGTTCCCTTGTGGTGCAACATGTTAAGGATCCCTGGTGGGTTAGATCCCTGGCCCAGGAACTTCCACATGCCATGGGTGTGACCAAAAAAAAAAAATTCACTTTATTTTTTAATTGACTTGCCTATATTAAACTGAAAAATGATGTTATATCTAAATCTTCTCATATGTATATATCTGTGTAACCACCAATCACATCAAGATGGAAAACATTTCCAGCACCCTAGAAACCTCACTTGTCCTCCTTTCCAATCAGTATCCCCCAGAAGTAACCACTGTTCATACATCGTGCAACATAATTCCTTTGGAATACTTTCATTTTCACTGCTACATAGTATTCCAGTATATACATATTTCATGAATTTAGACATAAAATAATTGCTGCCTGGCTTTTGGATCTCTTGATCAGTTGAGCTAAGCAAGCTTGCCCCCATGATTTCATTAACGAAAAGTGATATTATCCCACAGTTTGAACACTGGAATTTTTGAACCCCACTTAAAGCACTGTAACAAGGTTCTGTTGTGCCAATTTATTTATCCTTCCTATTTTAGGTGAATTTTCATGTTTTTTTTTGGGGGGGGAGGTTGTTTTTGTTCCAGCTATTACAGGAACAATATTTCTAAGAATATTCTGGTACATGTCCTGGTACACAGATACAGAATTTTCTCTGGTATCTAGACTCTAGAAATGGAATGGCTGGATCATAGCATACGTGCATGCCCTCCTTTACTATAGAATTCCAAGTGCTTTCCAAAGTTGTACCAGTTTACACTCCCACCAGCAAGATGTACAAACAATTCCTCTTCTTCATCTTCTCAATTCGTGATATTTAATTTTAAGGATTCCAGTGTTTTCTCCTTGTGGTTTTAATTTGCATTTCCCTGCTGAAACATGTTTCCATGTTTATGATCCTTTCTTCTTCTATAAGACACACTGATTGCCTTTCTCCTCCCATCTTCTGAAATGATTTCTAATCACCCAATTTGGGATCAGAAAAAGCTATGCTGAGTAGTTCTTTAAATTTCATAATTAGAAACTCTTCACGGAGTTCCTGTCGTGGCGCAGTGGTTAACGAATCCGACTAGGAACCATGAGGTTGCGGGTTCGGTCCCTGCCCTTGCTCAGTGGGTTGACGATCCGGCGTTGCTGTGAGCTATGGTGTAGGTTGCAGATGCGGCTCGGATCCAGGGTTGCTGTGGCTCTGGCGTAGGCCAGTGGCTACAGCTCCGACTTGACCCCTAGCCTGGGAACCTCCATATGCTGCGGGAGCGGCCCAAAGAAATAGCAAAAAGACAAAAAAAAAAAAAAGAAAGAAACTCTTCAGGGTTTAAAATCAGTGAAACCGGGGACACTGATAGAGACCATGAGATTCAGATCCAAAGTGGATACCTGAGTAAGAGAAGAATGAGAATCATTGTCAGGAAGGGGGCCCAGTACAGCAGGTGGACTTCTGAGAGGGTCCCCCTAGATTCCTGGCCCCTCAAGTACACACACCTTCTCCCAAACATCAAATACTAAACTAGGTGCTGCTGTAAAGGAACTCTGCAAATGTAATTAAGACCCTAAATTAGTTGGACTTTAATTAAAGAAAGTACCTAGGCAGGCCTGATAAAATCACGTGAGCTCTTTAAAAGCAGAGAATTTTTCTCTGCTGGTCTCAGATTAGAAGTCAAAGACAGGTGCTGCCTGTCTTGGAAGAAAGTGAACCTCCACGGTGTGAATTGCCCATGGGGGCCACATGCCAAGGAACTGTAAGCAGCCTCTAGAAGCTAAGATCAGTCCCTGACTAACTAGAAGGAAAACGGGAATTTCAGTCCTACAGCCACAAGAAAATGAATTCTGCTGGAACCAATGAACTTAGGTGCCTAGATGAGAACCACGGACCTGGCCAACATCCTGGTTTCAGCCTGGTGAAACCCTGAGTGGAGAATCCAGCCATGTCATATCCGATGGCTGACCCACAGAAAATGTGAGATAAAGTGTTGTTTGAAGCCACTAAGTTTGTGGTAACTTGCTATGCAACAGTAGAAAATGAATACGCCAAGAAAGTGTGAAACTTGACTTGCTGAATTACGAGTCAGGGGCAGGACCTCTGTGTGTGATTGTAGATGTGCAATGTACAGACCTCAAGGCATCATTTACATTGTTGTCCATGTGAATGGTGCCCTCTGAAACTAAACTGGGCAGTGCACACTCAGTACCACCATGAACAGCTGTCCTGCAGGAGATGCCACTCTCGCCCTGTTCCAGTATCTGGGCTCCTCTCTCTCTCCCCCTTTTTTTTTTTTTTTTTTTTTCCATTTAACCATTTTAGTAGAAATGATAAGATTAGGTTAGGTGTATCTGACGGTCCATACCAGCTCAATATTTGGAGTGTTTGAGTATACTTTGCAACTACTCCACCATACACAGCCCTTCACAGTTCAAACCTTCTCAATTTAACCTCTCACTTTAAATGAGTCTGCCTATAGTCTTTGTTTCCTTTCTTAAGGAGCTGTCATCATGTTACTGAATATGGCTTTAAGAATGGAACTAGCTGGTAGTTCTGGGGGTGGGGGGTAAACCACAAGGGAACGTCCTTCCCCTTCTTCCTCTTGATTGTAAGTGAACCTAGGACATTTAGCTTTAGAGAGTTTGAGAGGCTTACGGTCAGGGGGTGAAAGGTCTTTTCAATCCCACCGTTGTCAAATCCATCTATTTTGTCGAATAGATCAATATACTATAGATGGTCATTTTGAGGATGTGCTGACTCACCTGTTCCTTATGGAGGCAGCTTAGTAATGAAAAAGATGCAACAAAACTCAAAACTTTCAGGCAAGCCCTGAGTTATGTGGGAAAATGAGCCTCAAGTTATTTCACAAAAAAAAAAAAGAGGAAATGCAGGAGTTCCCATCATGGCTCAGTGGTCAACGAATCCGACTAGGAACCATGAGGTTGCGGGTTCGATCCCTGGCCTTGCTCAGTGGGTTAAGGATCTGGCGTTGCCATGAGCTATGGTGTAGGTCGCAGATGCGGCTTGGATCCTGCGTGGCTGTGGCTCTGGTGTAGGCTGGTGGCTATAGCTCCGATTAGACCCCTAGCCTGGGAACCTCCATATGCCGTGGGAGCGGCCCTAGGAAAGCAAAAAAAAAAAAAAGAAAAAAAAAGACAAAAAAAAGAAAGAGGAAATACAGTTAAAATTAAGTAAGGCAGGGAATTCCCTTTGTAGTGCAGTGGAAACAAATCTAACCAGTATCCATGAGGATGCAGGTTCTATCCCTGGCCTTGCTCAGTGGGTAGGGGATCCGGTGTTGCTGTTTAGGCTGGCAGTGGTAGCTCCAATTCGACCCCTAGCCTGGAAACTTCCATATGCCATGGGTGCGGCCCTAAAAAGAAAAAAAAATTAACTAAGGCAAAGTAAGCTATTGAAAAGAAATATGCTGGGAGTTCCTGCTGCGATGTAGCAGGTGAAGGATCCAGCATTTTCTCTGTGGTACAGTGGTTAAGGATCTAGTGTTGTCACAGCTGTGGTGTAGGTTGCCCTTCTGGCTTTATATGGCCTAGGGACTTCCATATGGCATAGGTGCAGGAAAAAAAAAGTCATGCTGAAGGTAAGCAAAATCAGACTTTAAAGACAAGCCCACACTCCCTCTCTACATTTCTACTCAATTATTCCTACTAAGGTCTTACAAGGTCAGGTTGCTGTTATGGTTCTTAGGTAGTCAATATTTTAAGATAATTTTAAGAGTATGGCTATGGAATTCTTGACACTATACTTAATATAATATATATACATTCTGTGATGCTTTTCCTTCACTGTATTTGAAAGTTTTATGTGAATCAGATAAGATCATACATGAAACACCCTTGCAAGGTGCCAGGCACATGTGCTTAGCATATGACAGCTCTTACTAGAAAAGAAACCCTGAAATATACACCGACATCTATTAGGATTGATATTTTGGGGCAAGGGAACCCTTGTGGCTACCCAATCCAGTCCAAGCACAGGTGTTTTCACAAATCTTACATAAAAATATGGACAGAATTGTGAATTTTTCATTTCATGAAAATAAAGATATCCCTCACATACGTATTCACACCAATGGGCTATTGTTATCTTTCATTTCATGTTACTCTTCACTCTTGGTGTCAAAAGACATTTTCTTTTATAAAATAATAGTAATAAACTGCAACCTTTTAGTATATTCCTTAGGAAAATAGAAAGTTGGCAACTGTATATCAGTCCCCTCAACTTTTTTTTTTGGTCATACCTGGAGCATGTGGAAATTCCCAGGCCAGGAGTCAAATCCACTCCACAGCAGAGACAATGCTGGATCCCTTACCCACCGCACCGCCAGGGAACTTCCCCCTTTTTTTTTTCTTTTTAGAGCCACACCATCTGCATATGGAGGTTCCCAGGCTAGGGGTTGAATCAGAGCTACGGCTGCTGGCCTACACCACAGCCACAGCAATGCCAGATCCAAGCTGCATCAGCGACCCACACCACAGCTCATGGCAATGCCGGATCCTTAACCCACTGACCGAGGCCAGGTATCGAACCTCCAACCTCATGGTTCCTAGTTGAATGCGTTTCTGCTGCACCACGATGGTAATTCCCCCCTTAACTTTTTAAAGGTATTTTTTAAATAGTATGTAAAATACAATCTAGTAGGAGCCTGCTAGAAGTAGAAAAGGCCTTGAAAGACCAATAATTCTCCAGTGGGGGATCAATTTTCAAAACATTCCACCTCAAACTCTTACAAGTATTGAATTAGAAAAACTGGCAAGTTACAGGAAAAATGTAGTAAACTGGAGTTGTGGCTCAGGGGTTAATGAACCCAACTAGTATCCATGAGGATGAGGGTTTGATCCCTAACCTCGCTCAGTTGGTCAAGGATCTGGCACTGCCCTGAGCTGTGGAGGTCCTAGATGCGACTTGGATCTGACGTTTGCTGTGGCTGTGGTGTAGGCCAGTGTTGCTGTGGCTGTTGATGTAGCTGGTGGCTACAGCTCCAATTTGACTCCTAGCCTGGGAACCTCCCTCTGCTTTGAGTGCAGCCCTAAAAAGCCCCCCCCCCAAAAAAAAGTAGTAAACCAAGAAAGAGGAAGATATGGGATCCTGGAAGCAAGAGATCCAACACAGGAGTGGAAAAGGGAAATGTCATGGATACCACCATGCACAGGGCCTAGGCAAGTGTGTGGGGAGAAAACGGTTATGAGTAACTGCAGGAAAGCAACACTTTATGTGAAGGGAGACTCTCGATTGCACTACATTCACAACCTACGCAGTGAGCAGTGTTCACATGCTCATTCTATTAGTGTCCCAGCAAGACACAGATGGCACTGTCTAGATAAAGCAGTGATCTAGATCCAGTATAACAGATTCTATCACCCCTAAGCCCAAAAAGGCAAGGAAAGGGAGAGGTTAGTGGAACTGAAAGGAGTCATGTGGATTGGTCACCTTGAGGTGCACTGTTGGCTGAGGAACACACTTGGCCTGAGGAGGCCTTAAAGGGAAGGAGCCAAGAGAATAAATACCCTGGCCTCACTCTTTTCTTCACTCCCTCCCATCTCCTGCTGCAGATCCTACTGGCTAAACTCAACAGAACCAAAGGTCACGGGAAGCCTGCTGATGTAGTCCATACAGCTTCCTTGAGTGGGTAAAGGGAGAAGAGATTTGGAAGGGCAAATGGAAGATATCTGGAGCACACATAATGATATATACACTGATTAATGATTTAACCAAAATTTACAAAAACATATTTGGAGGATATGTAGGAGAAGCAGAAAGAAGACAGTGACATCTCAACCAGGACAGGATGTAAAAAATGCTCAAAGTTGATAGCTACAAAAACTGTAGTATACATGCATCATTTAGAAATATGGAGATAAATCATAAGACAAAAGCAATAGTTAAATGAGTAAAGACTTTGGGGACTAAGGAACATTATAAGCCTTGCAATATTATTTGATTTTTTTAAATGATGCATTTAATAAAAACTAATTCTAACAAAAGTTGCTAGAAGGCTACACAAGCAGCATAGCAGTTATATCTTTGGAGCTAGAATAAAGGAGAGTAAAGAAAGAATATTAACGTTTCATTTAACTTGCTCTTGCATTGTTCTGCTATAAACATTGACCATTTTCATAACATAGCTTTTATTTCTTGCTTTTTAGGGCTGCGCCCGCGGCACACAAAAGTTCCCAGGCTAGGGGTCAAATCGGAGCTGTAGCTGCCTGCCTAAGCCACAGCCACACCAGATCTGAGCCATGTCTGCAACCCGCAATGCCAGATCCTTAACCCGCTGAGCAAGGCCAGGGATTGAACCTGGGACCTCATGGATGCTCCTCAGATTCATTTCCTGTGAGCCATGACAGGAACTCCAATATAGCTTTTAATACCTTAAGAAGAAACCAATCAACTGGATGTAACTGCTAAAGGGAATTTATCTTACCCCTCAGGTGGGTTGGGGCAGAAAACCTGAAACACACTCATTAATATCAAATGAAGTCCAAGGTGGACAAATGACTTGACCAGACACAGCTTAACAGAACCTTGCTAAGACCCAGGACTTCACTGGGGACCCAAGGTGAGGAGTCCCTTCTAACTTTCTTGCTTCAGAAAGAATTAGTATCATGTAAGGATACGTCTCATCATCTCTGAAAACTTATAGATCCCTACATGAAAGTGAAGCCCAGGGATGAAAGACCATGTAGGGAGGCCCAGACCAGCAAAACTGCCCAGTCAGTTTTGTTGAAAACCAATCATTTTAGAGTGTCTTGTTCCATAACAAAATAACTGATACAATCATTTTAGAGTGTCTTCCTATGGAACAGTAACTGAAACTGATTTAAAAAAAAAGAAAAAAGAAAAAACATTGTGTAACCATCCAGGTACTATTGCAGTATTACAATCCTGTTTTCCGATGTGGTTAAAAAACTTCCTTCTAAATATTTAAATTTTAAAAGAAAAAAAGAACCACAAGCTACACTGAGTATTTAATACATTCTTAGAGTAGAAGGAATGCAACAATAATTATAATTTCATAATATATATTAGACATTTATGTGAAAGATGTTCCGTTTTTCAAAGACGTTTCTCCTACTGTTTTTTCTCTCTCTTCTTTAGAGCAATAAACAGTAATTACTACTCTTACAGATAAGCTGCTCCACTGAGTTGGATAGTAATTACATCTTTGTTTCAAGTCATATCATCTCCAAAAACTACCTTTCATTTCACTGCAGTCTCATTGCATTGTTTCACAGTAAAATTATACTCCTCAAATTTGAAGAGCCTGAATAAAAGCTAGAGGCCCAAGGATTTTTAGGTACCGATTTAGTAACAGTGTCTACTTGCACAAACCTTCTATTTATTCAGATTTTAAAAACTGCAAGAAAAGAAATCTACATTAATGAAAAAGAACTCAGGAATGAGATCATTAAATATAACTAACTACATTTTAAATACAAATACCAGGGATTTCTGATTAGTGTCAGGTAAATATCTAAACTATCTATCCCAATTCTGGTCTTAGGGAAAAAGATCAGAGACAATTATAAACAAGATGCTTCATATTATCACGTCCATTTTTAAAACAATGAGATCCTTTGGGACAACCACTTTAGTCTTTCTTTTTATCAGAGATTTCTGTTGGTCCTCTTGTTGGTAATCCATTTATGTCTGCACCCTAAAATGAAAAACCATTTTAGATATTATCACAAAAAAAGACAGACATTATAAGAGACAGTCTCTTTAAAAACAAAAACTTTAGAATGAAAATACTACTTCTAGAAATGTACAGGCAGCTAAATTCATGCAATTGAACACAAAGTTGAATTTAACAAGCACCAAAGCAAAAGATAAGAGTTGTCTAACTGGTCATTAAAAAAAAAAAAAAAACCTGTTAGAAAAAAATCTCCATATAATCCTACCAATTAAATCTCTTATCAAGGCTATCAATAAGTGAAACTCATATCAGCTCTTCTCATCTGTTAACTATTTACCATTACTCTTACCAACTGGAAATATTATTTAGCCTTAAAGCAAGGAGCAAATGCATAAATCAGAGAACTAAATTAAAATCTTAGTCTACAGCAACTGATAACTACTTAAATTAAAAAAACAAAAACAAACCCAGGGAGTTCCCATTGTGGCTCAGTGGTAATGAACCTAACTAGTATCCATGAGGATGAAGTTTTGATCCCTGGCCTTAGTCAGTGGGTTAAGGATCTGGCATTGCCCTGAGTTATGGTGTAGGTCGTAGACGGCTGGGGAAAGGCTTGGTTCCCACGTTGCTATGGCTGTGGCGCAGGCTGGCAGCTACAGCTCCAATGTGACCCCTAGCTTGGGAACTCCCATATGCTGCAGGTACGGCCCTAAAAAAAAACCCCAAAAACCAAAAACCAAAAACACCCAAACCACTATTTTAAAACAGAAGGAAATTAAGACACACTAATGAAGCTTCCCAAGTATTTTAACCTGACTGTACTACCCAGCCCCACTGCCTTCTTCAAGGCATTTTAATGCTCTTACCTTATAGTCCACTTTGCCTTTGTTTTTATCATTGCAGTCTCGTACAGCTTTCTTAGGCCACATACGGCTAACAAAGGGGGAGATGAGAGGGTATATATATGGTTCCAGGAATTTTTTGTAGACCCAGAGCAGAACTGGAATGACAATGCAGGGAATGCACACCATTGTCCCAGGCTCGAGATCCTTAACTGCTGGCAAATGTGAAGAAAAACCAAATTAAAGCATCACAGATTGACCTAGGTTAAGATATTTGAAAAGACTATTTCTAGATGGAAGGAAAAACTTCAATCACGTTTCATTTTTTAGCTTACTATTAAATAAAAACACTATCTGCAAGGTAATGGAATAAGAGATAGCAGACTCAAAAATATTATCGAGGGAGTTCCCCTCATGGCTCAGAGGATAACGAACCTGATTAGGATCCATGAGGATTTGAGTTCAATCCCTGGTCTCACTCAGTGGGTTAAGGATCCGGCATTGCCATGAGCTGTGGTGTAGGTCACAGATGTGGCTTGGATCCCATGTTGCTATGGCTGTGACATAGGCCAGCAACTGTAGCTCCAATTCGACCCCTGGCCTGGGAACTTCCATATGCTGCGAGTGTGGCCCTAAAACAGCAAAGGGAAAAAGAGAAAAAAAATTAAAAAATAAAGAAAACAATATCAAGGTGCCTGCCTCCAAAGTACTCCAATCACTGCTCCTCAAACATAAATTCGATGATAAAGATGACACCAACATTGTGGGGTGCTAGGCAGTTAAGCCCTTTACATATATCAATTCCTTTAATCCTCAAAAAACCCAGTGAGGTTGGGTACCCTGACATCTTTAAAGATAAAGAAAAGGGGAGTTCCTGTTGTGGCTCAGTAGTAACGAACTCAACTAGTATACATGAGGAGATGGGTTCAATCCCTGGCCTCACTCAGTGGGTTAAGGATCCAGCACAGCTGTGAGCTGTGGTGTAGGTCACAGACTTGGCTTGGATCCTATGTTGCTGTGGCTGTGGTGTAGGCCGGCAGCTACAGTTCTGATTCAACCTCTAGCCTGGCAACTTCTATATGCCGTGGGTGCGGCGCAAAAAAAAAAAAAAAAGGGGGGGGTGGGATAAAGAAAAGACGTCACAAAAACATTAACGAACTTGGTAATTTTGACATATTCAGTTAAGCATTAACTCCCAGGGGCTAATCATCTTCAGGAACTGACAATATCCATCAGCCAATTTACAAGGTTAAAGGCAAATCCTGGAGCACATTAAGATACCACTTTGGAAGACCTCTAGGCTGCAAACCTTCTGGCCTTTCCCAGGGAACATCTCTTTTGATGTATTTTCTTTTTCTTTTTTTGGCCACACCTGCAGCAAGTGGAAGTTCCTGGGCCAGGAATGGAACCTGAACCGGTGACAACACTGAATCCTTAACCCACTGAGCCACATGGAAACTCCAGCTTTTTCTTTTTAATAGCAATTAAGGCATATCGAGTAACAAAAATTTTCATATAGCATTACTGTTGGAATAAGTAAATTATCTATTTCCAAAATTTTTCACCTAATTTTCCTTGAAATTATCTCAAATTTTTTTTTTGTAAATAAATCTTTATTTTGGACTTTATAAAAAGCAATGCAGTACCCCCAGACTGGTATTAAATGTTGTTTACAGGAGTTTCCGTCGTGGCTCAGTGGTTAACGAATCCAACTAGGAACCATGAGGTTGAGGGTTCAATCCCTGGCCTCGCTCAGTGGGTTAAAGATCCGGCGTTGCCGTGAGCTGTGGTGTAGGCCGCAGATGCAGCTCGGATCCTGCGTTGCTGTGGCTCTGGCATAGGCTGGCAGCTACAGCTCTGATTAGACCCCTAGCCTGGGAACCTCCATATGCTGCAGGTGCGGCCTTGGAAAAAGACCAAAAAAAAAAAAAAAAAGTTGTGTTTACAGTGCAAAATCAAAATCCATGTTTTAAATGCCAGGAATACAATGCACTGGAATTTCTTAAAATCAGCAATTTATTGAAAAAGAACACTACTTCCACAATATATTAAACCAAAAACCTCTTAAATTTACAAGATTTTTTTTTTGGTCTTTTTGCCTTTTTCTAGGGCCGCACCCATGGCACGCGGAGGCTCCCAGGCTAGGGGTCCAATCAGAGCCGTAGCCACTGGCCCACGCCAGAGCCACAGCAATGCCAGATCTGAGCCGTGTCCGTGACCCACACCACAGCTCACGGCAATGCCAGATCCCCAACCCACTGAGCGAGGCCAGGGATCGAACCTGCAACACCATGGTTCCCAGTCAGATTCGTTAACCACTGAACCACGATGGGAACTCCTTACAAGAATTTTTAATCTCGTAGCAGAGGCCTTAAAAACTAAGAAGCTTTAGAACACTGCAAAAGGCTAATAATTCATGATGTTACAGTTTCTTATTTTCAAAATATCGTACCTTAAGTAGTATTTACTTGCAAATGAGTAAGCACCACTACACTAAAGCAATTTAAAACTATTCACAATATGGAGTTCCTGTTGGTTCAGTGGGTTAAGGATGTTGTCTCTGTGAGGATGCAGATCAGATCCCTGGCCTTGCTCAGTGGGTTGCTGCAAGCTGGTGTTGCTGCCAAGCTGCAATGTAAGTCTGCAGCTGAAGCTCTGATTTGACCCCTAGCCAGGGAACTTCCATATGTTGCAGATACAGCTGTAAAAAGAGAAAAAAAATTATTCACAATACAAGTGAAGAATGGCATAGATAATCCAATCCAAATGTGGCTTTGAAATGAATTATAAAAGCTATAAATAAATGAATATGTAAATATAGGAGTTCCCTGGTGGCTTACTGGTTAAGGATCTGGCCTTGTCACTGCTGTGGCCCGGGACTGATGCCTGGCCCCAGGAACTTTCCCAGAGCAGCCAATTAAAAAAAAAAAAAAAAGGTGTAAATGTTCATCAAGAAATGACCAGCTATTTTTTTTTTTGTCTTTTTAGGACCACACCCATGGCATATGGAGGTTCCCAGGCTAGAGGTTGAATTGGAGCTATAGCTGCTGGCCTTTACCACAGCCACAGCAACATAGGATCCAAGCCACATCTGTGGCCTATACCACAGCTCATGGCAACGCCAGATCCTTAACCCACTGATCGGGCCAGGGATCGAACCCGTGTCCTTATGGATACTAATCAGGTTCGTTAACCACTAAGCCACAATGGGAACTCCAACCAGCTATTTTAAAAAGGAGTCATAACTGGATTCCTTAAAGCAGCCTCCTAATCAAATGAAAAAAACAATTTAAGAATTTACCAAAATATTCTGTTAAAAATTTTAAAGAACACATTCTCTGGTTGAAATAAGCCAAACAAGCAGGGAGTCTTTTTCAGCATTTTTCAAAGAACCATTAGTTTTGGCTATTAGACATTTAGAGTCTGATCTAGGAGGTCTGGTTTAGGTTGTACAGGTATCACAGAATAAGAAGAAGAATGGCTGGCAGGAGTTGCTGTCGTGGCTCTGTGGTTAATGAATCTGACTGGGAACCATGAGATTGTGGGTTCGATCCCTGGCCTTGCTCAGTGGGTTAAGGATCCGGTGTTGCCCTGAGCTGTGGTGTAGGTCGCAGATGAGGCTCAGATCCTGCGTTGCTATGGCTGTGACATAGGCTGGTGGCTACAGCTCCGATTAGACCCCTAGTCTGGGAAGTTCGGAGCGGCCCTACAAAAGGCAAAAAAAGAAAAAAAGAATGGCTGGCAGCTACCTGGATTTGAGGCCTGCTTTCACCACTTCCTAGTGTTCTTGGGCAAATTATTTAACCAGTCTGTGCCTTAATTCTCTCATCCATAAAAAAAAAGACAGTAAAAGTACCTATCTCACAGGGATGCAGTGTGGATTAGATAAACTGGAATATAAAACTCAAAACAGTGTCTGCACATATTAAGTACTATGTAAGTGTTGTTAGTATAAGAAAAAAACCCACCCCCAAACAGATCCAAAAGTTGTAACCTGTCCAAAGTCCACACTTTAGGTAACTAATAAATAGAGCTGGCTAAGAGCAGAATTCCTAATTCTGGTTTCCTATCTCATGCTTTTGCCTTTTCCCTTCCCAAAACAGGATCATCATGTTATTCCCCTTTCTACCAAACTTTCAACAACTAAACCCTTCCAAACGACTGGAAATGCTACCGCGAACTAGGTTAATATGATAACAGGTGATTCCTCCATCATAAAGATTCACGTTTTTACCTATTTGAAACTGTGTTTTAAAACAAATTCATATGTACTATTTTACGTAAATTCTCAAGAATATTAATTAGACTTAATTATGGCTTAGAAAGGTCTAGAAGGTGGCTATGATTAACTGATAAAAATCACTATCTACTCTCTTCAAGCCAATTCTCGCATTATCACAACAGAGCGAGAAAAATGTATTGAAACTGTTGGAATAGAAGAATTTCATTCGACTCAGTCCAATATAACGGAATAGGAAAAGGCGGAGGCTCCGTTGGAACTCGGGCAGGAGTAGAAGTAAGGCCGGACAGCCGCCTCCTATAAGTAACCTGGTCCGGCGTATCATCTCAGCGTAGACAAAGGAGAGCCAGACAGGCTGAAATAAAAATACCGAATAAAAGATAGGAGAAAGCAAGAAGGAATGGTGGTGATGGTAACACAAAAGTGATACCGACAGTTCAGGCCAAGAATGGATCCTGAAGGAAGAGGAGAGGCAGGGGGTAGGAGAGGGTGGACGAGGACGGAGAGAGAGGCAAAGGGCGAGAAGAGTACGGGAAGGGAGGAGGAGACTGTACCGTGGGGCAGGCGGGCCGCCCGGAGCCGAGGGCAGGAGAACCGCGCCGCTGGCCGGGTGCTCAACGCCGCTCCACTGAGCAGAGACCGCGGCCTCCCAACCACACAGCAGCCCCGGCCTACCCTGCCCGCTCACCGGCGACCACCAAGCCCCGACGCTAATGACTGCGCTTCTCCAAAGGGAGACGCAGCAGGAGGTACCACAGCCAAGCCAATGGGCACCGCAAAAGAGGTGGACAAACGGGCGCTGGCGTCAGTCGGCGGACGCGCCGGACGTAACGGCGACGTCCTGGAGGCGGCTTCCGGCGCAGCGGCAGACGTCAGCTGAGGGCAGGCGGAAGCTCAGGGCTTTCCATGCGCCCCCACCGCCGGAACTAGATCCACGATGCTAACGTTGAGGGTAATGCTTGTGCTAGGGTCCATAACCCCTCGGAAGCTTGCTCTACTTGTGATGGCTAGACTGCTTTCCAATGCAGTTGTGGTTATGCCCCTTGCTGCAAGAGGGTCTTAAATTCAGGAGCAGGGAAATTTAACATTAAGATCAACCTCAGGTGACCTCGGGTGTTCCCATCGTGGCTGTGGCTTAGCGGAAACAAACTTGATAGTATCCACGGGATGCTGGTTTGATCCCAGGCCTCGCTCAGTGGGTTAAAGATCCTAAGTTGCTGTGAGCTGTGGTGTATGTAGGTTGCAGATGTGACTTGAATCTGGCATTGCTGTGGCCTAGGCCAGCAGCTACAGCTCAGATTCAACCCCTAGCCTGGAAACCTCCATATGCCTTGAGTGCGGCCCTAAAAAGACAAAAAAAAAAAAAAAAAAAAAAAAGTCAACTTCAAGCGGTATTAGCTCCCAAGAAATGCCTATACCACTTCACTCATAGGACAGCTGTTAAGGAGCAAGAATTTGGAACCCTCACACACTGGTGATGGGACAATAAATAGCATCCCTTTAAGAATGTCGTGCAGTTCAAATGTTCATTACCTTATGATCTAGCAAATCCACTGTTACACACCCAAGTAAAAGAACATGCCCAAAGAGAAACTTTTACAAAGTTCACAGCAACATTATTTCTAAAAAAGACCCTCATGTTTAAAATTTATACTGTGAATTACAGGTACATGCTACAACCCACCCCAATCATGCTAAATGTAAGCCACAAAGGGCCACACTGAGTTTATTAAATGTTCAGAACAGACAAATCGTCGGAATAGGTATAGCTACCCAAAGCTAAACTGGGGTGGAAGGGGTGAGAGGCTAAGGCTCCTCTTGGGATAATGATAAATGCATTATGCAATGGACATACAACTGAATTAAGTTCTACTTAACAGCAAACAAGGTATTAAATCTCAACAAAGTGGGTGTAAGTTCCCATTGCTCAGTGGGTTCAGGATCCAGCATTGACACTGCTGCACAGGTTCTATCTCTAGGAACTTCTGAATGCTGAGTATGCAGCCCCCCCCCCCCCCCCCCCGCATGGGTGGGAAAAAAAATTCAGAGATTTCTTCACAGTTCTAATTCCATTTTATGCAAGGCACCAGAAGATTCAAAACAGCATGCTTATGTAAGCTTATTTCATTTTGTGAGGGCATTTGAAACATACTAATTAAGACGTCAAAACTCTTTTACTTTTATTTGCATTTATTTTTGTGAAATTTATTCCCGGGCCATAAGTTTTTGCTTCTTCAGTTTCTTCTGGGATATCTGTGGGAAAGAAAAAACAAGACTGTTAAACTACATTATCCCCTAGAAGAGCAATTTTTCTTTCTTTTTTTTGGTCTTTTTTTGCTATTTCTTGGGCCGCTCTCTTGACATGTGGAGGTTCCCAGGCTAGGGGGTCTAATTGGAGTTGTAGACGCTGGCCTTACGCCACAACCAGAGCAATTCGGGATCCAAGCCACATCTGCAACCCACACCACAGCTCACGGCAACGCCGGATCATTAACCCACTGAGCAAGGCCAGGGACCGAATCCACAACCTCGTGGCTCCTAATAGGATTTGTTAACCACTGAGCAAAGACAAGAACTCCTAGAAGAGTAATTTCAAAACAGAGTCTTAACACAGAGAAATGTTTGGAGACAGACAGCCCAGAGGAAATTAGGAGCACAGACTGCAGGCAGGGAGCCCAGCTCTGAGGACTAAGTGGCAGCAAGGATGCAAGGTAAGGAGGTCCTGAAGTAGTGCTAAAGGATCGACAATCTGCATGATCCCAGGCCCAGCACAGTGGGTTAAAGGACCCACTATTGCTGCAGCTGTGGATCTGATCCCTGGCCCCGTAACTCCATATGCCTTAAGGAGCACTTCCCCAAAAAAGGATGGAGGATAACATTTAATGATAAAATTAACAGGAGTTAAATCCATTAGTTGTTAAAGAATTCACTCCCAGGTTCCAAGCTTAAAGAACTAAATGTGATCATTTATTGAACTCAAGGTTTTTTTTTTTTTGTCTTTTTGCCATTTCTTGGGCTGCTCCCTCGGCATATGGAGATTCCCAGGCTAGGGGTCAGATCGGAGCTGTAGCCTCCGGCCTACGGCAGAGCCACAGCAACGTGAGATCCGAGCCGCGTCTGCAAACTATACCACAGCTCACGGCAACGCCAGATCGTCAACCCACTGAGTAAGGGCAGGGACCGAACCCGCAACCTCATGGTTCCTAGTTGGATTCGTTAACCACTGCACCATGACGGGAACTCCTGAACTCAAGGTTTTTTTTTGGGGGGGGGGGTATGGGGGGAAGGAGGTCAAGATACTGATAAGGAAGGTAAAGGAGCCCAGTTCTGGACATGCTACGTATCCAGTGATTACGGACATCTAGGTGGGGACATCAGCAGATAACCACACAATTCTAATGAAGATGAATACAAATTTACTATTCACTACATTAGTGAAGAAACTAAATGAGACCCAAAATAAAAGTCAAAATAAAATGATTAGGTTTCTGGTTGCTCAGAATAGTTTCCTTTCATGGTTATTCCAAAGGTGTCCTAAGTTAGTCATCACAGCAACCACAAATCTAATAAAGAAAAAGTGAACACAGACAAGAAATTTACCTTTTTCTTCTGTGCAACCTCCTCTTCTGGCTTAGGAACAATCTGCTCTTTTTCAGTAAGGATCATCTCAATGTGGCAGGGAGAACTCATGTAAGGGTTGATTCGACCATGAGCTCTGTAAGTCCTGCGCCGCATCTTGGGGGCTTTGTTCACCTGGATGTGCTCAATGACCAGAGAATCTACATCTAAGCCCTAAGAACAAGGGAGAGGGAACAAGATCAGGTAACACCTTAACATCGATACCACAAGCTGCATCATTCATATCACTCCATGATAATGTCTATTTCTAAGCCATGATAATAACCAGGATTTTAGCAGCAAGGCTCAGCAGCTAGAAGGGCTAAAGCTAAACAGACCTACATTAATTCTAGTTCTGGCCTAGATTTTCAGAAGCAAAAAAGGTAATGGATAACTTCTCAAATGGACAAGCCTGTTTTGTTGACTACATCACTATTTTAACTTCTGAAACTTAATGTGTCTCCTCGTTATGAGTGTAAACAACAAACTACATTAATCATTACTAAGGCAGTTATAATGGTTCCTTTGTAAAAGTGCGTTATATTACTGTTTATATTTAAAAATACTCCGTGAAGGGATGTATTGTACTATGAAAAAGGTCCATGTAAGAAAGCTTACCACCCTTCTTAAAATACTGAAAACAAAGAGAAAGACAGTCAAGGAAATCAAACTAGACAATAGCAATTTAAACTGAATCCAAGCTTCATGTATAAAAACATTAATGTTTCAGGTACCTTAAGTTCAGCATTACTCTCTGCATTTTTAAGCATGTGCAATAAAAATTCAGCACTCTTTTTGGGCCACCGACCCTGTGTCCAGCCCCACTGTTTGGCCTAAAAATCAAACAAACAAAAAGAAAAGCAGAGACTATTAGTCACTTCCCGCAACTTAAATCAATGTTACAAGATGATTTTAACTGACATCAAGGTTGCTCAGGACATGGTTTTTTTCATGGTTAATCCAAAGGTGTCCTAAGATTTGTCATCACAGCAACCAGAAAGAGATAAAAGACACTTTCCTTTTACAATTTGTCTTTTAAAATGGCAGCTATGAATTCTCACCTGGGCACACCTACCGACTCCACCATTGTAACGCCGGAATGGCACACATTGCTTCTGTAGAGTGACGTCTTTCAGATACTTGGTGGCTTTTCGAATATGCATACCCTTAATGGCCTGGGCAGTTTCACGAGTGTTCTAAATACAAATAATATAAGCTGTGAGTTAACCATAATCACAATTTTAAAACATGAAATTCTAAGATTTTCAAAATGTCAACATTGCCAACACCTACAACTTTTCCATGTTATGTAATGAAAAAATTCTGTGATCAATACAATGAAATATTACAATATAACGAAATAATGCAATGAAAAATTCTGTGATCAAGAGCTAAGGGGAGTTCCCGTCGTGGCGCAGTGGTTAACGAATCCGACTAGGAACCATGAGGATGCGGGTTCGATCCCTGGCCTTGCTCAGTGGGTTAAGGATCCAGCGTTGCTGTGAGCTGTGGTATAGGACGGCGTCTACAGCTCCGATCTGACCCCTAGCCTGGGAACCTCCATATGCTGCGGAAGCAGCACTAGAAAAGACAAAAAGACAAAAAGACAAAAAAAAAAAAAAGCTAAGGAAGCTTGGCTTGAAAGTGGAGTCAATCACCTATGCCCTACACTGTCATCTTGTCATCTACAATTCCATGTTCCATACCTTCATCTGTACACTAGGTTCCCAAGCAGTTCTTTGGCACTTTTTCCTAATTCTGCAAATGCTAAAGCAACACACTCCTTACATGTATATGTACCAAAAGGTAGCTGCTCAGAATCAATTTATTTTCATGGTAAATCCAAAGGTGTCCTAAGAAACACATCACTGCAGCTACCTTTTCACAATGGTGACAACACTCACTAGAACTCGTGGAACAACTCTTGTAGAGTATAGCTGTGGATTCACATACCTTAAAGTGAACACGAAGATTTGAACCTCTTGATTTGCATGCTAAAATACACAGAAAAAGTTTGTTAATTTTGGGTGTCCTGTAGCCTATTACTCCAAAATAAAAAATGTTTCTTTTCTTGTTCACTTACATTTTGTGGGGTTTTCTGGGTCGAGTGAATAGCGAACCATTTTTAGAGGTCACCTGGAAGCGAGCAAGCATAATGCTATCAATACAAATTGTAACTCATACTTTATATATGGACCCAACGCAGGCAGCTGCTCAGAGAATAGTTGCCATGACTAATCCAAAGATGTCCAAGGAAATGCCAGTATCGCAGCCACCCGTTCTACCCAGCGTTCCATCCCCTTTGCAACTACCCTGACTACAGCAGTGCTGACACGGAGCTCAGCAGCCCTCTTTAACCCTCAAGAAGATATCGTCTGTTCCAATCCAAATCTGGATCCTTCAGGCCAAAATAACTCAATCCAACTACAACCCCTTACACGCTCCCTCTGTATCTTTCCACACTTTCGAGGCTCTAACCCACGTTCAGTGCCACTGAATGTGAAACACACCCAATAACTAAGCAAAGCCGCGACTCGAATTGACCTTATTTCCCCAGATCTCTCCGTTCAGTCCCAAACGCCCTGCATTAGCGGCCACCACTTACCGCGAGACACTGGACCTCAGGAGTCAGCACCGACCACAAACTGCCTGTACCTCTGCCACCCCCATTCCCGCGCATCTCGCCCCTCTGCCGGCGGCAGAGGCCCGACAGCATCAGGGAGTCAAGCTGTTAACTCCGATACGTCCCCCCAGCACGGAGGAACACCATCACTAGTTAAGAATCAGTAACCACGAAGGTCCTCTCCCCAAGAATTTCGAAATCGGTGCAGCCAAAGTCAGGATGGCAGCGATAACCGGAGGATTCACCACTCGCGAAGAAAAGACGAAGAAACACTCACCTCAGGCCGCTTACTGGAAAAGAAAGACCGGAGGCTCATGGGAGAACTCAAGAGAACTCGACATCTCGCGATATTTCCAGTCAAAGGAACGAGATTTGAAGAGGGGAGGAGGGCGGAGGAAAAAGGGAGTGTGGAGTATGTTGACGAATTTCCTCCTTAGGAACTGTCTCAAAATTCTCCTTTTTTTTTGTATACAGAAAGAAAGTCATGGATTTTAAATATCAATGAATTAAAAACGTGTTTGTAATTCTAGGACAGAACTGAAAGGATGAAAATATAGCTTAACCCTCCCAGAACCCAGGAAGTTAATAAAAAGCTCTACATGTCCTCGAATTCTGGACCCTGTTCCCCAGGTAAAAGACCACACTTCTTGCTATTTTAGGGCTTGTTTTCTAACTATGTGGAGGATAAAAGAAAAAAAAAGAAAAAAACAAAAAAACAAAAAAATAGGCACCTGAGTACGTGCCTCTAGGCAGGAAACTCCTTGAAACTGCTTGAGATAACGGGAAAAAGGGTCTCTAACTGATTGTTTGGCCTCTGTAAAGCCGCTTGCATAAGATGAAAGGAGGGGAAGTTAATCGCTAAACCGACCCCAGTAAGATCGGCTGTGCCATAAAATGTTAAATATCCTGGTAAACATATCTTGGTGACAATATGTCTCCCCCACCCAGGAATAAGCCCAAACACCTAACTCCAGAACAATTTACAACTAATCGGTCCAGGAAACACAGGCTCGCGAAGTTTTACAATGATTGGTTTGTGATATTTGTAAAGTGCGGGCTTTGTTGTGAACCCCGGGCTTTGTTGTGAATCCCATAAAAACTATCTTGACCCCGCACTCGGGGCCGCAGTCCTCTACCCCTGCGTGGTGTACGACTGTGGGCCCCAGCGCGCTTGGAATAAAAATCCTCTTGCTGTTTGCATCAAGACCGCTTCTCGTGAGTGATTTGGGGAGTCGCCTCTTCCAAGAGAGGGATTTTCTTTCCACTGGCCTTTCATTTGGTGCGTTGGCCGGGAATCCTGCGACCACCCCTCACATCCGAGAACCGACTTGGAGGTAAAGGGATCCCCTTTGCAACGTGTGTGCGTGTGTGTGTCGGCCGGCGTCTCTGTTCTGAGTATCTGTTTTCGGTGATGCGCGCTTTCGGTTTGCAGCTGTCCTCTCAGACCGTGAGGACTGGAGGACTGTGATCAGCAGACGTGCTAGGAGGATCACAGGCTGCCGCCCTGGGGGACGCCCCGGGAGGTGGGGAGAGCCAGGGACGCCTGGTGGTCTCCTTCTGTCGGTCGGAGGACCGAGCTCTGTTGTAGAAGCGAAAGCTTCCCCCTCCACGGCCGTCCGACTCTTTTGCCTGCTTGTGGAAGGCGCGGACGGGTCGCGTGTGTCTGGATCTGTTGGTTTCTGTTTCGTGTGTCTTTGTCTTGTGCGTCCTTGTCTACAGTTTTAACATGGGACAGACGGTGACGACCCCCCTTAGTTTGACTCTCGACCATTGGACTGAAGTTAAATCCAGGGCTCATAATTTGTCAGTTCAGGTTAGGAAAGGACCCTGGCAGACTTTCTGTGCCTCTGAGTGGCCGACATTCGATGTTGGATGGCCATCAGAGGGGACCTTTAATTCTAAAATTATCTTAACTGTTAAAGCAATTATTTTTCAGACTGGACCCGGCTCCCATCCCGATCAGGAGCCCTATATTCTTACGTGGCAAGATTTGGCAGAAAACCCCCCACCGTGGGTTAAGCCCTGGCTAAATAAACCAAAAAAGCCAGGTCCCCAAATTCTGGCTCTTGAAGAGAAAAACAAATACTCGGCCAAAAAAGTCAAATCCTCTCCTCGTATCTACCCCGAGATTGAGGAGCCGCCGACTTGGCCGGAACCCCAACCTGTTCCCCCACCCCCTTATCTGGTACAGGGGGCTGTGGGGGGACCCTCTGCCCCTACTGGAGCCCCGGCGGTGGAGGGACCTGCTGCTGGGACTCGGAGTCGGAGAGACGCTACCCCGGAGCCGACAGATGAGGTCGTGACATTACCGCTGCGCACCTATGGCCCTCCCATGCCGGGGGGGCCAATTGCAGCCCCTCCAGTATTGGCCCTTTTCCTCTGCAGATCTCTATAATTGGAAAACTAACCATCCCCCTTTCTCGGAGGATCCCCAACGCCTCACGGGGTTGGTGGAGTCCCTTATGTTCTCTCACCAGCCTACTTGAGATGATTGTCAACAGCTGCTGCAGACACTCTTCACAACCGAGGAGCGAGAGAGAATTCTGTTAGAGGCTAGAAAAAATGTTCCTGGGGCCGACGGGCGACCCACGCAGTTACAAAATGAGATTGACATGGGATTTCCTTTGACTCGCCCCGGTTGGGACTACAACACGGCTGAAGGTAGGGAGAGCTTGAAAATCTATCGCCAGGCTCTGGTGGCGGGTCTCCGGGGCGCCTCAAGACGGCCCACTAATTTGGCTAAGGTAAGAGAGGTGATGCAGGGACCGAATGAACCTCCCTCAGTATTTCTTGAGAGGCTCATGGAAGCCTTCAGGCGGTTCACCCCTTTTGATCCTACCTCGGAGGCCCAGAAAGCCTCAGTGGCCCTGGCCTTCATAGGGCAGTCGGCCCTGGACATCAGAAGAAAACTTCAGAGACTAGAAGGGTTACAGGAGGCTGAGTTACGTGATCTAGTAAAGGAGGCAGAGAAAGTGTATTACAAAAGGGAGACAGAAGAAGAAAAGGAACAAAGGAAAGAAAGAGAAAAAGAGGAAAGGGAGGAAAGACGTGATAGACGGCAAGAGAAGAATTTGACTAAGATCTTGGCCGCAGTGGTTGAAGGAAAGAGCAGTAGGGAGAGAGAGAGAGATTTTAGAAAAATTAGGTCAGGCCCTAGACAGTTAGGGAACCTGGGCAATAGGACCCCACTCGATAAGGACCAGTGTGCATATTGTAAAGAAAAAGGACACTGGGCAAGGGACTGCCCCAAGAAGGAAAACAAAGAACTGAAGGTCCTAACTCTGGAAGAAGATAAAGATTAGGGGAGACGGGGTTCGGACCCCCTCCCCGAGCCCAGGGTAACTTTGAAGGTGGAGGGACAACCAGTTGAGTTCCTGGTTGATACCGGAGCGGAGCATTCAGTGCTGCTACAGCCATTAGGAAAACTAAAAGATAAAAAATCCTGGGTGATGGGTGCCACAGGGCAACGACAGTATCCATGGACTACCCGAAGAACTGTTGACCTGGGAATGGGACGGGTAACCCACTCATTTCTGGTCATCCCTGAGTGCCCAGTACCCCTCCTAGGTAGAGACTTACTGACCAAGATGGGAGCACAAATTTCTTTTGAGCGAGGAAAACCAGAAGTGTCTGCGAATAACAAACCCATCGCTGCATTGACCCTCCAATTAGAAGAAAAATATCGACTATATTCTCCCCTAGTAAAGCCTGATAAAAATATACAGTCCTGGTTGGAGCAGTTTCCCCAGGCCTGGGCAGAGACCGCAGGGATGGGTCTGGCAAAGCAAGTTCCCCCGCAGGTTATTCAGTTAAAGGCCAGTGCTACGCCAGTATCGGTCAGACAGTACCCCTTGAGTAAAGAGGCTCGAGAGAGAATCTGGCCGCATGTTCAAAGATTGATCCAACAGGGCATCCTAGTTCCTGTTCGGTCCCCTTGGAACACTCCCCTACTACCGGTTAGAAAGCCTGGGACCAATGACTATCGACCAGTACAAGACTTGAGAGAGGTCAACAAACGGGTGCAGGACATACACCCAACAGTTCCAAACCCTTATAACCGCTTGTGCGCTCTCCCGCCCGAAAGGAGTTGGTACACAGTATTGGACTTAAAAGATGCCTTTTTCTGCCTGAGATTACACCCCACTAGCCAACCGCTCTTTGCCTTTGAGTGGAGGGATCCCGGCACGGGAAGAACCGGACAGCTCACCTGGACCCGACTGCCCCAAGGGTTCAAGAATTCCCCGACCATCTTTGACGAAGCCCTACATAGAGACCTGGCCAACTTCAGGATCCAACACCCTCAGGTAACCCTCCTCCAATATGTGGATGACCTACTTCTAGCAGGAGCCACTAAGCAGGACTGCTTAGAAGGTACGAAGGCACTGCTACTGGAATTGTCTGACCTAGGCTACCGAGCCTCTGCTAAAAAGGCCCAGATTTGCAGGAGAGAGGTAATATACTTGGGGTACAGTTTGCGGGACGGGCAGCGATGGCTGACGGAGGCACGGAAGAGAACTGTAGTCCAGATACCGGCCCCAACCACAGCCAAGCAAGTGAGGGAGTTTTTGGGGACAGCTGGATTTTGCAGGCTGTGGATCCCGGGGTTTGCGACCTTAGCAGCCCCACTCTACCCGCTAACCAAAGAAAAAGGAGAATTCTCCTGGGCTCCTGAGCACCAGAAGGCGTTTGATGCTATTAAAAAGGCCCTGCTGAGCACACCTGCTCTGGCCCTCCCTGATGTAACTAAACCCTTTACTCTTTATGTGGATGAGCGTAAGGGAGTAGCCCGGGGAGTTTTAACCCAATCCCTAGGACCATGGAGGAGACCTGTTGCCTACCTGTCAAAGAAACTCGATCCTGTAGCCAGTGGTTGGCCTGTATGCCTGAAGGCTATCGCAGCTGTGGCCATACTGGTCAAGGATGCTGACAAATTGACTTTGGGACAGAAAATAACTATAATAGCCCCCCATGCGTTGGAGAACATCGTCCGGCAGCCCCCAGACCAATGGATGACCAACGCCCACATGACCCACTATCAAAGCCTGCTTCTCACAGAAAGGGTCACGTTCGCTCCACCAGCCGCCCTCAACCCTGCCACTCTTCTGCCTGAAGAGACCGATGAACCAGTGACTCATGATTGCCATCAATTGTTGATTGAGAAAACTGGGGTCCACAAGGATCTTACAGACATACCGCTGACTGGAAAAGTGCTGACCTGGTTCACTGATGGGAGCAGCTATGTGGTGAAAGACACTTTTTCAGGATGGGTCGAGGCTTATCCTACTAAGAAAGAGACTTCAACCGTGGTGGCTAAAAAAATACTGGAGGAGATTTTTCCGAGATTCGGAATACCTAAGGTAATAGGGTCAGACAATGGTCCAGCTTTCGTTGCCCAGGTAAGTCAGGGACTGGCCAAGATATTGGGAATTGATTGGAAACTGCATTGTGCATATAGACCCCAGAGCTCAGGACAGGTAGAGAGGATGAATAGAACCATTAAAGAGACCCTTACCAAATTGACCACAGAGACTGGCATTAATGATTGGATAGCTCTCCTGCCCTTTGTGCTCTTCAGGGTTAAAAACACCCCTGGTCAATTTGGGCTGACCCCCTATGAATTGCTCTATGGGGGGCCCCCCCCATTGGTAGAAATTGCCTCTGTACATAGTGCTGATGTGCTGCTTTCCCAGCCTTTGTTTTCTAGGCTCAAGGCACTCGAGTGGGTGAGGCAGCGAGCGTGGAAGCAGCTCCGGGAGGCCTACTCAGGAGAAGGAGACTTGCAGGTTCCACATCGCTTCCAAGTTGGAGATTCAGTCTATGTTAGGCGCCACCGTGCAGGAAACCTTGAAACTCGGTGGAAGGGCCCTTATCTCGTACTTTTGACCACACCAACGGCCGTGAAAGTCGAAGGAATCTCCACTTAGATCCATGCATCCCACGTTAAACCGGCGCCACCTCCTGACTCAGGGTGGAGAGCCGAAAAGACTGAGAATCCCCTTAAGCTTCGCCTCCATCGCCTGGTACCTTACTCTAATAACTCCCCAGGCCAGTAGTGAACACCTTGTGGACAGCCCGACCTCCCATAAACCCTTATCTCTCACCTGGCTACTCACTGATTCCAGCACAGGTATTACTATTAGCACGCAAGGGGAAGCTCCCTTAGGGACCTGGTGGCCTGAGCTACATGTCTGTCTTCGATCAGTAATCCCTGGTCTTAACGACCAAGCCACACCCCCCGATATACTCCGTGCTTACGGGTTTTATGTTTGTCCGGGACCCCCAAATAATAAAAAATATTGTGGAAATCCCGGGGATTTCTTTTGCAAGAAATGGAGCTGTGTAACCTCCAATGACGGGTATTGGAAATGGCCAACCTCTCGGCAAGATAGAATAAGTTTTTCTTTTGTCAGCAGTTATGTTGATAAAAACAAATTAAGGCGATATGGCACTGTGTCTAGCCATGGGGAACAGTTTGATTGGAAACAATGGATACAAAACAGACAAGTGAGCTGCAACGTATCAGACCCAGATTACTTAAAAATAAGTTTCACCGAAAAAAAAAAACAAGAAAATATTCTAAAGTGGATAAATGGTATGTCTTGGGGGGTAGTGTACTATAGAGATTCTGGGGGAGGAGAAGGATCTATTCTAACTATTCGCCTCAGAATAGACACTCAGGCAATATCCCCGGTTGCTAAGGTATTAGCTGAACAAGGACCTCCAATCCAAGAACAGAGGCCACCCCCTAATCCCTTTGATTTCAATACAACCTCTGAATCAGTCCCCACTGAACCTAACATCACTATTAAAACAGGACAGAGGCTCTTCAGCCTCATCCAGGGAGCTTTTCAAGCCCTTAACTCCACGAGTCCAGATGCCACATCTTCTTGCTGGCTCTGTCTAGCCTCGGGCCCACCTTACTACGAGGGCATGGCTAGAGAAGAGAAATTTGATGTGACAAAAGAACATAGAGATCAATGTACATGGGGATCCCGAAATAAGCTTACCCTTACTGAAGTTTCTGGAAAAGGCACCTGCATAGGGAAGGTTCCCCCATCCCACCAACACCTTTGTAACCACACTGAAGCCTTTAATCGAACCTCTGAGAACCAGTATCTGGCACCCGGTTATGACAGGTGGTGGACATGTAACACTGGATTAACCCCTTGTGTTTCTACCCTAGTTTTCAACCCAACTAAAGATTTTTGCGTCATGGTCCAACTTGTCCCCCGGGTGTACTACCATCCTGATACAGCAGTCCTTGATGAATATGACTACAGATATAACCGACAAAGAAGGGAACCCATATCCCTGACTTTAACTGTAATGCTTGGGTTGGGGATGGCTGCAGGCGTGGGGACAGGAACGGCCGCCCTGATCACAGGACCACAGCAGCTAAACAAAGGACTTAGTGAACTACATAGAATTATAACGGAAGACCTCCAAACCCTAGAAAAATCTGTCAGTAACATAGAGGAGTCCCTAACCTCTTTAGCTGAAGTAGTTCTACAAAACAGGAGAGGGATAGATCTGTTATTTCTAAAAGAAGGTGGGCTATGTGTAGCCTTAAAAGAGGAATGCTGTTTTTATGTGGATCATTCAGGAGCTATTAGGGACTCCATAAGTAAACTTAGAAAAAAGTTAGAAAAACGTCACAAAAAAAGAGAGACTAGCCAAGGATGATTTGAGGGATGGTTCAATAAGTCCCCATGGATGACCACCCTGCTTTCTGCTCTGATAGGACCCCTAATAATACTGCTCCTGTTGCTTACAGTTGGGCCTTGTCTAATTAATCGGTTTGTTGCCTTTGTCAGAGAACGAATAAGTGCAGTTCAGATCATGGTACTTAGACAGCAGTACCAAGGCCTTCCGAGCCAAGGAAAAACTGACCTTTAGCCTTCCCAGTTCTAAGATTAGAACTATTAACAAGAGAAGAAGTGGGGAATGAAAGGATGAAAATATAGCTTAACCCTCCCAGAACCCAGGAAGTTAATAAAAAGCTCTACATGCCCTCGAATTCTGGACCCTGTTCCCCAGGTAAAAGACCACACTTCTTGCTATTTTAGGGCTTGTTCTCTAACTATGTGGAGGATAAAAGAAAAAAAAAGAAAAAAACAAAAAAACAAAAAAATAGGCACCTGAGTACGTGCCTCTAGGCAGGAAACTCCTTGAAACTGCTTGAGATAACGGGAAAAAGGGTCTCTAACTGATTGTTTGGCCTCTGTAAAGCCGCTTGCATAAGATGAAAGGAGGGGAAGTTAATCGCTAAACCGACCCCAGTAAGATCGGCTGTGCCATAAAATGTTAAATATCCTGGTAAACATATCTTGGTGACAATATGTCTCCCCCACCCAGGAATAAGCCCAAACACCTAACTCCAGAACAATTTACAACTAATCGGTCCAGGAAACACAGGCTCGCGAAGTTTTACAATGATTGGTTTGTGATATTTGTAAAGTGCGGGCTTTGTTGTGAACCCCGGGCTTTGTTGTGAATCCCATAAAAACTATCTTGACCCCGCACTCGGGGCCGCAGTCCTCTACCCCTGCGTGGTGTACGACTGTGGGCCCCAGCGCGCTTGGAATAAAAATCCTCTTGCTGTTTGCATCAAGACCGCTTCTCGTGAGTGATTTGGGGAGTCGCCTCTTCCAAGAGAGGGATTTTCTTTCCACTGGCCTTTCAGAACCATGTATTATTAGGTATAGATGAGACATTTATTCGTCAACGTTCGTTAGTTTTGATTATGTAATTATGTGAAAGCGGTTTATAAATCGACAGTTAATAAGACACACACACAAAAAGAAGATGCAAATGATGAGGTGTAGTTATGGTAATAAGAAAATTCTCAGTATAAGAATATCACCCAATCAATTGTACACCAAGCCATGTGAAGGATGTACTAACTGAAGGGATGTGCAATTTGTAGATCCACATCTGACAAAGAATGTCCCTTCCTTGGAAACAAAATGCCAAGAGGAATTTTCTTCCTCACCTAGCTCTTCTGGTTTATTCCCTTAGATTCATGGTAACACTTAGCTTTAGGTCTTCCTTTTACAGCCTCAATGAATTTCTTGTAAAATGTAAATGAACTCTTTAAATTGTATTTTTATGTATTTACTTCAATCTGTTGTCTAATTCTTTTTTTTTTGTCTTTTTTTTTGGCATTTCTTGGGCCGCTCCCGCGGCATATAGAAGTTCCCAGGCTAGGGGTCTAATCCGAGCTGTAGCTGCCAGCCTACGCCAGAGCCACAGCAACGCAGGATCCGAGCTGCATCTGCAACCTACACCACAGCTCACAGCAACGACCGATCGTTAACCCACTGAGCAAGGGCAGGGACCGAACCCGCAACCTCATGGTTCCTAGTCAGATTTGTTAACCACTGCACCACGACGGGAACGCCCTCTGTTGTCTAATTCTTTATTCATTATATTTATGTCTAGAAATCTTAGTTATTAAGACAATGGTGAGGATTTCCCATCGTAGCTCAATGGTTAAGGAACCTGACTAGTATCCATGAGGACATGGGTTTGATCCCTGGCCCCGCTCATTGGGTTAAGGATTTGGCTTTGTCATGAGCTGTGGTGTAGGTCGCAGACATTGCTCAGATCCTGTGTTGCTGTGGCTGTGGCGTAGGCTAGCAGCTACAGCTCTGATTGGACCCCTAGCCTGGGAACCTCCATATGCCACAGGTGTGGCCCTAAAAAGACAAAAAGACAGACAAAAAGACAAAAAAAAAAAGAAAGAAAAAAATAGTGAAATACAAATACAGTCATCCTTAGCAATCTGCTTACTTGTTCTTTAATCCATTCAAAGAACATTCATTGAACACTTATATTCCTGACTTTGTGCTAAATGCTATGCTCTAATGGGCACTAGGGAAGTCCCAGATCTAGGGAACCCACAGTCTTAGAATGAGGGTAGGGACAGAGAGGTAGGGAACTAAGAAGTGAATGGCCAATTAGGATACTTTGGTGTGAAATTGCTAGAGTGAGCACTTGGAGTAGAAAAGCATCCCTTGAGTAGATGACTTGGCAGCTACACCATGAATGACCAGAAGGAGAGAGCTGGCCATGACAATAAGAGAAAAAGAATTATTATTATTGCCAGCAAGGTAATTCTGTTCTGGAGGAGTTCCCTTCTTGGCTCAGTGGTTAACAAACACTACTAGGATCCATGAGGATGCAGGTTTGATGCCCAGCCTCTCTCAGTGGGTTAAGGATCTGGCATTGCCTGGAGCTGTGGTTTAGGTCTCAGATGCAGCTCGGATCCTGCAGTGCTGTGACTGTGGCATAGGATGGGCAGCTGTAGCTCCAATTTGATTCTTAGCCTGGGAATTTCTATAGGCCGTGGGTACAGCCCTAAAAAAAAGAAAGAAAATTCTGCTCTGGGAACTGCAAGTGTTTGGATTCCTTTTGGACATGGTGGGGAGAGATAAGGGGGATTGGTGAACCTGATCTTGAAGGAAACTATTTGGCAAGAAGTTTTAAATTTATCTTAAGGTCATTGGGGGATTTTTGAAAGTGTTCAAACGCTTGGAGGATGGGGGAGGTGACCTGGTCAGATTCACTTTTGAAAAGATCACTCTGCAGGGAGATATTTGAGATGCCTCAGGGCAAGACCAGAGGCTGGCAAAAGATGGTGGTGGCCTGAACTGGTTGGATTCGGTTTAATTTTTTTTTTTGGCAAAGAGAATGTACAGTGTTGGATGAATTCAAGATATTTACATTGTCATATGATATCATGACTGTAGGCTGTAAAATTTGGTACCTTTGTAACCTCCCCAATCTTTTCTGCTCATCTTATCCTCAACTGCTGCCAATATCTTCTCACTGAGCCTGTAACACAGTCTTCTACCTCTTTCAGTACAGGCTCTGAGATATTGTGAATTTGGTTCCATAGCACTATAATAATGCTAGTCACTCAAATTTTTTGGTTTTCCAGTGCATATAAAAATTTATGTTTGGGAGTTCCTGTTGTCGCTCAGTGGACTAAGAACCTGACTAGTATCCATGAACATGTAGGTTCAAACCCTGGCCTCTCTCAGTGGGTTAATGATCCTGTGTTGCCACAAGCTGCAGTGTAGGTCACAGATGCAGCTGGGATCAAGCATTGCTGTGGCTGTGGTGTAGGCCAGCAGCTGCAGTTCCAATTCAACCCCTAGCTTGGGAACTTACATATGCTGCAAAGTGTGGCCTTAAAAAAAAAATTTTTTTTTTTGTTTACATAATACTGTAGTCTATTTAGTGTGCAATAGCATTGCATATGTCTAAAATAAGTACAATACCTTAATTTAAAAATACTTTATTGCTAAAAAAAAAATGCTAACCATCATCTGAGCCTTCAGCGAAGTCTGAACTTTTTGCTGGAGGAGGGTCTTGCCTCCAGGTTCATGGTTTCTGATGAATCAGGGTGGTGGTTGCTTGAATGTTGGGACAGCTGTGGCAACTTCTTTATTTTGTTTTGTTATGTCTTTTTTAGGGTCAAACCCGAGGCATATGGAAGTTCCCAGGCTAGGGGTCTAATTGGAGCAACAGCTACTGGCCTATACCACAGCCACAGCAACGCAGGGTCTGAGCCACATCTGAGATCTGCACCACAGCTCATGGCAGTGCCAGATCCTTAACCCACTGCGTGAGGTCAGGGGCCGAACCAGGGTCCTTATGTCAGGTTAAAAACCTACTGAGCCACTGTGGAACTACTACATTTTTAAATAGGACTTGTGTAAAAAAGAATTTTCCATCTTTCCACTCTGAAATGTACTTCACTCAGGAAAGGCAGGATAAAACTTAATTTCCCCTATATTTATTGACTTTCAGAAAAATGGGTTTGTTCCCTACTGCCAAAAATGGTTGATTTAGATTTTTATAAATCAGCTTTATTGAGGTTTACTTTATATACAATACAATTCTCCCAGGAGTTTTCTTTTGGTGCAGTGGGTAAAGAATCCGGCATTGTCACTGCAGCAGCTTGGGTTACTGCTGTTCAGTCCCTGCCATAGGAACTTCCACATGCTGTAGGTGAGACAACAACAACAACAACAACAACAACAACAACAACAACACAAAACCACATTCCCTCAATTTTTAACATGGAATTTTATTAAGTTTTGACAGATATATATGGTCATAGAACCATCACCACAATAATGTAGAACACTTTCAGCATTCCTCAAATTCCCTCATATCTCTGTGTTTTTTTGTTTTGTTTTGTTTTTTAAAAAAGGTAACAGGCCCAAAATGGAGTCACTTGTGTTAGGCCCCAGGTCAGCACACCAAAATTTAGTACCTAACCTAACTGCAGTTGCAGCCTCCCCCAGGAGTTGAATTTTAAACCACTCAGCCTGGAATTTCCAGATTAACACTAATAAAGTCATCTGTAGAATAGACGCCTGCCCTTCTCCCAAAGGAAGGTGATGTTGCCTGATATAATCCTTTCTTTTGTTTTTGTCTTCCTTGTCCTACCCTCTCATTGCCTTTAAAAATCTTGCATTTTGTACAGCTCCTCAGAATACATTTCCACTTGCTAATTGGGATGCTGCCAACTAATTAAACTGTGGAGGGGATGTAGGCAGTTTGGTAGATGTGGTAGGGAAGCAAGTAGGAAGAAACATGGCTGACTAGTGGGGTTTACTATGAGACAGGGACAGTCTGAAGTATTTTACATAGGTGTTCTCACTGAGAAAACTTTGAGGGTCTTCTCAGAGAGCCTGTGAAGTAGATGTCCTTGCAGTTCACATTCCCTTAACCCAGAAGAGGAATTCTGGAGATCTCAGAAAGTATGTGTCCTACTTATGTGCATTCCCAAGTTAGACACTGGAGGGGTTCTAGAGCCTCCCTAGAAAGTGGATAATAATAAAATCTGGAGAGAGATATGGCACTGATGGTGGGAATGGCAACGAGTAGAGCCTCTGTGAAGATGTCTTATAATACAAGACTAATTTCCCATAGCACTAAACATAAAATGAGAGAATGTATTCCTAATACACCTAAAGATGCAACTGCCATAACAGTCTGCTTATTTTTTTCAAAATTATCTCTAATATTTCATAGCATATTGCTTAAGAGCATAGACACTGGAGCAGATCTCCTAGTTTCAAATCCCATCTCCTCTCTCATTTTCCAAGACTGGCATTCACTAGCTGCCTGACCTGGAGAAAGTTACTTAAGTTACTTGTATATCAGTTTCCATACCTTAACTTTCCTTATCTGTAAAATAGGGGCAAGGATAGTAGAACTTACCACATATGAGAATTTTTAGAGCTAATATTTAGAGAGCACTTAGAATGGTGTCTAGTATAGAGAAAGTGTTATTAGGGAGTTCCCTGGTGGCTCAGTGGGTTAAGGATCCAGTGTTGTCCCTGTGGTGGTTGGGACGAGGCTGTGGTGAGGGTTTGATCCTTAGCAAATTGAGTTATAATTGATTTATGATTTTTTTTGACCATGCCATATGCTACAAGTGCAGCCCTAAAAAAAAAAAATACATTTTGCGTTATAACAATGAGCAGCACAATAGTCAGTAGTGTTACTTACATACTCACAGAGTTGGATGAAAGCAGTTACCATTAAAGACTATCATCACGTTTTTAAGATTTCATTTATATAAAAGACAAAAACTAATCTTTTCTGTAAGAAGTCAGGATAGTAGTTGCCCTCAGAGGGGAGCAGGATGACTGCCAGGAGATATAAGGTGGCTTCTGGGTGCTGACGATGTTCTATTTCTTAATCTGGGTGCTAGTTTCACAGCATCTTAGCCTAGAAGCTGGTCTAATTTATGAAAATTTATAGCTGTACAGATATATGTGTATATATTATATATGCTATGTATCTTATGTATTTTTCTTCACTTGTATGAAGTTGTTTTTAAGCAAATGTCTCAGTTTTTTGTTTATTTATTTATTCTTTTTATGGCTGCACCTGTGGCATGTGGAAGTTTTAATACTTTTTTAATTTATTTTTATTTTTTAAATTTTTTTTGTCTTTTTTTTTGCCATTTCTTGGGCCGCTCCCGCGGCATATGAAGGTTCCCAGGCTAGGGGTCCAATTGGAGCTGTAGCCACCGGCCTACGCCAGAGCCACAGCAACGCGGGATCTGAGCCGTGTCTGCAACCTACAGCACAGCTCACGGCAACGCAGGATTGTTAACCCACTGAGCAAGGGCAGGGATCGAACCCGCAACCTCATGGTTCCTAGTCGGATTCGTTAACCACTGCGCCACGACGGGAACTCCCAGTTTTAATACTTTTAAGTAATAATGTGTGCATTATTTTGCTAGGGCTGCTATAATAAAGTAACACAGACTAGATAGCTTAAACAACAGAATTCACACTAACTCAATCACTAATCCATTCAACTAAGAAGCCATTACATGGAGGTCTCCTGTGGTGTAGCAGGTTAAGGATCCAGCATTGTAACTGCAGTGACCTGGGTTGCTGTTATGGCATGAGTTCTATCTGTGGCCCAGGAACTTCCACATGTTGCAAGTGGCAGGAATATTTATGATTAATCTGAGAATAGGAGTGTTGTTTGGACTCTCCTTTTCAGTCCTTGTCTTGGGCTTTTGTGGTCGTTGTCGTGGTAACTGTCAACTGTCATGGCACTGGGGTGCATATCGTCAGCATGCTGACGTATTACACTGAGTGGAAAATGAGGTTCAAGATCCGCTGGAAGTCAAAACTTCTGCCATGCCATCTTAGGTCTAGTCGATGCCCAGTCCTTGTTTTTTTCTCTTTGCGGCTTCCTCCTAAAACAGATGAGAGCAACTGGTTTCCATTTGAGGGAGGGGCAGGGGTATGATTCAGAGGCAACTGCTTGGTAACTACAATGCCTGTCTGTCAGTTCTGCACATCCCTGCCTCCCTGACTGCTTACCAGTCCCCTCCAAGTTTCCTGGGGACACTTGGCTCACCATGGCCAGCCTGGCTTCCCCATCTTGCCTTGGGACTGTCTGCGTCTTGATTGACTATCAAGCATCTCTCCAACTCTTACAATGCTTTCTGGCGCCTGGTCCACAGTGCCACTTTATCAGCCCACTGCAACCTAAATTCATCAAGATGAACTCATGAGGGAGTTCCTGTTGTGGCTCAAATGTTAAGAACCCAACTAGTATCCATGAGGGTGTGGGTTCAATCCCTCGCCTCGCTCACTGGGTTAGGGATCTGTTGTTTCAGCAAGTTGTGGCATAGGTAGAAGATGTGGCTTGGATCCTGCATTGCTGTGACTGTGGTGTAGGCTGGCAGCTGCAGCTCCAATTCAACAATCCCTAGCCTGGGAACTTCCATATGCCATGGGTGTGGCCCTAAGAAGACAAAAAAAAAAAAAAAAGAAAAAGAAAAAAAAATGCTGAGGAGGATTATTCTATCTCTGAGACATTAAATGGATTGATGAGGCCAGTAACCTCGGATTCCGTTCTGGAAAATTCTGGAAAATATTGGAAAAGCTGTAACAGATGAAGTCATAGGAGTTTGGCAGGGTGAAGAAGGTGGGGATGGAATAGCAATCGCCTTTGGGCTCCTCAAACATGACAGAAACATGGCTCCCCTGGGACCTTCTTCTATTGGGTTGTCTTTGATGGCGCTTTGATGGAGCTTCATTTGCTGTGCAGATCTCCAGGGAGCTGCAAGAAACAACAAACCCTTAGCCTTTCAAAGTCATAGCCGTTCTCGCTGACCTGACAAACACAGATGTCAAGTGGGCCCTGCAGGAGTTTGACAGTTTGTCCAAAGAACTGTTTTCAGTGGAGGCTACAAATCTCTTAGGAAGAGGTTTGTCTGCCTGACCATTCAATCAATTGGCCAATCTGAATTAGTCCAGCCATCTTCTCAGAAAAGAATATCTTCAGGGATTTTTCAGATGAGTGAATATTCAACATTCTGTCTTTCAGCATTATCATCTACCTCCCCTTGTCCCTTCCGTAGAATACTGTTCAGACAGTTGGCTCCTGGGCCTCCAGGAGAGCAGGGGAGCAAAATCTTAATCCCTTAGCAGGATTTACTCCTCTCTCCTCATACAAAGCTGCTGGAGCATCCCTTAGAAACTGGCCTTCTTTGCCAGGAAAGGGGACTTCTTTGCATGACAATAAGGAAAATGTAATCCCTTACACCCGGGGTGGGGTCATTTTCTTGGCTTCTCAGGCTGATGGACTGCTGCCCTCTCCTCTTTCCTCTCCTCTTTGTCTTTCCCCAACCTCCAGAGCTGGTACTGGTGGGGGGGGGTTGGTGTGGAATATCGACGCCCAGTAACTGGGATGGAATTCCAACACTTACAAGATGGGTGTCTCAATTACCTGGTTTTGCTGAGCTTTGCTTCTTTATTTGTTAAAAAAAAAAAAAAACCAATTGTACTGGGTCGGTGGGCAAGTTATGAGAAAGTTGAAAGATGTAGTCAATGGGGGTCTCAGCGGGTTACGAACGCCGTGAGTATCCGTGAGGATGTGTGTTCGATCCCTGACCTCACTCAGTGGGTTAAGGATCTGGCATTGTCGTGAGCTGTGGTGTTGGTCACAGACCTGGCTTGGATCTGGCATTGCTGTGGCTGTGGTAGGCCGGCAGCTGCAGCTCCAATTCTACCTCTAGCCTGGTAATTTCCAAGTGCTTCAGGTAAGGTGCTAAAAAACCAAAACAAAACATAGTGAGTAGCACAAAGTAGATTATTCAGTAATATTGACTCATTCCTCCTCCTCCTCTAGAATTTATTCTTGGATGTTAACCTAATCTCAACATTTTTCCCAAAGCAGGGATTTCCTCTCTGACCTCCTGCACTGGTTACCCTCTGGGTGTCTCCTCCAGGCCATTCTCTGATGTCTGTGCCCTGTGAGGCTGAGCCTACCCATTCCCACCCAGGCTTCCTTGCCAGCTGACTTCAGGTTGGGTGTGGCCTGTGGTGATCATGGTAGGAGATGGAAGGTCAGGGGAAAAGGCTGGGATATTTCTGCGCAGCTCCTTTGCTGCTTTGGCACCACTCTAGAGTTGGAAGAAAGCCAACTGGAATGCTAAAGCTCTAAAGCTGCTGGAGTTCCTGCTGTGGCAAACAGGATCAGTGACGACTCTGGAGCTCGGGGATGCAGGTTTGATCCCCAGCCCATTACAGTGGGTTAAGGATCTGCTGTTGCCACAGCTTTGGTGTAGGTCACAACTATGGTTCGGATCTGATCCCTGGCCTGGGAACTCCATATTCCGTAGGGCAGCCAAAAACGAAATTAAAAAAAAAAAAAAGGCTGCAGCCCTTGCCAGCATACCCCTCCTCCCAAGCTCAGTTCTCTCTGGACTCCATTTTGGCACCTCTTTGTCCGTCATTCTGAGGCATAGATACATCCTTCTGTGGTTGCTAGCCTCTGGGTACCTCAGGTCTCTTGTTAGTTCCATTAACTTTGGCCCCATCTCTTGAGTTCCCTATAGCATCTTCTGGTGGACTCTCTGCAAGGAATTGTTTCCTGCTGACATCCAGACAGAAAATTGTCCAGAGGTCAGAACTCAATATTTATCTTTTCCCTCCCATTTTATTTCTTTTTCTTTTTTGGCTGTGCCCACAGCGTGCAGAAGTTCCCAGGTTAGGGACTGAACCCATGTCACAACAGTGACCCAGCCACAGCAGTGATAATGCTAGATTCTTTTTTTTTTCTTTTTTTACGGCCACACCTGCAGCCTATGGAAGTTCCTGGGTTAGGGGTTGAATTGGAGTTGTGGCTGCTAGCCTACACCACAGCCACATAATGCCTATCTGAGCCACATTTTTGACCTAAGCTGCAGCTTGTGGCAATGCCAGATCTTTTAACCCATTGAGAGAGGCCATAGATCGAACCTGCATTCTCATGGACACTTTGTCAGGTTTTAACCCACTGAGCCACCAGGAAAATCTTTTACTCCTACTTTATTTTTCTTTTTTAGGGCCACAGCCAGGGCATGTGGAAGTTCCCAGGCTAGGGGTTGAATGGGAGCTGCAGGTGCCAGCCTATGCTACAGCCACAGCAGTGCCAGTACAAGCTGTGTCTGCAACCTACACTACAGCTTGTGGCAATGCTGGATCCTTTTTTTTTTTTTTTTCACATTTTTTTTTTCTTTTCTAGGGCCGCACCCGAGGCATATGGATGTTCCCAGGCTAGGGGTTGAATTGGAGTTGCAGCCGCTGGCCTACACCACAGCCACACCAATGCAGGATCTGAGCCACATCTGCAAACTACACCACAGTTCATGGCAAGACTGGATCCTTAACCCACTGAGCGAGGCCAGGGATTGAACCCGCAACCTCATGGTTCCTAGTCGGATTCGTTAACCACTGAGCCACGACAGGAACTCCCAGTGCTGGATCCTTTAACCCCCCAAACTAGGCCAGGGATCAAACCTGCATCCTCATGGATACTGGTCAGACTCTTAATCCACTGAGCCACAGCAGGAACTCTTTTCGTTTGTTTTTTCACTCATTTTAAAAATAATGATGTACTGAAAGTTCCCCTGTGGCACTGCAGGTTAAGGATCTAGTGTTGCTGCAGCCATGGCATGGGTTTGATCCCTGTCTGGGAACTTCCATATGCTGCAGGTGCAGCCAAGGAAAAAAAAAGTTGTACTTCAGAATGGAACTAATATTTAGGGCCTACTGTATGTGGAGTGCTTGTACATTTTGTCACATGTATTCCCCTGCAACGACTTTGAAAGGAACATTCTATTACCCACATTTCACAGAGGATGGACTGGAGGTTCAGGGGAGTTCAGTAACTTGCCCTGGGTCTTATAGCCAGCAGTCAGCACAGGATGCATTTTGGTGTCAAGTAGGTTTGTCCTGACTCCAGCATTTGCTCTCTTTTCATGACATTCGCCTGTCATGGAGGAGAATTCTGGAAGAGGGAAGCTGGAACTATGGAAACTTTTTCCTTGGATTCCACAATTTTGCTAAGGGTTCGCTTGGAAAGAAACCGTAATGTTCACAAAAATTTCTCTTGTCCTGTTGTGGAGTAGCCGGGTGACCCTGTAGGCCACTAGATGGCACCAGTTCAGCGTTGAATGAAAGGTTTTCTCCGCAATATTTTTGTGGGCAAAGGGTGTGCCTGGAAAGTTTTGTTTATACCTTCACATGCAAATATGACTTTGATGTCATGAAAGTCCAAATGGGGTGGACTGTCAAGCTTTTCAAAGGTGAGTCTGTGAATGGGGCAGGAGGGGGAAGCCAGGAGGCTGAGAGCGCTATGGCCTCGGCCCCACAAAAGGTGGCAGTGTAGTGGGGAGAAGCAGCACCCAACCTTGAACACCAAACCAAGCAGTCTTGCCATTTGAAGGCCATAGAGCATGAGAGCTGGAAGAGTCTGATGAAGTCTTCTAGCCTAATCCTCCCATTACACAGATGAAGATACATTCTTCTGTCATTTTCTGTGCAAGTGAGTCCCAACTTACCCAGCTGCTCTAATAAGCAAGGAGATCTTACTCGCACAGGAAGCTATATCTAATCACCTGTGATGGAACACGATGGAGGATAATGTGAGAAAAATAATATTATATATATATATATATACATACACACACACACACACACACACACACACACACATATATATACATATATATGGGTCACTGTGCTGTACAGCAGAAATAGGCAGACATATAACAAAAAAATTTTTAAAAAAGACCCCACCGATGGGGCAGCAAAAAAAAATATTGGCCTTGCTATGACCAAAGATTTGAGTTCTCTATAGGATGTGACAGTCACTTATTAGTGCTGTGTTTTCCTGCTGGAGATACATGATTTAGTCACTCATAATGGAAAAGTAAAAATAAATGTAAATGTCTTCCAAGTTTAAAAAAAAAAAAAAGAATTGGCCTAACATCTCTTGCTGTGTGACCTTCCTGGTTTTGTAAGGCAACTAGATAAAGGGTGCAACTTTGCTCCCCTCTCTTTCTTTCTTTCTTCTTGTGAAATTCTCTTTACAAAGTTTTCAAGTTTTGTCTTCTTTAAATTTATCATTTAACGAACTTAAAAAAACCCCCTCATCCCAGGAAATATATTCATCTGGTTCAGAAACCAAAACACTATAAAAAGGCAACTAAGTTTTCCTGGTGGCCTAGTAGGTAAGGGATCCAGTGTGGTCACTGCTGTGGTTTGGGTCACTGCTGTGGCATGGGTTCAAACCCTGGGCTGGGAACTTCCATAGGCCACGGGCATGGCCTAAAACATAACAAAATAAAAAGGCAACCCATGAAAAGTCTCATTTCTCTTCCTTTCCCCATTTGCCTCCTCCTCCCACCCCTGCACCCATGAATAACCATTATTTTTATTACTTCTTGGGTACTCTTCTTGAGTTTCTTAATATAAATACAATCAAGTACAAATATGGAAAGGCTTCTTTTTTTTTTTTTTTCCCCATCTAGAAGTTCCTGGCTTAGGGATCAAATCCAGACTACAGCTGCAACCTATGCCACAGCTGTGGAGTGCCGGCTCCTTAACCCAATGTGCCACAGTGGGAACTCCACACAAATATGGAAAGGTTTTTATTTATGTCTTTGGGGGATAACTCCCAAGTCTCTCTTTCTTAGAGGATAGCAAAGGTGGATGCTGCAGGGCTTGGCAGCCAGGTGGAGGAAATATCCTGGAGGAAGTTAAGTTTCATCCTGCTTGTGTTTCCATCCTGATCTAAAGCCCCCACCCCCACCCCAAGAGGCCCCAAGTCTGCTCCTCCTTTTCTCATTGACATCTGCCTGGGAATAAAGGTCAAGATGATGGCAATGGTTGTTCCCACGTGGAAATGCCCTCTGAGGGCTTCAGAGAAACTTTTCTTTGATTTTTATTATCCTGACTGTGCTGATAAGGAGACCAACCCACCGAAGAAAGAAAGCAGAGACCACTGTCCATATCTCTTGGCGGGTCACACTCAATTTTTTTCTACCCACATCAGCTGGGGTTGCATTAGCTCCCAGTTAGAGTATATCCATGCTGGTCAAAGCTGGTCACCTGATGGCAGAGTCTTGTCCATTTGGAAGCCCTGGACCAATGAGTTGCAGTAAACATCTCACCCTACTCTTTACTGCCCCTCACGCAAATTCCTTGTCTTGCCGATAATTCTTTTGCATGTGATTGTGCCAAAGTTGATCCATTCTGGGACACGTGTATGACTTTGCATAGATAATAAAGCTCTTTTTGTTTATTTATTTATTTTGCTGAATAGAATTGCCATTACTTCATGAATTTCAGACATAAAGTCAGAAAGACCCAAGTGGAAGCATTTGTATCATCATGCTAATCCTGCTGAAAGGATTTGGAGGGAGTTCCCATTGTGACTCAGTGGTAACGAACCCGACTAGTATCCATGAGGGGTTTGATCCCTGGCTTGGCTCAGTTGGTTAAGGATCCAGCGTTGCTGTGAGCTGTGGTGTAGGTTGCAGACATGATTTGGATCCCCCGTTGCTGTGGCTATGGCTGTGGCCGGCAGCTGGAGTTCTGATTCCACCCCTAGCCCCTAGCCTTGAGTGCAGCCCTAAAAAAGAAAAGAAAAGAAAGGATTTGGAGCTGGATTCCTAGGGGAACAAAGGCCTATAGGTCAAAGTTATCCTTTCGACTTCTGATCTAACTGATGCATGATTAGTTCTTTGCTTGTTGTTCGTACTCTCTCAGGCAGAAGTGTAATTTAAGGAAAACAGGAAGAGAGAGAGTGTGTGTGTTTGTGTGTGTATGTGTGTGTGTACCCTGTGGGGAGTGGGAGTGCACCCCCACTTTCTTGGCTTTCCTCCCCTGGCCAGCCAGCCTGGCCTGCTCCCACTCCCTTGTGTCTCTGGGTCTTTTTGTCTACTGATGCCCTCAATCGCCTGGAAAGCCTTGTCTATTTCTCCCATTCAGTCAACAGAGCTCTAACAAGGGTGCTGGAGAATCTGGCTCTAGCCCTGATTCTGGCATTGATGCACAGGGTAACATTGCTCAAAGCGCTTGGCCTCTTTGAACATTCATTCCTGATGTGTGGCAGGAAATATGTATTGACTCCAACCGAGCCCACCTGGACAGTGGGAAGGACTGCCGAACCACATTCCCTGGGGGTAGCTGTCTGTCTGTCTGTCCCTCTTTCTTTCTTTTGCTTTTTAGGGCTGCACCCGCAGCATATGGAAGTTCCCAGGCTAGGGGTCAAATCGGAGCTACAGCTGCCGGCCTACACCATGGCTGTAGCAACGCCAGATCCAAGCTGCATTTGCAACCTACACCACAGCTCACAGCAATGCCAGATCCTTAACCCACTGAGTGAGGCCAGGGATTGAGCCTGCTGAGCCACAATGGGAACTCCCAGAGCAGGATTACTTCATGAATTCTGTCCATCAGCCATGCCCAGGCCAGAGCATTCAGAGCCTTCAGAGCCTTCTATCCCACAGTGACTGATCTCCTTTGTCATTTATTTAGCCTGATGCTGCTTGGCTAATTTATGGTCTGTTTATCTGTGTGTTTTATGGACTCCTCTTGTACATAAGCTCTTTTTCTGCTCCTTTAAATCCTTTCAATGTCCAATGTGATGCCTTAATCATAACTGGTTTGTTCTTTGTGGATTGACTGCTTAACTGAAGCTGGGATCTATGGAAGGAGACTTATTTTAAAGGGACCACCCAATGCAAGGACCTTAGATTTGAGATCATTTTCTGTCCCCTTTCATGGTGGAATGAAGACTGAATAACACAGTCGGAATGAATAATGCAGTGTGTCATGAGCTGGGAAGGGAGAAAAAAAGAGAATATCTATACATGTCATTTTCAATCATCTTGACTTGAATTGCCTGGTCTTATTTGGTCAAACAACAAAAGGTGAGGGAAAATGGTTAAACTTATTTCTTGGTTCTTTGAGACACAGTGACTGGCTGATTGACTGTCCTTTCTGCTCAGCAGAATTTGCTGGCTTCAGAGGCCACAGCCAGAGACTGAACTGAGGCAAATAGGATCACAGCAGGGAGGAAGCTGCAACCTGGCAACATCTTTATTTTTGCCTTGTTGGTGTAACCTTGCTCACAAAGAAGACATGGAAGAGACAAGACTTGGAGAGTGGGAGAGGAAAAAGAAAAAGAAATTCGCATGGTGAGGAAGGGCCAGGAGGACACAAAGGGACCAATCAGTTCCTGCTCAGGGAGTAACAAGTGTCCGTGGGAAGCACGGCTGGGCTTGCCCCACGTGCTGATTGAGAATGAGGACCGGCTGGGCTGCCTTCCTCCCAGCTCTACCCCCCAGAGTGAGGTCAGGGCTGACCCCTGCCTGAGTGATTCTCACACCCGGCTCTTTCCTCCACAGGCAACAAAGCTCCCCTCACTTATCTGCCTTTCCAGGGTTTTGGGCTCAGAGATCCCTTCAAGCCTTCAAGTCAGCGTCCTTCAGAGAAACAGCTACCAAACACTGGTCCCTTAGTATCCACATGGGCTTGGTTCCAGGATCCTGGTGAGTACCAAATTTGGAGGATGCTCAAGTCCTTTATATAAAATGACATGGAGCGTGATAATATGAGAAAAAGAATATATATATGTATGTGTGACTGGGTCACCTTTCTGTACAGCAGAAAATTGGCAGAACACTGTAAACTAGCTATGATGGAAAAAATAAAAATCATTTAAAACAAACAAAAAACAAACAAACAAAAAAACCAAAATGACATGGTATTTGCATATAACCTATGTATGTCCTGCCATATATTTTAACTCATCTCTAGATTACTTATAATACCTAATACAAAGTAAATGCTATGCAAATAGTGGTAAATTCAATGTACATGTTATGTAAGTAGTTGCTGACACAGGGCAAAATCCATTTTTGGTTTTTGGAACTCTCTGGATTTTTTTTTTTTCAAATATTTTTGACCTGTGGTTGGTTACATCCATAGATGCAGAACCTGCAGATATGAAAGACACACACACACACACACACACACACACACACACACACAGAGTGAGAGAGAGGAAAAAGATTTATTTTAAGGAATTGGCTCATGTGGTCATGAACATTGTCAAATCCAAAATCTGTAGGGTGAGCCAGCAGGCTGGTAACCCAGGGGAAAGTTGCAGTCCAACCCCAAAGGCAGTCTACTGGCAGAATTGACTTTTCCTCCAGGGACCTCAGTCTTTTTTCCAATTAGGGCCTTTACCTGATTGGACCAGGCCCACCCACATTATGGAGGGTCATCTGCTTTCCTCAAAGTCTTTTGATTTAAAAGTTAATCTTATCTAAAAAATACTTTCACAGAAACTTCTAGAATAATGTTGACCAAGTCTCTGGGTACCTGGCCCAGTCAGCTGATACATAATATTAACCATCACATCTAGGAAGTGAAGATGGTTCTGCGGCAGAGCTGACTTGGAGGGAAGTGACTGCTTCTTTTTCTTTTCTTTTAAAAATTTTATCTATCTATCTATCTATCCATCCATCCATCCATCCATCCATCTATCTATAGTTTCAAGCAGGAATACAAGCATAGGGTAAACAACTTGAAAGAACTAGAAATGTATCTAATGAAAAGTGAGTCTGCTTTCCTGCTTCTAACATGTTTCTTGGGAATTCTTTCAGAGATATTATATGAATATATAAGCATAGTCCTATAAGGGGTTACATACTGTACACACTTCACAGGATATACCTTGTTTTTCTCTTCACTTAGGAAAAATTGGAGTTTTTCTATGCCAGTGTGCATTCTTTTTATTTTATTTTACTTTATTTATTTTATGGCCACACCTGTGGCATATAGAAGTTCCAGGCCAGGGGCTGAATCAGAGCTGCAGCTGCCAACCTGTGCTATAGCCACAGCAACTCTGGATTCAAGCTGCATTTTTGACCTATGCCGCAGCTTGCAGTAATTCCCGATCATCAATTCACTGAGCGAGGCCAGGGATCGAACCCACATCCTCATGAATACTAGCTGGGTTCTTAACCTCCTAAACTACAATGGGAACTCCCAGCCTGCATTCTTTTTAATGGCCAGATAATATTCCACAATGTGTTTACTCAGTCTCCTAATGATGTATGTGTGGGCTGCCCCCAATGTGTTGTTATTGCAAACCATGTTGCAACAAACATCCTTACACTTGAAGTAGCCCTTTCCCTACTACTCTCCCTGATTTCCCCGATGCTCCCTGTCTCCCTGACACATCCCTATCCCTTTGGGTCACACCCTGCCTTCATCAGTTTTCTGCGTAGAGCCACTGCCTCTCCTGCAGGCTCAAGCTCTCACTCCAGTAAGAAGTTAAGCTCCCTCTGGTTTCCTGAGACTCGGCTCAATTGTGTGTCTGTGCGTCTTTATCCCACCCCAAATGGGGGTTCCTGCTTCTGAAAGATTCAACCAGGCTTGCTTTTTGTGGAAGAGAGTCTGTATATTTTTCTAAGCTTATTTCAGAGGCAGGAGCATTCAGATTCAAATTTCTTCTGGCACTTGGCTGTAGTCAAAGTGACGGAGGAGAATAAATTGCAGCCAGACGGGCTGCACAATCCTCCTGCCTGGTGGAGGGGTTTGTTGGCTGCAAATCCTGTCACCAGGCAGGCAGACCTCCTTATTGCTCCAAAGCGGTCCTATGGGAGACCCTGGTAGACAGTGAAGGCGGGGCTACCTCCAGGCTCTGGAAAGAAGGTTTGGCTCTGAGGAGGCTGGACAGTGTGCAGTCAGAGATGGAAGAGGTTGCAGAAATCATGCAGCTCAACCCTTCTTAGAAAAGATCAGACAGATCAGGAATTGGAGCTGGCTCTGGGCGGCATCCATCATCCCAGTGGTCCTAAACCTTCTGGGGTCAACAAACCCCTTGGAGAATTTTTTTTTTTTTTTTTTTTTTTTTTTGCTTTTTAGGGCTGAACCTGCAGCATATGGAAGTTCCCAAGCTAAGGGTCGAAGTGGAGCTGCAGCTGCCTAGCCACAGCCACAGAAATGTGGGATCCTTAGCCCACAGAGAGAGGCCAGGGATTGAACCTGCATCCTCATGGATACCAGTCAGGTTCATAACCCAATAAGCCACAACTGGAGCTCCCCTCCTTGGAGAATTTGATGAAAGCTTGGGCCCTTCTTCCCAGGGCAATAGACATAGGCATAGACACACAATATTTTAGATACAATGTGTGTTTTGGTTGGGATGGTAGAAGGGAGAGGGTATTTTGGGTTGAGTCAATTAAAATGATGCCTGAGAAACTTTTCCTCTTAACGTGCTGTACAAAGTCCAGGCACTAAGATCTTCTTCTCCAGGAGTGCTCAGACCAAAACATTCCTCCACTAACTTGTCTTTTGCTGGACTATTTTTTTTCGTTTTTGTTTTTGTTTTTTTTTTTATCTTTTTAGGCATATGCAATTTCCCAGGCTAGGGGTCGAACGGGAGCTACAGTTGGCCTACACCATAGCTAAAGAAACACGGGATCCAAGACATGTCTGCAACCATAGCTCACGGGAACACCGAGTCCTTAACCCACTGAGTGAGGCCAGGGATCGAACCCGAATCCTCATGAATACTGGTCGGGCTTTTAACCCGCTGAACCATGATGGGCACTCTTGCTGGACTAGTTTGAAAATCGTTGCACTTCTGGAAGGTACTGGCTGGACTGTGAGGCCTGAGTGTAGCCTCCTTTCCTGAAAGGAAACTGGTTTTCCCAGCTCACCGGGTGGATGTGCTTAAATTTACCATAGCTACTGGAAAGCGTCGTTCTCTTCAGACTGAGTGGCATGGGTCTAACGTGAACCAGCCACCCTACAAGTTTTGACCTGTCCCCTCTCTAGCTGGCCCAGTCCAGATCCTTTTGCCTCACAGAGAAGAGAACTGGGACCCATGGGTGCAAGATAGGAAAGGGACTATTTCCCCTCAGGGAGAAAGAACTATATCTCCCCACCGAACCTGAAATATATGTAATCTCTTTCCACTTTACCAAAGTATAACTTGTTCATTTTATAAAATAAATTAATAAATAAAAATAAAAATCAATATTTCCAACACTCAGTGTTTAATCAGAGGTGTTAATATTTTATATTTTTGGAGGATTTGCCTATTTGTTTCTTTATCTTTCTTTTTATTTATTTTTTGTTATAGTTGATTTACAATGTTCTGTCAATTTCTGCTGTACAGCAAAGTGACCCAGTTATACATATATGTATGTTCTTTTTCTTATATTATCTTCTATCATGTTCTATCACAGGTGATTGGATAGAGTTCCCTATGCTGCACAGCAGGACCTCATTGCTTATCCAATCTAAATGTAATAGTTTGCTTCTACTAACCCCAAACTCCCCATATTTTATATTTTGGTGTATGATTTCCCAAACACACATTGCACACAGACACAGATACACACACACACACACACACACACATATTTTGCACACTGTGATTGTACTATTATGCCTCCTGCTTCTGACTATTTCTCTTAAAGAAACGTAAGAACCTTCCAACAGCCAAAATGGTTCAATGGTGGAATTGGCTGCCTCAAAAACAATGGGGCCCCAGTGCTGGAAGCGTTTAAGCAGAGGTTTGACAGGGTACTGTAAAAGATTTCTGCAGCAGGGGAGCAGTTCGTCTGGAAGCTTTTTAAAGATGCTATGCACTCGAAGCCTTGGCAGAGTTTCCTCTGTGAGTTGCTGGAATCTCGGGCAGGTGGCCACCAGCTCCCTCCCTTCCTGGCTCTTCCTGGAGGCCCTCTTAGGCCAGACTACCAGAAACCAGCATTCTTTCCTGTTCCTCTGCCTGCATGGTTAGCAGCCTCTGGGTAACAGGCTTACATGCACTGGCTGTCATCAGTGGAACTTTTACTTTAAAGCAGTGACCTAATTGGTTCTTTTCTTAATACAAAAGAAAGGACATTCCATTTCCATTCTGTTGCCATTCTACTGTGGACACTTCGGGTTTTTCATTTAGCACTCCACAGACAGTTGTTTTGTGTGTGTGTGTGTGTGTGTGTGTGTGTGTGTGTGTATGTACCCATGAGTACACGTGCACATGACGTGGTGCAGAGTGAAGTTTTTGTAACCCAAATCGTCCTAGGGCAATTATTTCCTCATGCGCAAATCTTCTGGCACTGCCTTGTTCTTCAATAAGTAGGCACATGCCTTGGTTTGCAAATGGTTGTGTCCTGAGGATTTTGTTAGTAAAAGTATGTATCACAAAGGAATCTGGCCTTTATTTTGTCAACTTACTTTAATTTTCAGATTTTCAAGTTATGAAATATTTCAAGATATAGCAAAGTACAGAAAAATAGAATTGATTTCTGTGTAGCTCATTCACTTAATTGAATAAATGTATGACATTTTGCTATTTTCAGATTTCTTTCCTTTTTTTTTTTTGGCTGTTTTTTAGGGCTGTACCTGTGGCATAAGGAAGTTCCCAGGCTAGGGGTCAAATCAGAGCTGGAGCTGCCGGCCTATGCCACAGCCACAGCAGATCTGAGCTGCATCTGCGATGTACGCCTCAGCTTGTGGATTCTTAACCCACTGAGCAAGGCTGGGGATCGAACCCACATTGTCATCCATACTAGTTGAGTTCTTAATCCCCTGAGCCAAAACAGGAACTCTCAGAATTCCCTCTTTTTGTAGGAAATAAAATATTAAAGGCTGATACTCTCATTCCTTCTTGGTCCCTCCCTGTGGTTAATCATTCATCTGAAATTGTGTGTTTTTATAATTTGTGCATATTAATATGGCCATAAACAATATATTATACTGTTTTGTTTCTTTTTAAGATTTACTAAATCATATTGTAGAGAAAATTTGCAGTTTTTGTTTTTCACTTAACATTGATCGGGGGGTTCCTGTTGTGGCTCAGCGGAAACAAATCTGACTAGCACCCATGAGGACACAGGTTCGATCCCTGGCGTTGCGTTGCTCGGTGGGTTAAGGATCCGGCATTGCTGTGAGCTGTGGTGTAGGTCACAGATACGGCTCAGATCTGGTGTTTCTGTGGCTGTGGTGTAGGCCAGTGGCTACAATTCCGATTCGACCCCTAGCCTGGGAATCTCTACATGCCACTGGTGTGGCCCTAAAAGACAGAAAATAAATAAAATAAAATAGGTGCATAAAATTTAATTCCTGCCATCAAGAAAGTCTCATCCCAGTCAATAACAGACACAGGAACAATTTTATGGAACAAGTGGCAGAACCCAGTGCTGAGAGGGTCCAGAGGCAGAGCAAGGGCAAGATGAGATGAGAGGAAGTAGGAGACAGAAGGTCTTTAAAAGGGAAAGAATTTTCATGCTGAATCTTGAGGTATGAAACAAGATTGTTTCATGAAAATGAAGGTGGGGGAGTGAAAGTGCTTTCAAAATCCAGACTTGTGCCAAGGAAGAGGGGGAGAGAGTGGGAGAGACTGAGAGTTTGGGGTTAGTTGATGCAAACTACTGTATTTGGAGTGGATAAGCAATGAGATCCTGCTGTATAGCACGGGGAACTATATCTAGCCACTTGTGATGGAATATAATGAAGGATGATATGAGAAAAACAATGCATATATATGTGTAACTGTCACTTTACTGTACAGCAGAAATTGACAGAACATTGTAAATCAACTATAAGAAAAAATAAAAATAAAATTAAAAACACCCCAAATCGGAGTTCCTGTCGTGGCGCAGTGGTTAATGAATCCGACTAGGAACCATGAGGTTGCAGGTTCGATCCCTGCCTTTGCTCAGTGGGTTAAGGATCTGGCGTTGCTGTGAGCTGTGGTGTAGGTTGCAGACACAGCTCGGATCCTTCGTTGCTGTGGCTCTGGCGTAGGCTGGCAGCTACAGCTCCGATTCGACGCCTAGCCTGGGAACCTCCCTATGCCGCAGAAGCAGTCCAAGAAATGCCAAAAAGACAAAAACAAAAAACAAAAAACAAAACACCCCAAATCCAAACCAATCAAATATATCTATGTTAGGGGCTCACAAGCTTTGGAGAAACCACTGAGATCTGTGAAGCAGGTGGGATTTGATGCTGGGTGTTGGTTGCACGGGGATGGAGGAGCTGAGGTACTAAACCCGGGCTGATGAGACATCCAGAGAAGCAACAGAAAGAAGCGCCTTCTGACCACCCCGAGGTCAGAGGGTCAAAAGGAGTAGGTAGAGTTATCACAGCCAGGGGGCGGGGTCTCCCACGAGAGACTAGTATCACAGTGTGTCTGACCCATAGCACTTGGAGCTGTGGTGAAGACAGCTTTCCCTGAAGAAGCTTCCAGAGACAGAGGAGGAGGGCCAATGAGCAACCCCCTGGCTTCTTCCTTTCTCCCGTGGCTCCCTGGCCATTGGCTGAAAGAGCAAAGAAGGCATACTGGATGATAAGGAGATTGTAACCACAGAAGCTGGGGGGGAACTGGGAGGCAAGCAGAAGAGGGTGGGGACTTCAGGATAGGGACATCAGAGGGGAGGCCTCCTGGAGACTTTTGACAAAGTGGGGCTTCCCAGCTCCTTTGGGACCTCAGGCTCTGCTAAGTTGGCGCTCGGAATTCTGAGAAGGTCTTCTCTTCACTGAAACTAATATGGGTACTGCTCTTACTGAGACTCTAACCTGCCAACAGCAGGGACCATTACTAAGAGCCCTGTAGAGCAGCTTTCCTTGGGTGGGTGGGTCAGCCAGCCATATGGTGGCTGGGTGATTACATCAGGGCCCCTTTCATTAGGAAGGGAATAATGTTTTGTTTTGTTTTTTTTTCCTTTCTAGCTGTCCCAGAGGCATAAGGAAGTTGATGGACCAGGGATCAATTCCGAGCCAGAGCTGCAACCTATGCGACAGCTGTAGTGATGCAGGATACTTAATCCACTGTGCCGGGCAAGGGATCAAACTGGCGCCTCCACAGAGACAATCCAGATCATTAGCCCACTGTGCCAGAGTGGGAATTTCAAATTTTTTCTTTTTTTTTTTTTTTTTTCGGCCTTGCCTGAATCAAGTTCCCAGGCCAGGGATTGAACCTGAGCCACAGCAGTGGTAATGCCGCAACTTTAACTGCTAGGCCACCAAGGACTTCCTGGAAGGGAATAATGTTTCATTCCCACCAGAATAGCTAGCATTCTGAATATGGATTTGCCTTCTCCAGCTTTGACATGTAGCACCATCACCATCTATGAATTTACAGAATGCTTTGTACATCTAAAGTATCCCATACAACCTTACTTCTGACCAAGGAACTCATTTCAATAAGTAACGATGGGTTCAAGCCCATGGAAATCACTGTTTTTACCAAGTGGCCCCTTTTGGCTTGAATGATGGAATAGAAAGATACAGTGCTAATTGGGACTAACAACCTGAAATCCTGAGATTTTGCCTTATAGGATGTGCAATATGCTTTGTATCAGTGACCAAAACATGATGCTGCTTTTCCCGAAGATAGACCATAACAGGACCTAGGAATCAAGGGGTAGACTGGGAGTGGCTCCACAAATTATTACACTTCACCCATTTACAGAATTTTTGCCTGTTGTTCTTGCACCTTTAGAATCCATTGGTGTGGTGGTCTTAGTTTCTAACAGAGGGATGGTTCCATTTGAAGACGCCATAATGCTTCCATTGAATAGAAGTCGAGATTGCCACTTAGTTATGAACTAGTGTTGGAGTGACTGATCCCAATTACTGAGGAAGTTTGGTTGTGCCTCACAGTTGGGGCAAAAAGGACCGTGTCTGGAGCCCTGGGCATTCTCTGGGATGTCTCTTAGTAATTTCATGTCCAGTAATAGAAGCTAATGTAAAAATACAGCCACTAAGAAAGGCAGGATTCAGACTTTTCAGGAATGAAGGTTTGGGTCACCTCACCAAGCAAAAATTCAAGCAGTTGAGATAATGGCTGAGCACAGATTGAACATGAAATGGGGTAGTGGAAGAAGAAAGTCTTTTATTTTTATCTTTATTTTTATTTTTCTAGGGCCGCTCCCGCGGCACATGGAGATTCCCAGGCTAGGGGTGTAATCGAAACTGTAGCCACTGGCCTACACCAGAGCCACAGCTACGGGGGATTCGAGCCGTGTCTGCGACCTACACCACAGCTCATGGCAACACCAGATCCCTAACCCACTGAGCGAGGCCAGGGATCGAACCCTCAACCTCATTGTTCCTAGTCGGATTCGTTAACTACTGTGCCACAACGGGAACTCTGAAGAAAGTCTTAAATATCAACTATAGCCTTGTGATCAGTTATAGAAATGAGAATAGTGACAACTAACTATGCATATTTTCCCTTATTTATCCGTCATGATGTTCGTTCACTCAGGTATGTTGTGCATATAAACCGAGTACCCTCTTTGTTTTCTTACCTCTTCCTTTCCCTTTATTATCTTATTGTTGTATTATCTTTGTGGAACTGATTGTTTGTATTAAAAGGATCTGTTCTGTGTCTGCCTCCTTATCAGGCAGGATCCTTGAAAGAAGGGACCTTTCATCTGTACCTCAAACACAGACTGGGTCAGCTGGGCACGCCTCCTGGCCTGCTTCTGCTGCTTCTGCCCAGTGATGACCTGCCAACTACTTAGAATTCCCTGCATAGAAACAAAGGGTGAATTCAGCTTGGGGCTGTCACAGCCCATTAGTAACAATTATCACTTGGCTCAGTTATCACATGGCCCTTCTGGGAAGCCTCACAAGAGAGGAGTTAGGCATTGTTTAGGAAGCTGCTGTGAACCACAGAAAATAGTAATCATTCCATATATACATTTGTTTATTTATCATGTGTTTAATAAAATAGCTATTCATAATAATATTAATCAAATATCCAGTGCTGTAGATACAATGAAGACATAGTTGCACTCTAGTGGGAAATGATAATACTTATTATCATATCCTTGATTACCTTCAGGACATGGTGATAAGTGTTATGCCAGATGTTAGGGTATGGCTACAGAAGCACAGCAGAGTGACATCTAACTTCAGCTCCCTGGAAGGCTTCTTGGAGGAGGTGGTCATGGAGCTGAGGATGAGACCATCAAAATAGGATAGCTTGCCAGTGGGGTCAGGTTTTTTTAGGCACATTGCATGCAAGAAACAAGATCTTCTGCTAGAGAGCTCACGATAGCTTCAGCAGGGGGGTTTGTTTAAAGACACATGCAGGCAGGAATCATCCACGCAGAGGGGCCCTAGCATAGCTAAGCCTTAGAGTCTAAGGTCTACAGCTTTGTAGGTCCATCAGAATCATCTGGAAGGCTTGTGAAAATGCAGATTGCTGGGCCCTCACCTCCAGAATTTTCGGTTCAGTCAGATAGGGATAGGGCTGGAGAATGTGTATTTCTTTCTTTTCTTTTATCTTCTTCTTCTTCTTTTTTTTTTTTTTTTGCCATTTCTTGGGCCGCACCCGAGGCATATAGAGGTTCCCAGGCTAGGGGTCGAATTGGAGCTGTAGCCACCGGCCTACGCCAGAGCCACAGCAACGCAGCATCCGAGCCGTGTCTGCAACCTACTTCACAGCTCATGGCAACACCGGATTGTTAACCCACTGAGAGAGGCCAGGGATTGAACCCGCAACCTCATGGTTCCTAGTCGGATTCGTTAACCACTGAGCCATGGTGGGAACTCCCTTCTTTCTTCTTTTTTTTTTTTTTTTTTTTTGTCTTTTTAGGGCTGCACCCACTGCATGTGGAAGTTCCCAGGCTAAGGGTCGAATCAGAGCAGCATTTGCTGGCCTATGCCACAGCTAGAGCAACGCTGGATCCAAACTGTGTCTGCAAACTACACCACAGCTCACGGCAACTCCAGATCCTTAACTTACTGAACTCTGGATCCTTAACCCATGGAGCAAGGCCAGGGATTGAACATGTGTCCTGATGGACACCAGTCAGGTTGGTAACCATCTGAGATACAATAGGAACTCTGAGAATATTCGTTTATAACAAACTCTCAGGTGATGCTGACGATGCTGGTCCAAGAACCACATTTAACTTTTTTTCCCTTTTTCAGCCTCACCCACAGCATATGGAAGTTCCTGGGCCAGGGATTGAAATGGAGCCACATATGTGACCAACACCATAGCTGTGGCAACTCAGGATCCTTAACCCACTACGCTGGGTCAGGTCGGGGATTGAACAGGCATATTCAATATGCTGTGGGTGTGGCCCTAAAAATCCAAAAAACAAAACAAAACAAACAAACAAAAACCATCACAACCTTCAGGTGCTTTCTCATCCGAACAAATCTGAGCACCACTGCACTCTCTGCCATCTATTTAGAGATGTAAGACACATTGCGGGTGGGTGTCGATTTTCTGGTGGGGAGATTCAAGCTTTTGGCTTCCCAGACCCAGTTCTTTCAACTAGTTGCTGCTGAGACCCTGGTGGACTTCAGACCTCTGTTACTATCATGTACTGGGATAAGTATTCTGTGTCTTTTTTTTTTTTTTTTTAATAGCTGCACCTGTAGCATGTGGAAGTCCCTGGGCCAGAGACTGAACCCCAGCTGCAACTGTGGCCACGCCAGATCCTTTAGCTCACTCTGCTGGGCAGGGGATTGAACCAGTGACTCTGCAGTGACCTGAGCCATTGTAATTGGATTCTTCTTTTTTTTTTTTTTTTTTTGGTCTTTTTGGGGCTTCGGCAGAGCCTGAAATTTTCAGGCTAGGAGTTGAATTGGAGCTGTAGCCACTGGCCTATGCCACAGTGAGAGGAACGTGGGATCTGAGCTGTCTGTGACCTACATCACGGCTCATGGCAACTCTGGGTCCTTAACGCATTGAACAAGGCCAAGGATTGAATCTGCATTCTCATGGATGCTAGTTGGGTTCCTTACCACTGAGCCACAATGGGAACTCTCTGCAATTGGATTCTTAACCCACTGCGCCACATTAGGAACTCCTCTGTGTATTTTATTGGATGCAGTCCTCCATCCCTAATACTTAGCTCCTCTCTAGAGCAGTAATTTAATGTATTCAATTTTTTATATTTTAGTTATTCATTTTTTATGTATGCACGTGGTAAAAAATTCAAGCTGTATGGAAAAGCATAAAATGAAGAATTAAAATCTTTCTCTTCACTCTCTAGACAACTGACTCTCCAAGGGGAGTGCCATCTCCTGGGGGCATTTTGGAAAAGTTGGAGAGTGTTTCTCATTGTTTCAGTGATGAGAGGGCATTATTGGCATTTGGGGAAGGATTAAGAATGCTTATAATTCTGCAAAAAAAAAAAAAAAAGTAATTTAGTTGTATCCAACAGAAACTTTTAATCCTGGTGGATGTTCATATTAAAAAAATGCAATTTACAATGATCTAAGTCTGGACTACAGATGCTGTTAATGGCTATGTGGGTTGTATACTGTCCAACCTAGCAGATGCTATTCACATCATAGAAACCATAGATTTCAATATTTATTATGCCATTTTTCTGGCAGAGGGCAGTAAACTGTCTTAGCTTAACAAAATTAGCATAGTATGATAGTTTGTCCCCAAAATAAAGTATCTTGAGGAAGGAAATCCTTTTTCTAATTTTAATGAAAGTGACATATTGAATTTTTTTTTGGTAAAATTTGATTGAAAATTAAGAAAATGAGCTCTTGCCTGTAACAAGTATTTTGTAACATAGTTTAACTTGTCTTTTGAGTTTGTTTTAAAGTCTTTTTTACTGCAGACAACTTTTAAACAAATTTAGCAGAGTCAAATTTATTGTTTTTATTTTATTTTCTATGTTTATATCCTGCTTAAAGAACCCTTTCCTGGAGTTCCCTGGTGGCTAGCAGTTAAGGACTCAATGTTGTCACTGCTGTGGCTAGGTTCAATCCCTGGCTGGGGAACTTCTGCCTGCCATAAGCAAGGCAAAAAAAACCCCCAAACCAAAAACAAACAAACCCTTTCCTATGATATTGGAAGAGTAGATAATTTTTTATATGTAATTATGTAGTGACCCTTATTATTGGATTATTTTATTTCTAATTTTTTTTTTGGTCTTTTTGTCTTTTTTAGGGCTGTACCTGCAGCATATGGAGGTTCCCAGGCAGGGGTCGAATTCGAGCTGTAGCTGCCGGCCTACACCACAGTAATGCGGGATCCAAGCCACGTCTGCCACCTGCACCACAGTTCATGGCAATGCCGAATCCTTAACCCACTGAGCGAGGCCAGGGATCAAACCCACAACCTCATGGTTCCTAGTCGGATTCGTTAACAACTGAGCCATGACAGGAAATCCAGACTGTAAACTTACAAGCAGCTAAGATATATAATGTGTCAGGTGGTGTTAAGTGTCATGGGGAAAAATAAAACAGGGGCAGGAGGTGGGTAGTGCTGGGAGGTGTGCAATTTTCAAGTGAGTGTCAGGAAAGCTGCAGTAACATCTGAGCAAAAATCTGAAGGAGGTGAGAAGTGGGCTCTGAAAATATCTGGGGGATCAGTAGAGGGAACAGCAAATGTAACAGCTCTGAGGTGGGCATATGTCAGGTGTGTTGAAAGAACAGTCAGAAGGCCAGAATGAGGAGGGGATTGGGCCAGGAGGAGAGAAGTATGGTTTAATATTGGAGAGGCAAAGGGGAGATCTTGCAGAACCTGGTAATTAATCTATGGACTAATTTTTATCGTGAATGCACTGGGGAGTCATGGGAGGGTATTTCAGGTGGTTTATCTTGGGTGAAAGATGATGGTGGTTTGGACCATGGTGGAAGCAATGGAGATGGTAAGCAGTGGTCAGATTCTGGATGAAACTTTTTTTTTTGCCACACTTGTGGAATGGAAGTTCCCTGGCCAGGGAGTTTATATGAGCCAAAGCTGCAAACTTTGTCACAGCAGCAGCAATGCCAGATCCTTAGCTGGATCCTTTATCCACTGCCCCGGGGCCAGAGATCAAACCCCTACCACTGCAGAGACAACACTGGACCCTTAACCCACTGTGCCACAGTGGGAATTCCCAGATTCTGGATGAATCTTAAAGCCATGAAAATTTGTTGGTTATTGATTGTGGGATAAAGAAAATCAGGAATCACAGCTGACTCCAGTTTTTGGCCCAAGTGACTGGAAGGATAAGTTTGCCACTTCTCAAGATTGGGAAGACAGAGGCAGGTAGGTTTGGGGGTAAGATCAGAAATTCACTTTTGAACATGGTGTGTTGGAGATGACTTTTAGGCATCTAAGGGGAGATGTCTGGAATTCAGGAGGAGGTTCAGGCTAGGGGTATATACTTGAGAATCACATTCAGGTGCCTTTGAAGTCATGAGAACAGATGAAAGTATCAAGGGAGTGATTTGAATAAACAAAAAAGAAGAGGTCCATAGATGAATCTCAGGGTTCTCCAACAATAAGTCAGTCTGCAAAGGAGACTGAGGAGGAGGAAGGAGGAGAATCAGAGGAGACAGTGACCATGATGGAGTGATGGGAGGACTGAGGATTGACCTGGATGTGTGGAGGTCCCTGGTGACCTTTACGAGAGGGGTTGTGGTGAGGTGATGGAGCTTAAGAGAAAGTAGGAGGAGAGGAGGGCTTGGAACAGGTAGCATCGAGAACTCTGTAAAGAATTTTACTGTAAAGAGCGTGGCAGAGAAATAGGGTGAGTCTGGAGAGAGATGTAGAGTCATTAGAGGTTGGTTTTTTTTTTTTTTTTTGTCTTTTAGGGCTTCACCCACGGCATATGGAAGTTCTCAGGCTAGGGGTCAAATCAGAGATACAGCTGCTGGTCTACACCACAGGCACAGTAATGAAGGATCTGAGGCTTGTCTGTGACCTATACCACAGCTCATGGCAATGCCAGATCCTTAACCCACTGATTGAGGCCAGGGATTGAACCCGTGTCCTCATGGATCCTAGTCCTCATGGATCTCACTGAGCCATGATGGGAACTCCAGAATTTTTTTTTTAAGATGGAGAAATTTCGGAGTTCCTGTTGTGGTTCATTGGATTAAGAACTCAACTAGTGGAGTTTCTGTTGTGGCTCAGTGGTAATGAACCCAACCAGGATCCATGAGGATTCGGAGTGGCCTCACTCAGTGGGTTAAGGACCCAGTGTTGTCGCAAGCTGGATATAGGCTGCAAATGTGGCTCAGATCTGGTGTTGCTGTGGCTGTGGTGTAGGCCAGCAGCTGCAGCTCCAATTTGACCCCTAGACTGGCAACTTCCATATGCTGCAGGTGCAGCTGTAAAAATAAAAATAAAATAAAACACATACTGGATTTCAAGACAAGAATGTAAAATGTCTCAATAATTTTTTATATTGACTACATATAGAAATAATGATATTTTGGCCATATTGCATTAAACAAAATATATTTTACAAAATTAATTTCACATGTTTCTTTTTAAGTTTTAATGAAGCTACTAAAATATAAGGTCACGTATTGGGAATTATAGACTAAATTGCATTTCAACAATTCCTTCCTCCCTGACATTCATATGTTGAAGACTTAACTCCCAAATGTGATAGGATTTGGAGATGGGGCCTTGGGAGATAAGAAGGTTTTGATTGAGGTCCTGAGGGTTGGACCCTAATGATGGGATTAGTGCCTTTATGAGAAGAGATACCAGAGAGTTTGATGTCTCTCCCCACCACTGGGGACACAATGAGGTGATATATCTACAAGCCAGGAGGTTCTCATTAGAACCTGAACATGCTGGAATCCTAATGTCAGACTTCTATCCCCTAGAACTGGGAGAAAATAAATTCCTGTTGTTTGAGTCACCCAGTCTATGATATTTAGTTATGGCAGCCAGACTGTCATGTGGCTTGTATTTATGTCTATTGGACAACACTAGTCCGGAAGTCTGTAACTCCTACATACCACACTTTCAACATCATGTCTGTGAGAGGAGGGATGGCTTCCTGAACATTCCTTGGGGTGCTCAGGGTTTTAATCCAGCAGCTATTCAATAAGCATCAGCTTATTCAATAAGATGATTAAGTCATCTTCTTAGCTATAAGCAACACAGTCTTTGGCTCATTTGTACAGAAGAGGAACTTGTTAAAAGCATGTTAAGTAGCAATCAGAATATCTAAAGGGCAAAAAAAAAATCAGGTTTGGAAAGTATACTCAGGCAGACTGCATTGCCTAAATTCCTCTGCAGACTGATCTAGGGGTGATGCTTTTGCTGCCCGCCCCACCAAAGCCAGAGCTGGCTGCATGCTTCCAGACTCATGTGCTTTCACCTTAGGGTTTTGATTGGCTGAGTTTAAACCAGGAACTCTAGCTGCAAGGGAAGCTGGAAAGGCGTGTGTTTACTTTCCATCATCTGAAATGGAAAGTGGGCTGCTCTCATGAGAGTGGGATTCATCCTTCTAACATAGGAAGCTGTTTTCCAATGATGGGCTGCCTAAAAGAGTGACCAGAGTCCTTTACTGGAGTAACCTGAGACTCTGACATTTTGACTATGACATAAACAGAAGTTTCTGCTGAAACTCTCCAGACAGGGACTTCCTCCACAGGAGGCTCCCCAGATTGCCTCATGGTTCTTCTGGAAAACATAAAGGATAACAAACATTGATGTTATACATTACTCTATGCTGTGATTATAATTTCATTATGCCCTTTGGAAGTTCTCACATGATGTTTTAATACAGAGACACAGGAGGGCACTCTAACCAACCAGCAATAAAAAGTAAATGGTTTCATAACCTTGGAAGTTAAAAAAAAAAAAAAAAGACGTTGATCTTGTTGAATCTATTTTTTTTTTCCAGGTAGGATAACCAACTTTGTAGGAGTACCTAGGTCTCCTAGGGAATCTCACTTCTGACAAAGGCCTCCAAGACACACCCTTCACACTGTCAAATTTCTAGGGACTAAGATTTGAGTAACTCAGAACAGAGAATTGGAATTTTGACTCATAGGTTACTCATTGCCTCAACCATGGAAAAGATGGAGATGTAGTTCCCAAGGGCTCGTATCTAGAGGTCAACAGGCTAAATCAAACCAAGAGCAGAAGAGAGAGATCTGGTGGTGGAGACTTGAAGCCTGTTCCCAGGACTCAGGTTTCCCTCTCTAAAATGGAAATGATATTTGACTCATGTTTGTATAATTTGCCAGTGGAGAAGGAGAGTAGTAAGAGGAAGGAAGTACACATTTTGGGGTGCCATTTACCATCCCATAAAGTGCATTGAGTTTTACACGCAAAAAGTGAAGCCAGCCTGCCTCTTAAAGAATTAGAGAACACAGGAGGGACAAAGGGTGCTTCGTTGGCAGATGGAGTAACACAGTAGTGAGGATAGGTCAGAACAGGACCTGCTCCTCCAGGCTGGTTTCCCCACACAGATCTTCCAGGCGGGGGCCCTGACACTAGGGGAGGAAGGGGCTCCGGGCTGCTCTGGCAGTTTTCCTCCCCAGGCAAGAACAGGACCAGTTTCCCAGCGACCGCGGGGTTACTTGCGGTCGAAGGTGCAGTCTTGCAGAACCAGGTCTAGCGAGAACCAGGCAGGAGTCCTTGGCGCTTTCAACCTCTCCCATCCCCTCGGCATTCCCCGAGGGCTGTTGAGACGCAACCGCCCCCAAGTGGTCCCAGCGGAAGACTGGCGAGCGCCCCGGGCTCAATCCAAGCTCCCCTGCGTCAGGTGCTGAATCCGGCTCGCAGCCCTCGGTCTCGGGGTCCCTCGGGCGGAGTTGGAGCCAGCACTCGGGGGCAGGAGCAGGGACGCGCGTATCATTACAGGAAGGAGAGGAGGAAAAAAAAAGAGGAGGGAGAAGACGCTGCTGCTTAATTCCACTCAATAGGTCGACACTTGGCGTTGGTTACTGGTCTGAGACCCCCACGCTTGGCTCACCGTTCCTTTGAGGAATGTCCCCGGCATCCCTCTAGTCCTGCACCCCCAGGTAAGAGAGCGCTTACCACGTGGCAGGCGCAGCACTAAGCGCTGTCCCAGAGTAGGTCTTTTAATTTTTCCCCAAATTCCTAAGCGGCAGGAACTGTTACCATCCGCGTTCTGGGAAGGAAGGAATGGTCTTGGAGAAGTTGGACGGCTAGTCACTAGTTGCAGCTAGTGGCGGAGCGAGGACTGACCGAGAAGGATCTGAGCGATCCTGATGCCCAGACCACAGCCCGCAGCAACTCAGCTCTGCCTAGTTATTGTCCGATCACGACGTCTGCACCTGTCGTGGGCCTCGCAGAGCAGGAAGGCAGGAGGAAAGGGAAAAAAGAAGGACCACAGGGGGACCAGGTGGCTTTCGTCCATCTGGACCCTTGGCCCTGGGCGAGGAGAGATCAGTTCCGGCGCGGGGTTGGCTTTGCGCCTGGGAGAGGATAACCTTCCTTCTCCAGGCGCGGGGGGAGCAGCGGTTTGGGGTAATGATCCCCCTTGGGCAGCAGGGTCGAGGGGAGAATCTAGGGTCCGGGAGTGGACACCAGGAAAAAGTGTGGTGGCAGGAGCCCGGCTGCTGGTGGAGCTGCCTGGGGAGAAAGCAAGGCAGCGCGTGCGGAGAGTCCACGCAGTGGGTGTGTGGCGCTTTCATTCAAACTTTGGGGAGTCTTTGGTTCGGACGTCAGCGAAGGTGTGACCAATCAGAGTCCAGGGACGGGAATAAATTATGCAAATCACCATCTGGCGATGGGTCAGATGACTCCAATACTTTAAAAAACTACCTCGCCGGGCAGCTCGCGCTGTGGCAGCTCGCGCGGTGTGACAGTGGCAAGCCCAGGCTTCCCGGGCGGGAGGCACAGGGAAGGGCAGATCTGGTTCTGGTTCAAGCCCTTTCACACTCACTCCACCACCCCGCTGCTCAGTTTAGCCAAGTTTTCATTTTTCACCTTCTCCACCTTCAGCTGTCTAAGGCCACCACTGTCTGATCCCACTTAGGGTCTTAAGGGCTGGGACTGCTGGAAACTTCGAGAGGTGGTTTTTTTCTTTTTGTTTGTTTGTTTGGTTTGGTTTGTTTTTTTTTTTATCTTCTTAAAAGTCTCATTTTGTGGAAGGGGGTGAGGTGGGGAAGAATGCGAAACTCAATTCCTCTGCTCTGCCTCTGGAGCGTCTATTGCTGTTTTGCGGCGGAAGGCCCCGCACTCCCTGGTCCAGAGGAAAGGTTGCAAGGTAACGTGCACTTATTTTTATTACCACCCCCACAACTTCTTTCCTGCGCCAAATCCCCTCTGTCTCGCCCACCCTTCTTCAGTCTTTCCTCGATCCTGTGCCATCCTTCTTCCTTTCCTCCTGCACTGTCCATTTGGTCTTCCTAATTGGTCTTGCAGTTCACTTGTTCCTCAGCACCTCTGACCAGGGCATCCCCAGCCAGGCATCCAAGAGGCCACAGGCTGGTGGGTGCGCTCTCCAGCGCTCACTCTCGCCCCACCCCCTTGCCGTTATGTGGTTCCCTTATCGGTGCTGTCCAGTCAGCAGAGTTGGCTGCCAGCAGCTATTTCACCTTGTCCTTCTCTTTGAACCTGGGGTTTTTTGGGGTCAAAAGGCTGTTAGAAAGAGCGCTGTCATCTGTTGCCCCTCCTTCTAAATCTCAGCATAGGTGTTTTGAAGGGTAAGGTATTAGGGTAGCTGGCTCTGGTTTGATGAATGCTTACCGGGAGCATTTGGTGAGTAATTTGTGCAGAGAAGCTGCTGGGCTTCTTCCCCAGGGTGCTAGCCTTCCCCCAACGCTCTTTCTAGCCCTTGCTCTTCCTCTTTCTACTTCTTTTCCTAACTGCCAGCTTTTCTTCAGAGTTCTGCATGACAGTCTTTTCTACTGAAGGAAGCCTACCCTGGAGGAGTGAGTGTAGGTCACTCAGCGGGAGTACCAAGTAGTTAAGCAGAGGAGAGTGGGGGAATCCCTGAACCACACCCCGTTATTTCATCTTCTACTATTCTGCTGAGGTTGGGTCAAATGATGTTGATCCATGTCAGCTTATGTGTGTGTGTGTTTGGGGGGATGTAATTTGAATGAATGAAAAAAACTTGCTGCACTTCACATGTTCTTAACTCTAGTGCAGGTGAACAGGGTAGCTCTCCTGCAAAATGCTAACATTCCTTCCAGCTTCTGTGTTCCGCTATTCTGAGTATTTGGTGGGGGGGGGGGAATTTCATTCATTCAAAAACATATTTATTGGAGTTCCCTGGTGGCCCAGTGGGTTAAGGATTGGGCGTTGTCACTGCCGTGGTGCACGTTTGATCCCTGGCCCAGGAACTTCCACATGCTGTGGGTGCTGCCAAAAAAAAAAAAAAAAAAAGAAAGAAAAAAGAAAAAGTATTTATTTGTCAGGTATGCTTCTATGAGTAGGAGATACAGCAGTGAACTGAACAAGTGTAAATCTCTGCCTCCACAGAGCTTACATGTCAGGGGTGGGAAGACAGCCAGTCAACTAATTAAAGTATATAAATAGTGCTTAATGTTGCAGAGAAAAATAAAGCAGAGGAGAAAGGTACAGGGGGCTGGTGGGAGAAGGTGGTGTGGTTTTAATCTGTGGCCAGGCTTCCCTCACTGAGGGAAGTAACTGAGGGAGGTAAGAGAATGAGCCTTGACAAGTCATGAGATCCAGAGGCTGAAGGACTCAGGCTAGAAGTAGTAGTAGGAATGAGCTAGAGAAATGTGAGGTTGGAGAAAGCCAGGTACTAAGGTGAACCTTTTATGTCAGTATGTGCGTTTATCCAGGTCGGTGCCAGGAAGCCAGCAGAATCCCTTTCCTTTTTCCCCTAAACTTCCCATCTGATCTGAGTGGCTCTCTAGGTGGAAATTGGGAGACGTTGACCAGTTGTGTCCACGGTTCAAATTTCTGCCAGTTGGGGCTTTTGTTCCTTACTTTAATGACAAGGTTCTGCTCATGTGTATTGAGGTGCATTTTCTGGAACCTTATCCTTTTTACATCTGTTATCCTCCCCCTTGTCCCCTTCACCACCAACTTCTCCACCACTCTGGTCTCTCTTTCCGTGACTCCATTTGTTTTTTTAACTCCTGGGATGGTCATTTGGTAACTTTTCCCTTGATTTCTGGGTAACAGAGGTCTTTGATTTTTCTAATTTCCTAGCCTGTTATTAAGGGATGGGATCCTGGATGTTTGGAAGAGTGCTAAAGGGGTTCCTTTAAAACCTTCTGACATAGTGTGGTGATGACGATACACCTAATGTTAAAAGGCCATAGGGACCATCAGGGACATTGGCTGCGTTTTGGAGTAGGGTCATCTCCTGTACAGCACTGCATGTACACAATGGATCTGGAAGGAGAAATTTTGCTGCTCTTAGGAGTTTTTTCACGGCTTCAGTAATTTTCTTAACAAACTAGAAGAGTGTCTGGCCCAGGTCTGGTTCTGCAAGGAGCACTGAGGATGCTTGAGGTCTTGGAGTAAGTGCTGGAATCAAGGTGGAAACACTAGGAAAGCCCATTATATAATAGGTCAACAGTTCCTTACCTCCAATTCCAAAATCTGAAATCTTTCAAAATTGAAAAATTTGTTCAGTAATTTATTTGGCAGCAGACCTAGCTTTACATGACCTGAATTCTTGCTCATTTGGCAACAAAAAGTGACCTAAACTGACAAGAGGGTTTTTATAATTTTTTTCCATTGAGTCCAAGTTGTCTTGTATTTCCCTGCAGAAATAGTATTTGTCTGTTTAATGAATGGGGAATACCTCAGACTCTGCTAGGGGTGTTACAAAATACACGGTGTGTATACCGTAATCCTTTTCTAATACCTTAAAGTTCCTGAATTCTACAACAAAACTGGCCCCAAGCATTTGAGGAAAAGAATTGAGGATCCATACTTTGAAAGTAGTAACTTGAGGGAAAGAAGGAGGACCTATTTGGATAGGGAAGAGGAAAGAAAAGCAAGAGAGGAGTTCTTGCTGAGGTGCAACAGGATAAGTGGCATCTCTCTGGAGTGCTTGGACACAGGTTCAATCCCAGGCCTGGCACAGTGGGTTTAGGATCCAGTGTTGTGTCGGTGGCTCAGATCTGATGCCTGGCCTGGAAACTCCATATGCCTCAGGGTGGCCGAAAAGAAAAATAAAGGAAGAAAAACAAGAAATAAAAAGGAAGAAAAAAGAAAAAAAAGCAAGAGAGACATTCTTTCAGATTCTCCGTAATTGCTACTAGTGGCTAAGTGGTACTGTTACTTTTTTTTTTTTTCTTTTTAGTGCCACGCCCATGGCACATGGAAGTTCCCAGGCTAGGGGTCGAATCAGAGCTACAGCTACACCACAGCCACAGCAATGTGGGTCCAAGCTGCATCTGCGACCTACACCCCAGCTCACAGCAGTGTCAGATCCCTGACCTACTGAGCAAGTGCAGGGATCAAACCTGCACCCTCGTGGATACTAGTTGGATTTGTTTCCTCTGAGCCACGATGGGAACTCTGAGCACTCTTAAATATTGATGAAATGTCCCTCTTATAACGTCTTTGCAACTCTTCTGGGAAGGGAGGAAGAAACATTCAGCAGATGTAAAAACTGAAACCCAGAGGGCTTAAGTAATTTGCTGGAGAGTGAACTAGAACTAGACCCCGGATCCCTCATCACTGATGCTCTGTTCTTCCTCCCAGATGAGCCCCACAAACCCAGTGATGTGCCAGCTGCTGCCACCCCCCCTGTGAGATTTAACCTCCGAACCTCTGAGGACCCAGAGCATGAAGGCTGCTACCTTTCCCTTGGCCACAACCAGCTCTTAGAAGACTGTGGCTTCAACGCAACAGCCAAAACCTTCTTCATCATTCATGGATGGACGGTGAGCCCAGGGGAGGGAGTTCCACGGCTTTGCACAAGATCTGGTTTCCTTTGTTTTGGTCAATTGAAAGGAATACTGGTGCTTCCAGATTCGTCTCTCTCTCTCCCTCTTTTCTTGTGGGCTGCTTGTATTTCAGACAGCTGTGAAGAATGTAATGGGCACTTCATGGAGGGGGCAGTCTGGACTCCAGCAGGGTGGTATTTAATGCTGGCACAGAGCGGGCTTTCAGAAAGTGGCTCTCCTGAGGGCAGCAGCTCAGCTCCACTGGCTCTTAAGGAGCCCTCTAATTACACTTAATTACATTGGTCAACCACTGCCTCGCGGGGGCCATCGCTCCATAAGAGCTGAGCTGAACTGAAGCATCTTGACTGGCTTGGAGAGTCTGTGAGGAGCCAGCTGGCCTGGATGCCTGGCCCGGGATGGCTGGCCCTGGTTGGCATGGTGCCCTCCTGTTTGCATAGAGATGGCTCCATTTAAAGGCATTGGGGTCTTTATGTGCCCTAGCTGAGCAGTTCACATTGAAAAGCCCATGACAAACTTCGACAACAAAAAAAGGCTTTAACGCTCAGCCTCAGAAGCTTTGGACCAGCAAGGGATTTAGTCATTCATATAATGGCAGTCTGTAGGAAAATGGCACTATTAAGTGAGCAGGTTTCTGCCTGGGCTAATTGGGAGGGGACATTCCTCCTCTTAATGATGAGAAATTCATATCCGTTACATGCTTCTGGGGTCTTTAGGTCTATCACCAACTGTTGGGGTCAGGCCTGGCAGGGGTGGGTGGGACTGTGTGGTATGTAGGCACCCACCTACCTAATGTAATTGAAGAGATGATTAAGAGTCTGTCCACCCGTCCTCACCCCACAGCCTATGATTAGAATCATGCATTCGAACCTTTTAAAGGCCCCCTGTCAAAATGTAAATACAAACTGCCTGCAACTTACAAATGGGTTGTATTCCAGAAAGTTCTTTTGTAATCTGTTTCGGAACTTGGAACAGCAGTTTCCCATAGAAGCAAGATTGTAAATGGCATTCGGGTTCCCAGGCCAGGCACAGAAAATCTATTTATCTAATAATGTACTTGTGGATGGGTTTACAACTGGACCTAGTCACCAGTTATACTTTGTTTCTGTGGGAAAATGTGTTCCGAGTTCTAATTTGGGATTCCAGGGACAGATCTGATGGCAGAATGATGGCAGAGATGGGTTGTGGGAAGGGGTCATTTGTTAACTCTGCGTTTCCCTAAAATACAACGTCTCCCTGCCTCTCTGAGAGAGAAACTAATTCTCCAGGGCAACCCTTCTCAGTTACCTCTGAATAATGGACCAGGCCACTTACTTCCCTGACTGTGACAGGGACTCAGGCTAACCTCAGACCAGCATCGCCACCAATGTTTATCTCATAGTAGCCCTATTGGTCAGTGGGACAGCAGCAGAGGATACCAGCTCTGAAAGTTTTGAAGGGAAAAAACAGAGGTGTACAAAGCAATGGTAGGAGTTCCCATTGTGGAGCAGTGGAAATGAATCTGACTAGGAACCATGAGGTTGCAGGTTTGATTCCTGACCTCACTCAGTGAGTTGAGGATCTGGCATTGCCATGAACTGTGGTGTAGGTCGCAGACAAGCCTCTGATCTTGTGCTGTTGTGGCTGTGGCGTAGGCCGGCAGGTGTGACTCCAGTTCGACCCGTAGCCTGGGAACCTCCATATGCCTCAGGTGCAGCCCTAAAAACGAAAAAAAAAAAAAAAAAAAGCAATGGCAGACAAACATCTATGCAGTAATCTTGCTTGTGGCTGGCCTCGATCATGTGCAAGTGTTTGATGCCTGGGCAGCCAAAGTGAAGTTTCCATTAGTGGCTGGGGAGAGGGTCATGGAATTGAATTCTGTATTCATTAGGATTTCTGAAACCCAGAAGGAGAATTTTAAAAAAGGTCCCGTTTTCTCTGCAGATGAGCGGCATGTTTGAAAATTGGCTGTACAAACTCGTGTCAGCCCTGCAGACAAGAGAGAAAGGAGCTAATGTTGTGGTGGTGGACTGGCTCCCGCTGGCTCATCAGCTTTATGTAGATGCGGTCAATAACACGAGGAAAGTGGGACACAGCGTCGCAAGGATGCTCGACTGGCTGCAGGTAACGGGATCAACGGGATCAACGGGATCATGCTCTCCTTTTATGAGCTTGACTTTGAACCTGAACCCTCTTAAGAAACAGAGGTCAGACTGTTACAGTGAACTTCAGGGGTCTGAGAATATCATTGAGAGTCAATATTTTTCAACTGAATTAAGTATTGCTTGGAATATTTGGAAGCTTAGACTTTTAGAAAGCTTTCTAATTATTGACACATGTCTGGATTTTTCCTGCTACTTTACTTGCGGGAAGAAAATTTGCCTTCTGGGCTATTACTTGCTGATGCCCTCAGGTTAGGAATGGCCCAGAGCCAGGACCAGCTTTTTTTTTTTTTTTTTTTAATTTGGTCTTTTTAAGGGCTGCACCCATGGCATATGGAAGTTCCCAGGCTAGGCGTTGAGTTGGAGCTGTAAGCCTACAGCCATTACAGTGCCAGATCCGAGCCATGTCTGTGACCTATACCACAGTTCAGAGCAATGCAGTGTCCTGAGCCTGTCCGGTTCGTTACAGCTGAGCCGTGAAGGGGACTCCCCAGATTGTAATCCTAAATACCTACTGAACTCTGCTCTTGCTGCTGAAATGTGGCTGAGCTGAATGTGAGGAGGATTGGGTCAAACAAATGCAGCCTAATGCCGCTAATAAAATACGTGTGGAGGGAGTTCCTGTCCTGGCTCAGTGGTTAACGAATCCAACTAGGAACCATGAGGTTGCGGGTTCGATCCCTGCCCTTGCTCAGTGGGTTAATGATCTGGCGTTGACGTGAGCTGTGGTGTAGGTCGCAGACATGGCTTGGATCCCGAGTTGCTGTGGCTCTGACGTAGGCTGGCAGCTACAGCTCTGATTAGACCCCTAGCCTGGGAACCTCCTATATGCCACGGGAGGGGCCCAAGAAATGGCAAAAAGACCAAAAGAAAAAAAAAATTGTGGAAAACAGACCTTGAGGTCTTAAATTTACTTTTTATATGTTAATGATTTGCCTGAGATCAGTGGACTTAATAAGAGGCAGGGGTACACTGGCAAAGTGACCTCATTATCTGGGCAATTCCAGCATGACTTTCCTTTTATTTTTATTTTATTTTAGCTTTTTTTTGCCTTCAGTGTGCAGTAGTTCTCCAACCAGGGATCGAACCCGAGCCACATCAGTAACTAGAGTGATAGCAGTGACTGCCAAATCCTCAACCCACTGAGCCACCAGAGAACTCCCTGAACTTCCTTTTAAAAGCCCAGGGAATCTGATGAATTCTGGCAGAATTCTCGTTGGATTTCTTAGTCCTCCGCCTAAGTTGTTTTTGTTGAACTTGGGTCCTGAGCCATGGGGTCAAATCTGCAACTCCTTACAACCCCAACCCTCACTGCCAAGTGCCCTATAAAGGTCCAATGCTTCAACTCAGGGCTCCCAAGCAGGCTTGTGGTAAGGAGGGTGGCAGCACCTGGGCCTAGCGGGCAGGCAGGGAGCACGCTGTTGCAAGCTGTGGCTGGCATTTAGTCTCTGGTGAGTCCAGTGGCTTTGACCTCCACGCTGCCACACCTCCCCTCTCCGCCTTGGGTATGGCCAGAAAAAAAACAGAAAGTTCTGCTATGTAGTTTCTGGTCATAACCTCTACCCTGCCCCCAGCACTTGGCATTTGAAATGCCATCAAGTCCTTTTCACCTCTGCTCACCTGGCTATGTCCCATCCGCGTTGCCCTGCCAGCAATGCCAGCCATGCCCCGGCAAGTCTCTGTCCCAGCTCCCACGTATCCTTCCCGACGTGATGGACTTCTTGAATTGTTGGCTCCCCTATGGGCTCAGGACCAAACTCCTAACTCGTACATGTCTGTGACTTCCAGCAGGGGAAGGAGGATTTTTCTCTCGGGAATGTGCACTTGATTGGCTACAGCCTGGGCGCTCACGTGGCTGGGTACGCTGGCAACTTCGTGAAAGGCATGGTGGGCAGAATCACAGGTAAGTCTGCTGCCTCCACTCACAGGACCATGGCCTCCCTCTGTGCTCCAGTCCCCGGGCTTTCCAGAACCAGAGGGATCCCAGAGGGGCAGCATAAGGGAACCAGAGCGGGTCAGCTTTGGAAGAACCCTGCTGAACATCTAGTCCAAGGCTTTTCAAATGTTCTTTTTCATCATGGAGCCCTTTTTTTTCACATTGAACTTGTGCAGGACCCCAGTACATGAAACATGGGGTGTTCTGGTCAAGTCTGAGTGTTTGCAGGTATTGTTAGCTCTGCTGTTTGGCCTTCCCCTACTCTGGGGGGATCTCAGGGTCCCAGAGCACCAGGGAGCACTGTCTAGTCCAGCAGGTGGGGAAACACCCAGGGGCAAACAGCTAAGACTCAAGGGTGGAACTGGGGTGGATCCTGGCCTGCAGGCTTCTGGCGCTCACCTCCAGTCCCTGCCTGTGATGGGCCAGGACCTCAAGGGAAAGGAATGCGTGATGGATTACAGTTTGATTTCTGCCTCTGGTTTTCATCTACCAACACCCTCTTTCCAGTGTTTAGTTGGCATATTAATTAGCAATAATTACCTGTTTATTTTATTTTTTAATTTTAGATTTTTAAAAAAAGTTTTATTGAAGTATATAGTTAATTTACAAGGCTGTGATAATTTCTGCTGTACAACAAAGTGACCCAGTTGTACATATACACAGATAATTACTGATTTAGAATGGGGGGGATAAAATTCAATAGAGTTTTCCACCTTATTGAATTTTTGATATGAGAGTTTGATTTAAATCATTACATCATTTAATGATTGTGAAAAGCGGGAAGGATTCTCTTTTCCATTGTGGGGCCCCTTCAAACGCATGCACAGGCTTCTTCCAGTAGGAAATTGGTGGCAGATTTGTTGCCCTGAACTTTGGTTCTCCTGCCAGCACTCTTTTATTTGTCTCCCGGCTGAGCTTCTCCCTCACCTCCAACATATTAAGGGCCCATCTGGTCACCCCAAAGGAAAGAGGCAATGGTTTCTTTCCTGGCAATGTTTTCATTTTGAAACAGGGCTCCGATAGAAGGGAGTCATTAGCTAAAGAATGACTGAGTTTCAGATTTCAGCAACAAGCTAAAGGGATAGATTTTAAAGATATACACAGGGAGTTCTCATGTGGCTCAGCGGGTTAAGGATCTGACATTGTCACTGAAGTGGCTCGGGTTGCTGCTGTGATGCAAGTTCCATCCCTAGCCTGGGGAAGATAAAAAGATAAAAATATATATACATTTGTGAGGTTTTAGTAGCCCTTTTCCAATCATTATCCCTGGACTTAAGTCTAATGAGCACACACACACACACACACACACACACACACACTCTCTCTCTCTCTCACTCTCCTTTGGATCCAACTGTTTGATTCAGCATAGCTTGAGAGCTTTCCTTTTTTTAAATTAAAAAATTTTATTTTTGGAGTTCCCGTTGTGGCTCAATGGTTAACAAATACGACTAGGAACCATGAGGTTTCAGGTTCAATCCCTGGCCTCACTCAGTGGGTTAAGGATCCGGTGTTGCCGTGAGCTGTGGTGTAGGTCACAGATGCGGCTCGGATCCCACGTTGCTGTGGCTGTGGTGTAGGCCGGCGGCTACAGTCTGATTAGACGCCTAGCCTGGGAACCTCCTATATGCTGCGGGAGGGCCCTAGAAAAGGCAAAAAGACCAAAAAAAAAAATTATTTTTAGTAAAAATTTTACAAAAATAAGCATAATGAATGATCGAACTTATCACTCATGAGTAAGTGACATGGTTTATGATAATTATAATGTCACCTAAAAATCATATCCATTTCAGAAATATACATTATCTAAAACATGCATTAAAACACAGATGTCTGAAGGAGGTAGAAATCATTATATTACTGCTTTTCTTTAAGAAAGTTTTAAAAACTTTTTTTATTATAGCAGATTTGTCCATTTCTGCTATACATCAAAGTGACCGAGTTATATGTTTATATACATTCTTTTTTGAGAGCTTTACTTTTGATTATCAAAACAAAGAGTCCTGAAGTGTCTTAGGGCAGTGTTTGTGTGGCCACATGTGGCTGCTCATTAACCCACGTGACTGCTCATTAACCCATTGCCTTTTGGCCTCAAGCCCCTCTGGGTTCTATTGTCTGGATGCCTCCTCCTAACCCACAACGAGAGAGGCTTGATGTTGCAGATCCCAGGCAGCCGTGCGCACACTGCAGCACACATGAGGCCCCCACCAAAGTGCTGAGCCAGAGTGTCCTTGGCAACAAGGACAAGCTGCAGATCCTCCTTGTCCCTATGTCTAAGTCTGAAATGAGATGGGGCTAGTAGGAGGGTTCCAGTTCTTTCCTCCTGCCTGTCTGGGTGGGAACGGCTGAGATGCAGGCTTCGAGGGCAGAATGCTAATCAGTGCTCTGTGCTGTCTGCATGAGCATCGGCTGGCATGTCCGGAGCACAGCCCCTTCTCTGAGGGCTTTCTCTGTGGATCGGGGGCCCAGGGTGAATGTGACAGGAAGCAGTGGCCTCTGTCCAGTTGCCAGGCAGCACCTCAGAGGGTATTTGGCTGACCTGACACATGCTGCTGTGCATGTCTGATGGGGGAGGCCTGTACCCTTTCCTCTCCCCTCAGACTTCCCATGGGTCTGGGAACCTGGTGGTCCTACTGGTAAGAGGACCAGAGACTGCAGTTTGTGTGGGGTCCTGAGGCTGCTGTGCATAGGAGCAGCAAGTTCTTAGTCTGGGCCTGCAGGGGATACCTGAACCCCAGTCTTGCTTGGATCAGAGACCTGTGGACTGGGGTCTATTAGAGTTTTACCCTTGAAGGCTTCTGAGGGAATTCCATGATGTAGTTAGGAGGAGGTCATGTATTTCTAGTTGAACTTGTGTCTTGTTAGTTATAAACAAATAAGCAAGCAGATGTTTTCATTCATTCAAGAAATAGGAACTGGAATTTCCGCTGTGGTGCAATGGGATCAGCGGCATCTTGGGAGCACTGGGATGCAGGTTTGATCCCCAGCCAGGCACAGTGGATTAAGGATCTGGCATTGCCGAAATTTGAGGCTCAGATCTGTTCACTGGCCCAGGAACTCCATATGCTTCAGGGTGGCAAAAAAAGAAAAAAAAAAGAGGAACTAAATGTGCTCTCTTGGCAGGCTGTGGGCTACCTAACGTCAAATACCCAATGTATGACAGGTACTTTATGCCATCTCTGGGCACAGGGGTCCTTGGGGCTTCCTTTAAAGGTGGGGAGACTAGGACTTATTTACACAGTGAGTAAACAAGGGGCTCAGTATCTCACACCCTGAGTGGCAGAGCTGGGATTCAAACCCAGGTGATGGGATTCCAGAGTCTGCACCTCCCTGCTGCACCATGCTGCTGCTCTCCTGCCAGGAGAGGTGAAGTACCTTGCAGGGCAGCAGGCTCTGTCCTGCTAGGCCGGAAGGCAGAGGATTTCCTGTGTGTATGCGTGTTCACAAGAGTGTATGTATGTGCACACATGTGTGTGCATGCGCTGTTCCATTTGCTGGACAGAACACCTTTGGAGGAGTTTGAATGGAAGAATTGGTCATCCTCCATCTTCTCTTTTTTTGGAGGGCAGCCTTCCCATTCATAGTTAAAAAATGAATTGTGCAACTTTTCCCCAGAGTCCATGGGCCCTGGCTATGTGTCAGGCAGGGTCAGTCTGGGGAGGTGAAGGCTCAGCCTGCCTGCCAGCCAGCCTTTGGAGAAGCCCCGTCAGCTGCCTGCATTCCTCCAGCCCAGCTTGGTTTCCATGGCACTGACCGTCTGGTGGAGACTTTTGTTCAGCAATACAAGAGCCCCTCTCTTATTGGCTGCAAAGCAAAATGTTCCTCTTCTTTCTTTCTTTTTTTTTTTTTCTCCAGGGGACATAGTGAGAGGCAGAGAGAGGCTGCCTGTGTCAATTCTGTGGTCAGACCCTAAAAAGGGTCATCGTGGGCTATTCTGGGAGGCCATCTCTCTTTTGGGTCCCCAGCTAGAGATGAGCCCCCAGGCCACCTGAGCTCCCTTTCTGCCTCTGTCATTCATGCATTTTTCTAAACTTCTCCTGGAAACTATTTAGAGTTTCAATCTCTCTCACTTCTCATGAATAGTGAGTTCCTCCAGTTTACTGTCCACTCTGGACAATAGCTTTGCTTTTGTTTATCCTAAAATGACTTCCTGGTTCCATCGCCCTGGGGTCTGGGGAACACGGTTCTATTATCCATCTCTTGCTTTCCACAACTCCGTTCTTGGTCATACTTCCTCCCTACCTTGGTGTTTCTAGATCTGCATTTCTCAACCTCAGATTTATTCACATTTGGGTCCAGATGATGCTTGTGTGGGAGCTGACCTGTGATTGTAGGATGTTTATCACATCCCTGGCCTCTACTCACTAGATGCTATCAGTGTCTTCTCTCTGTCTTCCTCAATGGTGACAACCAAAAATATCTTTGGATATTGCCAAATGCTCCCCCACCCTGGGGGAGAAACATTCCTTCCAGTTGAGAACCACTGTTCTAGACTAAGCCAGTCTCCATCCTCTGATGCATGTAACCTTTTCTTAACTCTCTCTGCATCCTCTCTCTGTGCCTGTAGAGCAAACAACGAGCTTCTAGGTTGAGATGAAACTGGCTCCCATAATTACTTGGTAGCTTGGTGATGGTAGCTAGTGTTTACATTGATAAGCACTTACTCCATTCATATCTCACATGAACTTTGTGAATTAAGACATTCAGCTTCCATTTTCTAGATGATATTGAAGCCTGGAGAAGTTTTTCAAAATCTGGTCCACAGACCACCTGTTTTTAGGATCACCTGGGAAATAAACCTATATTTCTGGCCTCCACACCTGCCATCAGAATCTCTTGGGTCCTAGAGAATTTGCATTTTATGCTTTGACAACTCCTTTTTGAATGGCTTCACGTGGTGCCCAACCTAAAAGGTGGTGAAAGTGCCTCTTATAGTTGCCACTATCTTCCCACTTCCCTGCCCTGCCCCCTCCCCCAGCACACATACCCACAGGTCACCTGGGGCTAGCATGTCCTTCCACAGTTTTTCATAGCTACCCAGTGGAATCTGAATTTGTAAGAGATCTTCCTGCGTTTCAAATGCAAGAACCAGTGTTCTCTGTGGTGCTGCTTGCCTGGCCAGTACAGAAAGTTCTCAGGCACAAAGGTTATTCCTTGTGGCTGCAAAAGAGAGGAATTCTGGAGGCCTGGAATATGGATGCTCAGAGTGTCTGGGGTACCCCTCTCTCACCATTCCACCCCTGGACCCAATTCATCACTAAATGAAGGGGAAGAATAATTTGTATTTGGACAATACAAATAGCTCAGTTTGAGGAGACTGAGTCTTCCCTGCAGAAGATGCAGGTAGCTTAGTTATCCTGTTGAAATTCTGCTAAAATCAAGGCTGCACGGCGGGCTCTCAGTGGCGGAATAGGTGGGTTGAATGGCTTGGTTTCAGCCAGCCTGAGTTCTTTCTAGAACTGTTCCACTTCTGACAGTGTGTGGTTCCTTGGATCCGTGTATTGGTTGAACCTGGTGACCAGTTTACAAAGTCAGCTGAGTTGCCAGGACCGGTGAAGGCTTCAGAAGAAAACTTAAGTTCCTCTGCGTTAGGATTCACGGGTGGGGGACAGTTTCATTCTGTCCCAGGTGCACACTGAGCTTTCCATCAGGGCTTGGCGCACCTGACACAGCTCGTCTTGGCTCCCCTTCCTGCTGTAGGTCTGGATCCTGCTGGGCCCATGTTTGAAGGGGTGGACATCCACAAGAGGCTGTCCCCTGATGACGCGGACTTTGTGGACGTCCTGCACACCTACACGCGCTCCTTTGGCTTGAGCATCGGGATTCAGATGCCTGTGGGTCACATCGACATCTACCCCAACGGGGGTGACTTCCAGCCGGGCTGTGGACTCAACGACATCTTGGGGTCAATTGCATATGGAAGTGAGTTCCTTATTTTTTGTTTTGGCTCAATTATTACATCTCTTCCTAAATCAACCAGAGCTGTTAGCGCCTGGTACTGAGGACATCCCGATGAAATTATTCCCACTTTCGCCACAGTGGCCCTCCAACACTGTTTATGCTCAAGTGCCCCTTCCTGCAAGCCCATTAACAGCCTTCCCATGGTCTCCACTGTGCTTTCTTATGCTTTGAGGTCACAATTATTATTGACTAACTTCTTTTTATGGTAAAAGAAATACATGTTTGTTGGGAGCAAGCGTTGTAGAATTGCATAAAGTAAAAAGCAAAAATGTCCCCTCACGTCCCATGCCCACTTCTACCTTCACGCTGGAGGTAGCTTACATGAACATTTTGTGTGTATCCGTTCTGTCTTTTTGTTTTGCAAATTCACTTGTGTGTGTGTGTGATATTTTTCAAAGTCACATTGTTCTGCAACTTTTTCACTCCAAACATATTATAATGTATTATGGACATTCTTAGACATCAGAGTTCATAGATCCACCTAAGTTATTCTTTTTTTTTTGGCCACCCTGTGGCATATGGGAGTTCCTGGGCCAGATTCGAGCTGCAGCTGTGACTTACCCCACAGCTTTGGCAACGCTGGATCCTAAACCCATTGTGCTGGGCTGGGGTTTGAGCCTGTGTCCCAATACTCCAGACACACTGGTCCCTTGTGCCACAGTGGGAACTCCCTTCAGTTATTCTTTTTAAAGGTTGTATAATACTGTTTAGCATGGATATACTATAATTTAGTTTTTATAACACTTTTAAAGAAGTAAAGTCAAGATGCTTGCTCCATTCACTTAAAGTCTATCTTTCTGAAAGTCCAAGCCTATTTGCATCAGCCTTGGGCTGAACTGAATTTGCTGCTGAAACTAATGGGCTGGATGTCTTTTGCTCACTGCCTTGCATCGTGGCAGGTTTTCTAAGTCTTGGCTCCTAGGCTCTCTCCACTCTGATGCTCTGCTCTTTGGATGTTCCACTTTGTCCTTCAGTCCTAAGTTGCCCTCTTCCAATGTGCTGATATCCATGTAACCTTGCAGGGCTTGAGGGTCTGTGACATTGGAAGCTTAGCCCTTAGATGATGGCATTTCTTAAAGCTGAAATGTTAAGTGTTAGTGAGGAGGTGGTAGGGGGGGCTTTGCCAAATTTTTCTTAAGGTCCCAGGATTTACTGGCACTATTGGCTTTAGCCTCTGGTTGCAAGAAATAATGATGTACTATGAATCAAAAAAATCCAAAAGATGCTCCTAACTGCAACTAACTGACTGCAGGATGCAGAGAAAATAACTTCACCTATAAGGACATTTGGGTTATAATCTATCATAGAAAGGACTGGACTAGAATGAGGTTGACAAACATTTTCTTAGAGTCAGCTAATCAGTATTTTAGGCTTTGCAAACCATATGGCCCTAGCACAGAGGCAACTGGAGACAATAGTAAATGAATGAGTGTGGCTGTGGTCCAATAAAGCTGTAGAAAAATGGGGCCAGCGTGCAAGCTATAGCTTGCTGAGCCTTGGCCTAGATGGTGTTTAGTGTCTGATCCATTTCCAGCATTTCATGACTGCATAACGCAATTGTGTAGTGACTCTTACACACAACTGATCTCTCTCACCCTGTTTAGTGCTTGTCTTGTGCATTCTCTTGCTCTTAATTATTGTGTGCATATTAGTGCTGTCTTCCCACCTGGAGGACAGGCAGTTTGGTAGCAGGACTGTCCTTCAGTTCTTTTTTTTTTTTTTTTGCTTTTAAGGCCACACTCGCAATATATGAAAGTTCTCAGGCTAGGGGTTGAATTGGAGCCACAGCTGCCGGCCTGCGCTACTACCACAGGAACTTGGGTTCCAAGCTGCATCTGCGACTTACACTGCAGCTCATGGCAACGCTGGATCCCTGACCCACTGAGTGAGTACAGGGACCAAACCCACATCCTCATGGATCCTAGTAGGATTTGTTTCTGAGGCGCCACAATGGGAACTCTGTGGCCTTCAATTCTAACAAGAGCACATCACGAGACGTGTATTAATAACAACACAAACAAGCATACTAACGGTAACATGAAAAGTGCTCATTGCTCTGACCTCTGTGGCACAATGGGCTCAGCAGTGTCTGGGGAGCACTGGGTTACAGGTTAGATCCCTGGCCCAGCACAGTGGGTTAGGGATCTGGCATTGCCACAGCTGGTTTAGGTCAAAACTGCAGCTTGGACCTAATCCCTGGCCTGGGAACTCCATGTGTCATGGGGTGGCCAAAAAAAAAAGAAGTGCATGTTACAGATGAATTATGTACAGGGCTTACTGATCATGTGGGTGGACCCCACGAAGCAGCTCATCCTAACCATCTCCAACTCCGCCTCCCCTGCAGCAATCACAGAGGTGATGAAGTGTGAGCATGAGAGGGCAGTGCATCTCTTTGTTGATTCCCTGGTTAATCAGGACAAGCCAAGCTTCGCGTTCCAGTGCACGGACTCTAACCGCTTCAAAAAGGGGATCTGTCTCAGTTGCCGGAAGAACCGTTGTAATAGTATTGGCTACAATGCCAAGAGAACAAGGAATAAGAGGAACAGCAAAATGTACCTGAAAACCCGGGCGGGCATGCCTTTCAAAGGTAACCTCAGTCCCTGCCCTCATTGCCCTCAGGAAAGACCTTTGCCTTTTTCCTCCTTCTAAATACCACATTGTCCAACAGGGCATATCCCACAGTTAAATGAAATCATTGCAGATCAGATTATGTTGTACATGCCCTAGGGAAGTTAATCTTTAAAAATAAATGATGGGAGGGAGTTCCCTGGTGGCCTAGTGGTTAGGGATATGGCATTGTCACTGCTGCGGCTCGGGCCGCTGCTGTGGTGTAGGCTCCATACCTGGCCCAGGAATTTCTGCATGCCATGGGTATGGTCAGAAGAAAAAAATGATGGGGATTCCTTTTGTGATGTGAGTCATCACCCTATGATCACAATATCAATATCTTAATTTTCTTTCTTTTTTTATTACTCAATGCATTTTATTACATTTATAGTTGTACACCAATCATCACAACCCAATTTTACAGCATTTCCATCCCAAACCCCCAGGTCATCCCCTTATCCCCCAACTGTCTCATTTGGAAACTATAAGTTTTTCAAAGTCTGTGAGTCAGTATCTGTTCTGCAAAGAAGTTCACTGTGTCCTTTTTTTAGATTCCACATGTAAATGATAGTATTTGGTGTTGGTGTCTCACTGTCTGACTGACTTCACTTAGCATGATAATTTCTAGGTCCATCCATGTTGCTGCAAATGTCATTATTCCTTTCCTTTTAATGGCTGAGTAATATTCCATTGTGTATATGTACCACATCTTCTTGATCCACTCCTCTGTCGATGGACATTTAGGTTGTTTCCATGTCTTGGCTTCAATATCTTAATTTTCAATCTTGCCTTTAGCTTTTCAAAGCTGTCTCATATTTGTTTTTTCTTTTGAACATCAAAATAACCTGAGATAGGACCAACAGTGCCTCGAAATGATATCTTGCATTTTTATAACATGTTCTAAAACCATAGGGTATCATGGATAATGTGGGTGTTATTTTACGTATGAGGAAGTTGAGGCTCCAGAGGTTATTAATACTGTGGTCCTTAAATTCAAGGTCATAGAGCTAGAAAGTATCTAGGTCAGAATCCCCAAAGGGTCCTCCAAACCTCAGGTTCAGGGCTCCTTCTTCTATACTGTAGTGACCTCTTGGACCATCAGACAGAATGAGATCAAAGGGAGGCTGGAGATTGGGCTGGACCAAAAGGAAGTCACTCCCTAAAAACTCACTGTTCTAGGTGAGTCAGTTTGGGCCTAAGATGACAAGCAAGGCTCACAAATGTCTTTGTTCTACTGTCTCTGCAGTTTACCATTATCAGATGAAAATCCATGTCTTCAGTTACAAGAACATGGGAGAAATCGAGCCCACCTTCTACGTCACCCTTTACGGCACCAATGCAGACTCCCAGATTCTGCCTTTGGAAATGTAAGTCACAGTCTGGGTTCAGGGCAGAGAATGAGTTGCTTTGAAGAGGAGTAGAGGGCAAGAGTGTGCAAACAAGTATAGGAGAGTGTAGTCTTTGTGTCAGGGTGGAGCTGGGTGGTTCCTCTCTCCTGCTTCACACTCTCCATGGACGGAGCCCTTGACTCAGAATATTTCCAGGAGGGAAGCTCTTGGGGATGAATCAGTAGCGTGAGAATCTGCTGGATTGGCTGGATAGAAACTGCTATTTCATTTCCGTCGATGCCTGATTCCTGAGGCTTTGGGAACCTTGCAACTTGATAACCTCATCCCTGGCCCGTTTCTCATGATCTGTGGGAGGGGCACATAGTCACCTGCACACATCTGTTGCACACATCAGCACTGTGCTGAGTAATGCTGGATTGCAGAGTAACATCATCAGGGTACCTGCTGTCGGGGCTCTGCGGCTAGTGAGGGGACCAGGCTTGTACCCACACACTCATGCACAGATGGGGTGAGGTAGGCTCCCCCAAGTGCAAGGTGACAGGGGCAGGCAGTAGGAACATCTCCCCGAGTTCCAAGGGAGATGGGTGCCTGTGGGCTGAGAGCAAGAGAATACTGTTGAGCGGGGATATGACTTTGTGCTTTCTCACTTCTATTCTTTCCTGGTCCTGTCCCTCCAGGAAGAAGCCTGAATGGAGATGGGCAGGAATGGCTTTTTTGTGTGTCTTTTCAGGGCTGCACCTGTGGCATATGGAAGTTCCCAGGCTAGGGATTGAATCGGAGCTGCAGTTGTTGGCCTAAGCTATAGCTACAGCAATGCCATATCTGAGCCGTGCCTGCGACCTATACCACAGCTCTCGGCAATGCCAGATCCTTAACCCACTGAGTGAGGCCAGGGATCAAATCTGCATCCTCATGGATACTAGTCAGATTCTTATCCAACTGAGCCACAAAGGGAACTCCCAGCGATGGCCTTTGGTCTTTCATTCTTTTTATTTGGTTTGCTTGTCTTTTTTAGGGCTATGCCCGTGGCATATGGAGGTTTCCAGGCTCGGAGTTGAATCAGAGCTGTAGCTGCTGGGCTACACCATAGCCACAGTAACGCAGGATCCAAGCTGCATCTGTGATCTACAGCACAGCTCATGGTAATGCCAGATCCTTAACCCACTGAGCGAGGCCAGGGATTGAACCTGTATCCTCATGGGTGCTAGTCAGATTCATTTCCGCTGAGCCACGTTGGGAACTCCAGCCTTTTTTTCTCATTTAAAAAATTTTTATTGGCCTATAGTTGATTTACAATGTTGTGTTAACCTCTCCTGTATAACAAAGTGATTCAGTTATAGGCATATCCATTCTTTTTCAAGGAATGCCTTGGATAAGAAGCTGGATTGCTGTGGGCAATGTTATCTCTCTGTCTATGTGGAGCACAGCTGAGCGTCTATCCTGGTCCTACTGGTGTGACGTGGAGGGCAGAAAAGGGAGGGAAAACCTCTTGCATTTGTCTCCAGTCCATGTGGGACAGGTGCTGCCACTGTGTCATTGTGCATGGTGCCCAAGTTTTCTAGGTGGCAGGGGACTGAGACCAACTTCCCTTTCTCTTGGCAGCGTGGAGCAGATCGGGCTGAATGCCACCAACACCTTCCTGGTCTATACCGAGGAGGACTTGGGAGACCTCCTGAAGATCAAACTCACCTGGGAGGGGACATCTCAGTCCTGGTTCAGCCTGTGGAAGGAGCTCCGCAGCTATCTGTCTCAACCCCGCAGCTCTGAGCGCGAGCTGAATATCAGGCGAATCCGGGTCAAATCCGGGGAAACCCAGCGGAAGTAAGTGTCTCATCACCCTTTCTATCCCGGGTTGATGGTCAGCGTCCTTTCCTTTGCTGAGCACATCTTCCATCTTTCCATATCCAGAGCACATGGGCAAAACCTCAAACCCTTTGCAAGGAAAAGTGAATTCCAGATCAAGCCTTCTGTCAACTGTCGTGCAGCTTGTGCTCTGATTGCAGACCCTCAGTTGAGAGGGCAAGTGGGGGATAGAGCCCAGCCCTGGTTTCACTTGTTAAGCCCTGTGCTGGCCTGGAGGAAGAGGGTCTTATCCTGGACAGGGATTTTTTTTTTTTTTTTTTTTTTAAGAGCTGCACCTGCAGCATATGGAAGTTCCCAGGCTAGGCATTGAATCAGAGCTGTGACTGCTGGCCTATGCATCTGCAACCTAAATCTCATAAAGAAGTTTGAATGGAACAAAGTGACTTTTTTTTTTAAGGCCACACCTGTGGCATAGGGAAGTTCCTGTCAGGAACAGCTTGTGGCAACGCTGGAATCCTTAACCCACTGAGTGAGGCCAGGGACCAAACTCACATTGTCATAGACACTATGTTGGGTTCTTAACCCAGTGAGCCACAACGGGAACTCCTCCATTGCAGTTCTTCATGTGTCCAGTTTCCATCCAATACCTGTGACACAGCTTGGCCGTGTGGAGAGTGGATGCTTGAGTGGCTTGTCTGAGTGATTATGGACTAGGATCCATTGGAGTGTGTGGGGGAAGGGTGCCAGCTGAGGGGAGCTGTTAGCCCCAAGTTTCTGATCTAGATAATTGTGTCTTTTTTCTTTCTCTTGGTGCTTGGAAGTGCAGCTTGTACCTATGTGCTGTAGCAGAAAGAGGATCATTTTTGTAAAATATTTCAAATCTGATAAACCCCTAAGAAGTAACAAATGTGACCCGTTTCTCATGTAGGTTTCAGATATTCTAAAAGGTAAAACATTACAGATAGTCTTGAAGCCTCTTAGTGCCCTTCCCCGATTCTCCCCTTTCAAAACCAGATGCACTAGTCTTCCAACATTAACTAATATTAGTGTGTTTCCCTCTTCATGAGTTTTATACCCATGACAATGTATAGAAACTTCTGTTTGTACCCATGGATAACTTATAGAATTGTTTTGGATGCTTCTGAAGGACATTTGCCTGGGCCTTGTTAACATTTCACAGCGCCCGTGTAATGTAATCAACCTGGCATCTGAGTTTCTGGCCGCAGCCCCCTTCCTTAGAAGAACAAAGTTAGCTGATAAGGGGGACTGCAATTGCCACAAGGTTACCCATCTAATTACCTCTTTGGTGCCAGCAGAAGATGCCTGCTTGAAAGTCGGAAAAAACGGCCCTTACTATAAATCATTATTGTTAACCTAAACACTATTTCTAGTTAAGGTTTGAAGTAATTTGACCGCCGCTTCGCTTTTGCACCCCTGCTTATGCATGCGCACCCCCTCCCAACCTGAATATAAGTTTGCCTTTATAAACGTGGTCCGTTTCTTTGTTCGGGGCTTCACGCTCAAGCCACTTTAAGGCAGTGTGTGGCCCTGGCCAGTAATAAAGACTCCTAATTTGTTTTTTCCTGTGTGGAGTGGTCTCTGTTCTTTTATGGCAGGACACTTCTGAAGTGTCCGAGTGGACATATCCCTTTAAAAGTTGCTTTTCGGAGTTCCCATCGTGGTTCAGTAGGTTAAGAACCTGACAGAGTATCCATGAGGATGCGAGTTTGATCCCTGGCCTTGCTCAGTGGGTTAAGGATCTGGCATTGCCACAAGCTCAAAGATGTGGCTCGGATACAGCACAGCTGTGGCTGTGGCGTAGACTAGCAGCTGCAGCTCTGATATGACTCCTAGCCTAGGAATTCCACATGCCACAGGTGTGGCCTTAAAGAAAAGATTCCATTTTTTTTTTCCATTCAACATTGTTTATGATATTTAGCCAATACGTACAGATCTAGACCATTCACATTTAACCCCTCCTTGTACAAACAATAGTTTCACCATCGTTCTGCTGAAGGTTTAAGTTGCCGTATTTTTTTTTTTTTTTTTTTTTGGAGTCACAAATAGTGCTGAGGTGAATGAACATCCTGGGACACTTTCCTTGTGTATGTGTGTGAGGGCTCCTTTGGGGCGTGTTAAATCTTTGGGTTATAGTATATGTATTCTCCAAATGGACTGGCCATTATGAAATCTCTCTCCAAAGAGGTTGGACCGATTTTTAATCTAAGCCACAGATTAAGAGCTCCCTTTTCCCCTCCTCCTCCCTTTGGTTGACATTCTTGCCATTCTGTTGGGCGTGAATTGGCCCCCTATTTTTGTTTTAATTTGTATTTCCTGATTGCGAGTATAGCGAGTGTTTATGGACTGTTTGAACTTCTTGGTAAAGTTCTGAAAGCTGTTCTGAATGTGGCTTTTGTCCTGCTGCTGAGTATCAAGTCTATTGGTCACAGGGTCATGTGGACCACACGCCACTGAGCCTGGGGAACCCCTGTGATTTGGCTGTAAGTTAGAGCTGGAAGGGTTATTGGATCACTGATTCCTCCTGTGATATTGGTTTCCACTTCCTGAATCTTTGATGCTGACTAACAGCTGAGTTCTAGTTACGCTTGTCCATGGGTATTTCTGAACACAGTGCTGGACCTGGAGTTCCTCCATTCAAGGAGCTTACAGTCCACCATAGATAGAGGAATCCACAAGCTAAGCAAGGCAGGCTATGATGTGTGACAATGAGACAAAACCTTCATTATTAACGCCATGCCATAAGAAGTAATGACAGGAGTTCCCGTCGTGGCTCAGCGGTTAGTGAACCCGTCTAGGATCCATGAGGATGCAGGTTCGATCCCTGGCCTTGCTCAGCGGGTTAAAGATCCGGCGTTGCTGTAAGCTGTGGTGTAGGTCGCATATGCGGCTTGGATCCCTCGTTGCTGTGGCTCTGGTGTAGGTCGGTGGCTGGTGGCTACAGTTCTGACTGTTGGACCCTTAGCCTGGGAACCTCCATGTGCAGCTCTAAAAGAAGAAAAGACCAAAAAAAAAAAAAAAAAGGAAAAGAGAAAAAAGAAGTAATGACAACAACAAAAGCTACATTTATATAACATTATGACTTTTTGTTAAACTGGGAGTTCAGTGGAGGCTTAGATTAATGAGGTCTTGGGCCATCAGGAAGGCTTCAGAGAAACAATGCCTTGGAAGTAGGCTTTTGACTAGACAGAGGTGGAAGGGGTGATATTAAAGGCTGCATGAGCTGAATTATGGAAGTCATCAAAGCAAGACCCTTTCAGTGTGCTCATAGCATCACTGGGTGGGGCTGAAGGGTTTTGAGTCATGGTTGGCATGATGGAAACTTCTTTTCTCCTTGTTCCATCCACCTCGGATCCAGAAAGCAGCATCTGGCTGATGCACAAGCATGTACCTCTAGAATTTTGGCTACACTGGTGGTTTCTTTTTCTTCCTAGATTGACTTTTTGTGTCGAAGATCCTGAGAACACCCGCATAGCCCCTGGCCAAGAGCTCTGGTTTCGCAAGTGTCGGGATGGCTGGAGAATGAAAAATGAAACCAGGTAACTGGGGACTTTCTCAGAGTTTCAGTCAGTGCACGTCGATGGGTCCTTTAGGGTTGGGTGGACATGGGACTGGGCACTGGGGACAGAGCAGTGAACAAAACTAGAGAAAAGTCTTGTTCTTTGTGAAGCTGACCTTCCTCTGGAAGGAGATAGACAAATCAGTGCGATGGACAGGATATTGGAGGGTGTGAATGTCCCTTTGCCTCTTGTTCTGCCTTCCCTGCACGTGTCATAGCCCTGGTCCTACTGGAAAGAGGTCTTTCAGTGACAAAGTCACCTGAGTTGGTACCTTCTTAGATTGAACTTCTTTGTAGTGATCAAGGCTGTGGGAAGTTCCAGGGCTTCTGGCTTCCTTCTGGGCACCAGGTTGGAGTGGGGAGTTGGGTAGAAGGTAAGGGAGAAGCTTAAGGCATAGTTCCCTTTTAAGGTTGTCTGGAACCCAGGTGGGTGTGAGTGGATACTGCTAGGCAACTCTCCCTCCTTCTGAGAAGCAGAAATATTTGTGTGTGTGGCACGGAATCAGACAAAGGGGTCAGCTTCCTTCAGTATCCTCTTGGGCCATGCTGGAATCTCATTATATCAGAATTGAGGAAGGCTGATCTCATGGTATGAGGCAGTGGGTTCACCTAAAAGGAGAATCCCCTTGTGGCTCAGAGTTGCTAAGAATCCGACTAGTATCCATGAGGATACGGGTTCGATCCCTGGCCTCGCTCAGTGGATCCAGCATTGCCTCGAGCTGTGGTGTAGGTCACAGACATGGCTCAGATCCCCTGTAACTGTGGTGCAGGCCAGCAGCTGCAGCGCCAATTCAAGCCCTAGCCTGGGAAGTTTCATATGCTGCAAGTGTGGCCATAAAAATCCAAAAAAAAATAAATAAAAATAAAAAATTAAAAAAATAAAAGGAGAATCAGTCACACATCCTCTGAGCCTAAATGTCTGCTGAGGAGGAGGGAGACAGCCCCCCACCAGCCCCCACCCCTTGCCCCATTCAAGTCACTAGATTATAATCCTGCTGCCTTACACTGAGCGTGTGGTGTATGCCCACCCTGTATTCAATGCTTTCCAAGTATCATCCCATTTGCTTTTTTGGGGGAGCTATGCCCATGGCATGCAGAAATTCTGGGGCCAGAGATTGAACCTGTGCCACAGCAGTAACCCGAGCCACAGCAGTGACAATGCCGGATCTTTAACCTGCTAGGCCACCAGGGAACTCCCACCTGATTTACTTTTATCATTAAGCCCAGCATGCTGGGGTCATTAACCCCGTGAAAGTTGGGGAACCTGAGACACAGAGAGGTTGGGTCACTCTTTTCAGGTCCCCGACCTGGTGATAGGAGAGTGAAGATTTGAAGCAGGTTAGTTTACTCTAAAGCCTGTGCTCTTTCTTGAGCGTGGAGGTTCTGTTTGCTCAGATCAGTCACCTCTCCTCTATCTGGGTATCAATTATCAAGCAGCTGCATCCATGCTGGGGCCCCCTGTGATTAACTGTCTGCCAACCCCAAGGGCCGGGCCACATCCTGGCTGCTCTTGTCTCCTGCTCAGGAGCATCAGCGTGACCACAGGATCAGTGATCACAGGACTTGTGGAGTTCTGAAAACTGCCCATCTAATTAAGGGACTCAGTCTAGTGTGGGCTTATATGATTTTTCTGCTATAATACTCATTTTAATTCTTTGTGTTTATATTCAAATGTATACCTTCCCAAGGGCTTCCACAGGTATTTATTAGTTCCTGGTACAGCCATGTAGGTTGGACACACCCAGGAAGGATTGGTATTTTTATTGTTATTCTTTGTTTTGTTTTGTTTTGTTTGATTTTAGGGCTGCACCCACGGCATATGGAAGTTCCCAGGCTAGGAGTTGAATCGGAGCTGTAGCTGCCAGCCTACACCACAGCCACGGCAATGACAGATCCTTAACCCACTGAGTGAGGCCAGGGATCTATCCCATGTCCTCATGGATACTGGTTGGGTTGGTTACCACTGAGCCATGACAGAAATTCCCCTTATTGTTATTCTTCTTACTTCTTTTCCGCTCCAGAACTTCATAACAGTTGAGAACACTGTAACTCATCTCGCAACACCTCTTTGAGAAAACAAGTCATCCTTTCCTTTACCCTCAAAGGAACAGAAAACAATAGGGGCCCGAGTAATAAATTAATACCAAGAAGTGGTGACATCCCTAGACATATGTTACACCCCCAGTACTCTCTCTCCTGCCTTGGGTATCATTCAGCTGTTCACCGAGAAGGAGACTGAGGTTCTGAGAGGCTCAGTAGCGCAAGTGTGTAGCTGAGCCTAGAATCAAGTTCTCTTGGAGTTCCTGTCATGGCTCAATGGTTAACGAATCTGACTAGGAACCATGAGGTTGCGGGTTCGATCCCTGGCCTTGCTCAGTGGGTTAAGGATCCTGCATTGCCGTGAGCTGTGGTGTAGGTCACAGACATGGCTTGGATCCCGCGTTGCTGTGGCTATGATATAGGCCGGTGGCTACAGCTCCGATTAGACCTCCATATGTTGCAGGAGTGGCCCTAGAAAATGCAAAAAGACAAAAAAGAAAAGAGAAAAAAAAGTTCTCTTGATTCTGTCTTGCCCCCTTCTTGCTGGATTTCTTGTGTTTCTAGATCAAAGCAAAGAGGACCTGATAGTTGTACCCACAGTGTTGTGTGTGTGCATGAGTGTGTCCTGTGGGTGTTGTGCTGAATATGCAAATACCAGCACTGGGGTGTGTGGACCTGTGAGCCCAGAGTTGGCTCCAGTGAGGTGTTTCTCAAAGTGAATCTGTGGCTTGTTGGAGGAGGGGGAGGAAGGAGCACTTGGGACCTTTTCCATTTCTTCCGAATGGGAAGCAAGTAAAAGAGTCTGATAGGTATGGAAGAAAGCTTGGTGTTGAGGTCAACAGAGTTGCATGTTTGCTGAGCAAACTAACAGAACAATGCTCCATGTGGTTCCTTTCAGTCCAACTGTGGAGCATCCTTGAACGAGTCAGAAAGTGCCCCCACCTTCCAAGCACATGGAGGAACGTTACTGCTGAGGATCCACTGATGGAAGGACCCTTCTCGGCCTTGACCCTGGAGCAGTGGGAGGAGCCTGCTTGCTGGGTCCTGGCCCTTGCCTCCCATGATGGCTGGGACTACTTGCCAGAAGGGACTATGTACTGCTATTTTCCTGCTGTTCTTGCTGCTGCTCTCGGGATAGCGCTGACCCCAGATCTGGGTGCAAACGGCTGAATGCCCCTAGCCTCTGTGTACACTGGGCTGGTTTCTCAGTGACTGGCTGAGCCTGTGCTTCACCTGCCAAGGAACACAGGCTCTGAAGTGGCTCCACGTGCCTGACCTTACCTGAAGGTATAGGGAGGTCTTCCTGCTGGGAGCTGATTCATGTCAGGGTGGCAGGTCTGGGCCCTTGTTCACCAGGAGAGAGGAGAGTAGATCGGGAGAGGTGATGAGGCCCACACTGCTGGGGTTCAATGGGTAACTGGTAAAAGGTACCCATTACCTGTTGGACATTCCGTCCTGCTCTCCAGCTCCCTCTCTAAAGCACACATCGTTGGCCTTCATATTTTTCTGTCGCTCCTTTTTTGACTGGGCAAATATTTATTAAGCACCTAAACTTAATTAGCACATGGCAATAGACACCTTAGTAAATCTCTCCAAGCCATCTTCTCACTTGAAACCTAGTGGGATGGGGATGTCTAGACTCTTTAAGTTGAGATGATCCATGAATATGCATGTGATGAAAGGCACTCTTGGCACTTGGAAGGCTACAGGATGTAAGAATTGGGGACCCTGAAGCTTTAAGTGGTTTCTACCTATTTCTTCTTCTTTTTCGGCCATACTCACAGCATGTGGAAGTTCCCAGACCCGAGATAGAACCCTTGCCACAGCAGTGATCTGAACCACAGCAGTGACAGCACCAGATCCTTAACCTGCTGAGCCATCAGGGAACTCCTCTACCTATTTCTCCTTAATTAACATGCATTCCTCTTAAGAGTGATCACCAGCAAAGTGGCAAGCACAGTATCATACATGTGACCAATTGCTGAATACGATTGCTCCAGAGCAAAATCTCTTCCGTGTAGGAAGATGGAAGGTAGAATATATGTTATACATACCTGTTTGTACAGAAACTAGCACCTGTCACACACAGCTGGTACCAAGAGTTAATTAACGCCATACCTTTTCCTTCTTGAAATATCTTTCTCTAAGACCAGTGCCTTTTCTGTGCTGAACTTCTTCAGAAAACCTCCAATTCTAGATGTCGATTTGAATTCATAGACGTGATATCCGAGAAACTGTTTTGTAATTCTCAAAAGATTTGAACATGCATCACTTAATTAAAGAGTCACACCAGGAAGTGAGCAGGGCAGCTACTATTCTCTCTATTTAAAAAACCGAGCCTTAGTGATATTCAGCCACGTGCCTGGAATTACACACCAAGTCAGTGGAGCCAGATGAGGACCCCAGGCTTCCTAGAGGCCATGCCCATTGCATGCCGATCTGTGCAACCTCATCAAGACCCCTACAGCCATTTCCCACCAGTAGGCCCCAGATGGAACAAAAAAGGAATTTTATTTTTCAGAGCCATCCAGAAAACCCTAAACCCTCTTATTAAGAGAAAACTGGGAGAACAAATGTGCAAGGGGTTGGGATTTTATGGATGTGATCTATTTGGAAGGAGCTGTGATGTCAGGTGGTAGTAGGGAGGGGACATTGTACTTGGGTTTTTAGGTTTTTAAAGGACATTGTTTTAATCTGTATTGTGCCAAAGTTGTGTCATTGTTCAATGCCAAACCTCTGAATGCATAACCTGTCAAATATCTTAATTCAAGGTATTTTCTCCGTCCATTTCTGTGCTTTTTCTGTGGCTTCTGTGATTTTCTTTCTAGCCAAAGGAGAGCTTGTATTACTGACTGTGCATCTTGGTTGCTTTCTGCTTCTGATTTTAGTAAAGGAAGCCTTAGAAATTGAATCCTCAGTGGGTCCTGTATTTATACTTTTGGCTTGAAGCCATATTTGTATATAACGATGCTTTTTTAAAATGCTTAGAATACTATTTATTTCTCAAGTGTATATAATGTATAAAAACAAATATATGGTTAGTTTCTACTTGACAATTAACTGATTTCAAGATTAAAAAATTTTAATAGTAAAATAATAAAAATCTACAAAATTCTTAGTGGTCTGGCAACTCATTTCTTAAAACCTGAAAGGATTACAGCTGCCTAAGCCTGGGGTTTGACAAAAAGTTACTTTAATATAAGATATATTCTCCCTAGCCTGGGAACCTCTAAAAAGCAAAAAAAAAAAAAAAAGCTGTATTCTCTATTTGATACTAATTGTTGGTAGAAAGTGGACAACAGCTTTCATTAAAGAACAAGAAGAGAATTTTTTTGAATCACATTAGAGACACTTGAAGGTGGATATTAGGAAGAACAGGGAGGGAGGCTGGACATGGGGATGTTGGTGAAGATATAGGCTTGGTCTCATGACATCTAGAAAACAGTGGCTGTAACCAGGTAGAAGAGGAATTCCCTATTGTGTTAAAGTCCCAGCTGGTATTGAGGTTCTGTACCAAAAGCCCAGAGAGGTTCAGGCTCTTAGTTTTTGCTGCGCCATTCATAGGATGGTCCCTTTATCCCCAGAGTCCAGGTGAAAAGGGAAAGGGGGGAACATGCCCCCCTTTAAGAGTGTGACTGAGAAGTTGTCCACAGTCTATTGGCCACAAATCAGTCAGAGGATCGTATACCGGAAGCTGGAAAACACTGTCTTTATTCAGGGTGCCCAGGGGCCCAACTGAAGTTGCAATGACTGTTTAGGAAAACTGAAATTGGGTATTGCCATCTGTTTATCAGCAATTCATTTTTATTCCCTATAAGTCATCCTTTAAATTATTCCATATTGTTGTCATTTTTTAGTAAACTTAAGCTGATCTATCACTATGAAGTCTTTAAAAAATTTTTAATTATTATTTTTATTTTTAAAATTAGAGTTGATTTACAGCATTGTGCCAATTTCTGCTGTACAGCAAAATGACCCAGTCATCAGACATGTATATATATATTTGTCTTTTTCTTTTTCTCATACTGTCTTCCATCACGTTCTATCCCAAGAGTTTGGTTATAGTTCCCTGCACTGTATAGTAGGACCTCATTGCTTATCCATTCTAAATGCAATAGTTTGCATCCACCAACCCCAAACTCCCCGTCCATCCCACTCCTTCCCCTCCCCCTTGGCAACCACAAGTCTCCTCCGTGTCTGAGTCTGTTTCTATTTTGTAGATAGGTTCCTTTGTGCCATATTTTAGATTCCACATATCTGTATCACTATGAAGTTTGATTTTATTTCTAGTCTTAAATGTTAAAAAAAGAGAAGAAACCTCTCTGCAAGGGGACTTTTTGATGGTTGGGAAGTGGCTGGTCTTCACAGCCACCCAAGACATTCTGAAATACCAGGCTTAATCATGGATGTAGGGAGGGGTTGGGCTAAAGAGGAAGAAACACATTCTTTTTTGCCTTTTTTTTTTTTTTTTTTTTTAAGGCTTCTGGCTTATGGAAGTTCCCAGGCTAGGAGTTGAATTGGAGCTGCAGCTGCAGGCTTACACCACAGCCACAGCAACAGGGGATCCGAGCTGTGTCTGCAACCTACACCACAGCTCACGGCAGCACTGGATCCTGAGAGAGGCCAGGGATTGAACCTGCATGTTCATAGATACTATTCGGGTGCATTACCACTGAGTCATAATGGGAACTCCAGAAACGCATTCTTAACCTAACTCAGGTGACAGAGGAAAGGGCTGAAACCTCTTTCTGGCAACTAAAGGAACTTTATGGAATTGCCCAAAGGTAGAGAGATATGGTCTAGATGCCTCCATTGTGTCTTTTCTGACTTGGGGATTCAGGACCACCCCTCCTCTAACTAGAGTCAGGGAACTTGCAAAGGGCTTCCTTTGACTTTACAAACAAATTGAATCACTGAACTCCTTGAAAGGATGGAGCCAAGTAGGTATTAGAATGGCCACCGTTACCAAATGTGGCTTTCTTGGTTTTCATCTCTGTGTCCAGAGCTACCCTGGGCCCTGGGCCATGTTAGTTCTAGGAGGGCTGAGATTTCTATTTAGTTCCTTTGCTGCTGCAGCCCTAACACCCTAGAATAGTGTCTGGAACATATTAGATCTTCAACAGATATTTAAGTGAATGAATAAAATTAGGTATAAGAAACCAGCTGTTTAAAAAAGCAGGAAGGGGGAGCTTTCCTTCTAGCTCAGTTGTTAAAGAATCTGACTAGGAACCATGAGGTTGTGGGTTCGATCCCTGACCTCGCTCAGTGGATTAAGGATTTGGCATTGCCGTGAGCTGTGGTGTAGGTCGCAGATGCAGCTCGGATCTGGCATTGCTGTGACTCTGGTGTAGGCTGGTGGCTACAGCTCCAATTAGACCTCTAGCCTAGAAACCTTCATATGCTGTGAGAGAGGCTCCCCCAAATAAAATAAAATAATAATAAAATAAAATAAAGTGGCTGCAGAAATTTCCATACAATGGGTGAACGATCATCCTTGACTTAGTGGCTTCTCTGTTGCTGACTATCAGGTCCACATTCCTTTTCTGCCCACTTACCCCCACCCCCTTTCTAGGCCCCTGTTACATAGTCTCTGGTTGCTCTAAGGACTTCCCTTCCCATACCCCTCAAGTACTCCATTTCCCAAATTACCTGCTTTTCTACTCCCTCAACCCAAGCTCTTGGTTCTTCAGGGTAGCTGATTGGTGCAGGGGATCATTGGGAGCTTTGAACTGAACTCAGTTCTGCTCATATATCAACAGCTAGCAGACCTCTTACAGGTCTCTTACCAGTCCAGAGCAACTTGCATTGTTAAAAGAAGCAGCTTGTTAATCCAAATTAATCTTTGCATTGAGGTGGCTGAGCAAATCAAAAGGAAAACTTTCTTTGTAGGGTAGGGAAACACTGGGTCATGATGGTCACCTTACAACTAGGCTAATCCTGCTTGAGACTCTTTCCTCTAACCAAGTCCCCTAAAATATTGCTGGCTTTCCATAGTTGAGTTCATTCCTTCACTTCTGACCCTATAGATCTAAACACCAGTATTTGTTTTCCCTTCCCCCTCCTCTCCAGTGGTTTCCATGGCAACAGTAGTTGCTATTGAAAGGAAGGAGACAGGTGTCCCCACTGTCTTTTCTAACAGTGGGTTTATCTATAAATTGAGATTAGTCTCTTCTAAACAAGGCTAATCAACCAATAAAAGGAATAAGAGTAAAACAAATACAAACTAGGGTTTAAGTCATTTGTTTTCCTAAACATCTGTGGTTAGTAACGCTGTGTCACCTTGACTTTCCTTTTATCATATCAGTGCATGTATGGGTTATGGTGGGAAAGGGCTGCTTGGAAGAGTCTGGAAGTGGGATGGGTCTGAGCAAGCAAGGGCTTAGGGCCAGAGGTCAGCTGTGGCAGCAAGGAGCAGAGTTATCTGAACCATTGCTAAAGATCTCAGCCCAAAGGAATCCACACTCAACCTAGTTTACAGTTTCACAGGAGGTGGGCGATCATAGTCAGATGCCAGAGATGAACTTGAAAGCGTTGGGGCCCAGAGCAGAGGCTGGGATTATCTCCCTGGAAAGGAGAAGCTAAGAGTCTACTTTAAAAGTAAACACATCTCGACTTCTGCCCTGGACATTATCTAGGACAATGTCAATGGGACGGTTGGGAAGCCTGGGAAAGAGTGTATTTCATGACCTCAACTCATTTTATTTATTCTGTCAGAGATATAGGTCCTGTGCTGGGTCCTATGTCATGTATTTATTTGTTTATTTATTCCCCCCACCCCAAGGCATATGGAGTTCCCAGGCCAGGGATCAGATTTGAGCCATAGTAACGACCTAGCTGCAGCTGCAGCAACAGGGCACCTTTAACCCATGACACCTGACCAGGTATCGAATCTATGTCCCAGTGCTGCAAAGATGACCCTGATCCCAAAGCACCACAGTGGGAACTCCCAAAGTCCCTTTTTAGACAAATGCATCTTCTTTCTGACTAGGCTGCCCCCAGCTTTCTACACAGGCTTCTTTTTTGGCTGATCAAAAAGAAACCCTCAGAAATGTGGCTTCATAAACCCTGCAGATCATTTCCCTGGTGATGCAACCACAAGGCTGCCTGCCTTCTCTACCTCCTTGAAAGTCAGCTTCATTCTGTCAGTGAAAAATGTTGCCTGCCCTATCAGCAAACTGAAAATGCTGCAGCCATCAAGGCACCAGCCACTATGCTGCCCCTACGGTGAGTCCTGAGGGAACTAAGGATGGAGGCAACAGGTTTACTGGCTGCCAAGCCCTCAGTCACTGCAGCTACTCCCAGTGGTGTACCCGGAGAGGACTCAGGGTGAGAAAGAACAGAATACTGGTCCTGGATAGCTAAGGTGCTATCAAAGCACCTTAGTACCATAGCAAAGGCATAATTTCAATGAACCCAGACTCACGCATATTTCCATACACAGAAAAGCACTGTCACTTGGGATGTCTGGTTTTCTTTAATTAATCTCTTGATGCTCCAACTACCTGGTTGTGGTTGGGAAACTCCTAGTCCTGGCTCCTCACTCAACTCTTCAGAGTGGTCCCTTAGCTCTGAGAGGCTGTCTTCAGGAATTAAGTCCTCAGAAATTCCGCCCAGTAAAACAGAATTCTCAAATTTTAGGCAGTGCATTTTTTTTATGTCAACAATTTGTACCTTGCCTCCTCCTTGCAATCCTCTTCTTCATTAAACAATTTTACATACTGAGGTTTAATGGACACTCATTACACGGCGCATATGTAAATCATATAGTTTGATGTTTTGATATGTGAAGTCATCATGAAACTATGATCTCATCACTACCATCAAGATGGTACCCCACTGTGTGGGCGGTACCACTATTAGCTTATCCATGTACCTGTACCTGTTGATGCACTTGGGGTTATCTTGCAAATAAAGCTGCCATGAACATTTGTGTACTGGTCTTTGTAAGGATAGCGGCTATGCTTTTTCTTGGGTTCATATCTAGGAGCGAAATGGCTGGATCATACGATAGATGCATGTTCAGCTTTTTAAGAAAATGTTTTCCAGTGTTGTAGCATTTTGCCTTCCCAGCAGCAATAGATGAGAATTCCAGTTGTTTTACATCCTTGTCAGTATTTGCTATGGTCAGTCTTTTGATTTTTAGTCATTCTAACAGGTTTGTGATTTTATCTCATTTTGTTTTAATTTGCACCGACTTAATGACTAATGATGTGGAACATCTTTTCATGTGGTTGTTTGCCATGCATGTATGTTCTTTGGTGAAGTATCTCCTCAAGCCTTTTCTCCATTTTGGGAGAGGTTATTTTGTTATTACTGAGTTCTTTATGTATTCTGGATCTAAGATATCAGACGTATGATCTGCAAATATTTTCTCCCAGTCTATGGTGTGTCTTTTCATTTTCCTAATAGTATCTTTTGAAGAGTAAATGTTTAAAATTTTGGTGAAATACAGCTTATCAATTTATTTGTTTATTATTATTATTTGCTTCTTAGGGGTGCACCCACAGCATATGGAAGTTCCCAGGCTAGGGGTCGAATTGGAGTTACAGCTGCCGGCTATACCACAGCCATAGCAATGCCACATTTGAGCCATGTCTGTGACCTACACCACAGCTCACGGCAATGGCAACACTAGATCCTTAACCCACTGAGTGGGGCCAGGGATGGAACATCCATCTTCATGAATGCTAGTCTGATTTATTTCTGCTGAGCCACAATAGGAACTCCTATCAATTTATTTTTTAATGGATATTGCTTCTAGTATCATCCATAAGAAATATTTACCTAATCTAAGGTTACAAAGATTTTCCCTTATGTCTTCTCTAAAAGTTTTATAATTTTATGTTTTATATTTAGGTCTATAGACATTTTAAATTAATTTTTTGTACATGGTGTGAAGTATTAATCAATGCTTTTTCCCTTCACAGATATTTAATTGTTCCAGCAGCATTTGTTGAAAAGACTATCCTTTTTCCACAGAATTGCCTTAGCACCTTTGTCAAAAGTTAATTTTTTTTTACAATATATGTGTGGCTTTACTTTTGGACTCTTTGTTTCATTGATCTATTTGTCTATTTTGATGTTGATAACGCTATTCATTTTTTGGGGGGAGGCACACCCTCACCATGTGGAAATTCCTACAGCCAGGGATAGAACTTGAGCCACAGCAGCAATCTGAGCCACAGCAATGACAATGCCGAGTCCTTAACCATTAGGCCACCAGGGAACTCAAATAACATTCTTCCTTGATTACTGTAAATTTATGACAAGTCTTTTTTTTTTTTTTTGCTTTTTAGGGCCGCACTTGCGGCATATGGAGGTTTCCAGGCTAGGGGTCAGATCAGAGCTATAGCTTCTGGCCTACACCACAGCCATATCTGTGACCTACACCACAGCTCACGGCAATGTCAGACCCTTAACCCACTGATTGAGACCAGGGATCAAACCAGTGTTCTCAAGGATCATATTTGGGTTCATTAACTGCTGAGCCACGACAGAAACTCCAATGACAAGTCTTAAAATTGGGCACTGATAGTTTTCCAATTCTGATTCTTTCTGAAATCGTCTTAGCTGTTCTAAGTCATCTGCATTTTCATATGAATGTCAATTTCTACAAAATGTTGAGATTTTAGTAGAGATTGCATTGTATTTACAGATTTACAGATTTGAGAATAATTTGTTTCTTAATATAGAATTTTTTAAAACCATCTTCATCAGTTCTTCATTTGAATTGTAATGATTTTTACATTAATTTGGGTATTTTATAGCTTAGTTTTCTACTGACAAAATTACTTCTTTTTTTTTTTGTCTTTTTGTCATTTCTTGGGCGGCTCCCGCAGCACATGGAGGTTCCCAGGCTAGGGGTCGAATCGGAGCTGTAGCCGCCAGCCTATGCCAGAGCCACAGCAACGCGGGATCCGAGCCGCCTCTGCAACCTACACCACAGCTCACGGCAACGCCGGATGGTTAACCCACTGAGCAAGGGCAGGGGCCGAACCCGCAACCTCATGGTTCCTAGTCGGATTTGTTAACCACTGCGCCACAACGGGAACTCCCAAAATTACTTCTTGAGGGAGTTATTTTTTACTCTTTCCAAGTATATAAAACTTATTTTTGGGTACAATTTTAAACATACACAACTACCTATTTACAATGGCTTTTATTTTATTTTATTGTTATTGTTTTATGGCTGCACCCAGGGCATGTGGAAGTTTCCAGGCCAGGGTTGAATCCTTGCCACAGCTATGGCAATGCCAGATTATTTAATGCACTACATGGGGCTGGGGATTAAACTCTCACCTCTGCAGCGACCCAAGCTGCTGCAGGCAGTTTTTTTTTTTTTTTTTTTTTTTGCTTCCTTTTTATGGCCATACCTGAGACATATGGAGGTTCCCAGGCTAGGGGTTGAATCGGAGCTACAGCTGCTGGCCACAGCCACAGCCACAGCCAGAGCAACGAAGTATCTGAGCCGCTTCTATGACCTATACCACAGCTCACAGCAATGGGGATCCTTAACCCATTGAGTGAGGCCAGGAATGGAACCCACAACCTCATGGTTCCTAGTCGGATTTGTTTCCACTGTGCCACAATGGGAACCCCCGTAGGCAGATTTTTAACCCACTAAGCTACGGCGGAAACTACAGAATGGTATTTTTATTTTTAAACTTAAAAACGTGAACATTAAAAACCAGCAAGAGACCTCTTCGGATGATGTCGTGGATGTGTGGAGGGCCACCCAGATGCCCCTGAGGACTGAGGCCTTCATGCCCCTGGCTGCTGGGCCCATGGACAGATGAGCGCTCTGAGCCTCTCTCTAGGAATTGTCTTCAGTCAACCAAGGGACTTAAGGTCACAGCCCCTCCACAAAGGTAGTACACATGCAATAAGCAGTCGATAATGCCTGACCTCCTTGCCTAAAGACAGGACCACTCTAAAGCATGGTGGTGCCACACAGCTCCTGGTGGGATTGGCCAAGGCCTCTGTGATGTCATAGTTCAAGTCCTCCCCTGCCCAGAAGTCCTGCCCTCAGAGCAGCATCTCAGACAGTCTGTCTCTCTGGGAATCCAAGTAAAGACAGGCGAACATTTCCTAATCAGCTTGTAATGAATGCAGGGGCTTAACAGAGTGGAGATAGAGACACGGGGTCAGCCCACAGGCCCAGTGGTGAGATGTGGTGAAAACAGGAAGCCAGTCATCACTGGCCTGTTATGACTGTTGGCTAATGGTCAAAGTCACATCCCTTACTCAGAGAGGCTTCTCCTTCACATGCCACCATCTGAAATCACCCTGACTCTGGAGGAGGAGAAAGCACCTGGCGGGCTTCTGTCTCCACAGGGACTCAGATGACAACACAGCAGAGAGAGGAGAAAAGAAGGAGACTTTCTGAGCAGGCCAAGGGAAGTTGAGTGGAGAAATGTGGCTGCTGGGAACAGGGTACTACAGCTTAGAAGGGAGCCAGTGGAAGCTGAAGGCCCACTTTATAACTTTTTTTTTTTTCAGGGCCGCACCCACGGCATATGGAGGTTCCCAGGTTAGGGGTCGAATCAGAGCTACAGCTGCAGGCCTACACCACAGCCACAGCAACGCCAGATCCGAGCAGGGTCTGAGACCTACACCGTAGCTCGTAGCAACGACGGATCCTTAACCCACTGAGGGAGGCCAGGGGTCGAACCCACATCCTATGGATACTAGTCAGTTTCTTAACCTACTGAGCCGCAGTGGGAACTCCCCACTTTACAACTTTTCTTCACTCTTGTTTGTTGGGGGCAGGAGTATGAGCTGGGAAATAGGAGGGAATAGTACCCCAAACCACCATAAAATTAAACATTGTGATCCCCAAGCATATTTTCAGTCGCTTGTTGGTGCTCATGAAACCCAGAGTCATCAGACCTGACAGGCGGGCAACCAGGATCCTCATGAATGGATTTCCTCACTGCTCTTCGCTACAGACAATAAACAGCATCCGGCCTTCCATTTTGACCAAAATACTGTCCTACTCTGATTCCTCACAGAATCACCCCACTTTTTTTTTTTTTTTTTTTTTTTTTGCTGCACTTGAGGCATGTGGAAGTTCCTGGGCCAGATATCGAATCTGAGTCACTGCAGTGACCCATGCCACTGCAGAAATAATGATGGATCCTTAACCTACTATGCCATAGTAGGAACTCCACACCCCACATTTAAAAAACATCATAATAGGGCCTTTGTTATTATTTTTTCTTTTATGGCTGCACATGCGGCATATGGACTTTCTCAGGCTAGGGGTCAAATCGGAGCTGCAGCTGCAGGCCTGTGCCACAGCCATGGCAACACTGGATCTTTAACATGCTGAGTCATAGCGGGAACTCCCAGAATAGGGCCTTTAAAAAACAACCTTTGTAAACACCTGTAAAATGTTTCACTTTATACAAGGGATATATTTCTGTACATTTAGTTATATAATAATGACTAATAAAGTAACATTATAAAGTCCTTTCACCTATGTTCCCTCATTTGAGCTTTATGGCAGTCTAAGGCTGTCAAAAAACTGATGTGCAAAGAGTTCAGTGACTGGTACCTGGCCTCTCAGTAAGTGGATGAACTTGGACTTAAATTTGGACCTACAGACACTAAAGCCTGTGCCATTTCTTTCCCTTAAAAGCACGAAGAGAATTTACCTTCCAGGAGACTCCTATATTAGTTTGTTCTCTGTATAAACCAAGTAAGTGTTCATCTATTACAAGATGGGGAGGGGGGCCACCTGCTTTCTTTGAAGGGACACCCATTTCAAGAGTTCCTCATAAGAAAAAACAGTGAGGAAACAATCTCTGTGGTGTGCCAGGTGAGTGCGAGATCGGCAGTCACCAAGATTTCCAAACTTGCCTAATTGGCTTGCTGTGGGTACCAGAATTACGCACATGCCTTAAGAATGTCCTAGAGATGTTTTACTAGCAGAACCACCTCACATGATGCGGGCGGGGCGGGGGGGCTCCTGGAGGAGAGGAGAGGGGGAGGGGGGGCAGGGGGCGCCACACAGGAAGGGCTGCGAGCAAGGCCTGGGCATGCTCCAGCTGGTCCAGAGGGTTCTGGAAGGAATAGAGGGCCCGGTGTGAAAAAAGGCCCTTCCCAGTCCCACTTAACTGAATCCTCACTCTTGCTATGAGATGTGTTTCCAGTGTGGAACCTGAAGCTGGGAGAGACTGTATTGTCAAAGGGCAGAATAATAAGCTATGGTTGGGATTTGAACTGAGGTCCCTTTGACTCCAAATTTGTTGTTTTTAATCACTTAGTCACATGGAGTGTGGAAGTAGGCAGGATAAGGAATTATACTGCGTATCTTCAGACTCATATTTAAAATATTTCTTCAACATTTACTTAGTGGAAAAAGTTCAGGCTGATGGGGAAGGTTGATGAGGTGAATACTGCCCTCAGCATACGAGGTCCCATAGTCAACACCTCCTCCCTCCTTTCGAGCAGATCGGGGCAGCTCTGTGTCCCCTGAGCTCAGTGTTGGGAGCCATCTCTTCCTCATCCTAAGCAGCGCATCAGTCTCCCTCACAAGTGCAAGCAGTTTGGTCCCTGAGAGGTGACCTCATAAACAGCGTTGCCAGAGAGGTGGCAGTGCTGAAGGCAGGATCCCCAGGCAATGCCACTGCTTTCCCTGTGGTCAGACCACAGACCACATTTGTGGACACTCTGGAGAAGTTTCCTCTTCTGTTTCCTGGCTTCATTCATTATGAAGAGCCCTGCTTCTATGCTCTGCTCAGGGCTGGCAGCCTGCCTGGGGATGCCAACCCCACTGGCCAAATGGCTCCATCTGGCCCTTCTCCATCAGGCTGAGCTGCTCCTGTTTCACAGCAGGGGTGCAGGCATCCTCCTCTATTCACCTAGGAAAATAGGAGGTGAGTAGACCTGGTGATTGGTGCCTTCTTGGGTGGCTTCCTCCCAGGAGACATCCCCACAGATGCCAACAGCTTCTGAAAATCAGGGGACATCCTGCATCCATCTGAAGGAAGTTTGGATTTATAGGAAAATCATCTTTGAGGATGTATGCCCCAGGATTTGCATAATATGGTAAATAACCAACAGCCTATTCTCATTTTATTTACTGTCTGGAATCATATTTAGTGAGGTTGAAATCCATGGAATTTTGTTGAATAGGAATTGAACTGAGTATTTTTTTTTTTAAACTGTACTTTGATGCCGTAACTCAGACATTTTCCATCAAGGAATTAGCAATCTACCAAGAATTCAGCCCACTACAGTACAAATTTGACTACGCCTAAGTCAACTTCAACATTTAGGAAAAGATAAGCTAAAAGGTTGTGGGCAAGTGAGTACTGGTTTGTGGGAATAAAGGAGAGACATGGGCAAAGGTGACCATGGGTGACTGGGGAGGAAGGAAGACTCAAAAAAACCCAGCACCTGCTGTGATGTGCTCCTCAGGATGTTGGTGATTATAAGGAGATGCAAAAAATGAATATTCTTCCCTTTGGGCTAAACTTAAGCCAGCCTTGAGGGCATGAGGAGCCTGTACTGATGTGTGCAAAGCAGGGAGGACACTTGTCTGGTAGTCACAAGACTCACCTGAGCCCTAAAGATGTGTGGATTTTTCCACGGACACAAGACTCTGGAAGAATGCTCAGCTAGTGCTGGCAGAGTTTGAACTTCCGTGAGGAAGCTGGATCACCCTAGCCTGCTGGTGTATACACAAGGTCCCAATGCCTCCTGGTGGGTTGGAACAAACTTCATGAAGATATGAATCAGCTAACACTTTCAAAGAGTGTCATGAAGGTCAGGGGAAGATGCCTGAAACAGAGTCTGGCTACCACAGGGCAGGCCGGAAGGTTTGGAATATCTGTTATGAATGTTAACATCTGAATGGTACTGACTTATCGTGAATGATAATGAATGATACTGAATGATAATGATCATGGTGCCAATTTCCCCATACTTTGTCCTGGAATAAATCTCTCATGCATAACAAGTCAAGTTAATAATGACTTAATGGTTTCCCAATTCCCTTAGGAAAGAGAAATTTAATTAATTAAAGCAAGAAAATTGAGAAACACAAAAGCAGGTGGCTTAACCAAGATCTCACAGCTCAGTGGGACCTAACTTGAGGTTTCTGACTCTAGGAAATGGTCCAGAGGAATGTGCCCTTCTGCTTTCTCTCCTGGTTTCGGCTTCTTTCCACCCAAAATGTTGGGGTGACCAGTAGGATTCTTTTTTTTTTTTTCCTGGTCCTTTCAGAAAACAAAGGGCAATTTTTTTTTTTGTACACAAATGTTAATAGTAGCGTTATTTGTAATAGCCAAAAGGGGAATAATCCAAATGTCCATCAGCTGAAGAACGGTTAAACAAAAGGAGAACATCCATACAATGGAATATCACTCAGTTATAAAAAGGAAGTAAGGTCTGACACATGTTACAATATAGATGAATTCTAAAAACATTACACCAAGATAAAGAAATTGGTTCCAAAGACCACATTTGTATGATTCCATCTGTATGGAATATTAGAGAGTCTGCATGAAGATGACAGGAATAAGTAAATGTATAGAAACAGAAAGTTGATGGGAGTTCCCATGGTGGCTCAGTGGTAACGAACCAACTAGTATCTATGAGGATGCAGGTTCAATCCCTGGCCTCACTCAGTGGGTTAATGACCCGGCGTTGCTGTGAGCTGTGGTGTAGGTTGTGGACGAGGCTCAGATCCTGCGTTGCTGTGGTTGTGGCATAGACCAGCAGCTACAGCTCCTAGGCGACCCTAGCCTGGGATCTTCCATATGCTGAGGGTTTGGCCCTAAAAAGACAAAAAAAAAAAAAAAAGAAAAAAAAGTTGATTATTGGTTGCTCTGGGCTGGGATCTTGGGGGTGGGAAGATGGTACAGGGTTTCTTTTTGAGATGATGAACAAGTTCTAAAATTAATCATGCTGATGGTTTTACAACTCTTCTGAGTGTACAAAAAACCATTGAATTGTACACTTTCAGTGGGTGAATTGTATGGTATGTTAATTATAGCTCAATAACATGGTTAAAAATGGGTAAGGAGAAACCATTAGTAAGTTTTGGGGTGCTGTCAAAGGGAAGCCTCAGTTTTGTTTGTACTTCTTGACATAGTCCTGGAACCAGAGCAGAATGCCAGTAAAAGGGGTGAAGGAGGGAACCTGGACACCTCAGAGGTTGAAGCTAGTAGGCACTCGATAACTGAACAAATGCTGAAATTCCTGCCTCTTTGTTAATGCCCAGGCAGTGAGAAGGAAGAGAAAAGCATTTGGTTTAAGTCTTAGGATTTGGCAGGGAAGGGCTTTTGTGGGTGGCCTAAAGCAATTTTTTTTTTTTTTTTTTTTGCTTTCTAGGGCAGCACCTGCAGCATATGGAGGTTCCCAGGCTTGGGGTGGAATCAGAGCTGTAGCTGCCGGCCTACACCACAGCCACAGCAATGACTGGATGCGAGGAGGGTCTGCGACCTACACCACAGCACATGCTAATGTCGGATCCTTAACCCACTGAGTGAGGCCAGGGATCGAATCTGCATGCTCATGGATTCTATTCAGGTTCGTTACCACTGAGCTGTAATGGGAACTCCTCCCAAAGCAATTTTGAATTAAGACTTTAATAGAACCAGCACTACCGCATATTTGCACATCTCTTACCCCTCAGAGAACCGCACCTGGAGGTTCATTTGAAGACTTAGTGCTGAGGGGTTGAGAGAGGAAGGATTTCATTTGGTTTCAACATGGAAACTTAGAACGAGAAGCCAGTTGCCCCCAAGAATTGTCATTTCCAATTGTGGCGTGTGACATTATAAATCTTTCAGCAGCAAAGCTCAGCAAATATTGAAATGAGTCATCTCTGGGAAGACATGGAAACCTTTATGGATGACGACACATGGGAATTAGATGCATTGTGAGACTGGGTGTGGATTCTATGGCCTCTGGAAAGCCTATAATCAGTGGAGGCTGCAATTTCACCTGTTTAGAGATCATGTTCAGGTATGATTTAGTGGAATGAATACAGTCAAATGGGTCATTTCACTCAAGTTTTTATTTTATTTTTAGGGTTGTACTCATGGCGCATGGGAGGTCCCAGACTAGGGGTTGAATTGGAGCTACAGCTGCCGGCCTACACCACAGCCACAGCAACATGGGATCCAAGCCACATTTGCTAACTACACCACAGTTCATGGCAATGCTGGATCCTTAACCCACTGAGTGAGACCAAGGATAGAACCCGAATCCTTAGAGATATTAGTAGGGCTCGTTATTGCTGAGCCACAGCGGGCACTTCTTCATTCAAGTTGCAAACCAATTCCTGCCACGTTAATTTATTGTATTATCCTGGGGCAAGACACTTGCCGCTACAAATCTGGTATAAAATTGTGAGCAAGGACTAGTTTTGAAAGAAATGGTGACGCTGTCCTGTTTTCTCCTTCGCTTCTGTACTTCGGTTTAACTGTGCTGTGCCCCAACTGCCAATGTTACCCCAATCTAGTTCCTCCCCGGTCCCTTAGTAACATGGCTTGGCAGCGAAGCTTCAGAAGAGAATGGTTTAGGCTAAAACCTTCTGATAAACAAATTCCTGCTAGGACATGTGTGACTAATAGTTACTTAATATGTTGCGATTTAAGAAAGGAAGTCAGTTAACCTTAAGGAAGGATTTAATGAACCTATATCTCAGAATTGTTGTGGCTTTATTTTGTTTTAGGTGGATGGGATTTCTGGATACGTCTTAATTGACATCAGTTGGATTAGGCCAGCTCCAACTTTTTTTTTCTTTTTTCAGCTGCACACATGGCATATGGAAGTTCCCGGGCTGGGCCAGGGATGGAATCTGAGCTGCATCTGCAACTGAGACCTAATCCACAGCTTCAGCAATGCTGGATGCTTAACCCACTGTGCTGGGCAGGGGATTGAACCAGCAACACCACAGAGACAAGCCGATTGTGAACCCACCGCACCACAGCAGGAACTCCCAGGGCATCTTCAACATTAATGTATACATGAACCTCCTGAGACTCTTGTTAAACTTGACTCTTACCCAGTAGGTTTGGGGTGGGGTATGAGATGCTGCATTTCTAACAAGCTCCCATGAGGTGCTAACACGGCCAGTACAACCTCTTTTTGAGGGACCTGGCTGACAACCACCCTACCTTCGGCAGGAAGGAGATGAGTAACTCCTTCTTGAAGTCCCCTTGACTTGTACATACTTTCATTAGAGCACTTAAGACATGGTGTTGTAACCATTCGTTTAGAGGCCAGCATCTCTGTGACACTGAGAGCTCTTGCACAGCAGCCACTGTGTCTTATTCACCTTCACTTTCATCTTGTTGAGCAGACACAGCCCTGAGAGTGGTTAGATAAGGTCATGAACTCTGAGAGCTCTTATATTGTACCTCTGTTCCTGCCTGGCCACATGGTACAAACCTGTGCTTTTGGGAGTTCCTGTTGTGGTGCAGCAGGAATGAAGCTGGCTAGTATCCATGAGGATTCAGGTTAATTCTCGGCCTCGCTCAGTGAGTTAAGGATCCCGTGTTCCAATGAGCTGTGGTGTAGGTTGCAGATGCCGCTTGGATCACAGTGTTGCTGTGGCTGTGGTGTAGGCCAGTGGTTACAGCTCTGATTCGACCCCTAACCTGGGAAGGTCCATATGCTATGGGTTCAGGCCTAAAAAGCAAACAAAACAAAACAAAACAAACAAAACCCCCAAAACAAAACCCTGTGCTTTTCGATCCTAATTACCAATCCAGATTAGGGGAATTTAAGAAATAACCAATGCCAAGGTACACCCCAGTGCTCTGACTTAATTGAAACATTTTGAGGCTTATGTATGAGGCTTTCCAGGGTCTTCCAGGGCAACAATAAAAATACAAATAAACCAACCGACAAATGGGCAAAAGTTTTGGAGAGATATTTCCCCTAAGAGGACATACAAATGGCCAATAAGTACCTGAAGAGATGTGTAACATTATTTGTCATCAGGGAAAGGCAGATCAAAGCTACAATGAAATACCATTTCACACTGAATAAGGTGGCCACGATTTAAAAAAAAGAAAAAAAGAAAAAAGAAAAGTGGGGGTTTGGGAGTTCCCTTCGTGGCACAGTGATTAACGAATCCAACTAGGAACCATGAGGTTGCGGGTTCGATCCCTGCCCTTGCTCAGTGGGTTAATGATCTGGTGTTGCCGTGAGCTGTGGTGTAGGTTGCAGATGCGGCTTGGATGCTGTGTTGCTGTGGCTCTGGTGTAGGCAAGTGGCTGCAGCTCTAATTCAACCCCTAGCCTGGGAACCTCCATATGCCGTGGGGAAGGCCCAAGAAATGGCAAAAAGACAAAAAAAAAAAAAGGAAAGTGAGGGTTTGGAGAAATCAGTGCCTGCATACACAGCTGGTGGGAAAGTGAAATGGTGCAGCTGCTTTGGAAAACATTTTGGCAGCTTCTCAAAAAGTTAAATATGGACTTACAATATGACCCAACAATTTCATTCCTAGGTATGCCTCCAAGAGACCTGAGGATACATGTTCTCACAAAAACCTGTACATGAGTAGACCTATAGCAGCATTATTCATGTCAGCCCCAAGGTGGAAACAACCTAAACGTCCATCAACTTATGAATAGATAAATACATATAGTTTATCCATACAATGAAATGTTATTTGCCATAAAAGGAATGAAGTACTGATACACACATAGATGAACCTCAGAAACATTGTACTAAGTGAAAAAAGCAAAAGGCTACATGTTCCTGTATGATTCTATTTTTATAGAATGTCCAGAATAGGCAAATCCTCAGAGACAGTAGATAGTGGTTGCCAGAGCCTCCGGGGGGGTGGGGATTGGGGAGGAACTGGGAGGTATGGGTTTTCTTTTCAGGGTGATGGTGTAATGTTTTTGGAATTAGTGGCGATAGTTGTGCAAACTTGTGAAAAATGTTCTACAAGTAGGCCACTGAATTGTCTACTTTAACCTGATCAAATGATGTTTTTTATGCTATATGAATTGCACTTCAAAAATGAAATGTTAAAAGCTTCCTGGGGGATTCTGATTTGCAGTCAAATTTGAGAACCTCTGTTAGGTAACCTAGGGTATCTGCTCCAACATTTGCTGTTGAGAAAAGTTGATGGTGTTGAACAGAATTTCTCAGCTTCAAATGCACATTGTCAGAGCCCCTGCTGTGGCTCAGCAGGTTAAGAACCCGGCTAGTATCCCTGGGAAAGCTGCACACCTACCCATTTACATAAAGGTGTTAGGAACTCAATGTGCTACTTCTTCCAGGGTCATTTGCATTTTTTTTTTGAATTTTGTCTTTTTTTTTTTTTTCTTGGGCAGCACCCACAGCATATGGAGGTTCCCAGGTTAGGGGGCGAATCAGAGTTGGAGCCGCCAGCGTACACCACAGCCACAGCAACGCCAGATCTGATCCGCATCTGTAACCTATGCAATAGTTCACAGTAACGCCTGATCCTTAACCCACTGAGAGAGGCCAGGGATCCAACTGCAACTTCACGGATACTAGTCGGGTTTGTTAAGTTACCACTGAGCCATGATGGGAACTCTTTTTTTCTTTCTTTTTTCTTTTTTTAAATTTGCATTTAAAAACTGACTTTCTGGGAGTTCCTGCGGCTCAGTGGGTTAAGAACCCTACATAGTCTCCGTGAGGATGCGGATTGATTCCTGGCCTTGCTCAGTGGGTGAGGATCCTGGCGTTGCTGCAAACTATGGCATAGGTCGAAGATGCGGCTCAGATCTGGTGTTGCTGTGGCTGTGGCATAGGCTGGCAGCTGCAGCTCTGATTCAACCCCTAGCCTGGGAATTTCACATGCCACAGATGGGAAAAAAAAGTGGCTTTTCAGGGAAAGCAGTGTTTCTAAAGTGCAGTTTTAAGCTTGAGGGTTCCTGAATGGGAAGCTGCCTGGTCTGCAAATCACATCTTTCAGAGACAGTCTTTGGGCTTGTGAACATCGCCCTTCCTCTGGCTTTCCCTGCTGAAGCCTGGCAGGGCCCCTCCCAGAGCGGGCCAGGCAGCAAGAGTTGAGGAATTCCCCCTCGGTTGCCTCCAGAAATCTCTCACAGCCCATCCTCTGTGGGAGAGAGGCTGCAATTAGCATAACTGGAACAGATCCTCTTTGTCTGCATTCCAGACTGTGGGATGCAGGCCCCCCCAGAGACATGCTAATTATGTGGAAGGACCCTGGGTGCCTATTGGCACTGAATCCTTGCTCAAATGTTGCTGCTGTTGGAAAATAAACCAGGTGTGATGAAGCCACAGCCCTGGCTTGGGCATTAATTAACCTACTTCTCATCTAGGAAACCTCCTGCCAATCTAGCCTCTCACAAGATCTTCCTCCTCCAAGTTTCTACAGCCCTGTGTGGTCAGGAAAACCCCTCACTCTTGGCCCGAGTTCTTCCATCACCCCACCCACAACTGGCTTGCTTTCCCATCTGGACTGCTGTTGCTTCACGGGGAACCTTGTTTTATGCTTAATTAACAAATCAACCAAGCAATCAATCAATGTTTATTGAAAAAACCTTTTTGCCAAGTGCCATGCAAAGATCAATAAGGCACCATCTGTAATGAGGCGCATGAAGCCCAGTTGGGGGTGCAGGGTATACAGTGGAGTGAAGAGTTACATACCAGTGGGGAATAGACGAATGCGTCGGACCCTCTGGGAAGATTGAAAAGGGAGTACAGACATGTGCCTGGAAAGGAATGAAGGGATGAGCAATGGAGGTCTTCCTGGAAGAGGCGACATTTGAACATGATTAAGAATGAGTAGCAATTACCACATAGGTATTACAGACGGAGAGGAAAGAGTGTACAAAGTCACGGTGGAAAAGAATGTTGGGCTTTTCTGGGACCAAGTGTAGATGAGGTGGCTGGGCTGTGGCCCACCTGTGAGAGGGGCAGAAGCGAAATTGAGAAGCAGGTGGCTGGGTCCTAAGAGGTTTTACCTTCCAAGCTAAAGAGTTTGGAGGTGGACTTGAGGGCACTGTGCAGCTAGTGACATGTTTTTTTGTTTGTTTTTTCTTTTTCTCTTTGGCTGTGGCTTGATGGGGGATCTCAGTTCCAAGATCAGGCATTGAACCCTGGCCCCAGTGGTGAAAGCGACAAGTCCTAACCACTAGACCACCAGGGAACTCCTCCAGTGAAGCATTTTAATAAGAGGATAGTGTGGTTGGAGTTGTATTTAGAAAGAGATGGCAGACCAGGGGGATAAACTGGAAGTGGGGACCAGGAAGGTATCAGGGCTGCTGAGGAATGAGATCCCAGTAGGCTGAATGGGGCAAAGAAGTAGGCGGTGACAGGGAGGGCCGTCTGGGGGAGGAGCCTGGGTACCTGGTGGTGCCATGGGAATCCGGACAGGGACAGTGGAGAGGGCAGGGGCCTGTTGGGAGGTGGGTAATTTCCATTCTGGACATGGTAAGTTCAAGGCGTTCATGAATGGACCTGTTCATGGGAAGCTGGGCACAGGCATCTGGATGAAGGAGGGGGAATTGATGGAGAGAGAGTTGGAGGTGCTATAACCCACTGGCTTAGGGAAGATGTTTAAGAGTCCAACTGCATTTGAACCCTGGTTTTGCCTTTTCCTAGTTGTGTGAACTCGAGGAAGACAAGATCTGCAAGCAGGCTGTGTACGGTTACCATTTTAGTGAAAGAGGAATCTAAGCCCTATCTTGCCCGGCTGTGGGAGGACAGAATAAGATGATATACGGGAGGCACTGAGCACAAGGTCTGGGACATTGCAGGTGTTCAGCACTTGGTTTTACATCATTAGGCAGGAGGACTTTGGAGCTGGATGTGGTCAGAGGGCCCTGGGAAGAATAAGCAATGGAAAAGAAAAGCGAGTCAAGAGCAGAATCCCTGAGGAACCAGTGGCCAGCAGAGCAGGAGGATGGGGTCAGGCAGACTGAAGAAGGGGAGGGAGGGGCCAAGAGACCAGATGCCACAGGGATTCAGGAGGTGAGTGTGAGTTGTTGGATAGTCAATCCTGATGTTACTCAGAGCCATTTTAGTGTTGTGGGGAATGAGTGGGTGATACTTTCTAAAAAAGTTTGCTTTGGTTCCCGCGGTGGTGAACAGAATCAGCGGCATCTTGGGAACACTGGGACACAGGTTCAGTCCCTGGCCTGGCATAGAGGGTTAAGGATCCGGTGTTGCCAAAATTTTAGCTTGGATTGCAACTGTGGCTCAAATCTGATCCCTGGCCGGGGAACTCCATATGCCAACAATGAAAACAAAAACAAAATTTTTCTTTGAAGGGTGGGGGACGATAAAGTGAAGCAAAAGGTGGGGGCGCCAGTGTAGGGAAGACTTCCCTCTAAGATTTTGTACATAAGTCTCTCCTTTCATGTTCTTTTTAGGGCTGCAAGTGCAGCATATGGAGTTTCCCAGGATAGGGGTCAAATCAGAGCTGCAGCTGGCCTACACCACAGTCACAGCAACATGGAATCTGAGACTCCTCTGCAATCTACACCACAGCTCACGGCAACGCTGGATCCTCAACCCACTGAGCGAGGCCGGGATTGAACCTGCAACCTCATGGTTCCCAGTCGGATTTGTTTCCGCTGCGCCACAATGGGAAGTCCTCTCCTTTCACTTTCGCATTTTATTGAAATTATCTGTGTGGTGGTGTACGCCTGCCTCCCTGGCCACCCCAGCACGCCTGCACCTCCCAGTCTGGATTAGGGGCTCTGTGAAGAGTTGGGAAGCCCACATGCGGTGACCTGGGTTGTCAGGTTCTTATTTGTCTTCCCATAGACTGTGAGGAGCACAGCAACACACCCACAACCACAGCTGGGCTTTCCCAGCACCTATTCCAGTGCCTGGCACAAAGCAAATGCTCAACAAATGTGCCTTGACCCAGCTCCTGTGAGCAAAGCGGTGAATGAGGGCTCCTGCTTCCAGACACCACCTCCCTGGGGAGACCCAGGTCGTGTGAAGGATACTTGTCCTAGGGTTGGAGCCACAAAGTAGTTGGTGACTCTTGTGCAACAAAGAAAAATGTGAGCTAAGGCTTGAGGTTTCTCTGCTCATCAACCCGGGGCCAATGCCTTGGGAATAAGTGTTGAAGTACAAGTTCAAGCATGTCCATATCAGGTATCTGGACCTAGAGTTGCTTAGTCATGTTCTCAGACTGTTGGTATTTGAGAGTGCCAAGGGTGTGCTAAGTCTTGTCCCTATCGGGACATGAAAAGTCTGAAAAGGATGCAGATGATTCAGTGATGATTTTGTAAACGGGTGCTGGAAGTGAAAGGCTCTGACCACTCACAGATGATGTTCCCTCCTCACTGATGCCTGAATTATCCCGGTGTCTGAGAGGGTGAACTCCACTTTTTTTTTTCTTTCCTTTTTTAGGGCTGCACCTGTGGCACATGGAAGTTCCTGGGCTAGGGATTGAATTGAAGCTGCAGTTGAGGCCTATGCCACAGCTTGTGGCAATGCTGGACCCTTAACCCACTGAGCGGGGCCAGCGATCGAACCTGCATCCTCAAGGAGACTACATCAGGTTCTTAACCTGCTGAGCCACAATGGGAACTTGTGAGCTGTATCATAAATGCTGCCAGAACCTCACTCTCTTCACCTGGAGAGTCAAGGAGTCACTCCAGCTCCAGCTAGCTCAGATTCTGCTTAGTTTTTAGATCCATTCTTGAGATTAGGTTTGGATAGGAAGAGCCTGGAAGGATGTTATGTACCTGAGAAGGCAAAAGGGCTTCTGTGGAGGGTGAAGGGCTGAGAAATGGGAGATTATGGCTCTAGGACACTGATTGCCCACCTCCCTGCCTTCATGTCAGTCAGCTCTTGTGTAATGGAGGAGTCAGAAGTCAGCTGTGAGACGGCCTAACAATCAGAGCAAGTTCTTGGTGATGGATGGTAAGTTCATATGACATCCTTTATACCTGGGCTCCAATGGGAAGTGGCAGTTTAGACCAGACCCATTCAGAACCTGCCCAAAAAGTAATCCAGAGGCCCATGAGGTGGTCTCAGAACTCCTGGGATCATTCTTTCTAGGATCTGCTCACTGGATCTGCTCTGGCCTGGATGGCCCCTGTAACCAAACTGGGCTGTCACCAACCTGTCTGGGTAATCCAGGGCCAGAGCAGAGGCAGCCTGTCAGGAGGAAAGAGGACCTCCTTGTTCTATTGTGAAAGCAATGAAGGAACATCCTTCTGCCCTTGACTCAGTGAAGATGCTGCCCGATGAATGTCTGGTTTTGAGTCTTAGTTGGAGGATAGAACAGAGATTTGAGAGAGCTCACCTCGTTCTGATCAGCTGGTGAGCGTGTGTGTTGTGACTTGGTTAGAGCCTGCTCCAAGGAGTGGTTCTTATATCTTAAAGTTGAGGAGACCATTTCTGATGCATTCTGACCAAGTGGGCTTGAGAGGAAGAAGGAATTAGAGCATCTTCAGGGTCCGTTTTATCTTCTTTTTTTTTGTCTTTTTGTCTTTTTAGGGCTACACCCTCTGCATGTGGAGGGTCCCAGGGTAGGGGTCTAATTGGAGCTGTAGCCTCTGGCCTACTCCACAGCCACAGCAATGGCAGATCCAAACAGCATCTGTGACCTACGCCACAACTCACGGCAATGCCAGGTCCTTAACCCACTGAGCGAGGCCAGGGTTCAAACCCACAACCTCATGGTTCCTAGTCACAAGAGGACTCCATTCAAGATCTGTTTTTAACTTTCAATGCAATAATCACTCTCTAAAAAGGGGAGGCAGAGCACTTTCCCAGAAAAAAAACCTGTGAACTAGGAGTCCGAAGACCTGAGTGGTTCTGCCACTTAAGATCCAAGCATGTGGAGTTCCCTTTGTGGTGCAATGAGATCAACAATGACTTTAGAGCTCTGAACTGCAGGTTTGATCCCCGCTCTGGCACAGTGGGTTAAGAATCCAACTTTGCTGAAGCTGCAGTGTAGGTCGCAACTGTGGCTCAGATCTGATCCCTGGCCTGGGAACTCCATGTGCCACTGGATGGCCAAAAAAAAAATTCAAGCACACTTCACTACCTGGGTCTCAGTTTTCTCATCTCTAAAATGGAGATAAGGATGCTTGTCCTAAGGCCAGAACAGGCTAGTTTTGAGGATCCAGTGAAATAAAAATGTGAAAGAGCCTTGAAGATGCCATATGCTGTTCTGAGGGAAGGGCTGGTTCTTTTGATTCCAACCCAGCTGGAATACCTCCCTCCTCCAGATATTCTCTAAATCAGACCCCATGGGGCCTGCAGGGTGTGGTCCTTTCTGTCCAAATCAGAGGCCCTCCAACTGGCAGCTCAATCTGCTGCCTGGTATCTCTGGCCCATTTTGTTCCACAGTAGGGCCAGTAAGGGCTGCAAATCAGGAAATGTTTTCATGGTTGCTGCCACGAGCAAACCCAGCTTTCCTGGGCTGTACTCAGAGCCCCCCATTGTTGGACAGGATCGGAGACTGGCCTTTATCTCTGTGACACTCAGAGACCTCAGAGTCGCTCAGGCATTTTACTGTTTCCCTAGTGATGCCATGGTTGGAATTTGGCCCATCCCTTTGTAGTTCTCCCGGGGTTGAATTAATAAGGGGGAAGGCGAGGGAATCGTGTGCTGGACAATGAAAGCTGTGGGCTTGGGCCTTTACAAACCCCCAGCAAGTCTCTTTCAGTTGGGAGCCAGCTGAGCCAGGAAGGGATGAAGATCTGGAATTCTTCTTTCTTTTTTTTTTTCTCTTTTTTTGTCTACTCCTTGGCATACAGATCTCCTGGGCCAGGGATCAGATCTGAGCCATAGTTGCAACCTAAGCCACAGCTGCGGCAATGCTGGATCCCTAACCCACTGTGCCAGGGATTGAACCTACCTCCCAGCACTCCAGAGACACCGCTGATCCCCTTGTGCCACAGAGGGAATGTCTGGAATTCTCTCTCCTCTGGCTGCTGGGAAAGGGGCAGAGGTGGCTGATAAGTCTCTTATCACCTTGTTAAAACGCTCTCGTGCGAAGCAGGCCACGGCCAGAGAAGGGGCTTTCTGGCAGCCACATTTGAGTGGTGGCTGAGCCAAAAAATGTCAGCGTCAGGACATTGGAATTCAGCCAAAAAATGATCAGTTTCATACTGACCCAGGGCAGTTTTAAACAGGGGAACAAGGATCAACAATATGGGATTCTGGCTCTTCAGGAACCTACAGGAGAGGATGTTGATGTAGCTACATGTGGTGCTGCTCTGTGGTGGACTGCGATGATACAGTTCTAGATGGCTTTCCTGAGCTCTGCTACAATGTCCCTAGATGCTCATAGTGAGCACGCGATGCTCGCTTCCCTCTCTGGCCTGAGCTTCAGGGAACAGCATGGTTAGTGACTCTGTTACTCAGGTTGGAAACCTGACTTTGTGAGTCAAGTCTGAGATGACTGATGAGGACATGGAAATTTCCCTTGAGCCCACATTGTCCTCCCACCACCAGAGGAAGTAGGTTCTGGAAGGAGAAAGAGAGAGAGAGAGGAGGGAGAGAGGAGGTAGGGAAGGCAAGGTTTTATGAGGGGGAGGGAGCAAAATAGAGGCATGAGAGAGAGCTTGGTTTCTCTTTTTTTAAGGCTTTTATTTTTTTCTCTTTTACAGCCTTCCTGTAACAGCAGCCCTCTTCTAAGAACTCTTTCATCACATCACTCCCCAAGCCCAAAGTGTTCGGAAGCTCCCCCAAGCCAGAGGACCCATTCATAAGCTTCACACTCTGGCACCTGATGCTCTCCACAGCCACCTTCCCCATTTCCACCTTGACTGCAGCTCATAATTAGCCCACTCCAATGCCTCATCTTCCCATCACCTTCAGAGTGTGTGTCACACACACATACACACACTCCCTCACTCACTCACACTCACTCATGCTCTGCTTGTCTGGAATGTTCTCCTTGGGATCTCCTCCCCACTTTTCCATCATCAGGCTGTGCTGCTTGGAGCAGGTCCCATCCTCTCTCAGAACCTCAGTTTCTTCCTCCATCAAACGGCAAGTTTGGATGGACTAGGTGAGCTTCACTGGGTCCCTTTCAGTATTAAGGTTCTTTAACTTGGCGACCAGTTAGAAGTCACTGGAGGGGAGTTTCCGTTGTGGCTCAGTGGTTAACGAATCCAACTAGGAACCATGAGGTCTGTAGGTTCGATCCCTGGCCTTGCTGAGTGGGTTAAGGATCTGGCGTTGCCCTGAGCTGTGGTGTAGGTTGCAGACTCGGCTCGGATCCTGTGTTACTATGGCTCTGGTGTAGGCCGGCGGCTACAGCTCCGATTCAACCCCTAGCCTGGGAACATTCATATGCCACGGAAGCAGCCCAAGAAATGGCAAAAAGACAAAAAAAAATAATAATAAAGAAGATGTCACTGGAGGACAGAGACTCTGCCCCATTAACAACTTTGTGTCCTCAACAGAAGCCACATAGAAACTGTGGTCTAGGTCAGGGTTGATTCGGTTACTGTGACAGTTTGCCCCACCGTAGGGACTAAAGGTCTCCCTGCTGGGCTGGTCATGGGTATGCATGGGTGTCCTTGGCTTTTGGGCTGTGCTTTTGTCAGTAGGATACGCACATATATAGAGAGATTTAGTTTAAGGAGTTGGCTTGTGATTATGGAGACTGGCGTGTCCAAAATCTGCAGGGTTGGAGATGCAGGGCAAAGCTGAAGTTCAAGTCCAAGTCTGAAGGCAGTCTGCCAGCAGAATTCCCTCTACCCACCTAAGACTTTGTTTCTGTAATCCTCAGTTTCACAACCCTTCCCACCAATTCCCATCAGCTCCCAGGCTGAATTGTGTGGCTAAGAGTGAGAGCTTCTATGGTATTGCCTCCCCTGGCCAGAGTGTAAATCATTCATGTCTGGAATTCTTTTTCTTCCTCCACTTAAAAGCCTCACTATGTGTGACTCAGACCCAGGAAACCTAACGCATGAGTGAGACGTCATAGGCAAACTGTGAGCATTCAGCACCAGACAAGTGGAAGCAATGCCCTTTCTGCTGCAACTTTATAGATACCTTAGGTAGAAAAAAAAAAAACCGAAGAAAAGAAACTGTCTCATCTCCCCAGGCTTTTCACCCAGGGGCCCAGGTCTAAGCCGGACTTCCTAAATCATTTTGCAGCCTGTTGTTCAGGCAAACATAAGCTCCAAAGAAAATAAATAATGGCTGGCTCAGTGACCCTGGGCTCATCTTGAACAAGCCAGTGGGAGATGGGTTTCCCCACTATCTTTGGCAGGTGGCATTGGTTGGCAAACATGTTAAACAGGAAAAGAATAGCATTCAAGTTGCTGTCATGAAATAGCTGTCATAATTGATTTTGTGAAAACTACAAAATGCTGGAAAAGAGGTCTGATGGGATAATGGAAATCAACCAATCCCAGGTGACCACCTGCAGTGGCCAAGTGTGCAGGCAAGATGTTCAAGCTCTGCGGTGCTTCTCTGGGAGTAGATCTGGCTCACCCATTCCATGTTCCGTGGGGTCTGTCTTTGGAGGGCTGCCTGTGGCCTTGAACCAGACACTTATCAATTAGCAGACAACCACACTTAAATCCAGCAACTCTAACCTCAGGGAGGGGAATGTGGCATGAGAATCCCAGGGGAGCTTGTTGAACACACTTGTACCCAAATGTCTGCACTTGGGGACATCCTGACTTGGTGGGCCTGCAGAGGGGCCTGAGGATCTGCTTGTCCCCTGAGCTTACTGAGTGACTCCACTGCCCAGCCAGGTGTGGGAACCATGGTCCTATTGGTGTGGAGTGACTAGGGTGACTGGCTTCCAAACTGGCCCCCTTTGTGTTCCCTCTGTTTCTGGGCCTCAGTGCTACGTGCTGTGCGTGGTCACTCTCTCAAGCACACAGGTGTCAGACACTCTAGGTGCTGGACTATCCTCCCTGTGAGGAAAGACCTTCTTACACATCCTTCCCTCCCCACACTTGAGAGTTATTAAATCCCCCCTGTCTCTGGCCAGAGTGGGAGAGGAAGTCCCCTGTACACACACCTGGGCAGGAACTCCTCTCCTTTACCATCCCTGCCCCTTGCCCCGCTCCTCCTCCTATGGTCCTGGGGACTCTTGGGGAGCAGAAGGAGGAAGTACATCCCAGTGGTTGGGGCTCTCTCTGACCTGGACACTTGCCCTGCGGCTCACAGTTTCGATGTCAGTAGGTGCCTGTATGATGGGCTGTGTAAAATTCCTCCTGAAAGAAAGCGGCTGAGTTAGCTGAGAGGTGCCTCAGCAGCTGCCCGCCCAGAGCCCTGGCTTCTCCTTCCAGTCTGTTCCTTTCCCTGGGAAAGGCATTGGTAATAAAAGGAATGAAATTGGCAAACTCTACTCACGATGACTGATGCTGGGGGCTGTGTGCATGGGTGTGTTTGTGGTGGTGGTGGTGGGGGGGGTGCAGAGGCTCTGAGCAGAAGCGCCTGGGAGAGGGAGCTAGGGGGAAGCCTCAAGGGGGCATTTCTGCTCCTCAGGGAGCCCCCAAACAACTCCTCGACCCCTGGGCTTATCCCAACCCGTTTGGTCTGCTTGTCGTATGTTGGATGCTGCCACCCCCAACCCCTTTCCCTTCACATGCTCATATCTGAACCCCTCTTCTGTCCAGAAGACAAGCACATGACATTTGTCAGAGGGTCTCACTGCCCTTGCCACTTTGAAGGACAGAGGAGCACGGTGGCACGGAGGGAACACACACAGCTCCACGCCTGGCCCCTGGCCCCTGAATTCCTTCTGAGACAGTAGATGGAAGCCCCGCGGGCAGAGCTCATCAACAATCTCCTAGCCCAACCCCTGGGCTCTCTGTGTGAAAAGATGCAGCAACTTGGAGTTCTGCTGTGGTGCAATGGGATCTGCGGCATTTTGGGAGGGCTAGACCAGGATTGATCCCCGGCCTAGCACAGTGGGTTAAGGATCCAGCCTTGCCGCAGCTGGAGCTTAGGGTCTTGACTGTGGCTCAGATCTGATCCCTCACCTGGGAACTCCATACGCTGTAAGTCTACCAAAAATGAAGACAAAGAAAAAAAGATGTAGCAACTCACATTTCACTTGTCCTTCCAGATCTTCTTTCTTGCCTACCCGGTCTTCCACTGAGCTTCTCTCTTTGTTTCCCCTTCGCATGGATACTGCATGCTTGGTGGCTGCCTTGCCTTTGGATGTGGCCACTCTCAAGATGTCGTCTCTCAGATCAACCCCTGAGTTAAACCCATCCTCCAACCCCTCATCCTGTACCTCGCTCTGGCCCCATCTTTGGCTCTTGCTAACCTGGGTGGAGGAGCAGATGTGGGCAGGTGGAATCTCCCTGGGGAAGAGGGAGTGGTGGGGGCACGCTCTTTCATGCCTCCTTTGGACACACAGCCTCTTCCCTGCCTCCACTCAGCAGCCCTATTGTCTATGTCCTTCACATGCTCTCTGATTAGGATGGTCCAGCCTGGGTCCTTCCTGCACCTGCATGTTCTTAGCCCTGATGTGCATTAAAAGGAAATGAAGCTTCACGGGGGCACACTCTATGATCCCAAGGAGATCGGAGAGGGCAGAAAATCTGCTCCCAGCACTCACTCGTGCCCTGCACACTGCTGGGAGTCCAACTGCTCTGGCCACTGACTCCTCCTGGTAAAACATTTCTGGTTCTCCTGTGCCCTGGGAGGTCTGAAAACCAAGCTGCCACCACCAGCTTCGTTGTGATGAAAGCCAATGGAAAGAAGAATCCTCTCATGGGGAAGAAAATGTATAAAGAAAATGTTGCCTTGATCAAAGCAATCCATATATTCATTCATTTGTCCTTTCATTCACTGATTCCAGGTAGATCTACTCAGTGCCAATTCTAGGTAACACATGGTCACTGGTAGCCTGCCGACTTGTTGGGGAAATAAGGCTTGAAACCAGGCAAATCAGCATGGGACTGGGAGTTCTCATTGTGGCTCAGTGGTTAACGAATCTGCCTAGGAACCAGGAGGTTGCAGGTTCAATCCCTGGCCTTGTTCAGTGGGTTAAGGATCTGGTGTTGCCATGAGCTGTGGTGTAGGTTGAAGACTCAGCTCTGATCCCATGTGGCTGTGGCATAGGCCGGTGGCTACAGCTCCAATTGGACCCCTAGCCTGGGAACCTCCCTATGCCATGGTGTGGCCCTAGAAAAGCCAAAAAAAAAAAAAAAAATCAGCATGGAACTAAATGCCCCAGATATTTGGTTTGAATCATGAATTGAGGAGGGCAGAGAGAAAGGGTGGTAGGGTTGTAGGGGAGTATAGGTACTTTATGGTGACCAGTGGTTTCCCAGGTCTTGGAAAGAAGGGCAGAATTAGACATACAAAAGGAAATATGCAAGGCCTTCCGGGAAGAAGTGAGAAAAAACACGGTGTTTTGCAGCAAGCAGAAGATGTTCCGGGGCAGTGGAGAGAGAGGTAGAAAATGAATGTTGGGGGTGTTCCCATGGTGGGGCAGCAGAAACGAATCTGACTAGTATCCATGAGGATGCGGGTTCCACCCCTGGCCTTGCTCAGTGGGTAAGGATCTGGCGTTGCCGTGAGCTGTGGTTCAGGTCACAGACGAGGCTCGGATCCTGTGTCACTGTGGCTGTGGCGTAGGCCGGCAGCTCTTGCTTTGATTCAACCCTTAGCCTGGAAACTTTCATATGCTGCTAGTGCAGCCCTTAAAAGAGGAAAAAAAAAAAAAAAAGAAAGAAAAGAAAATGAATATTGGCTTCATGTTTCTTCTGTGGATGTAGCCGGCATGTGGGCCCACACTGGCTATCCCAGGCCAGGTCTGAGAATCACTTTGGTAACCAAGAATGCATCAAAGAAGCCCGTGGGGGCTGCCCTTACCTCTTCCTATGCCCGGCAAGTGGGCTCAGCTGGAGCCAAAGGCTCATCCAGACTCCACTTATCTTGCTCCAGGAGCAGAGGTAGCAAAGAGGCTGGAAAGGCAAAGCTGCTTGATTTCCAAGGCCTTCTGATCCAGCCAGGTGGAAGGCAGCCAGGCAGGCAGCAGCTGGTGACAGCCTGTCTTACTGCCTTAGATGGCAGGCAGCTAACTCAAAGGAAAAACTGGCAGAAAGGGGGTGGCAAGTCAGGGGACACGGGCCAGTGGAATTCTGAACAAGGTCAAAGTCCAATCTGGTACAGAGCTTGATTACCAATTTAAATCTCGTCTTTTCTCCCAGGATAGCTGCCCGCCCTGCAGAAGAGGCCAGGGCTGCCACAAGGGGAATTTGCATTTAAATGTTCCAAGTGCCAGGCACCCTGAGAAGGGCTGTAGCCTGGCCTGTGCGTTCATCCTAACACCAGGAGGCCACACATTGAATGCACCCCTATTTTGTCCTTATTTGGACACCTGATTGCCTGGGGGAGGGAAAGAGACCCCAAACTCTTCTTACGTCTTCCAGTCTTGGGAAAGATCCTGGAAAGGGCAGAGTGGGAGGCCCTGGGGTCTGGAAGCTGATGATCACAAGTTTTTCTTAACTGGGGCTGGAAGGAAGTCTAAGGGAGTGGCGGTCCTTGGGCAGGGGGATGTTCATGGGGCTAAACTGGACTGTGGTTTGGGGAGAGATGTGGAAGGTGGCCATGAGGGTCCAGCAGGTGGATTCTACAGCAGTGGTGGGTTAATCACGTTGAAAAAAGGCTCCTCTTTTTACCTCTCTTCTTGAGGCAGTTGGTTCTCAATCCTTTTCTTCTTCTGGGGGGCTTTCGGGAATATTAATGCATGATTACTAGAGCCCCAGAGATTCTGCTATAGCAAATCCATAACTCCCCTCCCTCCCATCAAACCCACCACCTCTGAGGGAAAGGGATGGAAAAGCCCTCCTCACTTCCGCATGCTGCAAATCCCCTTGGGTGGGTCTTTCTGTGACCCTTTTACCGTCCAGTCAATAAACACTTATTGCATCCCTAGGTGTTGATGAAAACATAGGCACACAGTTTAGAGGGGAGGGTGCCTTGGTGTTTGCTTGCAGCTGGACAGAACTGTCCGTGAGAAGAGAGAACACATGATACAGTACGTTCATGATGTCAGCGTTCTCAGGGACAATGACCTTCTAGGGAGATTTGCTTTTTGGCCACCTCAGAGGCAAAGCCTGTTGAAATCCTTTGGCTGCATGTTGGGCCAGAACATTAGGTGGGTGTTACCCAACATCTTGTGCCTGGGAGATCCACATGTGTGCATACACACATGCATATACACAAGCACGCACACATGCTGGAAACACTCGAAGGTACATTCTGTCCTGCAGCCAAGTTGATGGCCATCAGGCTTGGCTGGCCCAGACTCCATCTGAGCATTCCTGGGACTCAGGGATGAACCGATCTTTTGCTGCGGGCCTCAGGACTCCCCTCCACCCCAGGGCCCCAGTTCAGATCAGGAATTCTCAGTAGCTGTGGGTTCCCATTGCTCTGCTCGGCAATGCGGAGGAGGGGATGATGTGACAGACATCCTCTGCTGTCTGACTCAGGAGCAAGGAAGGAGCAAGGAAGGCTGGAGCTCATCTCTTCAAAAGCATACAGGCTTCCAGGTTCTGGGTCATGCTGGGGAGGCTGAGAGTTCCCATGGGCTTAGGGAGAGGAGTTACTTTGGGTTGGGCTCTAGCTAAGTGGGCCACAGATGATCTTTGCTGGGACACATTCCCCACATTAAAAACCCAAACTTACTTGACCCCATCTACTGCTCACTTTGGCAGGAGCTTGGGGGGTGTGTCAGGGCCCCAGTTCCAATCAGGAATTCTCAGTAGCTGTGGGTTCCCATAGCCCATGGTCTCTGGGTATCACCCAGGACACTATCATCACATCCAGCTGTCCTGTCCAGCCTTGCCGGTCTCTTTTTTTTCACTCGGACCCTCTTCTCAGACTGACCCCCTCTCTGCCCACCTCAGCCCCAGCTCACTTGGATGCTCCACAGGCCAGTGGTCCCAGGTGCCAATCGCACTGCAGGTGTGGGATTCCGGCTGCCTCCTTAGACACCTATCATAGCCGACCAGCCCTTCGAGGTCCAGCTCTGGGAGGTGGAGATGATTTTCTGCATTTCCTAAGGATGACGTTCTGTATTAGTCAGCTCTGTATCCCCAGGGCTTGGCCCGGATGAGGATGAAGCTCAATGAGATTTAGCTGAGGAAACAAGCACCTGGGTGATCTCCATCAGGAGTCCTGCACTCTGCCTTCTGTGCATTTTTCTTCATGGATGTACATCATCAAGCTAACCCATGAGCTCGCAGAAGGCACTGCCCCGACTTTCTCTCCTTTCAGCACCTCACAGCACACAGCCAAGAACCTTGTATGTGGAGGTATCAAGTGACACATGGGTTTTGGAAATGTGGAGGGGGGACAATAAATGTGGGTACTTTCAGGTCCTTAATTTGGACCATATGCTCCAGCCAAGACTGTTTCTTCAATGCTCCCGCCACCTGCTCCCTGCTCACGTGGGCTGTCACACACTTGCCATCCTCTTCTCTAGTTCCTGCTTTTGTCTCCTCCCTCAACCCCAATCCCTACCTGTTGTTCTCAAGGTGAGATTGAAGCCCTCCTCATCTGTCATACCCACCTCTAGATCTCAAGTAACTGGAAAGACTCTCACAACTCAGGTAGGCAGGTAATAGCATAGTTATTTTCTATGAAACACCTTGTGTGGCGTTCCCCTCATGGTTTAGTGGAAACACATCTGAGTAGCATCCATGAGGACGCAGGTTGATCCCTGGCCTCGTTAAGGATCCAGTGTTGCCGTGAGCTGCGGTGTAGGTCACAGACATGGCTTGGATCTGACATTGCTGTGGTTGTGGCTGTGGCTGTGGTGTAGGCCAGTGGCTTACAGCTCCAATTGGACCCCTAGCCTGGGAACCTCCATAATGTTCCTAAAAAGACAAAGAACCACAGTCAAACAAACAAATAAAAAAAAAACCTTGTGTGGTGAATTCCATTTGTCAGCTTGACTGGGCTAAGGGCTGCTCTGATAGCTGGTAAAATGTCATTTCTGGGTGTGTCTGTGAGGGTGGCCCTAGAAGGGATTAGCATTTGAATCAGTAGACCGAGTCAAGAAGATCCTCCTCACTGCTGTGGGTGGGCACCAACCAAGCCACTGAGGGCTTGAATAGCACAAAATGGTGGAGGAAGAGCAAGTTCAGTCTCTCTGCTTGAGCTAAGATATCCATCTTCTCCTGCCCTTGGACAGTGGTACTACTAGTTCTTTGGCCTTCAGAATTGAGCTGAATTATACAACCAGCTTTCCTCATTCTCTGGCTCACAGATGATGGTTCCCAGAACTTCTTGGCCTCTATAATTTTTAAAATTTATTTATTTTTGGCCTCCATAATTGTGTGAGCCAATTCCTGTAATAAATCCTTCTGTATCTGTCTATCTGTCCATAACCATCATGATCATCTCCTACTGATTCTGTTTTTCTGGGGAACCCTGACCAACACATGGCTTAGTATTGACTACACATCCCCATCTATTGGGATGGCAGGAAATTCAACCCAGATCTTTCTCTGATCCCTATCTGATTCCCCACTGGATTGGGTAAAGGCCCAGGCCCCTCTGGCCGTGGGTCCATATTGATCACAGGGGCGATGCCCGCTCCCCAGATGTGGTCTCTGCAGGTCCATTGCCTTGCATCTTGCAGATCACCTTTAGGTCATGGGCTCTTTGATGAGCCCAGAGCTCAGGGTACCCCAGACCACTATTCCTTCCAAGCGCTCTCAGTTTGGGGTGCTTTTAGGGAGCAGGTTGCATGTTCCTATTGATCTTGTGACCCCCAGACCCCCCCCACCCAACTGCTGACTTTAGGAAATATCCCTCTTCTCAAACCCTATTCTCCTCAATTAAGCTTTGACCTTGGAAGCCCTGCAAAATTCCCAGGCAAGGACATTGTACTCTGCTCCCTGTGGGAGCAGGGAAATGCAAAGAGGAAAAAAAAAAAGAGAAGAGCATGGCACTGTTATTTCCAAAAAATGACTTTACTCTCCCTTCTCTTAGCTCCACTGATATCACATGACACTGTCTCAGCGTTCCGTACTTTTTAAGTGCAATGCTCTTGTCTCTCAAATAAAATCGTAAACTCTGTGAGGTCCATTTCCTGATTTTTAATATGTATTTCCTCATACTTCCTACTTAGCAACTGGCGTGGGGCTAAGCATGCAGAAGGTAAGTGATAGAGCATATGGACCGATTCTTCTCTTTTCATGTTCATCAGGGAGTGACTGTCTCTGCTCCATCTTCTCAGAAAGCCAAGAAAGGCTGCTCTCTTGCCTGGGTGGCCCTTGATGCTTTCTGTCCCCATGAAAATATCAGTTCTACTTGTTGGAAATTAAGATAACTCTGGCTCGGGTTGCCAGTGTCAGAAAGTGAGACATGTGGACAAGGAGAAATCTCGACAAGGCTCTTTACTTCTGCAGAAGGGCGCAGGTACTCCAAAAAGCACTTGTGCCGAACAAAGGACCCTCCCCTATTTATCCCCAACACAGGTGATTTACCTGTCCCCTTCCCATTGGTCAGGTCAGGGTGCATATTCTTCCTGGTTGGCTAATTGAAACAAATTGTTGCTGGGAAAAGAGGTAAACAGGAAGGGGGTCGCAGGGGCATTTCCTCAAAAACCAGAGCAAAATGGAGTAACCAGGATTTCTTTGATAGAAAAGACATTATGTTACTTTCCACATACTCATGCAGGCTGCTTGCATTCCCTAAGCCTTTCCTGCTGTGTGGTCCCTTCCCTCAGCACCCATTGTGCTCCCTTCTTCCTGGCTGGGATCTGACTGGAGCCAGATAGACAGAAGCCACTCTCGGACCCTTTAGTGATTGGGAGGCTGTGGGTCCTTTGGAGAGAGTTTTTTCTCAGCTTTGTCATCCTCCCCCCTCCCCGCCAATCCCACTTTGGCTGCACCTGTGGCAGGAGGAAGTTCCTGGGCCAGGGATTGAACGTGGGCCACAGTTGAAACCAGAGCCATAGCAGTGAAAATGCTGGATCCTTAACCCACTGAGCCACCAGGGAACTCCTGGATTCAGTTTGAAATTCCCTTTCCTTTCCTCTCCTGAGACATTGATAAGAAGTTGGGAGGGGAGTTCCCGTCGTGGCTCAGTGGTTAATGAATCCGACTAGGAACCGTGAGGTTGCAGGTTTGATTCCTGGCCTTGCTCAGTGGGTTAACAATCCAGCGTTGCCATGAGCTGTGAAGTAGGTTGTGGACGTGGCTCGGATCCCGCATTGCTGTGGCTGTGGTGTAGATTGGTGGCTACAGCTCCGATTAGACCCCTAGCCTGGGGAACCTCCACATGCCACAGGAGTGGCCCAAGAAATGGCAAAAAGACAAAAAAAAAAAAAAAGTTGGGAGGAGAGAGAACCCAGCAAATGGAAGATCTGCAGTCCAGGACCGTCTTGGGCTAGTCCTTCCTCTGAGCCGTCCCACATGCTCCCTCCCTCTCATCCTCCCTTGGTTCCTTCCTTTCTTCCAACTCACCTCTTTATTCATTTCTAACCCATCCCAACTAAGGTAACCGATGTTAATAGACTAGTGTTTATCCTTCCACAATTTTATGTGTGAATAATCATACACGTTCTTCTATAGGTTAACTTGTGGTTGTTTATTTTTTAAAAATAGGGCCATTCTATATACACTTTTCTGCATCATGCTATTCTTACTTAACAATGTAGTATAAAAATCCCTTCAAGTTAACTGGCATAAATACAATGCTTTTTTTTCTTTTTTTTTTGGCCGTGCCTTAGGCATGTGGAAGTTCCCAGGTCAGGGATCAACACTGTGCCACAACAGCGATCCAAGCCACAGCAGGGACAATGCCAGATTCTTAACCTGCTGAGCCACCAGGGAACTCTTATAATGCATTTTTCAATGGCTAAATACTATTCCTTGACATGGCTCTCCCACCATTATTTCAACAGATTCCTATTGATGCTCCATCAGACTGTTTTTTTGTTTGTTTCATGTGATATACATAGACTTCTGTGTTGGTGCTTTTTAGTTCCCTGAAGAGATTCGCAGATATGGAATTTCTAAGTTGAAGGAAATCTGTAAAGTTATAATTTAGATACAAGAACATTTACTTATTTTAGTGTAGAGTTCTGCAAGTTTGGACAAATGCATACAGTTGTCTACCTAGCACTGCAATCAAGATAAAGAGCAGTTCCATAACCAACCCTCCCCCAAATTCCTTCATGCTTTTTTGGGGGGGCTTTTTGCCTTTTCTAGAGCCGCTCCCTTGGCATATGGAGGTTCCCAGGCTAGGGGTCTAATCGGAGCTGTAGCCGCTGGCCTATGCCACAGCCATAGCAACGTGGGATCTGAGCCGCGTCTGCAACCTACACCACAGCTCATGGCAACGCTGGATCCTTAACCTACTGAGCAAGGCCAGGGATTGAACCCGCAACCTCGTGGTTCCTAGTTGGATTCGTTAACCACTGAGCCCCCTCATGCTTTTTTGTAGTCATTTTCTCCCTAAAATTCTACCTTTGCAGCCACTGATCTCTTCTCTGTTTCTGTGATCTTACCTTTTCCAGATTGTCACATACATGGAATCATGAGAGTAGCCTTTACAGTGCCCAGCTTCTTTTACTTCGCATACTGTATTTGAGATTCAGCTATGCTGTTGGGAATATCAGTAGTTTGTTCCTTTTTCCTTCTGAGTAGTATTCCATTATATGCAGTTATTTATCCATTCCCCAGTTGAGAGACAACTGGGTTGTTTCCATTTTTGGCAATAAATATATATTGATCTATATATTTTCCCTTTATCCAATACCAGATATTTTTAATGTTAATGAATGTATTTTATTTATTTATTTATTTATTGGTATTTTTGTCTTTTTATGGCCACACTCAAGGCATATGGAGGTTCCCAGGCTAGGGGTTGAAACAGAGCTGGCCCCTGGCCTACACCACAGCCACATCAACACAGGATCCAAGCCTTGTCTGCGACCTACACCGCAGCTCACAGAAAGGTTGAATCCTTAACCCGCTGAGCAAGGCCAGGGATCGAACCTGCAACCTCATGGTTCCTAGTTAGATTCATTTCCGCTGCACCACGATGCGAATGGCACCCTTTTAATCATCTTTAAGTGCACTTTCAGTGTATACTGAGTACATTCATAATGTTCAACCATCACCACTATCCATTTCCAGAACTTTTTCATCATCCCAAATAAAGACTCTGCATGAATTAAATAATAACCCCCTTCCACCTCTCACCCCAGCCCCTGATACCCTCATCTCTACTTTCCGTAAACAGCACAGGTATAACAGTGGGATTTTTTTAGGCTGAGAAATACAACCCTCAGCTGGTCATTGAGGAGCAGTAGGAATGCCTGTTTTTGCTTAGAAGCTAAGTCTCGCTTTCCTCATCTGAAAGGTAAAAAGAATGGTACCAGCCCTGCCTAAATCAAGTTTTTATACTGAGATTTCAAAAACAACACAAATACATTTCTATCCAAACATATGCACCTCTTTAGATTTATCCCCCCAAATTTGTGAATACATTAATACTGTGTGAGTAAAACTGTATTTTAGGCACCCTAGGAAAGCTGTCTCTTCAAAGAAGTCCCATAATTAATTTTGCTAAATGAAGGACTGTCTGCAATGGGTCTGTTTGAATATACAGGTTTTTTTTTTTTTTGTCTTTTTGCTATTTCTTTGGGCCGCTCCCTCGGCATATGGAGGTTCCCAGGCTAGAGGTCGAATTGGAACTGTAGCCTCCGGCCTACGCCAGAGCCACAGCAACGCGGGATCCAAGCCGCATCTGCGACTTACAGCACAGCTCACGGCAATGCCGGATCGTCAACCCACTGAGCAAGGGCAGGGACTGAACCCGCAACCTCATGGTTCCTAGGCAGATTCGTTAACCACTGCGCCACGACGGGAACTCCTGAATATCCAGTTTTTAATACTTGTTTCTCTGTTCAGATCGACCACACAGAACACTGACTGGCTGATTTTAGGAAGAGGGGATGGTCCATTGAGAGCAGAGGGTAACTGTTCAGACAGGGCAGGCTGGTGAAAAGCCTTGTTAGAAGGTGGGTAGTGTCTTCTTGCTCTCGTCATCTCTCTGGGGAGGAGGCAGTGTGAATCTTTGCCAAGCTGGGGAGCCAAGGTATGGAAAGATACATCTTGGGTACATTTTCTGTAGGATTTGTTCTTCATGGTTTTGTTTTGTTTTATTTTGTTTTGTTTGTTTGTTTTGCCTCACCCCAGTCATATAGAAGCTTCCGGGCCAGGAATCGAACATTTGCCACAGCAGCAACACAAGCCACTGCAGTGACAACAACAGATCTCTCTCTCTCTCTCTTTTTAGAAACACTAGATCCGAGTTGCATCTGCAGCTCACGGCAACTGGATCCTCAACCTACTGAGTGAGGCTGGGGATTGAACTTGCATCCTCATGGACACTATGTCCAGCCTTATCCTGCTGAGCCACCATGAGAACTCCTCTCATGGGCCCTTCTAATGGGCTCCAGAAAGTTCCTGGGGAGGCCCAATCTTTATGACAACACAGCTTAAGCACACTTTCCCTGCACATCTAGGGACCATGGGGCCATCTTGAAGAAGCTGGGAAGACATGTGGGGTGTGTCCAGGCCAATTGATCAGAGGCCTGGATTTAGCTTGGATTTGCTTTTCCTTCCCTGGAAATCTGTCCTCTCCCCCACCCCCTTTATTTCTTCCCAACACCCTAAACAGGGGAGACCCCAAAACAAGCCAGGAGAAGTAAGGCCCAAACACCAAGGCTGTGGGCGGGGCCACTGAGTGAAATGAGGCAGCATGCCTTTAACCCGTCGCTTCTCACACGGGTGGTGCCAGCCCGACCCCTTGGCCGCCTAATTTGGATGTGGTTCTGTCATTCACCCTGCTCCCTGTGTCTGGGCTGGGGCTGTGCTGGCAGGAGCAGTCAGCTCTGTGGGCTGGGCTGGCGCCTGGAAAATGTCAGGCCATGGCCAATGGTACATAAACAGTCAGCCACTCTGGGTTCAGGACAGTTTTCCACTCACCTTGCTCCAGATTTCCAAGGACTCTGTCTGTGTTTATGTCTCAGCCCTGTGAGTGGAGTGTCCTTCTTGAGGAGGTCTGTCTTTGGGGGCCAGAACCTCTGGCCACCTACTCCCCACAAGATGAGGGACTGGGCAGTCACACTTGAGCCCTTTGGATTATTTCAACCCTTTGGAGGGGGGCAGCCATGATCTGTCCCCTTGGTCAAGAGCAGTGCTGGGGTTGGGGGTAGAATACTATGGGTGCAGTGGATGATGTTATTTGAAGGTAGGAAGAGTCCCCCTGCCCAAATCCATCTGTCCTCCCCTATGGTGGTTGCTCAAATTTTTGCTAGGTGTGACTCAGATTAAAAAGTTACAGTGCTACTCAGCAGGATCTCCTTGTAAATCTATTCCAAGTTGTGTCCGATAAGCCCAAGCTCCCGATCCCTCCCCCTCCCTCCCCCTCCCATCAGGCAGCCACAAGTCTTTTCTCGAAGTCCATGATTTTCTTTTCTGAGGTGATGTTCATTTGTGCTGGATATTAGATTCCTGCTGAGTAGCATTGAGAAATTTGTCTAGATACTCATGTTGCAACAGAACAAAGGGTAGGGAAAAAATGTAATTGTAATGTATACATGTAAGGATAACTTGATCCCCTTGCTGTACAGTGGGGAAAAAAAAAAAAAAGTTGCAGTAAGGGAGTTCCTGTCACAGCGCAGTGGAAATGAATCTGATTAGGAACCATGAGGTTGTGGTTCCATCCCTGGCCTTGCTCAGTGGGTTAAGGTGCTATGAGCTATGGTGCAGGTCACAGATGTGGCTCGGATCTGGCGTTGCTGTGGCTGTGGCGTAGGCTGGCAGCTCTGCTCCGATTAGACCCCTAGCCTGGGAACTTCCATAAGCCATGGGTGCGGCCTTAAAAAGCAAAAAACAAAACAAAACAAAACAAAAAAACCCCCAAAAACTTACAGTAAGAATGGGGAGGAAGTGGAATGGATGGGGAGTTTGGGGTTGGTAGACGCAAATTATTACATTTAGAATGGATAAACGGAGTTCCTACTATGGCTCAGTGGTAATGAAGTGGTAATGAATCTGACTAGGATCTAAAACTAGTCAAACCATGAGGTCACAGGTTTGATCCCTGGCCTCACTCAGTGGGTTAAGGATCCGGCAAAGTGAACTGAGCTGTAGGTTGTAGACTTGGCTCAGATCTGGTGTTGCTGTGCCTGTGGTGCAGGCCAGCAGCTACAGCTCTGATTTGACCCCTAGCCTGGGAACTTCCATATGCTTCAGAAAAAGCCCTAAAAAGCAAAAAAAAAAAAAAAAAAAAAGAATAAGTAATTAGGTCTTGCTGTATAGCACAGGGAACTATATCCAGTGTCTTGTGATAGAACATGATGGAAGATAATATGAGAAAAAGAATGTATGACTGGGTCACTTTGCTGTACAGCAGAAATTGACAGAATGTTGTAAATCAACTATGATAAAAATTTTCTAAAAAGTTACAGTGGGAATGGGGAGAAAATGGGGTGGATGAGGAGTTTGGGGTTGGTAGATGCAAACTCTTACATTTAGAATGGGTATGCAATGAGGTCCTACTGTACAGCACACAGAATTATATCCAATCACTTGGGATAGAACATGATAGAAGATAATATGAGGAAAATTATATATATATATATATATATATATATGTATAACTGGGTCATTATGCTGTACAGCAGAAATTGACACAACACTGTAAATCAACTATACTCCAATAAAAATTAAAAAAATAAAAACTGCAAAAAAAAAGTTACAGTAACTGCAATGATGATGTTTCTTGTTTGAATTGTACTTTCCAGCTTTTATGAGCTTCTTCAACATCAATGGGGGCCACAGTAGGTGGGCCAGGAATTGTTTCTACTCTTTTATGCGTGGGGTCATGGAAATGTCACGGAGAGGAAGCAGGCTTGGACAGAAATCAGAACAAGGCCCTGGTGGATGGTCCCCTCGTTCTGTTACTGTTGCTGTTGAGGAGAACAAGTGACTTCTTCTTTGAACTTAGTTTCCTGATTTGACTATATTTTGCAACTTACAAAATTCTTGTCATTTAAACATGACATATCGTTGAAGGCAGTTCTTTATGTACTGATATGGAGAGTCTCCAAGATAAGGTGCTAAGTACAAAGAGTAACATGTGGAATGTGGGTCGAATCCACAGCTGTTTTTGTTTTTTTAAATGGCTAAATATGCACACACTTTTTTTTTTTTTTTGGTCTTGTCTTTTTTTAGGGCCTCAGCTGCAGCATGTGGATGTTCCCAGATTAGGGGTCGAATCAGAACCGTAGCTGCCGGTCTACACCACAGCCATAGCAACTCGGGATCCTCATCTGCGACCTTCACCACAGCTCAAGGCAACACAGGATGCTTAACACACTGAGTGAGAGCAGAGTTCGAACCCGAGTCCTCATGGATGCTAGTCGGATTCGGTAACCATTGAGCCAGGATGGGAATTCCTCCATACACACTTGATTGTCTTTGAGCATCACCATCTCTGGGAGGATATGAAGAGCACAGGGTTGGCAGGGGTGGAGGAAGGTGGTAGGGTGGAGGATGACAAGAGGCGGTGGTGGGAGGTTGACTGCCATTTCTGTGTACCTTTTAATTGTCTGCCTTGTATAAAACATAATTTTAAAGTAAAAATATTTTGGAGTTCCCTGGAGGTCTAGGGGTTAAGGATCTGGTGTTGTCACTGCTGTGGCTCGGGATCAATCCCTGGCTGGGGAATTTTCGCATGCTGCAAGCACAGCCAATAAATAAATAAAATAAAAATATTTTATGTTGAGAGTTGCTGTTGTGGCTCAGGGGGTTACTAACCCGTCTAGTATCCATGAGGATGTGGGTTCAATCCCTGGCCTCACTCAGTGGGTTAAGGATCCAGCATTGCCATGATCCCTAGCCTGGGAACTACTATATATTGAAGGTGTGGCCTTAAAAACCAGAGGAAAAAAAAAAGCCATTTTATGTTATGTTGTTTTATTTTTTTTGGCTATGGCTGAGGCATGAGGAAGTTCCTAGGCCAGGGATGGGACCCACACCACCGCATCGACCTGGGCCACTGCAATGACAACACTGGTCCTTAACCCATTGCACCATAAGAGAACTTGTATGCTGGAAGTCTTAAGGTTTTCTCTTGGAAACAATGGAACGATGTAAATGATAGGGAACAACTGTGTGCAAAAAGGGATTATTATTATTACCCAAGGGAGTTCCTTAACGGTTATCACCATTAGACTTGACCATGTCATGCACTGGAAAAGTAATGGGTTTAGGAATTGAGTAGACATGAGCTAAACTTGGTCTCTGGTCTCTTGGTCTCTTGGTCTCTGTAAAAAGTTAGGGAATAACATGAGTTAGGAGAAATAAAATTGAAGGACATTTGCCTGGGCCTTGTTAACATTTCACAGTGCCTGTGTAATGTAATCAACCCGGCACCTAAGTTTCCGGCCGCAGCCCCCTTCCTTAGAAGAACAAAGTTAGCTGATAAGGGGGACTGCAGCTGCCACAAGGTTACCCATCTAATTACCTCTTTGGCGCCAGCAGAAGATGCCTGCTTGAAAGTCGGAAAATACGGCCCTTACTATAAATCATTATTGTTAACCTAAACACTATTTCTAGTTAAGGTTTGAAGTAATTTGACTGCCGCTTCGCTTTTGCACCCCTGCTTATGCATGCGCACCCCCTCCCAACCTGGATGTAAGTTTGCCTTTATAAACGTGGTCCGTTTCTTTGTTCGGGGCTTCATGCTCAAGCCACTTTAAGGCAGTGTGTGGCCCTGGCCAGTAATAAAGACTCCTAATTTGTTTTTTCCTGTGTTGGAGTGGTCTCTGTTCTTTTATGACCCAACAAAATAAGTACATGAAAAACCAGGTGCTATATGGAGCATGCCATTCTCCCCTCCTGTGACCCGTGCCAGCAAGGATCTGGGAAACGGAAAGCCCTTCAGTGTTTCAAGTAAGTTTGACATCAAAGACAGTCTGTAGGGCCATAGAAATATAATGCAAATCACATATGTGATTTTAGGTTTAAAATAAGTACAAAGAGGAGTTCTCCTGCGGAGCAGTGGGTTAAGAATTCAGTGTTGTCACTGAAGTGGTTTGGGTTGCTGCTGTGGTGCAGGTTCACTCCCTGGCCCAGGAACTTCCATATGATGTGGGCATGGCCAAAAAAACAACAACAAAAACAAAAGCATACAAAGAAACAGGTGACATTCATCTTAGTAATATATTTTAATTAACCCAATATATTTAAAATATAGCTTTAGCCTGTAATCAATATAAAATTATTCTCAGGATAATTGACATTTTCAGACTGGGTCTTTGAAATCTGCATGTAACTTACAGCACCTCTGTATTCCTGCCAGCCCCAGCTCAGGTATTCAGCATTAGCCCACATGGGTCTAACAGCTGCCATGCTGGGGAGAACAGCTGGAGAGTGTGGGCTTTTTGCCAGAGATGACTCAGTGGAAGGCTCTGGATAACCCAGGGACCTGGGGCTGGAGGAAGGTCGATGGAAAGAATTCCAGGGTTGCCCAGTCCAGGCTGTGATTAGGTCACAAAAGCACAGAATGTGCTTGAATAAATGAATACGGGGCTGTGCACTCTGCCCTGGGAGGCTATCCTCCCATCACCCCAAGAAAGGTCAAGTGCCTTCACTGCGGCCGCAAAGTGGACACGGAACTGGATGGAGGCGAGGATGAGGGACAGGGAAAGGGCTGGCACGGCTCTTTGTGTGATTGCCTGTTGTCTCTGCCCAGGCCTTTCTTTGCACCTCCCTAGTCTTGTTGTGAGCTCTTTGCCTGTCCCAGCCCTGGATGTTGGGGTTCTTCTTCCTTCCTGAGCCTCCTTCTCTCACCACGCTATACGTGGCTCTCTTCTTACGGCACCAGGTCCTTCCATGGGCTCCTCCTCCAGCCCTGAGACCTCCCTGAGCTCAAATCGCCTGCATGAGGTACAGAGTCTTCTCAGCATCTCCACGTGGGTCTCCCATCTCCTTCCTCCCCATGCCAGCTCCTCCACTCATGTGCCCTCATTCAATTCCCTGAGTCAGAAACTTGAGAACAAAATGTGACTTCTTTCCTTCTTCCCACTTCCAAATCACTACCAAACCTTGTTAATTCTGTCTCCCAAATATCTACTGAATGTCAAGAGATATTTCTTACTGAATTGTTGCAAAGCATCCTACTTGGTTCTTCTCTGTCTAATTTTGCCCCCGCCCAATCTGCCATCCAGCCTGCAGGCAGCATATCTTTTGCAGGCTTAAGTTCTATCCTGTAATCTTGTTGCCTTAAACGCCTCCATCAGTCACCAGTGTCTTTGGATGAAGTCCAGGGTCTGCGTGTGTCCCCAGCTCACCTCTGAGACTCATCTCTCTCTACTTCTACCCTTGCTCTGTGTAGTGGTTTGAATCAGCGCCCCCCCACTCCCTAAATTCATGTCTGCCAGGAACATCAGAATGTGACTTTATTTGAGATAGGGTCTTTGCAGATGATATTATTTTATTTTATTTTATTTTTTAATTAAAAGATTTTTTTTTAATGACCATACCCACAGCATATGGAGTTCCCGGGGATCAGATCTGAGCCACAGTTGCGACTTAATGCCATAGCTGCAGCAACAACAACCCCAGATCCTTTAACCCACTTTGTGCCAGGCAAAGGATCGAACCTGCCTCTCCGCAGCAACCTGAGCCATTACAGTTGGCTTCTTAACCTACTGCACCATGGTGGGAACTTCTGCAGATGGAATTAGAGATGGAGCTGAGTTCATTCAGGATTAGATGGGCCCTAAATCCAATGGTAATTGTCCTGATGGGAAGAAGAGACACAGAAAGACCCATTGAGAAGAAGCAGAGATGGGAATTGCGTGGCTACAAACATCAAAGATTTCGGGGACCCCCCCAGAGGCTGGGAAGAAGCAGGGAGGCGTTCTCCCCTAGAGCCTTCACAGGGGAGTATGGCCCTGGAGATACCTTGGTTTTGGACTTGTAGGTGGCAAAACTGTGAGAGGATACATTTCTGTTGTTTTAACTTGCGGTGTTGGTGGTAATTTGTTACGGCCGCTCTAGGAAACCAAGGCAGCGTTTCTGTCTCAGCTGCAATGAGCAGGCACTTGGATTTCTCTGTATTTGCTCCTCCTTCAAGGCTCTTCTGCTGCCCTGCCTGCCTTCCCCTTCAGCCTGACTCCTGGGAGTCTCTTCATGTTATCGGATGAGTTAGGTGTGTCCCCTCTGTATCCCCAGACCACATGGCTCTCTGTGTACTAACCGCCTCTCTACTCAACTGGGAGCCCTGTGACAGGGGCGTTTTAGGGGCACAAGTGTTCTCCCCTCAGGCTCTGACAGTACCCAGCCTGAAGGTCCTTGACATCTAGTAGGTGACCAATAAATTCATGCTGATTAGCCAAGCAACTGGATAATCACTACCCTAATCATAACTGAGATCAGGGAGCACTTGCTTATTTTCTCTCATAATGCAGTCAGCCTGTGGGGTTTTATTAGCCTTATTTTGCAGTTATGGAAAACGAGGTTCAGACAAGTTATCGAATCCTCCCAAGGGCCACATCTAGGGCTGATCTGAGGATGTCTCACCATAGAGCCTCCACTTTCTCTACTCCATAGCTCCTTGGATGGATATGACAGGCATAGGGACAACTGTTTTGTCTCTGCTCTTGTGCTGAGAGCACAGTCTGTGGTTCAACAGGCTCTGTCCAGGGTTTTGTTTTGTTTTGTTTTGTTTTGTTTTGTTTTGTTTTTGTTTTTAACAGAATGCAAGCTCGGCGAGATGGTTCTCTCATCTGCCGGGGAGCTGAGAGGGGTCTGCCATGTTTGGCTGTGGGCTCTGGTCTTTGGCAAAGGTGTGGGGCTGTGTCATGTTTTGGTGTGTTCTCTTGCTTATTGCAGATGCAACTCCCTAGCTCCTGTCACGGGGTGAGAGTGGGACGGGCACACAGCCTCTGCCTCCTTTTCCCTCCTGGTCCTTTCTGTGCCTGACATCAGGGCTGCCAGTATGGTCTGGAACATCCTTTTTTTGCAGCAGTCCATGCTGTCACATTGTCTTAGGGCAGGGGTGGAGAAGAGGTGGAGGGAGACCGAGGAGGGGGAGGGATGGGATTGGGAGTTTTCTGACATGGGGAGAGAGGAACCACATGTGCTTCTGCTCAGGCTGGTCTGGGGCCACATGATGGGGGCTGCCAACTGGAGGATCCCATTCAGAGTCTGGGAAAGGTCTCTGAGGGCCTCCGGGGCTGGATTCAGGCTGATGCTGCGGCTTTGTCCTGCTTCCCTACAGGCCCTGGTGGAAGTGTGTGACATTGTTCAGCTGCTCTGTCTAGGCTGGGGCCTGGCTCCCTGGGCTAGGAATTCAGTGACACTCTCAGCATTCTCTGACCTGCCCCCACCCCCGCCCAGGTTTTGGTCATAGTGGCAGAAATGATTTCTGTTTTTTGTTCCCACCTTCAGATTTTATTTAGAACATGAAAGCTTGCTCTACCTTTGCAACTCCACTGGTGTCACCAACCTTTGCTTTATTCCCCATTCCCTGGCTGTGTCACCTGGTGCAGCAGTATCTGGAGGAAAGGGGGTGCCCCAGCTCTGCCTCTCACAGCCCACCTCACCCAGCCCTCAGCCCCCAGGGCTCCGGGCACTTCCTAGGCTGTCAGCCTCTCTGCTGTCAGGAGACATGCTGGCTTGAAGCTGCGAAGAGTGGAGGCTGAGAAAGTGGAAAACACACCCCTCTTAGGCTTGAGGGAGGCTGCAAGGGGTGGGAGGGTGAATGAAAGTTGAAGGGGAGTAAGACAGGATCCAGAAATGCCTCCGAGGGCCCCTTAGGAAATTCTGTCTTAATAGGGTGGGCTGATGGGGTGTGCGAAGACTGCGTGGTCATTCATTACCATCACTACCTCTGATGTATCTGTGCTTGTCTGGGAGCCCCATGCAGCAGCACCTGTGGTTTACTCAGTTTTGCCCTGTGGCCTCCACCTCGCCTGAGCTCCACCAAAGTTTGCCGACTGGATTGACTACAGAAAAAGGCCCTCAAGTGAGCACCTTAGCCAGGAAAAATGATGCCTTCAAGATTCTAGTGCAAAGCAAAGAACTCTTATCTGATCTGGGCTCTTGCCCTGAAATGCAAATGACGTCAAAATTAAACGGATCTATGGCAACAGAAATATTTTGTCATACATTGACAGGAACCCATTCCTAAAAAAAAGTATAAAACCTTTATCCACATGAGATAAAGAAGAGTTGACTCTAAGATAATCTAGTCCTAATATATGAATTTGCCAATGATTTTTCACAACAGACTTGCCTGAAAAATTAGGTGTGCTGCAAATTTTGTCCCTACCCTGTGACGCTGCAAACTTTGTCCCTGTGGCAGCTTGATCCTATCTTCGTGTCTTTTTCAGCTTCAGGAAGCAGGTCAAAAGTAGAGGAATCAGGTCAGTAACAAAGACTGTGAGGTGTTGGCTAGAAAGTGGAGGCTGGGGGGTGGGGGGTATTTACTGCAGAAGAGCTCTGATACCAGGATTTACTATGTGGGGCCACTCCTCTCCTCCACTGGGGCGGCTGGGGCTCAGGGACAGGTGCTGGGCCAGACTCTGGTGGAGTCTGAGAGATGGCACCTTCGACCTGGGGAGAGCTGCAGCAGGGAAGAGGGAGGGAGGGTCCCTGGACCTGTGGTTTCCTGGGTGCCCAGGTGTATAGGCACTTCCGTTTTGATGACTCATTAACCCGGGTGGGGCTGGGGCTGTGCTCAGCCAAGGTTGACTTCCTTCCAGAGGAATGTACTTGCTCTGGGCCGAATGGCCTAAGAATGACAGGCAAAGAGTCAATTACATAGGACTCTTAAGAATCTAGACAATCTCCCCATTACACAAGCAGACAGACCAAAGCTGGGGCTTCTGGAAGTTCCCATTGCGGGAACCTGGCATTGCCATGAGCTGTGGTGTAGGTTACAGATGCGGCTTGGATCCCATGTTGCTGTGGCTGCGGCTACAGTTCCAATTCGACCCCTAGCCTGGGAACTCCCATATGCCATGGGTGCAGCCCTTAAAAAAAAAAAAAAAAAGCTGGAACCAAGGCAGCAGTTTGGACTTAACCTTTTTCTTGGATTAATCTGGAATAACTCCCTCTACCCTCCCTTCCCTCAAATACGCTAGAATCTAGAGCCCTGATACTGCTGACATTATGGGCCGTATAGCTCTTTGTTGTGGGGGTGCATTGTAGGGTGGTGAGCACCATCCTTGGCCTCTACCCACTAGATGCCAGTAGTACCTCCTGAATTGTGAAAAATGTCCCCTAGGGGAGAAAACCACCCCAACTGAGAACCACTTGTACAGTACAGATATTTCAAGCCTTTATTTATTTATTTGGCCACAACATGCAGCAGCTTGATGTGGATCTCAGTTCCCAGACCAGGCACTGATCCCGGGCCACAGTGGTAAAAGTGCCAAATCCTAGCCACTAGACCACCGGGTAACTCCCCAGGTTCTTCAAATCTTTAATGCCATGAGTTAAAGTCTCAGATTTCATACCAGGGACCTGATTTGGATTAAAGGTCCAATTCAGAATGAGGAAATGGTGACAGGGTCCAGCGAACTGTGATGAGCGGGGCATGATGAGACTATTTCTGCAGTCAACTGGTTCCACGGCCTTAGGGCAGACTCCCATGTCCTCTTGGAGCCTTAGACTCGCTAACCCCCAGTATAGCAAAATAGCAGTCTTCTAACCATGCAGCTGTGCTCTGAAGGTAAGGGTCATAAAATGCCAGCCAGATTGGGAGTTCTTTGGAGAAATTTGATCCGTGATAAGGCCAGCGCTACCTTCTTACTATCCTTTTACTGGAGCTGTGCTTAAATTGAGCCTGGCAATTTATGGAGACTGTACAGGCAAGATCTGCACGAGGAACCTGATTTCAAGTACTCTGTCCCAGAGTCCCCACACACCTGTGAAATATCCCAGGAATCCCACAGTTGTGTTTCTCAGCCTGCCTCTCCCTCCCCAGGGGGCAAGGGGAGCTCTTGGGTTGGACCTCCTGTGTTGTTTTGGTTCCCTTCCCTGTGAGGTACAGCCCAGCAGTGAGGCCGGCTGGGGCCCTGCTCTCCTGTTATGGCCGCTGCTCAGGAGCCCTGTGGTCACAGTATATCAGCTCCAGCAGCAGCCCTGTGGCTGTAGTGTATCAGCTCCAGCAGCTCTGTGGCTGCAGTGTATCAGCTCTAGCAGCTCTTTTACTGGGTGAAAAACCAGGCGAGCACCCAGAGTTGGAGAACTCTGGTTTATTACGCCGTCTGGCTCAGAGGAGATCGCTCTCCAAAGTCTGAGCCCCAAAGAAGGTTTTCACAAGTTTTTATGGGCTAGTTCTTCCAGGTCTGTGCTTGGCAGGACAGACCAGAGTGAGGTCAGGCAAGGTAGCAGATGCAGAAGCAAGTTTATAGAAGCAGATGCACGGGGGAGGCGTGGTTAGGGGCAGTTGGCTGGACTTGGCTTAGTCATCATGGCCAGGGTCTCCCTTTCTACCTCTTATCGGGACATTTTCTCCTTCACTCCTGAGTTGAGGGACCATGTGACAAGGATTGAAAAAGGGCAAGAGACACATCCTGTGTCCTCTAAAGACTCAGAGCAGGACATTCCTTACATTGCAGACATTCTTGCATGAAATGGATCAAGAGTGGATGGAAAAGTGCTTTATCATGAGTCAAGAACCTAGAGTTCTGGTCCCAACTTTGCTACTTACTGTCTCTGGGTCTTGCTTTTGTTATGTGTAACAGGAGAGAGCTGGACTAGGTGGCCTTTAAGTTTACTTTGTGCTATGGCATTCTCTAGCTCCTGGTAATATCTGCAATTCTTTCTTAAAAATTTTTTAAAAAGGAGTTCCGGTTGTGGTGCAGCGGAAACAAATCCAACTAGGAACCATGAGGTTTTGGGTTTGATCCCTGGCCTCACTCAGTGGGATAAAGTTCTTGCGTTGCCTTGAGCTGTGGTGTAGGTCACAGACATGGCTTGGAACCATGTTCCTGTGGCTGTGGTGTAGGCTGGCAGCTGTAGCTCTGATTGGACCCCTAACCTAGCCTGGGAACCTTCGCATGCCATGGGTGTGGCCCTAAAAAGAAAAAAAAAAGTTTTTTAAATTAAAATATAGTTGATTTACAATGTTGTGTCAATTTTTGTTGTATAGCAAAATGACCCAGTCATATATACATTATTTTTCTCATAGTATCTTCTGTTATCATATTCTATCCCAAAGCTTGCATATAATTCCCTGTGTTATACAGTAGGAAGTCATTGCTTATCTATTCTAAATGTAAAGATAGGGATGGAGTAGGCAACACAGGTAGGTGTAGAAGTCCCAATAAGGGACCATAGATAGAGAGAGAAATATAGGGGACTTTTGGAGATCGCTGTAAGTTAATACCTGCTCAAGAAAGCCATCAGAACAAGGCAGGCTTGCTTGACTAGTGGATGCGTGAGATATGCCTCAGGTCATTAGGTGAGGGATGGAATGAGGCCTGCATTCAGGTTCAGACCTAGGGCAGCAATTTGAGGACGGCCCTTCTGCTGATTTGAACAAGCACCATGACCTGTGATGGGATACCAAGGAGGAGATACCACTGAAAGAAAGAGGAAGAGGCAGTCTTTTCTGACCCCCACTCCCCTTGGATGATAAAACTGTAGCCCACCTGATCCTTGGGCAGAGCCTCCTTGCCTGCCCGCTTGGATCTCTCACAAGCGTCCTCTCTTAATAAATCTATTTCCTGCCTATCGCTTTGTCTCTTGCTGAATTCCTTCCACACAGAGGCATAAAGAACCTGAACCTCAGTAAGTCCAGACCCTGAGCGATTGATTCTAATCTTAAACTGTGGTTTTAAGTCCCAGTCTGGGTTTTGGCTGGGTTTGAGTGCTGGCACGTGGGTTCCAGTCCCAATCTGGGTTCTAGCTAAGTTCAGGCCATTAGTGCTATCAGTTTCAGTAATAGTTTACATCTACTAATCCCAAACTCTCAGAGCATCCATCCCACTCTCTCCTCCCTCTTGGCAACCACAAGTCTGTTCTGTATGTCTGTGAGTCTGTGTCTGTTTTGTAGATAGGTTCACTTGTGCCACATTTTAGATTTGTCCACAATTCTTGAACAGCCTTCAGTACACGTTTACTGTGGGCCTGCAGTTTAGGCTGATGGTATCCTCTAAGATTTCAGATTCTGAAGCCAGGTGCTTCAACCATTACAGCTTTGGGCCAGACTCCAGGGATCTGAATCCTTACGAGCTGTGTGCTCTTTCTCAAGTTATTTAAATATTTAGTTTCTTCATCTATAGAATGGGCCTAATCACAGTACCCAGTCCTAGAATGAGTACGATTCTTAGAACAATGCCTGCCACAGAATACATTCTCAATATGTGTTAGTCATTAATCTTATCACAATATGGTTGCGATCAACATCCCTGTAAAGATATGAACAAAATGCTGGGGAGGCCTAAGTGGGGAGGGTTACCTCAGCCCAGGGAGACTTGTGTGCATGTATCTCTGTGGCTTTAAGGAAGGAAAAGACTCAGAAACCAGGAGCATTCAAGGAAATCTAGGTACCCAGCAGCCTATGTGGCTTCACCGGAGCCTGTGGGTTGTCTTCTGGAAGTGGGGAAATTGGATCCCAGTGTGTTCCTTCCAGTGTGGCCTGGGTCCAAGTTCTCTTGAAATCACTCCTGGCTCATGGAGGCAGGAACAGCTGCTTTCAGGGAAAAATCAGCTGTATATTGAAGTGATGGAATTTCCTGGCATTTTAATTGTTTATGGGGAACAAATGGCCAGCAATTCAGAGAAATACTGTCTACTACTGGTTCGAAAGAAACTTGAAATTTATGTACAACCCCGGCAAATACAAAGCCAGAACTGGTCTTGTACACCCAGGCACAACTCAGAAACATCACATCTGGAGAACTGATAGAGATGACCCTAATTATAGTGTACCCGGGAATTAAGCCTGGGCATTGGTACCCATGGTTATTAATGAATCCTAAATTCTTCTTGGTCTTTGGCTTTTTTCTGAGCCTTCTGGCACTCACATCGAATGTAAGTATAAAGTGCCCAGATGATTCAATGGAGACAATGTAGTCTTTTCAACAAATGGTGCTGAGATAGCTGGATATCACATGTGACAGCATGAAATTGGACCCTACCTCACACCATATGCAGAAATTAACTCAAAATGGATCAAAGACCTAAATGTATGTGCTAAAACTATGAAACCCTAAGAAGAAAATGTAGGAGTATTTGTAGCCTTTGATAGTTGCATAACCTGGTGAATATGCTAAAAATTGCTGAATTGTACACTTTGGAAGGATGCATTTTGTGGTTTGTGAATTATACCTCAATAAAAAAAAAAAATGTAGCTATCAAGTGACAGCTTTCTCCCACTGCCTGCCACATTTTCCCACTTGTTTCCTAGTCTTTTTCACCTGTATTAATTCAAGCCAAGTATTTCTGTTCTGTACTTTGCAGTTAATACTTTTTAATATGGTAGAAATTTATTTTGTCCCTGTTGCATTTCATCTTGTTGTTTCATCTTGTTGTTTTAGTCTATCTTACAGAATCTTATGTAATTCTGGCATATGAAAGACTGTGACATCTTCAAGTTACTTTTTATCTATAATATTATCTATTTCACTAAGACTTTTTGTTTTGTTTTGTTTTTTAGGGCCACACCCGTGGCATATGGCAGTTCCCAGGTTAGGGGTGGACTTGGAGCTGTAGCCGCCAGCCTAAGCCACAGCCACAGCAACTCCAGATCTGAGCCTCATTGCTGCAATCTAGACTACAGCTCACTGCAATGCCAGATCCTTAACCCACAGAACGAGGCCAGGGATCGACCATGCAACCTCATGGTTCCTAGTCAGATTTGTTAACCACTGAGCCAGGACGAGAACTCCAGATATGGTATCATTATCTCTCTTTGCAGGTGAGTAGATTTTTTCCCCCCATCATTACTTGTTAAGGGTATAAACTTTATAAGGTCTTGGCTCTATGTGGGAATTACAGCTCCAGTGTATGCTTTCCTCAGCTCAGCTCCTATCTCTGTTGGTGGCCATTAAATCTGAAGCTCACTGAGTCTCAGGACTGGCAGCCCTCCTGTCCCACCTCCACCCACATCCTCCAAACAGCCACAGCACCAGCTCTCATTTTCTTCTTTGGTTTCATTTTTCTTCTTTTTCTTTTTGATTGCAGGATTTTACAGAAGTTCCCAGGCTAGGGGTCACATTGGAGCTATAGCCACTGGCTTACACCATAGCCACAGCAACACTGGATCCTTAACCCACTGAGCAGGGCTAGGGATTGAACCTGCGTCCTCAAGGATACTAATTGGGTTCATTGCCACTGAGGCACAACGGGAACTCTTGGATTTTCCTTTTTTTTTTTTAAGTAAACTCTCAATATGTTTGAAAAAGATATTTATTATCTTTAATCTAGCATTTCTAGGTGTTTTTATAGAAGTAAGATTTCTAAGTTTTTGAATTTGCTGCACTACCAGAAATGTACATACCTATGATAAAATTTCTACCTATTAAACTGGCAAAGATTTAACAAGGGCATATGTGAAAGTGAAGGAACTATATGCAAATGATGGGAATCTAATTTGGTACAGCAAATCCTGAGGGAATTTGGCCATGTTATCAAAATCGTGAATACTTTGCATGCCTTTTATTCAGGTAGTTCCATTTCTATGGATTTGTCTTATTGAAATCATCATGGATATGTGTAAAGTTACAGCTACAAAGATGTTTGTTATAGCATAGCATTTCCTAAAATTATAAAGTGTCTAAATATCCAAGGAAAGAAAAAAAAAAAAAAGAAAAAAGGGAAAAAATAAAGAGGAAGTGGAAGCACTTGTGTCAGGAAAATAAATTTCTGAGAAATCTCCAGCAAAAATGCTTGGAGTGCCTGGGTCAGACCACATCTCCTAGCCATCCTTAGTTATAAAGGATACTGGGAAATGTAGAATTTTATTTGGGTACAAAACTAAGTTTTTCTTTTTTCGTATTTTTGCCTTTTATAGGGCCACTCCCACGGCATATGGAGTTTCCCAGGCTAGGGGTCTAATCAGAGCTGTAGCTGCTGTCCTACACCAGAGCCACAGCAACTCGGGATCGGAGCCGCGTCTGCAACCTACACCACCCCTCATGGCAATGCCGGATCCTTAACCCACTGAGCAAAGCCAGGGACTGAACCCGCAACCTCACGGTTCCTAGTTGGTTCATTAACCACTGCGCAAAGACGGGAACACCAAAACTAAGTTTTTCTTAATAAGAAAGAAGGGAAGTTCCTGTTTATATCTATCTATCTATCTATCTATCTATCTATCTATCTATCTATCTATCTATATCTTTCTGTCATCTATCTACCTCTAGAAGGATAGACATAAAGTTCATTTGATGGTCATTTCTAGTTGGTAAAATTTTAATCATAATTTTTACTTTGTTTTTTTCATATTTGATATTTCAAATTTACTTTCAGTAAAGCTGTATTATATTTATGAAAAGAAAAAATCATTTAAAAGAGATTACAATTGTTAACAATGGCATGACCCACGGTGGGGCGAGACCAAAACCAGGTGCGGTGCTAGAGAAGTAGTGCTTCCAAAACATCTCAGGTGTAAGGGATGAAGAAAGTTTATGGAGATGTAGCTATTGCAGTTTGTAGGGAATTCTGGCTGTTCTTGTTGGATTGTTGCTTCTTTGGCTTTTAATTTAAGGAGAGTCAAAAATGTCTGACATTTTTCACAAGACTAGAACAAAAAATTTTTAAATTTGTATAGAAACACAAAAGATATTGAATAGCCAAAGCAAGCCTGAGAAAGGAAAACGGAGCTGGAGAAATCGGGCTCCCTGGCTTTAGAATATTCCACAAAGCTACAGTCAACAAAATAGCATCATACTGACATAAAAACTGAAATATAGATCAATGGAACAGGATAGAAAACCCAGAAATAAACTTATGGTCAATTAACCTACAACAAAGAAGGCAAGAATAGAAATTCTTGCTGTGGCTCAGCAGGTTAAGAACCCAATGCTGTCTCTATGAGGATGCAGGTTTGATCACTGGCCTTACTCAGTGGGTTAAGGATCTGGCATTTTTGCAAGTGGTGGCATAGGTTGCAGATGTGGCTTGGATTCTGTGTTGCCATGGCTGTAGGCTTAGGCCTGCAGTTGCAGCTCCACTTGGACCCCTAGCCAGGAAACTTCCATATGCTGCAGGTGTGACCATAAAAAAAATGGCAAGAATATACAATGGAGAAAAGACAGTCTCTTCAATAAATGGTGCTGAGAAAATGGATACATGTTAAAGAATGAAATTTGAAAACTCTGTAACACCATACACAAAAATAAACTCAAAATGGATTAAAGACCTAAATATAAGGCCAGATACTACAAAACTCTAAGAGGAAAACATAGGCAGAACACTCTACATAAATCACAGCAGTATCTTCTCAGATCTACCTTCCTAGAGTAATGAAAATAAAAACAAAAATAAACAAATGGGATCTAATTAAACTTAAATGCTTTTGTAATACCAAAGAAAACCCTAAACAAAACCAAAAGACAACCCACAGAATGGAAGAAAAAACTTGCAAAAGAAACAGCTATTAAGGGATTAATCTCCAAAATGCACAAACAGCTCATGCAGCTTAATATAAAAAAAGAAAAAACAAAAAGCAAAAAACCTATTAAAAAAAAAGGGCAGAAGATCTAAACAGACATTTCTCCAAAGAAGACATGCAGATGGTCAAAAATCATATGAAAAGATGCCCAACATCACCAATTATTAGAGAAATGCGAATCATAGCTACAATGAGGTATCACTTTATACTAGTCAGAATGGCCATTATTAGTGAGTGTACAAATCCTGGACAGGGGGTGGCGAAAAAGGAACCCTCATACACTGTTGGTGAGAATGTGCATTGGTACAACCACCATGGAAAACAGTATGGAGGTTCCTCAAAAAACTAAATATAGAACTACCATATGATTCAGCAATCCCACACCTAGGCATATATCTGGAGAAAATCATAATCTGGAAAATACATGCACCTCAGTGTTCTTTGCAGCACTATTTACAATAGCCAAGACATGGAAGAAACCTAATGTCCATTGACAGAGAGAAGGACAAAGAAAATGTGATACAAATTTACAATGGAATATTACTTAGCCATAAAAGGAATTAAATAATGCCATTTGCAGCAACATGAGTGGACCTAAAAGTTATCATACTAAGTGAGGCAAGTCAGAGAAGGACAAAAACACTATGATATCTCTTACATGTGGAGTCTAAAAAAATACTGCAAATGAACTTATTTATAAAACAGAGACAGACTCACAGATTTTGAAACAAACTTACAGTTACCAAAGGGAAAAGTTAGTGGGGAGAGACAGATTGGGAGTTTAGGACTGGCATATGCCCACTGTTGTGTATGGGATGATTGGGCTATATAGCACAGGGAACTCTACTCAATATTCTGTGATAACCTACGTGGGAAAAGAATCTGAAAAAGAATGGATATGGGCACATGCATACCTGAATCACTTTATTGTACAACAGAAATTAATACAGTAGTGACAATAATGACTATAAATCAACTATATGTCAATAAAGTTTTAAAACAGGAAAAAAAATGCTGCCTGATGTCTTAAAGGTGCTTCCTATAACCTTGTTGGAATTTATAGGGCAGGAGATAGGACTCTGCAGCCCTTAGAGGCAGCCCTACCTGTGGAGAGAGAATAGCTCGAATATGTGTAGATTTGGCTAAAACCCAGGTAGCTCTTTGACCCTGTGTCTGACTTCCTCTTTCAGCTCTTTTTTGGTTGATAATGTTCTAAGGCCTTTGCATAGAATCCAGCCTCAGAAAGCAGCAGAAATAGAGTTACCCTTGTGGCTCAGTGGGTTAAGAATCCAACATAGTGTCCCTGAGGATACAGGTTTGATCCCTGGCCTCGCTCATTGGGTTAAGAATCCCATGTTGCTGCAAGCTACAGCATAGGTCGCAGATGCCACCTGAATCCAGTGTTTTTGTGGTTGTGGTGTAGACCACAGTTGTGGCTCTGATTCATCCCCTTGCCCAGGGACCTCATGCTACAGATTCAGGCTTTAAAAAAAAAAAAAAAAAAAAAAATATATATATATATATATATATATATATATATATATATATAAAGGCAGATGGAGGTGTCTTCCCTAAGAGGAGCTGGCCATGTGGCTATTAGTGTCATAGCAGCTGCCTGGGCTTGAGTCTCTGGCTATAGAAAGAGAGACACAATATGCTAGGAATTTAAGAGAAACCACAGTTTATCCCCTTTACCTGGGAATCTGCTGTTGCTGCTGCTGGGTATCATTTACTGTGTATCAACTGTATTTTCTCTTAAAACCACTTCACAAGGTGGGTATTCATTTTATAAATAGGAAGACTGAAGCTCAGATGGGTTGAGAAACTTATTTAAGAGCACACAGCTAGGACAGTAGGAGAGACGTGACCACAGGTTGTCTGGTTCCAGAGTCTAAACTCATAATCATTGTTATTCTGCTGACCAACCAAATGTCTTGCTCTAGACTGTCCTAATTTTATAATTTTTAAGTCCCATGTCCTGAGAAACCCTCCAGTTCCAGGCAAACCCAAATGGTTGGTCACTCTATCTGCTCTCCTTTCTTTCCTCCAATCCAAATCCAATAAAAAATTATTTATTATTTATTTATTTTTTTTCTTTTTAAGGCTGCACCTGTGGCAAATGGAAATTCCCAGGCTAGAGGTCGAATTGGAGTTATAGCTGCTGGCCTATGCTGCAGCCACAGCACGCCAGATCCAAGCCATGTCTGTGACTACACCAAAGCTCATGGCAACACTGGATCCTTTAACCCACTGAGTGAGGCCAGGGGTTGAACTCGTGCCCTCATGGATACCAGTTGGGCTCATTACCACTGAGCCACGATGGGAATTCACAAATCTGATCAGAGTTCAAAGTTCACTTCCAGTCTTGTCTCTTCTCAGGCCTCCTGGACCTCCCAGCCCCCTCTAGGAACTCCTTCGGGATTCAGTTCTCTCCCACCGAGGACTCAGTCCTGGCTGTGTTCTTTACACGTGATGCCTTCAAAGCTCACTTGGCTGCCAAGGAGGCCAAGTATTTTCCATAAGGCCCAGGGCAACACTGGGCACATAATTAGTACTAAGGGAAAAAAATCCTAGTGGAATTAATGAGTGAATAAATGATTAACATCACCTGGAACAAATGCTTACAGAGTATTTGCTGTGAGCAGGCACTGCTAGGTGCTGCAGGAAGTAAATCAGTGAGTTTTAACTAAATGAATCACCGAGTAATGAGAATAACTGAATTGCAGTCCAGGGTAGAGGCTTGTGCTGTTGGTGATGTCAACAAAGATTAACCAAAGCCTGATGGCTGTGATGGCAGCAGTGGTACCCTCAGAGGCAACACCATTCTGCTTCAGTATGTCCTATAGTTTTGTTTTCATTTTAGGACCACATCTGTGGCATATGGAATTCCCAGGCTAGGGGTCAAATTGGAGCTGCAGGTGCAGGCCTACACCACAGCCACAGCAATGCCAGATCCGAGCACCATCCGCAAACTATGATGCACATGCATATCCTTAATTCAGTGAGCAAGGCTAGGGATCAAACTCACATCCTCAGGGACATCATGTCAGTTTCTTAACCTGCCGAGCCACAATGCGAACTCCAGTATGTCCTGCAGCTGACAAACCTTCTCACTCCCATGATCTCATTCCTCTGCTGCCTTGAAGATGTGAGAGATAAGGAGAGGAGACGCGTATAGCCCCATTTTATAGACCAGGAAAGTGAGTCAGAAAGATGCCTCAAGTGAATGATCTAAACCCAAGATCACGTCCTGGGGATCCAGAGCCACACTAAGTCTACTGTAGTATTTTGTGTTTGCATAACTCTCTAAACAATTGAATCACATGACAACATTGAAAGACTGGGAGATGTCACATAAAAGTCCAGATTTCTGGCTTCTCTTGACCAAATGTAAGATGCGATATCTCTGGTTGTCACCTTAGAGGAGGCACTGGCTCTCCGGTTCTCTCATTTCCAGATGAGAAATGCTACCTGAGGCATCACAATGAAGAGACCAGACAGTAACGAAAATCTCTCCAATGCCAGAAGGCATGTGGTTATAAGCAGCCTTAGGACCCCCAACACTGTCCTATGTTCCAAAGCATCAAGAACACATATAGGAGGAATGGCCACATCTACCAAGGGTCTGCCCACTCTTTCCCCTCCAGGAATCTAGATCTTGTCCTTGCTCCTTTTCTGTTGTTGTTGTCTCCCTGCCCACCTAATTCGTCAACTCAAACCAAACTTGATTTTCCTCAGTTAAATTTTTTTTTTTTTTGGCTGCTCCCAAGGCTTATGGAAGTTCTCCGGGCCAGTGGTTGAATCTGAGCATCAGCTGCAATCTACACCTTGGGTGCAGCAAGGCCAGATCCTTAACCCACTGCACCTGGCTGGGTATCAAGCCCACCCCTCAGCAGAGATGCAAGCTGCTGCAGTTCAATTCTTAATCCCCTGCCACAATTAACCTTATCCTTCAGTTAATGGCCACTCCATCCTTACAATTGCAAAAAAACCTGGAGTCATTCCTAACACTGTCATACCCACCTGGGCAAATCTTGGCTGTGGCTCAGAGAGAGATCCTGAAGCTGCCTACCTCTGCTGTCCACTGCAGGAGCCTCCTAGCTGTCCTCTGGGTTTCCACAACTGCCTTCCTGCTGTCTACTCCCAAATGCTGCTGTGAAGGGATTCTGTTACACTGCAAATGAGATCAGGGTCTTCTGCTCACACCCTCTACAGTTTGCCAATAGAGTAGATCCATCGTCCTTAATGTAGCCCCTGGCTACTCCAGCCTCCTCTCCACCTTTTTCCTCTACCTGCATGCTGTTCCATCCCTGCTCCTCCTACCTTCACCTGCTGATCTTTGAATACAATAAGTGTATTATAGCCTGGGGCGCTTAAACTTGGTGGTGATTTCAGTCATCTAAGGCTGCATAACAGCTCACCCCAAAACGTAGTGGCTTAAAACAATAATAATCATTATCTCTTATGGTTTCTGGGAGATAGGAAACTAGGAGTAGCCTAGCTGGGGGGTTCTGGCTCATGGTATTGCACAAGATTACAGTCTGAGGTCGGCAGGGGCCAAGTCGTCTGAGGCTTGATTTGAATGGAGAATCCACTGCCAAGGGGGCTCTCTTACATGGCCGGCAGTGCTGGCTGTTAGCAGGAGGTCTCGGTTCCTCTCCACGTGGACCTCTCAATGGGTCTGCAAGAGGATGTCTTGAGAACATGAAAGCTGAATTCCCTCGGAGTGAAAACCAAGAAGCAGGTGGAAGCTGCAATGCTTTTTACACCTCAGCCTCAGACGTCACATACCGTCACTGCTGTTGGATATACAGAGCTGCACAAGTGTGTGAAACCAGGAGGCAGGGATCAGTGGGGCTAGCTTGGAGGAGGAGTCTTTTCCTGGGGTTCATTTGTCGGAAGAATGAAATCTTACCTCTTTGAAAACACTTGATCACATGATATCAAGGGCATATACTATCAGAATGATTTAGCTCTGACGATGCTGACCTTGATCACCAGGTGGGGTGGGTTTGTCAGGTTTCTCCTCTGAAGTAACTGGGTTTTTCCCTGTTGGCATTCTGTACTCAGCGGACAGAGATCACTATGTGCAGCTCACACTGTGAGGGGGTGGAGAGTTATGCTCCGCCTCCCTGAGGATGGAGTATTTACATAATTTATTTGGAATTCTTCTACATGGGAGATTGTCTTTTCTCCTTCATTTATTAACTTAGTGAATCACTTATTTATATCACCACAAACTCATGGATAATTATTTTATACTTTGGGTGGCAATGTAATCTTATTTTATTTTCTTGCTCAAATTGTTGTAACTTTGACCCCTGGGAGCTCTTTCAGCCGGCTTCTCTGCCTCCTTAAACATATCCCCATCAATGCATATGGGTTTTTAAAAGATTTTTTTGAGCACTTCTTTCTTTTCTCACACTACAAGATGTTGCAGGCTCATCTTGTGTATTTCTTGCCCCAGTCCTAATGTCTTTAAAGAGCCCTGGTTCTTTTTACTGGAGAATGGTATTAGAAGCAAAGATCTGACTAGTATCCATGAAGATGCCAGTTTGATCCCTGGCCCCACTCAGTGGGTTAAGGATCTGGCCTTGGTGAGCTGTGGTGTAGGTCGCAGAGGAGGCTCGGATCCTGTGTTGCTGTGGCTACATCTGCGATTCGACCCCTAAACTTCCATAGACCACAGGTGCGGTCCTAAAAAAAAAACAAACAAAAAAAAAACCAAGATCTGTAAACACACTTCAGGAACTTCCATTTGTCTCCGTTTCCTCAGGGACTACACTTGTCTAGCCATCACCTCTGTTTGTGGCAACCTGACACCAGCCAGCGTGATACAACCCCCCTCCACGTTTGCTCTGCTCCGTCTTCCTCATCTGTTCTTCCTACTGCAGGCAGCAGCATCGTTCTAAGTCATCAATCTGTTCATGCCAACCTTTTAATGGACTCTGTGGCTCTCAGGCTAAACTTCACACTCCTTTGCACCCTTCTTGACCTGGCCCCTTTCCACCCTCCAGCCTTATAGTTTCTCCTTGCCCCAATTTGGAGGCTGTGCTCCAGATGCACTGAAACTTTTCTGTATTTCTGTGTCTTTACCTACATCCATATAGGATTTTCCCACTGTGGAGAGACAAATTCCTGGCCTAATGACTGTTACTATGTTAAAATGTCTTTTTCTCCTTTCTCTTGTTTGGAGTTGAAATATAAAAGGCCCCCTGTGATACGAAAATTACATATTTGGTCTTTTCCTCCGGTTCCTGGCACACAGCTCCTAAATCCCTTGGAATTTCCTGAGCAATAGGATTGTCTTTTGTTCAAATGAGGGCACTTCTGGTGGGCCCCTGGCTGGCTTCAGGATGGGGGCTGGTGACCAGAAAGACCAAAGCAGGATTAAAGGGTTCAGACTTTAAGCCCTGCCTTCCCATCTCCAGGGAAGGAAGACAGGCTAGAGATTGAGTTAATCACCCATGACCGGTATCAGTCAAGCCTGTATGATGAAGTTTTCACAAAACCCCCTTAACAGTGGGGTTTGAAGGGCTTCTGGGCTGGTAAACACGGCAAGGTGCTGGGAGGGCGGGTAAGGTGCCTGGGGAGGGCATGCAGGCTCTGTGCACCACCCCCACCCCTTGTCCTGGGCACCTCTTCCATCTGGCTGCCCCTGAGTTGTTCCCTTTACCCGTAAACATAAGGAAAGTGTTTTCCTGAGCTCTGTGATCTGTTCTCGCAAAGTACTGAAACTGAGGAGGGGGTCATGAGAACTGATTCGCAGTGGGTGAGTCAGAAGTATGGGTGCAACCAGGACTTGTAACTGGCATCTGAAGTAGGGGTGTCTGTCAGGACTGAGCCCTCCACCTGTGGGGTCTGCACTGACTCCAGCACTTAGTATCAGAATAGAATTGGACATGATGGAAGATTATATGAGAAAAAGAATGTTTATATGTATATTTATGTGTGGATATGTATATTTATATATATATATATCAGTGACTGGGTCACTTTACTATACAGCAGAAATTAACAGAATGTTGTAAATCAACTATATCTTAATTTAAAAAAATTTAAGGAGTTTCTGTTGTGGGTCAGTATCCATGGGGATATGAGTTCGATTCCTGGCCTAGCTCAGTGGGTTAAGGACCTGGTATTGCTGTGAGCTGTGGTGTAGATTGCAGATGCAGCTCGGATCCCGCATTGCTGTGGCTGAGGTGTGGGCCGACAGTTGCAGCTCTGATTCCACCCCTAGCCTGGGAATTTCCATATGCTGCCAAGGTGCCCCCCCCATAAAAAAAGGAAATTTAAAAAATTTAAAAAGAATTGAATTGGATTTCAGGAGACCAGCTATCTGGAGAACTTGTTGGTGTGGGAAAATTTTGGTGTCATATATTTGGTGTCAGAAATGTTGAGAGTAAGATAGTCGCCCCCCACCCTCTGCTAATCTAGCGCGCTGTGGGCCACACTCCATGCTGAGCTCTAGAAAAATGTGTGCGTATGCATGTGCTTTGTGCATGTGTATGAGATATGTATCTCATACATGTGTGAATTGTGTGCTAGTAGTACATACATGTAGGCCTGTGTGTATGTGTATGTGTTTGTTCTTGCTTTTTATTACCTTGTAGTTGTGGTTCCTGCCTCCCCACGTCGACCCTGTGTTCCAGGGGACCTCCTTCTGGTCCCAGCACCTGGGCACACACTTGCAACATAGCAGATGCACAAATGTTGGTGTTTAAGTATTAACAGTATGAATAACTAAACCAAAAAAATGAGTAAACATAAGGTGGAATGAATGAATGGATGGATGAATTGTTTGTATCTTTCTTATTTGCTGTCAGAGTCAGAAGTGGTTTGCAAATGCTGAAAATTTGAACAGTGAGTTGACCCGAACTGAGTTTTAAATGCTGGTCAGCCATCTGCTAGGGACAAAAGTGGTTTTCACACAGTGGTGGCACTAACGCCCCTGTCTCCACAGCACCCTGATGGAGAGGAAGGACCACGTGCAGTGGGTATGGGAAGGCTGCTAAGCTTATGCTGGGGGGCTTCTTGGGAAAGTGAGATTTTCTTTGTGCCTGAAGTGCCCAGAGTGCCTGAGGTCCATTCAGGTGCTTATTTTGGCTCACCTGGCATGTGGATTGCCCGGGCGGCACTTTGAGAAGGTGAGGGAGGCTGTGGGAGACGGTGGAGCACAGCCTGGGCTGGAGCCAGGAAGGAGTGTGGCCTGAGGGACAGGATGCGCAGCAAGGAGGGATGTGCCCTGGACACTGATTCTGAAGCACCTTGAATGCCAGGCTGAGGAGCCTACAGAGAACACTTTAAAAAGAGATAGTCAGGGAGTTCCCGTCGTGGCACAGTGGTTAACGAATCCGACTAGGAACCATGAGGTTGCGGGTTCGATCCCTGCCCTTGCTCAGTGGGTTAATGATCCGGCGTTGCCGTGAGCTGTGGTGTAGGTTGCAGACGCGGCTCGGATCCCTCGTTGCTGTGGCTCTGGCGTAGGCCGGTGGCTACAGCTCCAATTCAACCCCTAGCCTGGGAACCTCCATATGCCGCGGGATCGGCCCAATAAATAGCAACAACAACAAGAACAACAACAAAAAAAAGACAAAAAAGACAAAAAAATAAATAAATAAATAAAAAGAGATAGTCAAAGAAATGTACCTTTATCTTTTATTACAAAGCAATAAATGTTAATTATAGGAATACCAGAAAATATAGAAAAGAATACATACACAAAAATCACAAGTTAGCTTGTCACCTAGAGAAAGCAATTGCTAACATTTTGGTCTTTTTTTTTTTATAGATGAACATGTGACATACAGAAGTTTCCATGATGGGGGCTGAATCGGAGCTGCAGCTACTGGCCTACACCACAGCCACAGCAACGCCAAATCCGAGCCACATCTGAGACCTACACCATAGCTCATGGCAACGACAGATCCTTAACCCACTTAGCGAGGCCAGGGAGCGAACCCGCATGCTCATGGTTACTAGTCAGGAACTCCAATAACTGCTAACTTTTTGATGAGCATATTTCCCTCTGGTAATTTTTAGTTGTGGTCACATGTATATGGGGCTTTGTAATTTGTTTTTAAAATGTAATTAATATATTGGGAGCATTTCTCAATGAAGCAATCCTTTAAAACATGATTTTCAGGGGCTACATGGTATTGTATTCTGTCTATAATTTATTTAGTCAATTTCCTATTCATGGTTATCTGATGGGCGTTCCTGTCGTGGCTCAGTGGTTAACAAATCCGAATAGGAACCATGAGGTTGAGGGTTCGGTCCCTGGCCTTGCTCAGTGGGTTAAGGATCCGCCTTTGCTGTGAGATGTGGTGTAGGTTGCAGACACAGCTTGGATCCTGCGTTGCTGTGGCTCTGGCATAGGCCAGCAGCTACAGCTCTGATTAGATCCCTACCCTGGGAACCTCCATGAGCCATAGGAGCGGTCCTAGAGATGGCAAAAAGACCAAAAAAAAAAAAAAAAAAGGCTATTTGATTGCTGTCACATTTTCAAAATATAAACAATGCATTGATGGCATTCTGGTATATACATATTTATGTGTGCCTCTGATTATTTCTTGGGAATAAATTTCAGAAGCAGAATTACTAGAACAGAGGTTCTTCCGATTCCAAAGGGCTTTGGTGCCCTGGGTCCTAGGGAAGTTTTTGAGTAGAAGAGTGATTTGGAAAATCCTTTTCTCTCCACTTTTGCTGGTCACTTTTAACTTCTTTGTGGAAGATAATCCCTGGGGACCCTGCCTGGCCTCTCCACTCCTTTTTCGAGCGTGATCCAGGGACTTCTGTCTCTGATGAAGAGGGACTCCCTTCTGCATGATCCTGCCACACACATCCCCCTCTCCATCCTCCCCATCCGTGGCCAAGACCTGCGGGGTCTTGGATTGGTCAGAGCTTAGTAGGGGCTGAGGTCACAGAGAATGGGGCTGGGACAGTGTGGGGGAGTGGGGCACATGCTTGCTGAACAGAACCCCCCAGCCCTTTGATAAAATGTATAAGTTACAAGGATGTAATGTATATAATAGGAAATAATCCCAATATGTTGTAGTAATTCTATAATCTATAAAAATATCAAAACACTATCTGGTATATCTGAAACTAATACAATATTGAAGCACCTACGCTTCAAAAAAAAAAAAAAATTGAGAGGTCCCATCGTGGCTCAGTGGTGACAAACCCAGGTAGTATTCATGAAGACTCAGGTTCAATCCCTGGCCTCGCTCAGTGGGTTAAAAATCCAGCATTGCCATGAGCTGTGGTGTAGATAGCAGACACAGCTTGGATCCCAAATTGTTGAGGCTGTGGTGTAGATCAGCTGCTACAGCTCGCATTCAACCTCTAGTCTGGGAAACTCCATATACATTGGGTGCAGCCCTAAAAAGCAGAAAAAAAAAAAAAATCCACTCAACACTCACCCACCTCCTGGAAATGGCTGATGGCCTCCTCATGATGTCTTCGAATTCCAGGGCTTGAGCATCCTTAAGTCATGACTAGCTCTGACTTCCTTCTTCTCCTAAGCTCTCCAAACCCTCCTTTATCTCTGTTCCTTCCCATGGACCCCTCACCAGCCACTCCATCCCCTCAAGGATGCTCTCTTGTTCTAGAAAATTAACTGGCAATTCAGGGATTCACAGGAGGGGAGTTTTATTTCAGCATCATACTGTGGATAAATTTAGACAGAATATTGCCCTCCCCACCCACCCTACAGTTCAGCTACCCACAGCAGAGCTGTTCTCAGCACTGCCTGGCCCCCGCTCCTCATTCCACCTCAGAGACTCAGGCTATTCCTATTATTTTCTGAGAGGAAGTTTGGTGCCAGTAGGTAACATTTTCCCTTATGCCTCTGTTCCATGCAAAAATTCACACAAGCCTGCACACAGCCTTGGGGCTCCCTCCACATTAGGTGGCCTCTTAGGGGCTCAACACAAAGTCAGGGGAGAAGTGAGAAGAAATATTCAGGCCAGGCAGGAGCGGTTGGCTTAGTGTGACACCCCTCCCGTCATGGAAATCCTTCCTGGAATCTGAGGGCTCACACAGACACCCGGTCCCAGAAAGGATGTTTCAGGGCTGACTTAAGATTTAGGGTGAAGTGGGAGAAGGGGAGGTACCTCTCCTTGTTACCTCACAGGGCTATTGAGGGGTCAAGTGACATCACAGATAAGAAAATACTTATAAAATGCCACAAAAACACAAGAGGTTGTTCGAAGATGGTTTTTATTGGGAGATATAATTTGAGTTCCAACATAAACACAAGAGGTTGTTCGAAGATGGTTTTTATTGGGAAATATAATTTGAGTTCCAACAACTGTTTTCAAATGAATTCTTGGAATATAATTGCAGTGGACATCTGTTGGTTTTCGTCTGCACAATGGCCTTTTCTGCTTCTTCTGGTGACAAATACCACCCAACCCTCTTCCTTCAAGGAAGCACTGCTGGGGCTGCCATTGCATTATCCCACTGCCAGGACACAGGGATGGACATGTGACACAGGCTGGGTGAATCACAGTGGTTGCCCCCCCTCGATTAGCACAACGATTGGCCAGTGAAATCCATGACCAAAGTCTGGCCAATCGCTTTTCTGCCTGGACCCTTCACTCACACAATGATTGGTCCAGGGGATCCAAGACCAAAGTCTGCTCAATCACTGTTCTGCCCGGACATAGGGAAGCATAGTTTTGACATAGAGAAGCATGGAGAAAGGCCCTTTCCTTCTTCTGGGGGTGGCTGAGCAGGGAGCGACCAGAGCTGTTGGCAGTCTTGTCTTGCCCTGTCCGGCCTCCCATGGCCATTTAGAAGAAGCCTTCCATGGTAGGAAAGAATAAGGTGGTCCTGGGGGCTGATGCTGGGAAGCTGAGTTGAGAGTAGGAGAGAAGGTCCCTGTCCATCATCAAAGCCCCTGGTCTCCATCCCTGAGACAGGGATTTTCCTGTCTCCTGACCCACACATCCCCTTCTTTTCTCCTGCTACAGGGGACTTTGTGTCTCTTGCATCTGAAAGAGTCCTGACCAACACACATTAACTCATTGTGAACAGGAGGTGACTATGAGTCTCCAACTACTTCATGTGTGAACATCTTCCTTGTGCAGAGAAATTTAACAGGTCTCATGGGCAGGGAATTTGGGTTTGACCCACAGTAGTCAGTGGACAGTAATGACATAGTTATTGAATTAAACTGAACTGAACTAGTGATCTTTACAAATGAAGGCAGCGTCTGCTTTACTTCCTTTTCAGAATACATGGGGGTAAAAGAAGTAACATAGAGTAGATGCTAAGTGAATGTAGTTAGATGAGCCAACGAAGACATTCATAACTAAATTAAAGAAAGCTCCATGTTCATTCACCTTTATGTCCAACTAGAGGCAATTCTCTTCACTTCACAGGCTCAAGAGGCAAAGCCTATGTGCTGTGGGAAAGAGGCAAGGGAAATTGGAACTTCTTTTTCTGTTCTGGGATCTTGTTAGGAACCTTGCTTAAAAGACTGGGTCTTAATCCAGATACTGGTAATCACTTGTTGAGATTTCTACCAAGACAAGATGTGAACTGTGGATTGGACCTGTTGGATTGCATGTCAAGTTTGAGGACACACAGAGGAAATGGAAAGGGGTGCAGTTTCCGGTTGGGGGAAGGGCAGCACACCAGCTTTCAGGCAGCCCAGCACAGCTCACTTAAAAAAAAAAAAAATCAAAACAGAACACCACCACCACTCACAACATAACGTGACTTCAGCAAGGCTGTGTAGCAAGGAGAACAAAGAGGCAGACAGATGAGGCAATTCAGGAGCTAGGATGATGCTTGGGAATTTTAGATTGCTTCATGCTATTAGCAAAGGTTAAATAAACACATTTGAATTAAAGTCTGACATTGTGAACCTAGATTTATGCTTCTGTTGAAGGTTAATAAAATGTTTTGTATAGTAGGTGTGGGAATAAATATTCCCACATCACAGAGGCTGCAGAAGCCCTTTTGCTCACAGGGCAAGACTTCCTGGCTCACTCTAGGTCTGAGTAAAACCTAAGGGATGTGGTAGCTGTGGTGGGAGGAAGCAGGCAGAGCTGGAACGCACAGCACTCTGAGGCTGCTGATTCCAGCTCTGACCACTGGTTCTCTCACCTGCAAAGTGTCTGTGTGCTTTATAGAGTTGTTTTCAAGATCAGATGCAATGCTGGATGACAAAATAGATACACAGTTTTTGGAAACTGTAAGTAATGGCAAAAATATAAGATCTACTTAGGGATAGGGGAAATAGACTCTATTAAGAAAAACTATCAAGCTTTTAAAATAATAAGAAACTAAAGCCAGGTTCTGAATGAGTGAGAAGGACTTTGAAGGACCAGTATTACCCACCCAGAAGAATGCTGCTTTTGGCTGACCTCTTGGAATATGGGCTGTTGTTAGGATCCAGTCAGAGTGTGGCAAGGATTAATGGCCTAGACAGACCCTAGAGCCAGACTATCTAGGTTCAAACCCCAGATCCACTCCTTATCAGCCATGTGACCTTGGGCGGGACACTTTCTTCTCTGACTCAATTTCCTTATCTGTGAAATGGGCATAAGTATATCCATCTCAGAAGAAGGTTGTGAGAAGTAAGTGAATTCATTCATGTAAAATTCTTTTTTTAAAATTTTTATTTATTTATTTATTTTTTATTTCCCCAGTACATTATTTTTTTTCTACTGTACAGCATGGTGACCCAGTTACACATACATGTATACATTCTTTTTTCTCAGATTATAATGCTCCATCAAAAGTGACTAGACATAGTTCCCAGTGCTACACAGCAGGATCTCATTGCTAATCCATTCCAAAGGCAATAGTCTGCATCTATTAACCCCAAATAAGGTTCATTTGTGCTGTATATGAGATTCCAGATATAAGTGATATCATATGGTATTTGTCTTTCTCTTTCTGACTTACTTCGCTCAGTACAAGAATCTCTAGTTCCATCCATGTTGCTGCAGATGGCATTATTTCATTCTTTTTTATGGCTGAGTAGTATTCCATTGTGTATATATACCACATCTTCCTAATCCAATCATCTGTTGATGGATATTTGGGTTGTTTCTATGTCTTGGCTGTTGTGAATAGTGCTGCAATGAACATGCGGGTACATGTGTGTTTTTCAAGGAAAGTTTTGTCTGGATATATGCCCAAGAGTGAGATTGCTGGGTCATATAGTAGTTCTATGTATAGTTTTCTAAGGTACCTCCATACTGTTCCCCATAGTGGTTGTACCAGCTTACATTCCCACCAACAGTGCAGGAGGGTTCCCTTTTCTCCACAGCCCCTCCAGCACTTGTTATTTGTGGATTTATTAATGATGGACATTCTGACTGGTGTGAGGTGGTATTGCATGGTAGTTTTTTTTTGTTTGTTTGTTTTTTTTTTTGGTCTTTTTAGGGCTGCACTGCAGCATATGTAGATTCCCAGGCTAGGGGTCTAATCGGACCTGTTGCTGTTGGCCTACACCAGAGCCACAGCCATGCCAGATCCGAGCTACATCTTTGACCTATACCTCAGCTTACAGCAATACCAGATCCTTAATCCACTGAACGAGGCCAGGGATCGAACCTGCAACCTCATGGTTCCTAGTCAGATTCGTTTCTGCTGAGCCACAATGGGAACTCCTCTCATGGTAGTTTTGATTTACATTTCTCTGATAATCAGTGATGTTGAACATTTTTTCATGTGTTTGTTGGCCATCTGAATATCTTCCTTGGAGAAATGTCTATTCAGGCCTTTTGCCCATTTTTACATTGGGTTGTTGGCTTTTCTGCTGTTGAGTGGTATAAATTGTTTGTATATTTTAGAGATTAAGCCCTTGTCAGTTGCATCATTTGAAATTATTTTCTCCCATTCTGTAAATTGTCTTTTTATTTTCTTTTTGATTTCCTTTGCTGTGTAAAGGCTTGTCAGTTTGAAGTTCCCGTCATGGCTCAGTGGTTAATGAATCCAACTAGGAATCAGGAGGTTGCAGGTTCGATCCCTGGCCTTGCTCAGTCAGTGGGTTAAGGATCCGGTGTTGCTGTGAGCTGTGGTGTAGGTTGCAGATGCGGCTTGGATCCCCGAGTTGCCACTGTGGCTGTGGTATAGGCCAGCAGCTACAGTCTGATTAGACGCCTAGCCTGGGAACCTCCATATGCTGTGGGAGCGGCCCTAGAAAAGGCAAAAACACCAAAAACAAAAACAAAAAAAACCTTGTCAGTTCGATTAGGTCCCATTGGTTTATTTCTGTTGCTTTGGGAGACTGACCTGAGAAAACATTTGCAAGGTTGATGTCAGAGAATGTTTTGCCTATGTTCTCTTTCAGGAGTTTGATGGTGTCTTGTCTTATATCTAAGTCTTTCAGCCATTTTGAGTTTATTTTTGTGCATGATGTGAGGGTGCTTTCCAGTTTCATTGATTTGCATTCAGCTGTCCCCCCCTAGCAATACTTGCTGAAAAGGCTGTCTTTTTCCCATTTGATGTTCTTGCCTCCTTTGTCAAAGTTTAATTGACCATAGGTGTCTGAGTTTATTTCTGCATTCTCTATTCTGTTCCATTGGTCTGTATGTTTGATACCAGTACCACACTGTCTTGATGTCTGTGGCTTTGCAATATTGCCTGAGGTCTGGGAGAGTTATGCCTCCTGCTTGGTTTTTGTTCCTCAGAATTGCTTTGGCAATTCTGGGTCTTTTGTGGTTCCATAAGAATGTTTGCATTGTTTGTTCTAGTTCTGTGAAAAATGTTATGGGTAATTTGATAGGGATTGCACTGAATCTTTAGATTGCTTTGGGTAGTATGGCCATTAATTTTTCCAACCCAGGAGCATCGAATATCTTTCCATTTCTTTACATCTTCTTTAATTTCCTTGATTAATGTTTTATAGTTCCTAGCATATAAGACTTTTATCTTCTTGTTCAGGTGTATTCCCAGGTACTTGATTTTTTGGGGTGCAATTTTAAAAGGTATTGTATTTTTGCATTCCTTTTCTAATATTTCATTATTAGTATACAAAAATGTGACTGATTTCTGAATGTTAATTATATTCTGTTGCTTTGCTGAATTTGTTGATCAGTTCAAGTAGTTTTTGAGTTGAGTCCTTAGGGTTTTCTATATATAGTATCATGTCATCTGCATATAGTTTTACCTCTTCTCTTCCTATTTGGATGCCTTTTATTTCTTTTGTTTGTCTGATTGCTGTGGCTAGGATTTCCAATACTATGTTGAATAACAGTGGTGAGAGTAGATATCCTTGTCTTGTTCCAGATTTTAGTGGGAAGTATTGTATTTGCTGTGGGTTTGTCATAAAATGGCTTTGATTATATTAAGGAGTGTTCCCTCTATACCCACTTTGGTAAGAGTTTTGATCATGAATGGATGTTGGACTTTGTCAAATGCTTTTTCTTCATCCATTGAGATAATCATGTGTTTTTTTACTTTTCTTTTGTTAATGTGGTATATAACGTTGATTGATTTGCTCATGTTGAACCCTCCTTGTGAACCTGGGATGAATCCCACCTGGTCATGGTGTATGATCTTTTTTATATGTTGTTGGATTTGGTTGGCTAAAATTTTGTTGAGAATTTTTGCGTCTATATTCCTCAAAGATATTGGTGGATAGTTTTCTTTTTTGGGGTTATCTTTGTCTGGTTTTGGAATTAGGGTGATGGTGGTATCATAGAATGTCTTTGGGAGTCCTTCTTCTTCATCCTTTTGGAAAAGTTTAAGGAGGGTGGGTGTAAGTTCCTCTTTGTATGTTTGGTAGAATTTGTCTGTGAAGCCATCTGGTCTTGGACTTTTATTTGTAGGGAGTGTTTTTATGACATATTCAATTTCATCTTTAGTGATCAGTCTGTTCAGTTGATCTATTTCTTCTTTATTCAGTTTTGGCAGGCTCTAAGTCTCTAGAAAGTTGTCCATTTCTTCTAGGTTGTCAAATTTGTTAGCATACAATTGTTCATGGTATTCTCTCAGGTTTTTTCTTTTGTATTTCTTTAGTATCTGTTGTGACATTTTTAATTTCTTATTTTGTTTGTTTGGGTTTTTTGTCTCCTCTGCTTGGTGAATCTAGCCAGAGGTTTGTCAATTTTGTTTACCTTTTCAAAGAACCAGCTCTTGGTTTTATTGATTTTTCTATTGTCTTTTAATCTATATTTTATTGATTTCCTCTTTGGTCTTTATGACTTCTGACTTGAGGATTTGTTTGTTCTTCTCTTTCTAATTCATTTAGGTGGTGGGTTAATTTGTCGATTTGAGATTTTTCTTCCTTTTTGAGGAAGGCCTGTATTGCTATGAATTTCCCTCTGAGCACTGCTTTTGTGGCATCCTATAGATTTTGAGTGGTTGTGTTTTCACTATCTTGTCTTGAGGTATTTTTAAATTTAATTAAATTAATTAATTAAATTAAATTTATATTTCCTTCTTGATTTCCTCCTGACCCACTGTTTTTTTTAGTAGCATGTTGTTTAGTCTCCATGTAGTAAGTTTTTTTTGTTTTGTTTTGTTTTGTTTGTCTTTTCTGGGGCTGCTTCCTGAGGCATATGGAGGTTCCCAGGCTAGAGGTCTTATTGGAGCTATAGCTGCCGGCCTACCCCAGAGCCACAGCAACATGGGATCTGAGCTGCATCTGCAACCTACACCACAGCTCACGGCAATGCCAGATCCTTAACCCACTGAGCAAAGCCAGGGGTCGAACCCACAACCTCATGGTTCCTAGTCGGATTCGTTAACCACTGTGCCATGACGGGAACTCCTATAGTAAGTTTTCTTGATTTCTTTTCCTGTGGTTGATTTCTAGTTTAATACCATTGTGGTCAGGAAGATACTTGAAACATTTTCTATACTCTTAAATTTGTTGAGGTTAGCTTTGTGCCCCAGTATGTGATTGATTCTTGAAAATGTTCCATGGGCACTTGAGAGGAATGTATATTGTAAATTTTTTGAATGTAATGTCCTGAAAATGTTGATTAAGTCTAACTTTTCTAATGTGTCCTTTTAGGATCTCTGTTACCTTATTGATTTTCTATCTAGAGGGTCTGTCCATTGATGTGAGTGGGATGTTAAATTCTCCTACTATGATTGTATTTCCATCAATTTCTCCTTTTATGTCTGTTAGTATTTGTTGGAGGTATCTGGGTGCTCCTATATTAGGGGCCTATATATTGATGATTATATTACCCTCTTCTTGAACAGATCTGTTAACCATTGAATAGTCTTTCTTTTTCTTTATGGCCTTCATTTTAAAGTCTATTTTTTCTGATATGAGTACTGCAATTTCTGCTTTCCTGTCTTGTCCTTTGGCATGAAATATCTTTTCCCATCCCCTCACTTTCAATCTATATGTGTCCTTTTCCCTAAGGTGAATCTCTTGTAGAGAGCAGATTGAAGGTGTTTGCTTTTTTATCCAATCTGCCACTCTGTGTCTTTAGATTGGAACATTCAGTCCATTGACATTTAAGGTGATCATTGATATATATGTATTTATTGCCATTTTAAACCTTGTTTTCCAGCTGATTCTATGTTTCTCTTTCCTTCTTTTCTTTTTTTGGTTGGATAGTTTCCATTTATTTTATGCTTGAGTACTTTTCTTTTCAGTTTTTGTGAATGTAATGTTCGGTTTTGATTTGTGGTTGCCCTGTTTTTTAAGTATGTTAACCCCTTCCTATATCTGCTTGCTTTAGCCTGATAGTCAAATAGGCTCAAACACATCATTAAAAAAATAAAAAAAGAATCTATATTTTCTTACTTTCCTTTCCCACATTGTATGATTTTGATATCTTCTTTTTTTTTTTTTGACATCTTCATGTTTAGATCTGTATGCTGGCTAATTTAAGTGACTGCTTTCCAATTGTAGTTTCCTCCATCCTAATTCTTCTTCTTCTTCTTTTTTTTTAATTTAGAGAAGCCCTTTCATTATTTATTTCAGAAAGGGCTTTGTATTGCTGTACACTTTTAGCTTTTGTTTGTTGGAGATATTCTTTATTTCCCCTTCTATTTTATTTTTATTTTATTTTATTTTTTGCTTTTTCCTTCTTAGCGTTGACCTGCGGCATATGGAGGTTCCCAGGCTAGGGGTCCAGTTGGATCTGTTGCTGCCGGCCTACGCCAGAGCCACAGCAACACCAGATCCGAGCTGTGTCTGTGACCTACACCACAGCTCACGGCAACGCCGGATTGTTAACCCACTGAGCAAGGGCAGGGACTGAACCCGAAATCTCATGGTTCCTAGTCGGATTCGTTAACCACTGCGCCACGACGGGAACTCCTCTTGACCTTTGTGAATGTTTAAGTACTTCTGCCAGCATTCAGTTGATGTTATGTGCAAGTCATTTTACATGTAGATTTGTTTTTTTGATGTGTTCGTGAGAGAAGGTGAATGCATGACCTCTTGCTCCTCCGCCATCTTGCTCCTTTCATTCATGTAAAATTCTTGAACCAGTGTTTGGCACATAATTACTGCTCAATAAATGGGCTATGATTCTTTATTATCCAGGTAGCAGTCCTGCCCTTGGAATAATGACCTGTGGGCTCTTAGGCAGATGACTGGACGTGTCTGTGATAAGATGATGCAGCAGAGTCCTCAGCATTGGCACTATTGACATTTTGGGCTAGAGAGCACCTTGCAGTGGGGGTGGCCTGTCCATTAAAGGATGTTTGGCATCACCCCTGGCCTGCACCCACTAGACATGGGGGCAAAACTACCCTCAGTTGAGAACACTGGACTAGATGCAGAGTTCTTTGACTAAGAATCTGTAGACATTGAGGGTCCTAAAGATGAATTTTGAGAAGTTTGTGAACCTCCTGAAATTGTATGTGAACTGTGTGTGTGTGTGTGTGTGTGCATGTACACTCACATGCCTATGCAGGTGCACCTGTGTGAGAGGTACAGATGAGTGAGCTCAGATGTGTTTTCCTCAGGGGAGAGCTCCACTTTTTTTTTGGTCTTTTTTTTTTTTTTTTTTAAGGGCCTCACCTGCGGCATATTGAAATTCCCAGGCTAGGGGTCAAATCGGAGCTACAGCTGCTGGCCTACACCACAGCTACAGCAACATAGGATCCAAGTTGCGTCTGTGACCTATACCACAGCTCACGGCAATGCCAGATCCTTAACCCTGTGAGCAAGGCCAGGGATCGAACCTGCCTCCTCATGGATGCTAGTCAGTTTTGTTTCCAAAACTGTGAGAGCTCCATTTTTATGAGGATCCCAAGGCAGTTTGTGACCCCCCTAAAAGGCTTTGACCACCAGTCATGAGACCTTCTGGCTCTGATGTAAAATTGGTCTAGGTTCTGAGAAGAAAGATGTTTTTAGATGAGCTCCATGTCCCCTCGGTCTCTATGGGAAGTTCCCGGGTCTTTCTCTCCAAGCCTTTCTGACAACTCTTCTGCTTCCAACTTCCTTCCTCCTCCACCCAGCCCCTCCCTTCTCTGCCATGTCTGTAACTTTAGGGGATTTTCCTGGGAAGTCTGAGTACCCTCTGCAAACAGCCAGCTGCTCCATGCCTGCATCCCCCTTTGCACCCCTCAAGCTGTGAGCAGATGGCAGTGATGAGTGGGAGGGGGAAGAGAGGGATTGAGGGGACATGGGATGAGGGGTCATGGGACCCTTCTTTCCAGGTAGTCTCAGTCCTGTGCTGGTTTTGTTCATGCTCCTTCCTTGTTGGTGCTCTAATCCTTGTCATCTTGGGCAGAGCCAGAGATGCCAGCATCTCCTCATCCAAGGTCACTCTGCTGCAGAGCTGATACATCTGCTGCTGCTATGGTGGGTGGGGGGAACCTATCATGTTCTGTGGCCTAGGGTGGGGGTGGGGGACTTAACCCAGGAGCTCTTCATGACATGCCATCAGATTGACGACTCGGAGTCTCCCGTGAAGAACTTGGCTCTTGACCAAGGAAATCTGTTCTCCTTCCAAATTGAATCTGAAAACTTTATATATATATATGCATTCTTTTTTAAATATTATTTTCCATCATGGTCTATCCCAGGAGACTGGACATAGTTCCCTCCCTGCACTCCTCTTTGCTTCAATAATCTAGGTTTTTCTCTCTGTGAGGTTCTTGGGTCACATGGGCGTGGGGTAATCTGGATTGGCAAAATGGATAAAGGCCTGGTTATTCACTTCACAATTTAATATTTATTGGTAAAAAAGGAGTCACTAAAAGGTTTTCAAAGGCAAATTCCCTGAGTCAGAATTTAAAAGCATTTGATTCTTACCTAACTTTTTCCAATTCTCTACATTCTTTACAATTTGAAGAGTCAGACAGGCCACCTATGGTTCCAACAGCATCACCATCATCAGCCAATACATATTGCAAATGCCCAAGGGATTTTGAGGTCTGGCTCTTCTTTGAGTCTGCTGGATTCACGTAAAACGTGTATAGCGCCCTATACAGGAAAAGGAAGGGAGTTGTGGGATGCTTGTCAGGCTCCTTTTCCACCCCTGGGAAATTAGGGCAAACTGACTGAGCACCCTCAGTTGTGGGGTCCAAAGAGACCCTAGACACAAAAAGGCAGTTTTTTTCATGGTGGCACTAAAAGTGTAGCCAGGATAATTCAAAGATTGATTGCATGCTGTGTTAATGTATCTGACAACTTCAGTACTATAGAAAAGAGGAATACCACAGACCAACAACAGGAGTTCCTGCTGTGGTGCAACAGGATCGGTGGTATCTCTGGAGCACTGGGATGCAGCTTTGATACCCTGCCTGGAACAGTGGGTTAAGGATCTGGCATTGCTGCAGCTGCAACAAAGGTCACAACAGTGGCTTAGATCTTGTCCCTGGTCCAGGACTTCCATATGCTATGGGGTGGCCAAAAAAGGAAAAGAAAGAAAGAAAAAAAAAAAAAACCAACAATTCTAGGGCAGTCAAAATAAGAATATTAAAGCTATCATTTACTAAATGCTAAGCTGCTAGACATAAATTACATAAATATATAAATACATATTTACATATGGTAAGCTCCTTGTGTATATCATCACCCTTAATTCCCACCCAGGAGGTAGGAGTTTTTACCACCATTTAGAGTGGAGGAAATGAAGCCTTAAATCCAGGTTATAAATGGGCTTCCAGAGGCCAAGTATGAAGTGCGTACAGTCACAGGGATGCCTCCACTCCCCAGCCCAGCCTCCCTCAGGACCTGCTTCTATGGCTCTTGGAAGTTGGGGTGTAGGATCTCCAGCCCAAGGCAATCCAGATGTGGGTGGTGCTGAGCAGGCAGGTTGCATGGTAAGGGGAGAAGATGGTGGACTGCCCAACAGTGGCACCATGGCCGCAAATCTAAGAATAACCAGAATAGCTGAGCGAACTGGGCCAGCCTAGGGAAAGAGTACACCTGGGTTCACATCATCAACACTGAAGGCAGCCCTGTGTCATAGGGCAGGATGCAAACACATGTTCAACAGGATGGTCTTTCCCTATAAAAGTATTTCATTAAGAAAAATGGGAAAGCGTGTATGTTCATTGGGGTAAGTTTCCTGAAAACTGGTTTGAACACAGAGGCTGAGGAAAGAATGAGGGCTCAGGAGGGTGAGGGGTACCAACAGGAAAAAAAGGTGCAGCCATGAGAGTGGGGGAGGTATCCCAGGAGAGCCTCCAAGTTTTGCCAAGGGTTCTCCCTGTCTCTTCATCCTCCCGTTCACCTCACCCTTTGCCTTCTGCTCCCAGATGACTTTGAGCTGTGGGACCTTGGTCCATGATGTCCCCAGGGGAAGGGCAGTCCATTTGCCAACACTTTGGGCTTCTGTGGTTCCGACAACGTTGTGCTCTCTACTCTTCTCCAGTAGCACTGCCCCCACAAGTTCATGTCCAAGACCAGGCCAGCCCTTCTGTTTATGAACTGAGTGACTCAGGGACCTAATAATAGGACTCTTGTGAGGACTAAATGAGGTGATACATGCAAAGTTTTTAATACAGTTTCCACCCCATAGTAAGCCCCCAATAAATACAAGTCATTATTACATCCACGGCTGCTGAAGACTGGAGCACTTGAGACTAACCTGAGCCGATATTGCTAAAGAGGTTGTGCCCATTTTAGAGGTAAAGAGATTGGATAAGCAGGAGAGAGTGTGGCATAAGGTAAATATATTTTGAAATCAGACCTAGGGAAGCTGGGGGTGGCATTGTTTGATGTCCATACCAAGAAACCAAAACTTATGTTCTTCCAGAGATTAATGCCATATCCTAGATGAATCAACTGTTATTTTTCCAGTCTGGAATTGGAATACCATCTACCTTCTTGGGTGGTGGGAACATGGAGTGGCTGGGAACCAAAGGACTTGAAGATCCAAGGGGAGATTTGTGGAATATGCGTCCCCTCTTGTCTTGTTCACAATTAGCCTAGACTTGACCTAAGATGCAGGAAGGAAGAAGATCCAACCTTCTGTAGCCAGTAGAGGCCAGAGACTAACTGAAAAAGTACACGGAATGCCAGGATCTGGGGGTAAATGAGACTTTGTACCAGACCAGAGCAGTGGCTTTGATGAAACAGTGAATCAGAGGCTTTGAAGGTTTAGGAGTTCAGACAACATTGCAGGAAAAACACCACCACAGCACATCTGGGAGCCCTCCGGGAAAACAGAGGTTAACTGAATTAGCCAGGGTTCTTCAGAGAAACAGGACCAATAGGATGTCTATATTTGCATCTATTTCTATCTCTCTCTCTTTCTGTTTACCTACCTACCTACTTACCTATCACCTATTTATTGAGAGATTTATTTTAAGGAATTGGCTCATGCAATTGTGAAGCTGGAGAGTCCAAAATCTGTAGGGCAGGACAGTAGGTTGGAGACACAGGGAAGAGCTTTAGCCCAATGGCTATCTATTGGCAGAATTTCTTCTTGCTTGGGGAGGTGAGTCCTTGTTCTATTAAGACCTTCAACAGATTGGATGAGGTCCACCCATGTTATGGATCATAATTTACTTTACTCCAAGTCCAGCCTTTTATTTATTTATTTATTTATTTATTTATTTATTTATTTATTGTCTTTTTAGGGCAACACCCACAGCATATGGAGTTCCTAGGCTAGGGATTGAATCGGAGCTGTAGCCAATGTCCTGCGCCACAGCCACAGCAACACAGGATCCAAGCCATGTCTGTGACCTACACCACAGCTCAGGGCAATGCCAGATCCTGAGTGAGGCCAGGGATTGAACCTATGTCCTCATGGATGCTGGTCAGATTCCTTTCCGCTGAGCCATGACGGGCCCTTTCAAGTCCAGGCATTTAAATGTGAATCTCATTTTTTAAAAATAGCCCTTTCACAGAAACATCCAGAGTCATGTTTGACAAACTATCTGGGCATTGTGCCCCAACCAATTTGGCACCTGAAATTCATCATCAAAAACTGAAAGCATTTAGTGAAGACTCCTGGTCCACAGAAGGACTCTCTTGGCTGTGTAAGGCTGGGGCACATGAGAATAGCCTCTGATTCATTCCAGGTGACCCCATATGGAGCCTTTCACCTGGTGGAGGGAGATAAGAGCATATTCCCTTAGCCTCCCTCTTACATGCCCAAGTTTGTGTTCTTCCTTTTGATTTAGGAGGGGAAAAGAAACCTGAATTTGCTCAGTAAGTTGTCTACAGAGTTTCTATCTCTTTCTGGAGCTTGAAGGTACAGGCCTAATGAGGAAATTTGGCCCCTTGACATCAAGGCATTTGGAAATGATTTTCTCTGCCAAAGTAATAACACGGCAACTTTTGGACAATAATTTTATGCGGTGTCCAGCCCAACTGTGAACAATGTGGTCAGTGTTATAAATGCATGAATACAAGCCGTGGTGCTATAACTGCCCCGTGTCCAGTCTCCAGGCATGGGGAAGGAGCCCTTCTTTGGCGGATGTCGGGGAACAGGCTTAGCAATTCTACTCACAGGGCTGAGGGTGGAAACGTGATCAGCAGATTGGCAACATAATAGGAACTGCTCGGGAGGCCCTTATGACCTTGTAACTCCTGAAACCAGGTTTGGAATGACTCCCCAGTGTCATCTGAGAGCACTGGGAGAGCAGGGCCGACCATTTCATGGTGGGTAGGTTCCTGGCTAATCAAGAAGTCCCCAGAGAAGGGTAAAAACTGCATGTGAGAGGTGCGGACATAACAAACATCTGATCATTTCAAGGGCCAGTCATGTTGCTGGGAGACCAGCATCAAGCTGTTGGTTTCATCAGATGGTCATTTCAGTCATCCCAGAGTCTCAGCTGTGCTGGGTCCTTCAGCGTGAAATTCACCAGGCATTGAGAGGAACAACCTCTCCCCATCACAAGCCCTTCCACCAAAGCCCACCAAATAGGTTTGGTCTGGGCACTGGGAGGCCCCCCTTCAAAGCTGTCGTAGGGGCCAGCTTGCTCCCCCCACACCCCCACCACGTGTAAATAGGCAATTCCATTGGATCAGTCATTTATGGGCAGTGCTACATTTCAAAAGTCACAAGTTGACCTCAGGACCAGGAGACTGTTGTGACAACATGCCATGTGAAATCAAAGGGTGTACTCTTCATTCCCACTTTCCACTGTTTTCCTCTTGAAACCAGCATTCACAGTCTTGTTGTGTTACCCCTTGAGCCCTGCTTTTCACATGGAGCACCAGGGAGACGATTCTGCCCCCTACACACAGCTCACAGACAAAGGTCCCTGCCTGCTTTGTAAATATTAGCACAACTTACAATTAGCTAATTCTTTGATTATGAATGTTGATCAGACAAATTGGCTAGCGGGAGCTGCAAAAGAAAGGGATTAGATATTTTTGATTGTGAGTAAGAACAGACTTAGCGTTTGGTCCAGAGAAGGACAGGGGCTTTCAGGTTAGTGTGTTGACGATGGGATAATTATATATTGGTCATGGAATAAAGGTGCTTGTTTGCTCTTGGGAAAATGTATTGTTTAAAGAATTTATCTGGATCTAGCTGGATGTATTCTGTTATGTTTGAATTTGATCTTCTGATTTTTTTCAGTTCAATGAATTGAATTGTTGGATACCTGCTATTTGGAGAGAGGGGAAGGAAGGAAGAAAGAAAAGAAGGAAAGAAGGAGTTCCTGTCGTGGATCAGGGGAAACAAATTTGACTAGAAACCATGAGGACGCAGGTTCAATCCCTGGCCTTGCTCAGTCGGGTAAGGATCTGGTGCTGCCGTGAGCTGTGGTGCAGGTAGGTCACAGATGCAGCTTGGACCCCACGTTGCTGTGGCTATAGTGTAGGCCAGTCGGCCGCTATAGCTCCTATTGGACCCCTAGCCTTGGAACCCCCATTATGGGGTGGATATTGCCCTAAAACGACAAAAAAAAAAGAAGAAGAAAGGAAAGAAAGACAATATGCTCTCCTTCCTTAAGGAGCAGATAGACTTATAAGAGGTACACTAGTGAAACAATCAATAGCAGTAAGTGCCAACTTGAATAATGCTGTCACTTGGAAGAAGTTATAAAAAAAAAAAGATAGTGGAGTTCCTACTATGGTACAGTGGGTTAAGAATTTGACTGTACCAGCTTGGGTCACTGTGGAGTTGTGGATTCAATCCCTGGCCTGGTGCAGTGGGCTAAAGAATCCCAGGTTGCCACAGCTGCCACGTAGATCACAGCTGTGCCTTGAACTCAGTCTCTGGCCTGGAACTTCCGTATGCTACAGGTGCAGCCATAAAATTTGTGTAAAAAAGAGAGAGAGTGAGTAACAGAAATGTGAAGCTGGGGATGCTTCATTGAAGAGATGAGTCTTGAGCTGGTCATTGACAAACAGGCAGGACTTGGCTAGAACAAAAGGCATGTGCAAGACTCTCTGGGCTTAGCAAATAGTGCAAAGACAAAGTGTGGATTTGGTGGGGGACACCAGGCCTGCATGGGCGAGGGACAGCTCTGATCTGGATCAGCATATCCAGAGTTGCACAAAGACTTTTAAGAGAAGCAGTGAAATTGAATGTTAAAAGTGGCATTTATGCAAGAGTCCATAGGGATATAAATACATGATCAGATACTTGAATAAATGTGGGAGAGGAGACAAATCTTCCTTATATAAATTCAAACACTGTATGTCAATATTCCCACCTCCAGGAGAGGGGGGACCTTAATCTACTCCTGTCCCTAGCCCATGTGGGAGGGAGGATGGAGCATGGAAAGGGAGAAATAGTAACCCATGGGGCAATGTGGCAAACACCAACTTAAGCAAGTTGTTAAGGTTGCTACCACTGGTGACATGGATGTCACGTACTGCGTTATATTAGTCAGGATTCTCCCAGCAGACAGAACCAATAGGATGCATATAGAGAGAGTAATAAGAGGAGATTTATTACAAGAATTACGTGCTTATGTTTATGGAGGCAAAGCTGTCTGCATTCTGCAAGCTGGAGAAGTGGGAAAGCTGGGGGTGTAACTCAGTCTGAGTCTGAAGGCCTGAGAATAGGGGGTGGGGTGAGGTGGGGAAGGGGCAGATGGTGAAAGTCCCGGTTTGATTCCAAATCCTGGAGAACCAAGTGTGCTGGTGTCCAAGAGCCAGAGAAGATGGATGTCACAGCTCAAGTGAAACGTAAATTCACCTTTCCTCTGCCTTGTTCTGTTTGAGCCCTCAGCATACTGGGTGATGCCTACTCACACTGGTGAGGACCAACTGCTTTACTCACTGATTCAAATATTAATCTCTTCTGGAAATACCCAGAAATAAAGTTTTACCAGCTTGAGTATTGCTGAGCCAAGTCAAGGTGACACATAATGAACTGTCATATCTGACATGATGTGGTATGATGTGAAGGACTGTTTAAATCTATGCTATTCTTCTCAGAATGCCTGTAACCTCATGTCTAATCATTAAAAAAAAAAAAATCAATTCCCAAATGAGGGACCTTCTGCAAAAAACCTAACCAGCACTCTTTAAGGCACCAAGATCATGGAAAAACAAGGAAAATCTGAGAAGCCGTCACAGCTCTGAGGTGGCTGAGGGGACAGGATGACTCACTGCAATTCAAGGTCTTGGAACATAGAAGAAAAACGTTGACGGGGAAACTGGAAGATTCCAAACAAAATCTCGAGTTTAGTTAATAATAATGTATCAACGCTGGTTTCTTAGTTTTGACAAATATATTAAAGAAAGATGGTAGCACTAGGGGAAATTAAAACTGTGAGGAGTGTGTAGAAACTCGCTGTATTACCTTTACAACCCTTCTGCACATCTAATGCAATTTCCTTTCTTTCTTTCTTTTTTTTTTTTTTTTTTTTTTTTGCTTTTTAGGGCCATACCCACGGCATATGGAGGATTGGAGGCTTCCCAGGTTAGGGGTCCAACTGGAGCTATAGCTGCTGGCCTATGCCACAGCCACAACAATGCAGGATCCGAGCCAAGTCTGCAATTATTTCAAAACAAAAAATTTTATTAAGAAAAACAGGACAGTGGAGTTCCTGTGTGGCTGAGTGTTTGAGGTATCCATTGGTCAAGTAAACACAGACCAGCATGGTGCAATTGTTCAGAACCCATATGCTTGATCAAATCCTGACTCTGCCACTCACTAGCTATGTGGCCCTGGGCAAATACTACCTAGCCCCTCTGTATCTCAGTTTTCTTATAAATAAAATAGGAATAATAATAATGTGTACTTTTCTCCTAGGCTATTGTGAGGATTAAATCAGTTGATACATGGAAAGAGCTTAGGATAAAGCCTGGTAAAGAGTGTGAAAATATTAGTTATTGTCACTAAAACTAATATTAGTTATCAATATTAGCTAATACTAGTTATAGCTAATATTAGCTATTATCACTAAAAGTCACTCGGGTCTTTAAATGAATTTGCCTTTTGCTTACAGCAATGTCTGCACATGTGCATAATACATAACTATTTACTCAGTCTGTAAGAAGTACGGTTCAAGGATTTGGACATTCGAGGGAAGGACCAAGTTTACATATGGATTTTCAAGTCCTTTGCAGTAAATTTTCACCTCAGCCCACTCCTGTCACAGGGCTTGTCCCCACAGCAGCATAGTGACCTTATGGGGATTAGGGAGTAACTATCCCAGACAAGGGACATTGACACACTGGTTTAGATGTTAGGGAGGCAAGGACTGCAGAGAGGATGGGTCTCAGTGGAGAGGAGAATGATGGTAGCATTTGCCCATAGTGGCCTCCAAAGCCATACTTGGCAAATAGAGCCCTGAGGACTCTCAGCAAACTAACACACAGGGAAAGGAAGATGAAGACTCCAGGATGAAGATTTTTTAACTAAGAGGGAGGATATGGCCACACAAGTCAGACATTTCATCCCACCTTGAAATGAACCGAGATCCACAAAGAAACTCTCTTAAAAAAAAAAAAAAAACAAACCCAGACTTGCACATGTATAAACACAATCTGCCACTTCTCACTCCTAAAACTTACCTTTCAAAATCTGCATTAAAGACCTAACTAAATACCTTTCCCTCCTTCTGGGAAGATCAAAGAGAATGTGAGCTCAGAGGTGGTTGCCCAAGTCCATTTCCTGGTACTACCACATCCTGTGTGACCTGGGGCAAGTTTCTCAGCCTCTCTGTGCCTCTGTTTTCTCCTCGGAAAATTTGGGCAAATAATAATACTTTCCTCCTAGGGTTGTTTTGAACATACATTGATACAAAAAGTGAAGAGACCTTGGAAGGCTACCTGGCAGAATAAACTTAGGATAAAGGTTAGCTAGTATGAGTGTGACTCTTTCTGCAACCATAAGGTGGCTTAAGCCACTTCCTCTGCCACAAACTCATCTGCTGTCTTAGAGAGGATGGGGCAGCCAGGGGGAAATCTAAGACATAGTCATTGTCTTTTTTCTAGAGAGGTACAGATTTCTGGAGAACTTGTTCAAACTATTTTATTGGACTGTGATATACATATATGTATACAAATGTATGTATGTGTATGTATGTATATGTGGGTATATGTAAGATTCTCCTGCCCCTCCACATCACACACTATGTGGCAAATTCAAGTTTATGAAAAGGACCAGATCAATTACACAGTGTCACAGGTTGAATTGTGTCCCCCTCAATTTATATGTTGAAGTCTTAACCATCAATACCTCAAAGTGTGATCTTAGGAGTTCCTGCTGTGTTGCAACAGGATCAATTGTGTCTCTGCGGCATCAAGGACATGGGTTCAATCCCTGTCCTGGCACAGTGGGTTAAGGATCTCGGCTGAGGCATAGGTTGCAGCAGCGGCTCAGAGTCAAACCCTGGCTCAGGAACTTCCATATGCAGAGGGGAGGCCAAAAAAAAAAAAAAAGTGACTTGATTTTGAATGGTCATTACAGATATAATTAGTTCCTTTAAGATGGAGTCACACTGGAGTAAATAGGCCCCTAATATGACTGGTGTTTGTAAAGCATGTGTGGAGAAAAAAGAGAATGAGCTTAGTATTCAGGCAAAGAGAAGAAAATTTATTAAAGGGAAAGGAGAGGGTGACTAACCCTTGAGAAGATCCAGCCCCCTGGCCCTCTGGTGGGTCCTTCGTATACCCCATGGATGGGAAATTGGATTCCCTGAAGCGGGGGGAGGTTAGTTTTTCTTTTGCCTGCAGCTGGACTCTGGTGGTCACGTAGTCGTGAGAAAGTTGGAGGTGTCTCATGGTAGGGTGGTCTCATAATCTTGAGAAAGCCGGAGGTGTGTGGTGTCCCACAGTAGGGTGGTCTTGGGAAAGTCGGCACCAGCGACAGAAACAGGATGTCACTTGAGCAAGGTGGTCAGTCTCATGGGTCACTGTGCCCTCATATTTTATTTGTGAGGTCAGCACAATGAGCCATTTTAACAATGAGCCATGTAGCCCCTAAGAGTGTCCTATTGAAGAAGGGGAATTTGGACACAGACACGCACAGACAAGGAGAACGCCACGTGAAGATGAAGGCAAACACCTCCATAGACCAAGGAACACCCAGAAGCTGGGACACAATGTCCTTCACGGTCCTCAGAAGGAACCAGCCCTGCTGGCACACTCATCTCACACTTGCAACTTCCAGAACCATGAGACAATACATTTCTATTGTTTAAGCCACTCTGTTTGTGGTGCTTTGAAATGGCAGCTGTGGCAAATTAATACATACGGAAAACAAAGCGACTGCATTCTCCACGTCTTCCGTGAACCAGGAACTGACCTAACTTGCAAGATCAAAGTATCCCAAGACTGTCCTGCTATGAGAAAGTCACAGTGAAGCCACCTATGATTTGGGTGACAGATGGTGCCTAGAGAAGCTGGTGTCACCCCCTCTGCCAGAGCCCCTCTGAGAAAGCAGGAGCAGGCAACAGGGCAAGTGCACCTGAGGAAGCCTTCTTTCTGTCCTGTCTGTCACTTTGCTCCTATGCTCCCTGGGACCTGCTCTGCTTTTAACAACAGCCTCTGTCCCATTCAGGCTGTTAGTCTCTGGAGCAAAACTGGGAAGGAAGAAGATAGCTGAGTTTCGAAAGAAAGAAAGTTTGGATCTGTAAATGTGACTCTTCTTATGAATTAATGGAGAGTTGGTGACATCAACCGGGAGTTCTTTTACCCTTTTTCTGGAGGAAGTGGGGCCACATTTGTTAAGCCAACCCCCCTTGAGTGCCATCCTGGAAGCACTATACTGATTCTCCTACAAATATTGATCAGTTCTTTCCTCTGAGTCTCTCGGGCATCCATTCACATGTGCTATTGGTGTCCAAGCCTTCCAGAAAAAGCCAGCACACGAAATAGTTCTGGCCACTGTGAGTGAACACCATGGACCAGGTCGCTTATCAAGAGCAGAGCAGGGAGTCTGAGGTTAGGGGGCTGTAGCACAGCTGAGCTCAGGTGAGAACCTGCTTCTAGGTGGCAGGCTGCTGACTTCTCACTGTGTCCTAATGAGGTAGAGAGGCTGAGGGCGTGCTCTGAGGTTCCTTTTGTCAGGGCGCTAATCCCATTCACGAGGGCTCCACCTTCATATCCTCGTCACCTTCCAAAGCCCTCCCCCAATACCATCACACCGGGGCAAGGGTAGGGGTGGGGGGGTTAGGATTTCAGCCTATGAAGTTTCAGAAGACATAAACCTGAAGTCCATAACACAAACAAATAACCCCCACCCCGCCGTGATCCTGGAAGGAGACCCATTGAGCCAGGCTGGCCCAGGCTGAATGGGGTGGCTCAGCAGACAGAAGCAGAAAGGCACTGGGATAGGTTGGTGAGATCTACCAAAGGCCAATCTTCAGTTACAAAAGTCACAGAGTGAAGGAAAAGCCACAGGACCTGGAGAAAAAGAGGGAGGCTGGGGGTACCGAGGCCTGAGAGCAACTGTGCTCATCAGTGGAAGTGGCAAGGAAGCAGGTGCTCGGGTGGTGAGCAGTGATCCATCCCAAGGTCAAGTTCATGGTACTCGGTGATCATGAAACAGAGATCATCATGACTCTCCCGATTTGGAGGGAAGGGGGAGGGGATGAACAGTTACTGATGCTGAGGAGAAATATATTTGATTTTACTGCATAAGTACAGCTTCTACGAAACATCAGGCCAAAGAACAATAACCGCTTGAAGTTCAAAACCACATACGAGACAGTGCCATGTGCTTGTTTGTGCCTGCATTAGTTTCATCAACTGTCCACTTCCAAGAAGTACATGTGTGTAGATAGTCAGCACCTCCCAGGCTGGGGCAGCCTTCACAAACAAGCTGGGCAAGTTCTTGGGCTGCTACCCTGCTGAGACTTTTCCAGGTGTAAGTGCCTCTCTCGTTTGGAGCCATCCCATAGAGCAGGTGAGTTGCCAGGTGGATAGTTCAAGGCTGACCCAGAATCCTATCCAGAGTCCACAATGTTCAGGCTGTGTGGTCTAAAGTGAGACACGTGACCTCTCTGGGCCACTGTTCATCTGTAAACACTGCAGCTTATGATACGTATCTCATGGCTGTTGGGAGGACCAAGTGAGGAAATGGTGGAGAAATGCTTAGAAAAGAGTAAGTGCCAGCAAGCTGGGTGGACGGGCGGCTCTCCTGTTCACTTTGCTGTTATGCCGACTGCAAGATGATTAGCTGTGGGCAGAGATCAGGCCTGCCAGCTCTTGCCAAGAGCCCTTCCTCAAGTCAAAGGTTTGTTGTCATTCCCCAAAATTTACCAACGTGGAAGAGGACAGTCCCATTGGAATCTGGATCCCTGGCACTGGGGGAAGTAGGTTAAAGGTTCTGACCAGGGCAGGACACTAGGGCCTCTTGGTCTCAGGTCCTGGGAGGCTGGTGCCCACAGAGAAGAATGTGAGTTGGGTAGGAGTGATTTCTGGGACACAGGAGGAAAAACACTCCCAATATGGGTCTCCTATCTGGCTTAATATACTTTGAAAATACTCACAGCTCTGGTTCTTTAGAACAAACATATATTGTACAGCATGGAGAAATACAGTGGTTATTTTGTAATAACTTTAAAAGGAATATAATCTGTTTAAATGTTGAATCACTATGTTGCACACCTGAAACTAATATAGTATTGTAAATCAATTATACATCAATTTTTTTTTTTTAAAAAAAAGCACCCTACACTACTATGTCAAAAACAGTGTGGTTCTTGACTCCCATTAAAGCTTAAATCCCTTTGGAAGCAGTAATACCAGACATGAGTATGAGTCACACTCATTTGAAAGTTAATGAGTTTGTCAACTCCCTTTTGGACTGAAACCTTGATAGTGGGGGAGGAGAGAGGGGAGGTAGGAAGAGCAGGTAAGGGAGAGAGGAGGGGGTTGGGGTGCAAACCCAAGAACAGAATTGTGCAGTTACAAAAGATTAGTAAGTTTCTGGACTAAAATAAAGCTTGGGAATTGTTTAAGACTTGCAAATGGCCAAGTTCTCCTTTGGATCCAAGAATTTAGAGTTGATTGAATTTATTTTGATATTTTGCTGTATATCCACTAATTTCTAAGATATATTTTTATCCATTTTGAGGAAAAATCAATTCATCTCCTCCAACTAAATGATCTGTACTTTTAGTGCATGCACGGCATTTTAGAAAGTGTCATAGCATAGTGATTCATGTTATCACACATTCTGAAATAATTCTCTAATGCTTTTTCTTCTTGAGACACTTGCTTTATTAACTAGTCCATATTTTGTAATTTTTAAAGGTTATACTCTGGTGATGATGATGATGATGATGGTGACAATACTTTAATTTTTTTTTTAGCATATGGAAGTTCCCAGGCTAGGGGATGAATAGGAGCTATAGCTGCCAGCCCACGCCACAGCCACAGCAGTGCCAGATCTAAGCTGCTTCAGCAAACTACACTGAAGCTCGAGGCAACACCAGATCCTTAGCCCACTGAGTAAGACCAGGTATCCAACCTCCATCCTCATTGATACTAGTCAGGTTCTTAACCCACTGAGCTGCAGCAGGAACGCCAGTGATGACAGTGCTTTAATTAGTCAAGTTCCTAATTCATTTTCCTTAAACAAGTTTTCCATCTCAGTCTCCTTGACCTCCTTTGATGGTTAACATGCAGCAGGGGAAGAGCGGGTGCACCTGGCCCTGACTTTCACCAACTAGCATCTGTGGAGTAAGATTCAGGGTCAAACACGGAGGCTTCATGTTGTTTCACCAATTAGTCTGGATCCCTCCAAATGACTTCCTCTCTTTGGGTCGCCCTGACTTTCACCGACTAGCATCTGTGGAGTAAGATTCAGGGTCAAACACAGAGGCTTCATGTTGTTTCACCAATTAGTCTGGATCCCTCCAAATGACTTTCTCTCTTTGGGTCGCCTTTCCCTTATGTTAAAATGATGGGATATCTTGTGACACAGTGGATACCAACTCAGATGGCTACAAGGGCCAAGAGGCAAAATAAATGACTGAAACAGGATGGGTTGGGACTGTGGCCAAATTGAGAGGCTGTACCTGTCTAAGGGGTGGTGGCTATTGGATTCCAGATGTCAATGCCTTGGAAGAATAAGGGTCCGATTCTACCAGAACTCACTCTCTTTCTCTTTTTCTTCCCCAACAAAATTCAGAAATACCAATTTTAGAAAATCATGTGATTTTTAAAGGTTGGTGACTAATTCAGATTTTTAAAAAGTATTGCTGGCCAAGCAAAGCTTAAACTGAGAGTTAACAGCTTGTCGTGTCTGAATAGACAGACCCAGAAGGCCCCCCCTCTCCAGAGGCAGCTGTGGATCTTTGGATAATGTTAACTCAAGGTAAGAAGGGAGATGCTGATTCCCTTACTAGTCTTAAAGCTAAAGGCGTAGTAGCTACGAGGCCAGGAGCAGGGGCTGAAGGCTCCATCCTTGTTGATCATTAGCTATCCAAGAAGTCTGACAAATTACAGGTTACAAAGTCCCACTGCAGACCCATTGAGCAGGAATCTCTAGGAGTGGCACTAAGTCATCTTTATTTTTTAACTTTTTTGGTTTTGTTTTTTATTAAAGCATAGTTGATTTACAGTGTTGTGCCAATTTCTACTGTCAGTATGACTGTACTGATCCAGTCATATGTATGTATATATACATTCTTTTTCTCTTTTTATATCGAACATGTTCTATCCCAAGAGATTGGCTATAACTCTGCATGCTACATAGTAGGACCTCACTGAAGATTTTCCAGAGGCTTGTAATATAAGAGGTTTATGGTCTACACCATGATAAAGACTGCTTGTGGACACACACTCTGAACACTCATTAGTGACATAAGGGACTATTTATAACATTTAAAAAACATCCATCCATCCACCTACCCATTCCTCCATCCATTTGTCAATATGTCCATCCATCCATTTGCCATCCAGAAAATCTTTGTTAAACATCTACTGTGTGTGCCAGGCACTGCTGTAGCCACCATGGCGGCAGCAGCCAGGGGCAAGTTCAGGATTGGCTGCTCCCAAGTGACACAGAGGCACTCTGAGATGGCCATTTACCAGCAGTCTGTGGACTCTGGTTCCTGTAAACTTTGATATCTACTAGGCTGAGTCTGGATAAAATTGTGAAACAAGAGAGAAACAGAATATTTAGATTCTGGCCACTGGCTCAACTCCAGGAAGAGATGTGTGCACAGAGAGCAAGATATAATCAATTACTGGTTCCCTCTAGGAAGACTTGGTCATGTTACGTAGGAAGAAAGCTATCTCTACACTTAGACTGCAGCCTGGAGTTGAAGCAACAGAGGCACAACTTTGGAAAGACAAACAGGAAATACCTTTTCTTACTTCTGACTAGCATCTGTGGAGTAAGATTCAGGGTCAAACACGGAGGCTTCATGTTGTTTCACCAATTAGTCATATCCACAATCTTAACCACGTGGAATGGGGGACACAAGGAGGGAAGTATAAATTTAGGTTCCTCGTCATGAGGCAACTAAGATCTTCCTGAGGCACCACATTTTTGTTGAGAGAATGATGCAAGGCAGGATAGAGTCAAGTAGGCAGTGAGTGTGCAGACAGAAAGTGCTATGGAAGGACTGGAAGTCTTGGGAAACTCTTTCATCTGGGCAACTTCTCCTAGTCACTTACAATTGTCATTTCCTCTCTTTCTTGGGAAGAAGTCATGTTCTGGAGCCATTCCTGGCTGGGCACTCCCACTGTACCTGCACACTCATTTATTCTTTCCCAGGTCAGGAGATTGTTCTTAGAAACAGTTTTGGAATCAAACAGCTGTGTGTGCTTGGGGAAATTACTTTAAGTCTCTGAGCTTCAGCTTCCTGGTGTGTATAATGTGGATAATCATACCAACCTCAGAGCGTTATGATGAGGATTAAATTAGATAGTATATATCAAAGGGCCTCAGCACTCAATAAATATAAGTTCACATGTCCATGAAGGAATAGGAATACTGACTCCTCTAAACCTACCTGGTCCAAATAGACTATATTTGGATATTGACCAATATACCAGTGGAAGAGAAGAGAAAACCCATCAATAGACCCAAGCACATATGAAAATTTAGCATATGATAGAAGTTACATCTCAAATTATTACAACAAAGATTTTTTTTTTTTTGCTTTTTAGGGCCACACCTGTGGCACGTGGAGTTTCCCAGGCTAGGGGTCGTATCGGAGCTACAGCTGCCAGCCTACACCACAGCCATAGCAATGCCAGATTCTTAACTCACTGAGTGAGTCCAGGGATCAAACCTGCAACCTCATGGTTCCTAGTTGGATTCTTTTCTGCTGTGCCACGATGGGAACTCCCAAAGATCTTTTTAATGAATGTGCTGGGACAACAGGTCAACTATTTGGAAAAGGAAACAATTACTCCATACCTCATGCTATACACAATAATAACACAGTAGCACCAGTTACATGTGGCCAGAGCACTTGAAATGTTGCTAATATGAATTGAGATATGTGTAAAATGCACAGTACATTTTTAGGACTTGGTATGAAAAAAGTATAAAATATTAATTATGTGTCGAGATAATAATATTTTAGATCAGAGTTCCCATCATGGCTCAGTGGTTAATGAACCAACTAGGAACCTTGCTCAGTGGGTTAAGGATCTGGTGTTGCCGTGGGCTGTGGTGTAGGTCGCAGACACGGCTCGGATCCCGTGTTGTTGTGGCTGTGGTGTAGGCCGGCGGCTACAGCTCCGATTAGACCCCAAGCCTGGGAACCTCCATATGCCCTGGATGCAGCCCTAGAAAAAGACAAAAAGACAAAATAATAATAATTTAGATAAATTGGTTAAATAAAACATATTACTAATTTAATCTGTTTCTCTTTAAACAGCCTGGATCCCCATTGTCATAGTTCACACATTCCTTTAGGTCCAGCAGCTCTTGTTCAGTTAAGTGCAGAAAACTCTGGAAAGGCTGGAGCTCTCCAAGCTTGTACATCTACCTCCCCAGAGCTCCGCAGTGCTACTCAGGTGAGGCGTCACCCCCTCCCTGAGCTCTGCCACCGAGTGGGGTGTGTTTCTGCTCTCTGATTCATTTCCACTCCCACTTTTAGCCTCTATTACTCTGGGTGAATTGACCCTCCATTGCTCAATCTCAAAGGCACTCTCTCCTTTCTCTTTTTCTTTTACAGCCATTTCTATGGCCCATTAAATGCTAAATGAGAATAACTAGCAATGGAAAAAAATCGATTTCCCTCCCTTGAGGGCAAGAAGGTATTTATTTTCCAAGTTTTCAAGGAAGTGAAAGAAAATTAATTATATTCCAGTCTTCCCACATTGCAGAGAAAAATAAAATGAAATAGTGAACTTTCCCACTAGCTGTGGATTTGCTTATCTCTGCTGTTCTACCAATTCTATCATCTATGTTGCAGCTTTGTTGTTAAGCGGATACACATTTAGGATGGATTTTCCTAGATACACATCTAATTCACCTTCTTTGGTTATAATTCCCCTTTCTAATGCCCAGTCTGTTGTTTGGGTGAGCCTAAGCCCTCCCCCTGACTACCAGGTTGGTCCATGACACAGGCATGACCAAGGGGGGGTACCACCACTGCCACTACTCCCATCCACGTGGCAAAGGCTGACCTAGGAGTATATACATGAAAATAGATGGGTTGATCAGAACCAGTAAACACTCCCCAGGAAGTTTCACTGGACTCCTAACCAAGTCTGAAAGTCTTTGAGCATGAGACATTTTATCTGCCTTGGGTTGTTGACACTAAACACTTCCCAGGAAGTTTCACTGGACTCCTAACCAAGTCTGAAAGACTTTGAGCATGAGACATTTTATCTGCCTTGGGTTGTTGACACGATGTTAAAATTTAAATGGAAACCACTATATGAATAGAGGTAGAACCAATAGCTTTCAAACAGTAAAGTGATAAAAGGGGAAGAAAATAGCTCTCCAACGCTGTCCAACTCGACATAGGCATAGACAAAGAGAATAGAAAGAGAAGAAGGAAAAATGCATGGTAAACAGAAAACAAGATGGCTTGTGGTAGATGTAATGGACTTAAGTCTCCTGTCTAAAGACGGATTTATCACATTGACTAAAAAAGAAAACAAAATCCAGCTACATGCTATAACCAAGACACTTGGCTGAAACAAATTTATCCAGAAGAGTTGAAAAGAAAGAAACGGAGGGAGTTCCCATTGTTGTGTAGCGGAAATGAACCCGACTAATATCCATGAGTATGTAGATTCTATCCCTGGCCTTGCTCAGTGAGTTAAGGATCTGGCATTGCTGTGAGCTGTGGTGTAGGTCACAGACGTGGCTCAGATCCCCCATGGCTATGGCTGTGGCGTAGGCCGGCAGTTACAGCTCTGACTGGATCCCTAGCCTGGGATCTTCCATACGCCAGAGGTGCAGCCCTAAAAAATTTTTTTAGAAAAGAAAGAAATGGAAAAAATATACCATACAAATGCTAACCAAAAGTTAGTGTAATACTATTCATATGGAATTAATATTGGAAAATTAAAGAGGAATTACAGCAAAAATTGTGGTAAAAGAAGCCCCTTTGGTATCTAAGAAGAGGCATGCTACTTTTTTCCATAGTAATTGATATTTTTAGCAAGACACTTGAGCACCCAGAATGAAGACTTTTTCCCAGTCTCTCAGGCATGATCTAAATTTGAACCAATGAGATATAAGAAGAACTATTGTGTAGTAGCTACCAGAAACCCTGGAAAGATAGATGATACATGCCCTTGGCCCCCTCCTGGTTTCTTGTGTGTGTGTGTGTGTATTCTTGGGATGGGACAGTGCTGGAGGTCACCATCGTTAATATCAATATGGCCACATAATGCATCTCTCATTTGCTTGACTGTTAGAAAAGTACGTCAATCTGAGATTATTTACAATGTAAAGGCAAGTGTAGGATGGCAATCAGAGCATTGAGCTAATTTACATACCATGTTTTTTGGGGAAACAAAATGTATGTTAATATTTTATTCATCTTTGAATTGGTTGTGAATTATGCATCCTTGTATAGTGCCTCCTCCATGGTGCTGTTGCCCTTTCCCCTAGAGAGGAAGGTTTTTGTCTCACAGGGGAGATGGGGGAGAAACATCTGGGTGGGATTTTGTGTCCCCCGCATGGTGGCAGATGTTCACTCCCCCAAGTCCTGGATCATAAGAGATGTTTCTCAAGGACTCTCCCCAACCTTGGGATCTGGAGAGAACAGCAAACTTCTGCCTTAGGCTTCACACTTTCTTGGCAGCCCACACTCCATCTCTGCTAGTCTGTAAAGTGGTCCAGCTGCCTTCTTACTGCTGCCTAGCTGTGTCTGCCCCATGGAAGCCACTGCTCAGTCCCTGTCCCTCCCTGTGACCCCTTGTTTCTTCTTGGGTTTCATTCGAGTTGGTTGCCCTCAGCTCTCTCATGGGTTCAATATACGTTGTCAACTTGCCATTTTCTCACCTTTTAAAAAAAGGCTCATTTGTAGTGATGAGAATAATACTATTTCCAGGTTGTTGTATCTAGGGCAGAAACTGGGAGACAGAGTTGAGTTACTTTTTAAAGGAAAGGTAAAAGAAATCATTTTGCTCACTCATGTTTGTGGACTGAATGGTAATCCCTTCTCATATAGTAAATTACCATTTGTTTTTTTTTAAGTTTTTTTCTCCATTTAAAAAAATTGAAGTATGGTTGATTTACAGTCTTTCAGGTATACAGCAAAGTAATCCAGTTATATATATGGGTATTACCAAATATAGTTCCCTGTGCTATACAATAGGCCCTTGTTTATTGTATATATAGTGGTATGTATCTTTTAATCTATAATTAATCCCTATCCCTCTTTGGTAACTATAAGTTTGTTTTCTATGTCTGAGTCTATTTCTGATTTGTAAATTAGTTTCTTTGCATCATTTTTTTAGATTACATATATGTGTTATCACATGATATTTGTCTTTGTCTGACCGACTTCACTTAGTTATGATAACCTCTAGATCCATCCATGTTACTGCAAATGGCATGATTTCATTATTTTTATGGCTGAATAGTATTCCATTGTATAAATGTACCACATCTTCTTTATGCATTCATCTGTTATTGGATACTTAGGTTGCTTCCATGCCTTGGCTATTGTTAATAGTGCTGCTGTGAACATTGGGGTGCATGTATGTTTTTAATCCAAATTTTCATCTTTTCTGGATATAAACAAAAGATGAAATGCTGGATCATATGGTTCTATTTTTAATTTTTAAAGGAAACTCAATACTCTTTTCCACAGTGGCTGTACTAATTTACATTCCCACCGACAGTGTAGTAAGATTCCCTTTTCTCCATACCTCCTCTCTAGCATTTATTATTTGGCCATTTGGTTCTTATAATCCAGTGGCCATTTATAGATGAGGTTCAGAGAGGATTCAAGAAAGAGCTGGGGTTCCAATTTGGTCCTGCCTGGTTGCCAGGCACTGCTGCTCTATGCCACCTTCTGAGGTCATGAATTGTGAGCGTGAGAAGCTGGGGGAGGAGGCTGCACCACCCATGTCTTCAGCCTGAGCTCAGGTGAGCTTTGAGGACTGAGCTGAGGAATGACAAAGGTGTTTAGGGTCGGGGGGGAAGCATATAGCATGTCTGAGGCTTTAGCTGGTAGGCTTCACACTTGGACTCAGTGGGAAGCAGATCTTTAGGAAAGAGGACTCTTGGCTGGAGACATGTGGAAGCCTTTCTTTTGAGGTTTTTTTTTTTTTTTTTGCTTTTTTTAGGGCCGCACTAATGGCATATGGAAGTTCCCAGGCTAAGGGTCAAATCAGAGCTGTACCTATACTACAGCTCACGGCAACACAGGAATCTTAACCCACTGAGCAAGGCCAGGGATCCAACCCCTGTTCTCATGGATCCTAGTCAGGTCCGTTACCGCTGAGCCACAACGGGAACTCCCTCTTCTGAGCTTCTTGCTGTGCACACAAGAGAGAGTGGAGTGCTCACAACCTTGGAATGTTGGCTCAGTACGAGGGTGGGGGTGGAGTTTTTCTCAATGTTGAGGAATGTAGGTCTTGGTCCTGTGTGTGGGAACTCTGGGGGGAGGAGTGCATATGGGGAGTGGATGGATGATGGAGATGGAGCTGCAGGATAACAAGCCTGAAGTGTCTGCTCAGGGGCACACCCAGCCCCATTACCCCAGGACCAAGTGTAGTGCCTTCCTTTAGCACCTGTGCGTGTGCGTGCACACACACACACACACACACACACTGACAATCTTTTCGTGAGTTTCCCCTAGACAGTTTCAATTTTCATTCATTCATTTCTTCATCAATAAATATTCACTATTTCCAGGCTCTGCTCCCAGTAACCTAATCTTTCCTAATACAAGGGCCAAGAGTGGGGAAAACATGGAGTGAGTGGCCCTTAGTGCTAGGCTCCCCGCAGAGATGACCCACTTGAGGATGTGCGCGCAAGACATTAGTGGGGCTCAGTTTTCTAGGACCCCCCCCACAGATGAGTAACACATTTGTGTTACCTAGGCAGTTGGCCTGTCCACAGTCCCTGCTGGGGGAATAAGGAAGATTTACTTTTTTTTTTTTTTTTTTTTAAGGGCTGTACCCACCGCATATGGAAGTTCTCAGGCTAGAAGTCAAATTGGAGCTACAGCTGCCAGCCTATGCCACAGCCACAGCAACAGCAACAGCAACACCAGATCCCAGCCGTGTCTGTGATCTACGCAATAGTTCAGCAACTCCAGATCCTTAACCCACTGAGCAAGGCCAGTGATTGAACCCACACCCTCATGGATCCTACTTGAGTTCGTTACCTCTGAGCTACAATGGGAACTCCCAAGATTTACTTTTTTTTCTTGTTTTTTTTTGTCTTTTTAGAGCCATACCCGAGGCATATGGAGGTTCCCAGGCTAGGGGTCAAATCAGAGCTGTAGCTGTTGGCCTGCACCACAGCCATAGCAACGCCAGGTCCAAGCCGCATCTTTGACCTACACCACAACTCACGGCGACGTGGGATCCTTAACCCACTGACCGAGGCCAGGGATTGAACCCGAGTCCTCATGGATACTGGTCAGGTTCATTAACCACTGAACTATGACAGGAACTCCTCCAAGATTTACTTTTGAGCCCACCTCTCCCTGCACGAAAAGCCACAGATCCTCGGTGTCCTATTTAATACGTCCTGCCATTCTGTCCTCACCTGTTTCTCTGCCTCTTCCGCAACCCGACCCCCCAGGAGGCCTCTCTGACGGACCAACTATTCCTAGGGCTGGCCTTCCACTTCCAGCCTGCCAAGGCTTCCTTCCTCTCTTCTGCTCATCCAAACCATCATACCCTTCCAGGCCTAGCTTCAGTGCCACCTCCTCTGGGAAGCCTGCTCTGAAACCTCCAGGTGGGACTGATCACACCAACCGCTTGACTTCCACATCACTTTGCTTATACCTCTGTTCTGTGTAACCTCATTAGGTCTTGTTTTTAACCAGAGGCCATTCCTGGAGAGTTGGATTTTCACTATTCTCCCCAGCTGCCCTGTGCTCAGCGATGTGGAAGTACGACCAGGACTTTCTGGTGGAAACCCTTCCGTGGCTTCCTTTGGCGCTGGAGATTAAGTCTGAGCCTGCCTTCAACACTCCACTGGCCTCTTTCTCTGTAAACTGCTGGAGAGTAGGGAGCAGAGGAAAGCACAATGTATGCAAATCATCTCAAACTGCTGGGCAAACGGAAACTGCCCTCAGCTCTTGATGCTTCCAGGGTCTGCCAGGCTGGAGGAAAGAAAAGGAAGATCCTGTTCCTTGCAGGAACAGGAAGTAAGGATGGACCCCTCCCTTCTGGAGGGGGAGAGACACACAGGCACACAGGCCCCTCCCTTCCGGCATTGCCCTGCTCAGACTGACTCCAGGGCCTCTAAACATAATTCCACAGAAGAGTGCTTTGCAGCTATGGAAAGTCCCTGAGGCGATGCTTTCCTGGCCCTGTGGCTTAAATTATCTGCTGTGTTCGGCCTTATGAGCTTTTAGAGGAAATGTCTGCCTCTTTGGGTTATGATTCTATCTGATGCCAACCTGATATTACTAGCAGCTTCCACACTCGTCGGGGAGGTGGAGACTATGAATGGGAAGAGGTCAAGGTCATTGGCCTGGTGTTCTAGGAATGTGCTGAGACATCTAGTCTACTAACCTTGGCTGAGGGCTTGTTGCAACTCAGTTTTCTTTTCTTTTCTTTTTCTTTCTTTTTTTGTCCTTTTGCCCTTTCTAGGGCTGCACCTGTGGCATATGGAGGTTCCCAGGCTAGGGGTCTAATCAGTTTTCTTTATCTATAAAGTAATGGGGTGGGGCAGTTAGAAGGGGAGGTGGATTCTCAAACTTATTTCTTCTTGGCTATGGAAATCTTTCTTCAGCAAAAAGCTGACAGAGGAAGCCAACCATGTGAGGATACCCTTGGAGCTTCTGCTGCGTTTGAAATGGGAGTTGGGACCCTGCTCCTAATCCTTTCTTCCCAGCCTACACAGAAACCCCAGACTCCTTTGAGCCCCCTTTAAAAACCCATTAACATGACCCAGCCATTCTATTCCTAGGTATTTACCCAAGAGGAATGCAAACAAGTCTTCCCAAAAACTTGTATGCAAAGTTTCATTGCAGCCTTTCTGGAAATAGCCTCAAACTAGAAACAACGGTAACATCCACCAGCTGGTAAATGGATGAACAAATTATATATTTGTACAATGGAATACTGCCAGGTGACAAAAGAGCGGATGACAGACAAGGAAAACAGACTTGTGGTTGCCAATAGGGGGGGAGGGAGTTGGATGGACTGGGATTTTGGGGTTAGTAGATGGAAACTATTATATTTAGAATGAATAAGCAATGAGGTCCTGCTGCATAGAGCAAGGAACTACATCCAATCCCTTGGGATAGAACTTGATGGAAGTTAATATAAGAAAAAGAATATGTATATATATGTATGACTGGGTCACTTTGCTGTACAGCAGAAATTGACACAACATTGTAAGTCAACTATACTTTAATTTAAAAAAAAAACATAAAACAAAGCAGAACAAACAAAAAATAAAAAGAATGAATGAACTATTGGAATGTGCAACTATGTGAAGGAATTTTCAAATCATGATGCTGAGGTGAAGGAAGCCCAACCAACAAAAGCATATGCTAGACAACTCCATTTGTATGATTCTCTAGAAAACTCAAACTAACTAAACTATTGTGACTCAAAGCAGATGGGTGATTGTCTGGGGATGGTTCTGGGGAGGAAAGGGATAATTGCAAAGGGCACGAGGAAAGTTTTAGGGTGTTGGAAATGTTCCATATCTTGATTGTGGTGACAGTTTATAGGTGTATACATATATCAAAACATACCAAACTGTACACTTTAAATTTATTATGTGCTAATGATACCTCAATAAAATTGTAAAAGGAAAAAAGGGGGGGGCGCTACCAGGTTTATTCCATCTCGATGAACTAGCTTAAAAAGCACAAAAATTCTCATCAAATTCTCTCGAAAGCTGGTCCTGGGACCTGTTCTCACCAGAGCCCTGTGACCAGTGTTGGACCCAACCCTTGTCTTGCTAGCATTCAGTGACCCAGCTGGTAAGAGTTGTCATCGTTTCCACAAGTCCATCTGAGAAAACTTCTTTGCCCTTTTGCTGGCAAATAGCATTAGAATTCGCATTTTTCTTTTTCTTTTTTTGGCCACACACTTAATTTCCCAGACCAGAGATCAAACCCACGCCACAGCAGTGATAGCCACAGTAGTGTCAACACCAGATCCATAACCTGGTAGGCCACCAGGGAACTCTGAGATTCTGCATATTTCTATTTTCGAGTGACTACAAGCGAGAATCCCATAGTGCAACTTGCTGCATCTTCACCAGCAGGCCTGATTATGCTCCTCTTAATAAGCCTTCAAAAAATACTCCACTCCCACCTCCACTCCCGCTGCAGTTTATTTCTGATAAATGTTTACATCGTCTTCTTGGAAGGGCTTGCTCCTACCTGAGCCTCACTGAAGATCTGTTCCCTGGAGCCACTTCTGGAAGGGCTTGCTCCCACCTGAGCCTTCACCAGAAGACCTGTTCCCTAGAGCCACTTCTGGAGGGGTCACTGGGCGGTCAGCAGACAGAGCTGGGTGCTGGCTCATAGATTTTTCCAAACATTGGAATGAAATGGAAAAAACACACTTGTGCTGCCAGGTGGAAAACAGAAAAGCAAGGAAGACATTGCTTCCTTCTCTGCCAAGACCCTGGCAGGATGCAGAGATTCACTTGGGAAATACTCATCAAGCAACAAGATTTTGGTTTGACTGCTGTATTATTTTGCTTTGGGATACTTCCCCAGAATGTGTTAGTGCCTAGTGCTATGCTGGGCTCTGGGAGACACACTGACTGATAAGGCAGGTGTAATGAAGTATGGTGCAGAGGCAGGGTGGGGTGTGGTCACGTGCTACTTTGAGGCCACGCCAAAGACCTCAAAAGACATTATGTTTTTATGCCTCTAAAATGTTAGGATTAAAGAAAGAGGCAACCCAATGGCCTAGAATCATCAGGCAACAAAGAAAAGTTTGTCTTAGAAAATATGAGGGCAGAGGTCCATCATGGCGCAGCAGAAACGGATCCGACTAGGAACGATGATGTTGTGGGTTCAATCCCTGGCCTTGCTCAGTGGGTTAAGGATCCGTCATTGCTGTGAGCTATGGCATAGGTCACAGACTTGGCTCAGATCTGGCGTTGCTATGGCTGTGGTGTAGGCTGGCAGCTATAGCCCTGATTTGACCTGGGAACCTCCATATATCGCAGGTGCCACACTAAAAAAAGACAAAAAAGACAAAAAAAAAGGGAGAAGAAGAAATGATAAGAAAATCCAATGATAAAGGCAGAAATATATATAGTAAGACAAGCAGAGTGGAATTTGATCAAACACAAAGCTGAACATGACAATAATTAATGTAAAAATTAAAAAAAAACCAAGAAATATGTTAATTCTATGTATAAATGTGCCCCATCAGAAATGCACATAAACCATTTCCAAGGAAATTCCTCAACCTGAAAACAATGGTGGCATCTGGTGAGAGCAGATGCAGGAGGAATCAAGCAGGACTTTGGCTTTGTCAATGTTATTTAAATATTTTAGTATTCTGTGATTTTTTTTTGTCCGTATCTGCAGCATGTGGAAGTCCCCCAGCCAGGTATCGAACCTGCACTACAGCTGCAATCAGAGCCACATCAGTGACAATGCCAGATCCTTAAGCTGCTCTGCCACCAGGGGATTTTGCATATTGTTTAAATATTTTATGATTAACTATTTCTAAGAGATCTGTGACATTTTAAAAATTTTATTGGAGTGTAGATGACTTAACAATGTTGTATTAGTTTCAGGTATACAGCAAAGTGCATCAGTTATATGTATACATAAATTCATTCTTTTTTCCTACGTAGGTTATTACAACCCATTGAGTAGATTTTCCTGGTCTGTACAGTAGCTCATGTCAATCATCTGGTTTATCCAGTATGTGCGCATGTTACTCCCATCCTCCCAATTCTTCTCTCCCCTCTATGGTTTTCCCTACGGTAACCCTGAAATTGGTTTTGAAATCTGTGAGTCTATTTCTGTTTTATAAATAATTTTTTTGGGAGTTCCCATTGTGGTGCATCGGAAATGAAATTGACTAGTATCCATGAGGACAATGGTTTAATCCCTGGCCTTGCTCAGTGGGTTAAGGATCCAGTGTTGCTGTGAGCTGTGGTGTAGGTCACAGACATGGCTCACATCCCAAGTTGCTGTGGCTGTGGCATAGGTGAGCATCTGTGTCTCCGATTTGACCCCTAGCCTGGGAACTTCGACATGCTGCAGATGTGGCCCTAAAAAAACAAACAAACCAAAAAAAGAATTTCATTCCGCTTTGCGATGGAGTAATATTCTATTGTATGTGTGGAACACATTTTGTTTATCCACGCTTCTATCTGTGGACATTTCGTTGTTGCTAATTTGGCTATTGTGAATAATGGTGCTATGGACATTGACGTACAAATATCTTTTCAAGACCTTGCTATTAATTCTTTTGGGTATATACCCACAAGTGGAATTGCTGGATCATACAGTAATGGATGTTTAATTTTTTTAAAGAAACACCATAATTTTTCCACAACAGCTGCACCATAATTTTTCCACCCACCTGCAATGCACAAGGGTTCCAATTTCTCCACTTCCTCGCCAATACTTGTTATTTTCTCTTTATTTTTTGAATAGCAGCTATCCCTGTGAATGCGAAATGGTATCTCATTATGGTTTTGATTTGCGTTTCACTCATGATTATGAATCATGAGCATGATTTCATGCGGCTCTGTGAATTTTTAAGCAATCAAATATTTAAAAGATGTCAGCAGTGAACAGGGGAAAAATATAATGGAATACCAGAAGAACTTCATACATATACCTTATCTCTTTGAATGTTTCTAATTTTCAATAAACACGATGTTTGGATTTTTGCCTTTCACCGCGTGGAGCAGTTCTGGATGGTGGTGAAATCAACATTGCCTCATTCACCTCTTAGATGTGACCTTTCTTTGCTGGCCTCAACTTTGAGGCTGCACAGCTTCTCTGTGTTGGTGGCCAGATGAAGGTGTGGGGATCAGGGAGATGAGAAGGAGTGGAGAGGTGAGAGAGAAGGAAAGTCACATGATCAGCATATTAGATAAGGATTTTACAACCACCACCACTGATAGGGATGGAGTAGCCACAGGTAGCTGTAGAAGCCCCAGTAAGGGACCACAGAGAGAGAGGGAAGCCTAGGGGATGTTGGGAGATCACTGTAAGTTAATAAAATGCCCCAACAAGCCAGCAGAACAAGGCAGGCTTGCTTGAGCAGTGGAGTTGTGAGAATTGCCTTGGGTTGTTGGGCAGGAGATGGGATGAGGCCTGCAATCTGGTTCAGACCAAGGGCAGGAGTTTGAGGACTGCCGTTCTGCTTTTTTGAATACATGCCTTACTGGATACCTAGGAGGAGCTACCCCTCCCAGAAAGGAAGAGGTGGTCTTTTCCAACGCCCACTCCCCTGGATGATAAAACTGTAACCCACAGGATCCTGGGGGCAGAGCTTCTGTGCCCGCCCACTTGCATCTCTCAAACACTTCCTATCTTAATAAATCTACTTCTTGCCTATTCCTTTGTTTCTCACTGAATTCCTTGTGCGCAGAGGCATGAAGAACCTGAATCTCAGTGAGTCCAGACACAGCGTGGGTGATTCTAATTTAAAACCAGGGGTTCAAGTCCCAATCTGGGTTTTGGCTGGGTTTGAGTCCGGGCATGTGAGTTCAAGTACCTGTCTGTGTTCTGGCTAGGTTCAGACTGTTAGTGCTGTCAGTTTCACACACACCCCTCCCCCCCGCCCCTGGGGCCTCTGCCCAGCAACTCACAGCTGTTTTGCTTCTAGATGAATCTAAATAGACCTAGATAGGGCTTGTTGGCTGCCTTGCGCCTGGAAAGCAGCCTCTATACAGGTTAAGGGCAGTTTGTAGGTGGGGGGCCTGCCTGCCTCCAAGTAGTTGTGAAGACACAGTTCTGGCTGAGTTTAAACTTGCTTTGGTCTCAGGTCAGTTTCTAGAAATGCCCTTAAATAGCTATTAATTAATTCACAGTTTAATAAGACATTCTGAAAGGGTGTGGGCAGTCTTTGCTGTCTTTAATTGCACTTCCCATTTGCGAAGTGAGCTCAATAGCTTTTTCTCCCCCATCTCCAGTCAGCTCTGGCAAGTAGGTTTCTGATTCAGGGAGGAGCTATATGGAAGAAGTAGCCAAAGTCAAAGTCAGCACTACAACTTCTTGGATGAGATTTGCTATCTTTGCAATCAAAAGCTCAAGGCATTTCAGTAAAATGATTCACTCTTGATATAACACGTTCTTTACTAATTTTGCTCCAACTGGAAATTGAGCAGGAACACTTAACTGTTTTCAAAACCTAACTCAGCCTCCTGGGATAGTACAGTGTTTATTAGCTTAAAAGTAAATGAAATCCCCTTTAAATTCCCAGAAAGAGCATGTTACAGTGCTGGGAGATTTCCAGTTGGGGAAAGTGACCTCAGAATCATTTACTCAAAAATCTCCATATGACTGTAACTTAATTAAAGAAGCTTGAAGAGCCCACCTTTGAGGGCCTTCAACCTGCCATTCCTTCTGTGAAGACCATCATCTTTTCCATGTGGCAAATCTGCCCTTCAAGATCCCTCTTGGGCATCACTGAGCCTTTCCTGGGTCTCCCAGGCAGTTAGAAACTCCCTCCTCTGGGCTCACACAGCACTTAGGGGGCACTTAGAACAACCACATGGTCTCCAGCAGAGGCATTTCCTCTCTCCCATTAGCCTAGGACCTTGCAAAATGGCACATAAGAGACCTTCAAAAATCTGTTTGTGGGAGTTCCCGTAGTGGCTCAGTGGAAACAAATCTGACTAGTATCCATGAGGATGCAGGTTCGGTTCCTGGCCTTGCTCAGTGGGTTAAGGATACGGCATTGCCATGAGCTGTGGTGTAGGTTGCAGAGGAGGCTCAGATCTGGCATTGCTGTGGCTGTGGCTGTGGCCTGCTGCTGCAGCCCCGATTCAACTCCTAGCCTGGGAACATCCATATGCTCTGGGTGTGGCCCTAAAAAGACAAAAAAAAAAATCTGTTTGTGAAGAGATTTCACTTCATGCCATGGTTTCTGATTAGGTAGGAGCCAGGTTAGACCAGGCTCCACATTTTTCAATCCTGGTTTCTTTTTGAGGACAGGAGACTGAGAAGAGGCCGCCAGCAACACCACGGCTGGGACCCATGATATCCCTGTGCTCATCCTCACAGGATGCTCCTCCTACAGTCAGCTCTTTTCACTTCCCGTAGTCTGAAGGAGAAATGGGGGTTTGAGACTGAGAAAAATCATGGCCAGTAGTTCTGGGCATTTCCCCTGAAACCTGACCTGACACTTAGGGCAGCACACTGCCAAGTTCCTCTGGACCAGGGCCAGTCTCTGCACTTCCTGGGGGCTTCCTGAGGACATTAGAGAAAACTTGGGCTCCCTAGTACCAGGTCCAGAAAAGGGGCTGCTGGGAAGCTGATGTGGAGGCTCCTTCTCTGCTCACATTGTGGAGGGGGAGGTGAGTCAAGGGAAGAGCCACTTATAGAACACCTGCCAGCTGCCTGCCCCCAGCCCTTCCAGTTTAGCTACTAAGAACCAACTCAGCATCTCATGCAAGATGCCAGATGTGTGCCTGCAAGTAGGGACATCCTGACTTTACAAGAATGGGTTGTATATATTGCTTTTATGCAGGCTTGCTCTTGGCAGAATTTGGTCTAAAACTTGCTTGTGTTGTAACATGCCACCAAGGCGAGAAATTGGGGGAAAGTGACAAATGGCCTCTATCTACTTCCCATTCCTAGAGGTTACTGAACATGCTGGAAGACCAACCAAGTTAGCTTAGGTCCTTTCAACAATTATTGAGTCATAGCTTGTCATAAAGTCAGAGTGAAAGTAGAAAACAAAATAAAAATTAACTTTGAAAATCCCTTAAATTTCCCCACAAGTATAGCACATGTTTTGTGTATATAGCTCATTATCAGTTCCTGTCATTGTTGGTCAAGGCATCTCTAGGACCTTTAATTTATTATTTGATTTCATCTTTAAAGACCTTAGGGAAACCATCACCCATCTGCCTAGTCACTTGCAGATGGGCTCCAGTTTCTAGGCTGTATCTTGTTAAATGGAGCTCAAGGTTGTGCTGCAGAATGGTTTGGTTTGGCCTTGCAAGGGTAGTGGGTATAGTAACGTTTTCCTAGTGAACGACACTCATTTCCCCAGGTAAAAATTAAAAAACTAGGGGTTCCTGTCATGGCTCAGCGGTTAATGAACCTGACTAGTATCCCTGAGGACGTGGGTTGGATTCCTGGGCCTTGCTCAATGGGTTAAAGATCCAGCATTGCTGTGGCTGTGGCGTAGGCTGGTGGCTAGAACTCCAGTTGGATCCCTGCCTGGGAACCTCCATATGCCGTGGGTGCAGCCCTGAAGTAGAGGGGAGAAATGGGATTGGAAATAAGGTCAGTAGGAATAGGAATAGAAGCAAGACTTTTTATCCTCGTACATTGTATATTGTTTTGATTTTTAATCACGTGCATGTATTACCTACTCTAAGCAAATAAATATATGTTAATTTTCACAGACATACAGCCTACTGTTTATACCAAAATGTTATAAATAAATTCCAGCACAGGCAATGTGCTAGAGTAGCCCTCAATCTTGTTGTCACTTTTAAGGCAGTGCTTTGAACCAGGGGCCAGGTACTCTAACCCACAGGACAAACATCTTGCTGGAAGATCTAGAAGGACAAGAGATGTAGACATAATTCCAGAGTAGAATGTACCTTTGCTATATTGTCCTCCTGGCTTCCTGCACACAAACAACCATGGCCTTCAGTTCTGTGGGATAGAATGAGCAGAAAGAAAGCTTTCTCTCTGTGCCCAATGTGAGGGCTGGGTCCTCGTGAGTTTCATCAGTATGGGGTTTATTCAGCCAATTCCATTTGATCTCCACATTACCTCTGAGAAGTAGTAAATATTATCTCAACAGAAGAAGAAAGTAGACACAAGAAGAAAGTAGGGCTCAAAGGCCACATTAACCTTATTTAACTGAAGTAACTCCTAGATTGGTCTTTTCATTCTGACCCAAGAATATTAGCTATGTTCTGTGAGGAATCTGTGTATTTCTGCATTTAGTCATTGAAGACAAAAGCTGTCATTGTCTTGCTCTTGACCTTTGCTGGGTTTTATATAGTGATTTTCATGATGATTTCAAGGAAAGCCTAAATATACAGAGAGTCTGGGGAAAATAAAAGGAGGAAAGATGAATCGGAGCCAAGGAGCTTCACTCCCTGTAACCTGGACGCCCACAAATGTGACTTTCCTAACAGCCATTACTAAGTGTGTCCTGCTTTGTGGCCCATGCTGGGTAGCTTGAGGAAGGCTAGTAGAATGGCAGGAGGGCAGCCCTGTGACAGCCAAAGGACTAACGTCACCATCTGTAAATAGAGATTGAAGAAAAAAAAAAGTCCACAAGTTGAGAGGTTCTTCCCTTCTTACGTTCTTCCCTTCCTTTGATACACAAAGGAGAAACCCTGGACATTTTAAAGGAATGAGGTGGCAGTTGATCTGAGGATCGTTGCTCCTTATCAGTATTTCCGTTCTGACTCACCCACCTCTGTCTGATACTCGGTCCAGAGCAGTTGTCATCTGGTAAAGGACTGGAGCTCCCAGGGCCACCTCCCGGTGCCGGCTGCCCTCTGATCTCAGTGGCTCCCATTTGCATCACGCTGATGCTCATCCAGAAGTCAGGATGTGGCGTTTTCTCATTTGACTCTTGCATTAACAGGAAGAAAGTTAAGACAGGTGAATGGCGTTACTTCACTGGAGGCGTTACTTTCACAAGACCAACAGCGGGAGATGGAAAGGACCATGCTTGGTTTAATGCTGTGTTGTCACCATCTTGAAATCCTTAATAATAATTTTACCTTTAAAATTTTTATAGTGGCAAAGCCTATGTAACATAAAATTTACCTTTTCCACCATTTTTTTTTGTCTTTTGTTGTTGTTGTTATTGTTGTTGTTGTTGCTATTTCTTGGGCCACTCCCGCGGCATATGGAATTTCCCAGGCTAGGGGTTGAATCGGAGCTGTAGCCACCGGCCTACGCCAGAGCCACAGCAACGCGGGATCCGAGCCGCGTCTGCAACCTACACCACAGCTCACGGCAATGCCGGATCGTTAACCCACTGAGCAAGGGCAGGGACCGAACCCGCAACCTCATGGTTCCTAGTCGGATTCGTTAACCACTGCGCCACGACGGGAACTCCGTTTTCCACCATTTTAAAGTTTATGGTTCAGTAGCATTAAGTACATTCACCATGTTGTAGAGCTACTGCCACTGTCCATTTCTGGAAATTTTTCATCACCCTAAACAGAAATTCCACATCCAATGGTTCCCTGTCCCCAGCCCCTGATAACCTCTATATCACCTTCTGTCTCTATGAAGGTGACTGTGCTAGGGACCTCATCTAAGTGAAATGATACAGTGTTTGTCCTTTTGTGTGGGGCTTATTTCACTTGGCACAGTGTTTTCAAGGTTCATCCATGCTGTAGCATATGTCAGAATTTCCTTCCTATTTTTTTTTTTTTTTTTGGCCACGCCTACAGCATGTGGAATTTCCTGGGCCAGGAATTGAACACACACCACAGCAATAACCAGAGCCACAGCAGGGACAATACCAGATCCTTAACCCACAGAGCCACTGGAGAATTCCAGAATTTCCTGCCTTTTTAAGACAGAATAATATTCCATTGTGTGGAATATAAACTAAGCCACATTTCGTTTATTCATTCAGCCCTCAGTGGACACTTGGAGTTGCTTCCACCTTTTGACTGTGGTACATAACACTGCTAATAACTTTGGTGTACAACTTGTTATTGGTTTTTAATCATTTTTTTAAAATGGGGAAATATTGATAATAAATGGAATTTGGTAGATAAGCATCTTTAAAACCCAAGGCCAATGGGAAGAAAATAGCAAAAATGATCTTGGGTAATAAAACTGTTGAGAAACTTGCTCAAGGGCAAAGTTGTCTCCTGCTTGATTTTCTTCCTTGTTCATTTGTGTCAACCTATTTCTCCTTAACCAGTTGTTAGACAGTCACCTCATTAATTTAATGTTAGCTTTGGCAGAGGATTATATGCCAGTAAATATACACCCTGGCTATAAATGTATTTCTGGAAATACTCAGTGTGGATAATTATTAAAGCTGAGTGATTGATATATGGATATTCACTGTATTATTCTAGTGAATATAGATTATTTTAGTCTATATTATTTTCAATTTTTTATTTTATTTTTATTTTTTGCTTTTTATGACTGCACTTGTGGCATATGGAAGTTCCCAGGCTAGGGGTCGAATCAGATCTGCAGCTGCTGGCTTACACCACAGCCATAGCAACACCAGATCCAAGCCTCGTCTGTGACTTCCACCACAGCTCACAGCAACGTGAGATCCTTAACCCACTGAGCGAGGCCAGGGATCGAACCCACATCCTCACAAGTACTAGTTGCTACCACTTAGCCAGAATGGAAGAATGGGAGCTCCTATTCTACTTTTTTTAATGTTTGACATTTTAATAAGAAAATAAGGAGTTCCCACTGTGGCTCAGTGGAAACAAATCTGACTAGCATCCATGAGGATGCAGGTTCGATCCCTGGCCTTGCTCAGTGGGTTAAGGATCTGGCATTGCCATGATCTGTGGTGTGGGTCACAGACGTGGCTCAGCTCTGGCATTGTTGTGGCTCCTATTCAACTCCTAGCCTGGGAACCTCCATATACCGCGGGTGTGGCCCTAAAAAAAGTAGTAATAATATGAAAAATTTTAAAAGTGACTTTTGAAGTAGAGGAAAGAGGGTTCTTCCTAATTCCTGACTTAACCCACCTTTCCTGGTTCAGTCTCCATTCCAGAGGCTGGAGGGTGGAGACTGGTTCACATCCTTGAACAGAGTGCTGCGTTCCCCCAGGGGGGCTCCCAGGGGCCTGGACGGGCACCACCAAATTGTCCTGGACTTCTTCCCCTCCTCTTCACCCTCTGGCCCCATATCCTGTACTGGTAGGAATTCCAGTAAAATTAACTTCGTGGATGTAGGAGCAAGGAGAAGGGGGGCATCCCTTCTGTCTCCTGGGAAGCCCTTCTGTCTCTCCTGCCACCCGAGAGAGCCAGCAGGAGTGAGCCACCAGGGAGAGGGGGCAGGGCTGTAAAACGATGCTTCCCTTCAATCCCCAGCCCCCACTTCCTTATATTAGGAAATTTAACAAAAGAAGGAACGTTAAACCCTATAGTAATACTCTGCCAGCCTTTCATGTGGTCTGGGAACATCTGCTTGGGAAACCACACACTGTGGGGTGAGTCACTGGAGTCTGGCCTCGCATTGGCTGAGGGGATCTCCTGATGCCGGAGGAAAACTGGTCTTTCTCCTATTGGAAGGGAGTGGTCCCAGGGCTGCCAGCTATCACTTGGCTTGGGCCAGGCTGGAGCGTGTTGCCACGTCCAAGGCCTCCCAGCTTCTTCTCAGCCCCTGGCAGTGTGGATGGCTTCCTGAGACTGTCTGCGGAGTTTAGAAGAGGATAGAAAAAATGAGAGAGCCAGTCGCAAGGTAGCCAGAAACATCTGCATGTGAGCGTCTGGCCCTGAAAAACTGGCATGGCGCCCACACCTTGTTTCAAGGAGCTGACTGGTCAGTCTGGTGGATATCAGTCCTGATGTGATTGAAAATGTGTGATGGCTTCTTAATCCCACAGTAACAAAAAAAGAAAAAAAAAATCTCACTTTCCATAGTGGCAGCTCATTCCTGGTTTGTATGTTAAAATTTGGGCCTAGCAGGTGGGTCCTAGGGGAGCCCAGAGAGGACAGGTACTATATGAAAACCTGTGGCCTCGTTTCTCTGAAATCCTAGAAGTCAAAATTCACAGGTTCTCCTCGACAACTGTCTGGAGAGGGGCTGGTATGCAGGCTCCCGTTTTCAGGGCCGGGACTGGGCCGGCTCTTCTCTCCTCCATCTCTGCTGGCCACCTCCGCCTGGTTTACCATGGGCACAACTTGTCCATTTTCTAGAAACGTATTTGAGAAAAAGAGTAGAGAAGTCTGGTATCTTTGCATACATGTATTTGAGACAATAACAGCCGAATTTGGGTTTTTGTTTTTAAGTCAATATACACCAGTCTTGGTGCTGAAATTCCATGGACTATTCCCTTTCAGCCTTACCACAAACTGCTTAAGGTGGTACCCCAATTTTATAGGCAGAAGTGGGTCAATAGCTTGCCCAAGGCCACACGTGTTGTAAGTGGCAGAGTGTACCTCCTCACTCAGCCCTGACTGAACCCAGAGCCCTGAAAGGCCTTGAGAGCATCTGCTTAGAGCTTACTCTTCCGTGAGGCTGAGGTTCCCGGTTCCAACACATCTGCTTGCTTGAGGTCAAAAATGAGTTAACAAAGGAGCTAGGATAAGGATCAGGCGTCCTCTCTCCTGAGCCAGAGTGACACAGTTGAAAGAGTTTGTGCTGACCAGGTGACCACAGGCTAATTAAAATCTCTGAACTTGGAGTTCCCCTTGTGGCTCAGGGAGTTAAGAACACAACATGGTATCTGTGAGGATGTGGTTCGATCCCTGGCCTCCCTCAGTGGGTTAAGGAACCCGCATTGCCATGAGCTGCAATGTAGGTCACAGACATGGCTTGGATCCTGAGTTGCTGTGGCTGTGGTGTAGGTCGGCAGCTGCAGCTCCAATTTGACCCCTAGCCTGAGAATTTCCATACATCCCATGTGCAGCCCTAAACAGAAAGAAAGAAAGGAAGGAAGGAAGGAAGGAAGGAGGGAAGGAAGAAAGAAAAAGAAAGAAAGAAAGAAAGAAAGAAAGAAAGAAAGAAAGAAAGAAAGAAAGAAAGAAAGAAAGAAAGAAAGAAAGAAAGAAAGAAAGAAAGAAAGAAAGAAGGAAAGAAAGATCTCTGGACTCCAAGTGCCTGTCTGCAGAATCAGCATGGAAATTCCTACTTCAGATTTTGGAAGCTTAAAAGCAGCAGTGTATACAAAGCCCCGTGCTGACCTTGGCACTTGTTAGGGATGAATCATGCTATTATTATTATTTATCCTGGCAATGGTACCATCCTATTTCACTTACAAAGTTCCTCCTTGTCTGTTGAAATAATAAGCAAGCTTTGATTCCCGGACAGACAGGGACAGAGGTGGGAACAGGGAAGGCCCTTGTAGATCTGGCCCGTTGTTTGGTGTAATAATCAAAACCCAAGGTTGGGTTCTGAGAACTGGGCTGAGATGGGACCCACAGCTGACTGACCCCTGTGAGTGTGGGCATGGCAGTCTAGCGACCAAGTCCTGCTTTGCTCAGGGCTGAAGGTTTTCCTGGATGTGGAACTTTTCATCCTAAAACCAGGGCAGTTCTGAAAGGGCGGACCACACAAAATGGCAGCAAGTCCAGGCTGGCGTCAATATCCTCGGAGAACTCTGGGCACTTGGGGGGACCCTGACCGGTTGGTGCTTCACAAGAATCTGCCTGGCCTCCTTTGCAGAAGTCTTCCCTCTCTGGCCAAGAGTAAAATAGAATCCACCTCTCTGTGGAATGAGGCTTTAAATCAGGTGACTTAACTGTGAAACAATTGCAGCAACTCTTGGAGGACAGGCGTGACCCCCTCATCCCTCGCTAGGCCTCAGGATTCCCTGAGCTGCTCTGCTCCCTCCACTGGGAGCCCCAATCGGCCTTTCCCCAGAGAGAGGTAGCTGCAGGGAGAGCCCCCAGCTGCTGGGATAAGGGTGTAAAGCTCCTCATTGCCGGGGTCCCGCCATAGTGGCTTGGGGGCATTTTGTATGTGTGATTTTGCATTATTTTTCTTAAAGAAGGTCCCCAAACTGCATCAGCTTCCAGGGCATCTTAAGCCTGGATCCACCCCTGGCTGAAGGCAGTGACTATCAAGGCTGAACTTGGACCTCAACAGGGCAGGAAATTGCTTCCAGAAGAGAACTGAGGACATCTCCGGCCTCAGAGCCTGAAGCCACCCTTGGAGAGTCATTCACTGGTCAGTGAAGGTGAAAGAATTTAGAGCAATGAAGGATTCCCTGGGAAAAGTAGCTATGTTCCTGTCCTCCCACAGGGCAGATGAGTCAGTCACTTGTGGTCCTTTAGGCACTGGGTTCTGCTGTTGAGGGGGCGGATAGAGGGGTTACAGAGATTTGAGGGAATAACACCTTGAAAAGAGGGAGTGAGTTCCTGTTGTGGCTCCTCGGAAACAAATCTGACTAATATCCATTGAAGACAGAGGTTCGATCCCTGGCCTCACTCAGTGGGTTAGGGTCTAGTGTTGCCATGAACTGTGGTGTAGTTTGCAGACACAGTACGAATCTGGCGTTGCTCTGGCTATGGCATAGGTCAGCAGCTGCAGCTCCAGTTCAACCCCTAGCCTGGAAACCTCCCTATGCTGCAGGTGCAGCCCTAAAAGGTAAAAAAAAAAAAAGAGGGAGGCTGACTGGCCCCCTTCTGGCCATACCTTTGGTGGGTAACATCTTCCTTGAGGCTTATGTTCTCCACACTAGATTCTGGGGAAAGTGAGGCTGGCTGGCACCCTCTAGGGCTCAAAGGGATGGAGTGTGGCCTCTGAGGAAAAGGCTCTGTGCCTGCTAGACCCTGCCACCTTGGGCGGGCATTTCCTCTCTTGGTCCTCAGTTCCCTCCTCTGCAGAATGCTTAACTGAGTCTTAAGAACCCATCCACCTGAGAAACTTGGTGAGGCAAACTAGAACCCCAGCCTGCTACTCTCTCTCTATCCTCTGCAAGAACTGCAGCATTCCACCCACTCCCCCCAAAAAAAGGGAGCAAAAATGCTTCAAGGTCATGAAATGAAATTTTGTCAGTCTGTGCATCTGTGCAAGGCAGGAACCCCAGGCGGGAAAGAACAGTCTTGACCTCCAACTGCTCCCCTAGCAGTCTGGCTGATAGAATGGGCAGGAGTTTAGGAGACCTGATCTCAGTCCTGGCTGTTACTGTTCTCTGTCCCCAAGTCTGTCTGAGCCTCTGTTCTTACTTGTTCAATGCTGGTGGCAGGGAAAGGAGTGCCACCAGCATTCATGTTCTGACCCTTTCTGAGGGTGTTGTAAGAATCAAATATGAAAGAGCTTTAAAGGATAAAGTTCCACTCATATTTAAAGGATTATTGTTTGCTTAATTCCTTGAAAGAAAATCACAGTGAGAACTTTCTCCATGCCAGGAGGGCTGAGTTTTTTGAAAATAATTTCAACACACTCCAGTTGGACTTTTGCACCTGGCCTAGTAATGCTGGTAAATGCTTGTCTGGGAGACTTTTTCAGCTGGATCTCACTGTTGCGTAAAGGGGCCAAAAATGGCCTTAGTGTATTGGCCTAAAATGTTCCCATGTTTATTGATTCACAGCAGGCTGGGCCTGTTAGCCTACAGTCTGCCAGTGCCAAATTCAAATTGTTGCACATCTAACTGCTTTTTTTTTTTTTTTTTTTAAAGTTTAGGAGTTCCTATCATGGCTCAGTGGTTAGCAAACCCGACTAGCATCCATGAAGACTAGGGTTCGATTCGTGGCCTCACTTAGTGGGTTAAGGATCTGGTGTGTCTGTGAGCTATGGCATAGGCCAATGGCTACAGCTCCAATTGGACTCCTAGCCTGAGAACCTCCATATGCCATGGGTGTAGCCCTAAAAAGACAAAAAGACCCGAAAAAAATTTTTTTTAATTTTTATATTTGATTTACAATGTTCTGTCAATTTCTGCTGTACAGCAGTGATCCATATATATACATATATGCATACACACACACATATATATACATTCTTTTTCTCATAATATCTTCCATCATGTTCCATCACAAGTGATTGGATATAGTTCCCTGTGTATAGATCCACTCCAAATGCAATAGTTTGCATCTACTAACCCCAAACTCCCAGCCCATCCCACTTCCTCCTCTTCTAGCTGCTTTAAATATTATCCGAAGAAACATTTTCAGCTACTTAGAGCCTACCTACTACTTTGCCCATCCTATGAAACTGCACTCAACATCTGCCAACCAGAGGTAAGGCAGAGCCTGGAATTATAAAGACCCCACATGGCTATACCTTTCCTCCAAAAAGAAGACCCTGTGACCCAGACGCCCCCCCCACCCCCCGCCGCCACCACCCCTGCCCTTTGCTGCTGAGCAAGCACCCTCTCTGCCCTGTCCCCTGGGGTTCTCTTGCCACACCCCATTCCAGATGATGGCCTTGTGCTGTGGCTTCTGAAAGGTCTTTTCCTGGGATGGTCTTTACCTCTTATTCAGCATTGTCCAAGTGTGTACAATGAAGCTATGTGTAATTGCCCCTTGTCGTCCCTTCTCTTCCTTGATCAACCTTGAAACCCACAAACTTACCACACTGACCCAGTCTGAAAACGGACATTTTCCAAGAGGCTCAGCTCAGGTGCTTGTCCATCGACATAACCAAGCCTTCTTCATATAAAAGCTCTCCATGTGGAACTTTGCTCCCTGGTGCTCAGGACCTCCGGGGATGGCAGCAGCTCCTGAAAACCAGAGGGGCAAAACCCCAAACCCAGCCCTAGCACTCCAGGTTTCAGGCTTGTAAAGACACCTGTCGTCACACTGGTGTTTCTGGGGATGGGGATGGCTCCAGAGTTCACCATGGCTGCACCTGGGGTAGGATCCAGGCGGAGAGGGCTCTGGGGTGCAGTCACCATAAGGTTGGAACTTGGCGGGTAATTTACCCAAGAGAGATCACTGAAGAGTGAGCATTGGAGCTAGAGGGTCTGGTGGAGATCAATTGCAGCTTCAATTTTTGCATGAGGAAATTCAAGTCTAGGAAATTGTATGAAGTGACTTCCCAGGTCACGTGCTAATTACTGGCAGAGCTAGGGTGTCTCATCCATTACTTTTCAACCACGATATCCTACTTAAACATGCACAGGGCTGATTTGTACCAGCGAGGTTATTTACATGGTTTGCTATGAGAACAGTACCTACAGATTGGCCATTCACTTTATCTGACAGCTGTGAAATCAGAACATTTCATTTTCCAGCTGGTTCGGGGTGAGAACTGTCAGCAGGTGTGTGTCCTCTCTAGCTACACACAAAGCTGGCCACTATGGGCCCAGACCTGTATGGATCCCTTGTCTCATGTTGACTGAGAATGAAGACAGCCCAGAGAATAAAGAAGATAGAGACTGAATCCTGGTAATATTGTTTGAGCTCCTGGATCCAGCCTTACCTGAAGCCTCCCCCCCACCGCTTTTCAGTCATGAAAGACCTGGAATATCTATTTCCTACATACCAATTTGAGTTAAATTTTCTATCATTTGCAGCATACACTGGGGTGACAAATTGGCATCTCCTTGTGGTTATTTTCTACCTTCATTCTTTGGTTGTAGTCCTTTCGATCACTCACACAGATACCAGTCCTGCCAGTTCTCTCCTGTGATGCTCTCAAAGTTCAGCTTCATTTGACAAACTTTTACTGGACTTCTGTATTCCAGGCTCTGTGCTATGCTTTGGGAGAGAAACAAAAATTATTACGACACAGTTCAGTTCTTGCTTTCAAGGAATGTATAGACTCAGAGAACATTATTAAATGAAGTGAAACACAGTGATATGTACACTTATGCAACTCCAAAGCAAGACTCAGACAGAGTATCTGGGAAGAAGGAATTTGGTGTGGGGCAGTGAGGAGGGGATACTGAATGATGAAGTGAGAGTGGGTTGGAAGCAAAGTCTCTTGGGTAATGACAGTTTTCCCCAACCTGTGTTGGCCTTACTTTAAAGTGATTGTGGGTCGTTAGCTCCCTTCCTACCAACTTAGCTCTTTCCAGTTTGTGACACCTTCTGCAGAGAAGTTTAGATTAAGTTCTTTAGGGGCAGTGCTCAGGACCACTTGGCCATATGCGCTACTTTGGAGTTTTCAGGTTGGAGAAGAGATGCATATATTCATATGTATATTTTGGCAGCTTTGATGTTTATATTCATATACTTGAAGGTATATGGAGGATAAGAAAGCATTGCATTTATTTGGTGAGGTCTTAGAAAACTGTGACAGGCCTAATGTGGTCAGACTTTATGAGAATCTTTACAAGACCCTGTTGAGCTATCCAGCCCTCCTCCTGCCATCCCTGTTCCCCCACCCCAGTACCTGCCACACCTGAAGCTTAAGTAACACTGCACTACTTCTTGTTCCCAGGGCACACTGACTTTCATTGCTCCACCTCTCCCTCTTCCAGGTCACCAAGCCTGGGCCTCTGCATCCTCTGTGCCTCATCTAGACACTTCCACCCCTTCCAGAGAGAACTATGTTTTCTTCTCCTTGTCTGTCCCACGTCCTTTATACACACTCAGTGGAGGGAGGGGAAGAGGACAAGAGACCTAAAGACAGGAAAGTGTGAAATTGAGAAAACAGGAGACTCTGCAGTGCCCAGGCCAGCGAAGCTCAGTCAGACAGCTCATCCTTTTCTCTGCCACCATTGAGGACCACCATCAATAGCAGTCAGCTTTGTCATCCATTGGAGGTTCCATTTAGAATGAGATCATCCATGCCCCAAGATGCCATTAAGACCATTCTGGAAGGATCTAGACCAACTGGACAAACCCACCCAACTTCCAAAACTACCCATAAGTTACCTGCTACCCCAACAGCACAGCTGTCTTCAGATTGTGTTGGTACTGGTGGCAGATATGTCTCCCCTCTGGATTGGATGTTCCTTGGAACAGGAGCTGTGTATTTTCTATCTGTCCTCTATCCTTAGCACACTACCTAGCTTATAGCAAGTAATCAATACATGTATGTTGAATAAGACAGTGAGTGAATAAATGAAGGATTAAATGAATAAGCCCTTCTCATGGATGGGGACTGGTGCTACAAAAAACAAAACAAAACAAAACAAAACCCCAAACCCACTGGGTTATGATTATTCTAATTATGGCCTTTGGAAGCCTTATCCCTCTTCTTTGAAAAATGAAGACAGTGGACTGCTGTGTTCAGGCTCAAAAACATGTATTCTAAGAACACTGAACTTACTTGCAATGATGTCCCCCTACTTGCAATGATGCTTCCCCCAACATCTTGAAATGCTTTTTCAGTCTGTTGATTCCCACTGGAATCTTGCTCAGACTGGAGGACCCCCTGAAGCCCTGTCTTCATGCAAAGGCTCTTTGTGCTGACTTGCCCAGGGTCCCATGCTGGGTAGGGTAGAGATGGATATCTAATCCAGTTCTTTTCTACAGGACCACGCTGCCCCATCACACTGATGATACCTGGAGGGCTGCAGCATCTCAACATGCCAAGTATACACCTGAGAAATCAGTACAGTTGCCAACCAAAAACCTGGGGCCATGACTGGAAGGGATAAAGGGAAGTTGATTTCATTGTAAATGTAAAACCAAGACAGAGACTGGTGAGACACCCATTGGCACCCATTTCGGGTTAGAAAAAGTGAGAGAGAAACTAGGAAATGAAAACGAAGGAGCTTGAAAAAGAGATTATTATTAGAAACTGGCCTGTTGGACTCAGGGCCAGTTTCCTGCTGGGTAGCTCAGTGCCATTACCAGAAACAGGATGTGGCTCTTGGCTGGGTGCCTTGCTTGGTTGGTTATGGCACAGGAGGAAGAGATGCTGGGCTAGAGATTTGGGGGTCATTGTGCCTCAGAGTTAAGAGGGCAGATGTCTATGTCTCTTGAGATGTGAATTCCTAATTCCACCTAACTCTGTTGAAGATTTGATGGGAAAGGAACGTTGGCTTCCCTGGAAAGAAAAGGTTTTAGAATTTGGCAGTGGCAGGTGATGCCTGCTAAGCTTCAGCCTCCAGGAGGCCTGCTCTTTACCCCATGTTTGAGAACAGAAGCTGTTCTCAAGAATGGGGAGAAACAGGAGTTCCTGTCATGGTGCAGTGGTTAACAAATCTGACTAGGAACCATGAGGTTGTGGGTTCGATCCCTGGCCTTGCTCAGTGGGCTGTGGTGTAGGTCGCAGATGTGGCTCGGATCCTGCGTTGCTATGGCTCTGGTGTAGGCTGGTGGCTACAGCTCCGATTTGACCCCTAGCCTGGGAATCTCCATATGCCGTGGGAGCAGCCCCAGAAAAGGCAAAAAGACAAAATAAATAAACAAATAAAAAAAATAATGGGGAGAAACAGGAGTTCATGCTGTGGTGCAACGGGATCAGTGATCTCTTGGGAGCACTGGGACTCAGGTTCTATCCCCTGCCCAGCCCAGTGGGTTAGGGATCTGGTGTTGCTGTGGCTTAGGTTGCAGCTGCAGCTTGGATCTGATCCCTGGCCCAGGAACTCCATATGCTGCAGGGTGGGGGAAAAAAAAAAAAAAAAAGGATGGGGAGTAACAGAGACTTTAGTGTTAGATGTCTATGCCAAAAATGTAGGAGTTTAATTTTCCTGGCTCTGTTATGCCAAGAAATTTTGGCTTCAGTGGTATATTTGGAGGTGTCTTTCTGTGGTTAGATGTTAGAACTCCAAGTGGAAAAGTTAAGCACATTTCTTTTAGGACGCAAGTGGTAGACACCATTAGTTGGCCATCCCCAAAGTCTCTCTCAACTTGCTCTACCTTGCCGTGTCTATCAAACAGAATTTGTTGCATGTTCACTTCCACAGTCTTCCCCAGAGAGAGTGGTCATATGACCCTGTTCCAACCCAAGAGACATATATGGAAGCCTAAGAGGGTAGAAGTTTGGGGGTTCTGAGGTTTAAACAAAACACAGGGCTAACATGGGATTTTCCCTTCCTCCTCCTATCTACTGTAAATACAAATGTGATGGCTGGAACTGTAGCAGCCATTACATCATTGTGAGGGAAGACCAAGAAAATTGCAGTGACATCTGCTCTAGCACTACTCATTCATTGAACCAATGTATCCATCTATCTAATCATACCATAACAACCACCTCTATCTAACAACCACCTCTCTCTAGGCTTCTTGTCTTTAAAAAAGAAAGAAAGAAAGAAAGAAAAAGAAAGAAAGAAAGAGAGAAAGAAAGAAAGAAAGAAAGAAAGAAAGAAAGAAAGAAAGAAAGAAAGAAAGAAAGAAAGAAAGAAAGAAAGAAAAACCATGTACTTGAATTTTCTGCTTTTTGGTGAATGTAATGATAATGAATACCCAAGACTTCTCAGTTCATTTAATATGGTTGTGTGTATTTTGAATCCCTAAGAAGGTGATAGAATATGTAGCAATCCTAAACTTGTAAAACTGAGGTATAATTTTTTTGTTTCCTCCGATAAACGTGTCCTAATCCAGCAAGTGCTTTTACCTGTAAAACATTCAACAAATGAAATAGCTCTAAATACACACTGTTCTGTCCTGAGTTTCATCACCCCTTACTGGTCTTGGTGCCCTTGAAATACGTCACATGGAGAGTTCATTCCAGGTTCCATTGACTTGGAGAGAGACTGGCTGTCCTTAACTGTGGGGCACATTGGTTTCAGAGACTATTTTGTCCTTCAGGAGTAGCGAAGCTGGTTTCCTGGTATTTTGGTTATTTATCATCTTTGTCCTCATCTGACATTCAAAATATATGATTTTCTCTGAAATTTCCCTAATTGATGGGTGAGAGTAGCAAATTAGACTTTATTGGGCCCTTCAGCCCAGTGAAATTTCAAAACACTTTTTTTTTTGTAAAAAGAGAGCTATTAATTAATTTATTTATTTACTAATTTATTTTAGGGTCACTCCCACGGCATATGGAAGTTCCCAGGCTAGGGGTCCAATCGGAGCTGCACCACAGCCATAGAAACTCGAGATCCAAGCCACATCTGTGACCTACACCACAGCTCACAGCAACACCAGATCCTTGACCCACCAATTGAGGCCAGGGTTTAAACCTGCATCCTCATGGATACTAGTTGGGTTTGTTACCACTGAGTCACAACGGAACTCCGAGAACTCATTATTTATGTGAAGCTATTTGTAATTTTTATCTTTTACTCCAAGAAATACCAACAAGCAATTCTCCAACATTAGCCTACATAAGTCTAAAATTTAATTTAATTTTGACACTATCTGCCCAGAGATAACATCAGAACACATAGGTTAAGGGCTCAGTCCTATAAGGTTGCCCCTCTCCCTCCACTTCAGAGGCTAGTGGCAAGTCCAGATTGTCATCTGGTTTTCTGACCTACTGGCTATAGGTTGGACATTCCAATGACCCCCTCCTTGGGCTCCATTAATCTCCTAGAGCAACTCAACGAAGTCAGAGAAACAATTTACTAATAATATTACCATGTTATTATAAAAGGACATAACTCAGGAAGAGCCAGCTGGAAGAGATACATAGGACAAGGTATGCGAGAAGGGATGTGGAGTTTCCATGTCCTCTGGATGCGCTTTCACCTCTGCAAGTTCACCAATCCAGAATCTCTCCAAACCTTGCCCTTCTAGATTTTTATTGAGGCTTCATTACATAGGCAATGATCAAATCATTGGCCATTGGCTGTAGATTCAACTTCTAACCCCTCTTCTCTCCCTGGAGGTTGAAGGATGGGACTAAATTTCCAACCTTCCAATCACAGAGTTGCTTCCTCTGGCAACCAGCCCCATCCTGGTTGACCTAGGGACATTCCAAAAGTCACTCCATTAACATAGCAATAGAAATCTTGATCTGCCCCACCACTTAGGAAATTCCAAGAATTTTAGAAGCTCTGTGCTAGAAAGGGGAATGAAGACCAAATATATATATATTTTTTACTAGAGATCATAATTTCCCAGCCCACTCCCTGATCTTTGTATATGCATTCTTTATAGCAAAATAGTCTTAAAGATCAAAAGGTACTGGCACATTACTAGAATCTCATCCAGTCATTGATAGCTATCTAGTCCATCATCATATAGAAGTGTCTTCCAGGGTAAGGCCTCTTGGGTTTGCAGGCTTCCATTCCACTTTGTCGGCTTCCATTCCACTTTTTCAGCTTCCCAAAGCAGGAGTGGTATCTGCAAACACAGCTGCACCCTTTCCGGCATCTATATAACTGAACTAAGAGTTAATACCATCTCTTGTCTGAGCCTGTCTCAAGGTGTTCTTGTTGGATTTCTCTCATTACATAATCTATTTATTCATTCTTTCACCCTCAGCTACTCTTTTCCCTTTTCTCTGTTTATACCCAAACTGTTCCACCCTAAGAAGGGACAATAGGTGGGGCCACTGTGCTGGTCTACACTTCAGGCAGCAACACTAATTTAGTAAGTGCCTTCCCCTCAGCCCTCTCCTGTAACACAGGCACAGAACCAGGAGGCTATCTACCATCTGGCAATATGACTCCCTTCACTATTCATCCCAACTTTGCCAAATGGGGTAAAGGCCCATCCTGCCCCATCAGGCCCTTAGGGATTCTGGTCTGACAGAAAGATTAAAAACTTACTTACAGTTTCTTGCTTAGGAATCATCCCTGCTTTCAGTTCTTGTAGGTGTAGCCCTGGTCCTGCAACCACTGCATCAAGTAAGGAAAAATAGTTGAGGTGATGGGGTGGAGAGTGGGAGGCAAAGAAAGAACACCCACATCCTTCCTCACCTCATCCCTAGATCCATCAGAAAACAGAGAAATCTATCTAGTGGGGATACCTCTCAAGCCCCACTCAGGTTCAAGTCGAGTGTGAGCACATGGCCATGAATGTATAAACCAGCCCTTCATGCTGTTATCTCCCACAGTGGACAACCAATGGTTTTTTTTTGCCTGATCCAATTCTCTGGCACACTAGTGCTTCATGCCATGTTGGGTCTTATGGGCTACAAAGTATATTCCTTTGTCTGCAGATGATTTTTAGCCATCCACCTTGGTGTAATATCTCCTTTCCTAGTTCTTTTATAGGACCCTGAGTATTTGCAAACACAACTGGGTAAGAAAAGCTCAGTTTTGAGTCAGTTTCTATTCCTGTCAGGACACATTTGCTGCTCCCCTGACCCAGGACTACCAGCATCGGTCTCACTTGCCAGCTATGTTCAGAGCCTTCCCACCAGGGAAATCTGCCACATAGATGTTTGTGGTCTCTGTTTCTTGTTGACTGAAAGAAAACACACAATATGAGCATTGTGAGTTAAGTTTTATTCAGGGTCTTCCTGAGGATTATAGCCTGGGAGGTAGCCACCTAGTAGCTCTGAGAAACTGCTCTGAAGAGATGGGGGAGGGGAGGGCTAGTTTATATATGATTTGTGGGTGGGGGGACTAGGTAATACCCGTGGTCAAGCGCACATCTTGCTTTGTGGCCTAGCACGTAACCTGTTCTGGAGAATGTTTCTCATGCACTTGAAAAGAATGTGTATTGTACTGCTTTTGGATGGAATGCTCTATATGTATCAATTAGGTCCATTTGCTCTAATGTTATTTAAATCTTATGTTTCCTTATTGACTTTCTGTCTGGATGATTTGTCCATTGATGTAAGGGAGGTGTTAAATTCCCCTATTATTATTGTGTTCCTGTCAGTTTCTCCTTTTATGTTGCTAGTAACTATTACTTTAAGTACTCCCATGTTGGGTGCATGTATATTTACAATTGTTATATTTTCTTCTTGGATTGATCCCTTGATTGTTATGTAGTGTCCTTCTTTGTCTCTTGTAATAGTCTTTAAAGTTTATTTTTTCTCATATAAGTACTGCTACTCCAGCTTTCTTTCAATTTCCATTTGCATAAAATACCCATTTCCATACCCTTACTTTCAATCTGTGTATGTCTCTAGATCTGAAGTGAGTCTCTTGTGGGCAGCATATATATGGGTCTTGTTTTTGTATCCACTCAACCACTCTATGTTTTTTTGTTGGAGCATTTAATCTGTGTACATTTAAGGTATTTATGGATATGTATGTTTTCATTGCAATTTTGTTAATTGTTTCGGATGTGTAGGGTTTTTTCCCACCTTCTTCTTTTGTTCTTTTTCTTTTCAAGTATACAGCTTGATAAAAGATTATTGCTATTCACAAAAAAAATCAGGGATCTCAAGTTAATGATTATAATGCTTTTTTGTGTATGGGAAAATGCAAGAGACTGGGTTCATTAAAACCAGCCTGAGATACATGTAACTATCTAAGGTGCCTATATGTCCAAAGCACAGAACATCCTGTTACATCCTTAATTTCCTCTGTCTGAAGCATGGAGTACTTCATCCTGTTGTGACTTCAATTTTTCTGTTTGAAACACAGAGTGCACTGTCAGTCAGTAATTGAAGTTCGTTAACCTCCGTAGACTTGGGTGGTGAGCAAAATATTCTTTGCTCTTTTGCTTGCACTCTCTTGTTGGTAGATAGTATGGTTCTCATTGACATTTTATGCCTCAGAGTGTACAGGAAGACTACTATACCTGCATTGCTGCAGTCCCCCCTTATCCATATCCATATTGATGGATGCAGGTGGCCACCTTAAGTGAGCACATGGGGAGATTTTCTTGTTGACTCCAAATGCCTTCCAAGTCTGGACATCAACAGGCCCTACTTTAATGAACCCCACCAATTTCTATAGAATTTCCACAATAGGCCATACAAATTTCCTTTTAATAGGGCAGCTTTCCAGAGTTCCTGTTGTGGCTCAGGGGAAATGAACCTGACTAGTATCCATGAGGATACAGGTTCAATCCCTGGCCCCGCTCAGTGGATTAAGGATTTGGCATTGCCATGAGCTGTGGTGTATGTTGCAGGCGTGGCTCAAATCCTGCATTGCTGTGGCTGTGGCTGTGGCTGTGGTCTGCAGCTGCAGCTCCAATGTGACCCCTAGCTTGGAAACTTCCATATGCTGCACCTGAAGCCCTAATAAATAAAAAATAATAATAATAAATAAACAATGTCCAAAAGCAAGAAGTAACTGCCCTACGAAGGGAAATTCCCTAATTCAAAATCACAATAGTCCACACAATCAACCCCAGTCTATTCTCCACATAGGGCTATTGTACAGAGGATCTGTCCCTCCTCCCACCATTCCAGCTTCTGTCCTACACAGTGTGGGCTCAGGAAACCTACCAACTCCCCTTTAGTATGTCTAATAATATTGCTTGAAAGGCCAAATCACATGTCTTCTGTTGTACAATAATGGGTAGGGGAAATAGTCCCAGTTTGATGCAGTGTCCATCTCCTAAATATAATCAGGTAAAAGAGATGTGACCTCTTTACATAAAGCCTATTCAAACATACCAGTTTGCCTATGAACCTTAATTCCATCAATACTTAATGTTTCTACATATAGTCTCTATGAGGACTTTATTAACAGGTTTTGGTTTTATAATACTGGGTAGGGCATGAGTTCCCTGACCAGACATGACATCCATTCCCATCAAATATCCAAATAAAGAAGACATAATTCTTTTAACTAATACTTTAAACATTCTAACTTTTATAATCCTATCCATGCTTACATTTTTACCTTCTCTCAATCTTACTGCAGGCTGAGCCTGGGCTTCACTGATGGGTTTTGGTATAATAGTGTGTGGGGCTCCTATATCAAGGATTCCTGGAAACTTCTCTTTTTAATTCACTGGCTATTTTACTCAGTTTTGTACAAAAGCCTTTGGGTTCCCCATGAGGGGCTGAGTCAAGGGACCCTGGCCCTTTCATCAGTCTTTATCTGATTATTTGGCCTAACTCATGCCCCAAGCAGTTGCTACTCAGGATTTTCTCTAGAATCTCTGCCTTCTGGATTTTCAAATTTCTCTGTAAGTAGAGCAGACTTGTTTGGAGCCCTTTAAAACCAGAGGATGAGGAGGGGTTTCTTTGATACTGCTGTATTGTGAATTTTTTAAAAAAAGCTCTTATTACTTTATTTTATTTTACTTAATTTTTTAATTGAAGTGTAGTTAATTTACAATGTTGTGTTAGTTTCAGGTGTACAGTGATGACATTTAATTATATATATATATATAATATGTATATAATTTTTCAGTTTCTTTTCTCTCCTAGGTTATTACAAAATATTGAGTATTGTTCTCTGTGCTATACAGTTGGTCCTTTAAAACCTTTGTTTTAATCCCATCAATGTCTGTTTCATTCTTCCATTTCTTTCTTCCTTCCCTCCTTTCTTGTTCTTTCGTTCTTTCGTTCTTTCGTTCTTTTCGCTTTTTTGGGCCGCATGTGTGGCATATGGAAGTTCCCAGGCTGGGGGTCCAATCAGAGCTACAGCTGCAACCCACACCACAGCTCACAACAATGAGGGATCCTTGACCCACTGACTGGGGCCAGGGACTGAACCCACATACCCATGGATACTAGTCAGGTTTGCCTCTGTTGCACCACAATGGGAACTCCCCCCATTTCTTAATAATTCTCTAAAGATTGCCATGCTGCTGGGACATGCCCCGTGACATTCCCCCTTTTGTTCCCTTTTTGTTTCATTCCTATCAAAATTGCTTAATTCACTTTATTTCTTAATAACTGTTTAAAAATTTTCACTTAATGGGGAGAGTCAAGAGACTTGGTTTCTCTCATTCTCTTGTTAATTAATCTGTTTTTATTAGCATCTGTAAGACCCAGGAAGAGAACATGAAGCAGCAAATTTGATAAGGCTCCCTGGGTGGTTATTCAGTTTTTCAGCAATAAGGCTTATGGGGTGTCCCCATGTGAAAAGTGTTCCCCTAACCACAGTATTTAGCATGACCCAGGTAAAGGGCATATTCAGTGGCTGAGTATCCTTGTTATTGTAAAGCCATCCCACGAGGCTTGGATATCAGCTGCTTCATGTGTTCTACTTTGGCATTCATAGGGGAAGACGGCCAGTCTCCCTTCTCAGGATAAACAGAAATTTCAGTGGCTTTTATCCAGTCCTCTGGGCTGGCTGTTCCTTTGAGAATAACCTCCTGTTTGTCTAGATCACATATCGCCATCTGTGATGGCTCAATAGCGCCTTGTGGCTCCTGAATCAACCCAGAAAGGCTCTTCCTCTCTGCAACATTCACAAACCAAAGACACAGACACCAAACGAGTTACTCTCACAGTCCATTTCAGTAACAGTTCTTCAGGAAGCTAATACTATATCATTAGTATCCTCAACTATACAACTTCACATTGATGAAATAAGATTCATATTCTATGGCAAGCCAAGAAAAATTTAAACATAAATTTTTTTTCTTTGCCTATTTGGCTCTCCTCACTCCATTTTAGTGTGTGTTGAGCATCTGCATTAACCCGACCTTGGAGATAACATTCTTTCTAATCTCGTAAAGGCTCACACCTCCTTAGGAATTTTCCTCCTAAATCTTGTAAGGGGCCACAATAACCCACCACTCGTTTCTACATGTAGATCTGGATTGTGTAAACTGTCAAAAATATGTCATTTAACGTACAGCCCTCTGTCCCAAAACCTAACTGTGCTTTGACCACTAATGGCAGAACAACACTCAGGGCTTTCTGAGAGAATGTTCCTGGGTTATAATCCTCAGTTTGGCTCGAATAAAACTTTCCATTTTCTTCTTGGATTGACTGATTAATATTTGCCATTCTAGCAAATTCGACTTTGCTGACACTAACTAAAGTTCTGGTCACCAATTTCAACCTGTGTGTGTGGCAGGGATTTCTCATACCAACAAGCAACTTCAGCACCAGCTGGGTGTCCTCCAATGTAACTGAATCCTGACACTATCTCCCTGGACACAGTGTCAGATCCCACAAGTTAAAGGCTCAGTCCCACCAGAAGCTCTCCAGCCACTGCTCCCCGCCCCAACACACAACATAACTCAGAGGCTGGTTATAAATCCAGATTGTCACTTGTCCTTCTGACGGACTTGATATAGATTGGAAGTTCCAGTGATTCCCTCTTGGGCTCAATTAATTAACTAGGGCAGCTCATGCAACTGAGAAAAGCATTTACTCACTGGATAACTGGTTATTATAAAAGGATATAACTGGTTATTATAAAAGGATATAACTTAGGATAACTGGTTATTATAAAAGGATATAATTTAGGAATAGCCAGGTGGAAGAGATGTTTAGGGCAAGGTATGGGAAAGGGTATGGAACGTCCATGCTCTATGACAGTGCCCATCTTCTGGAATTACCTCCTGTTAACCAACCCAGACATTCTCTGAATCCTGTCTTTTGGGTTTTTAGGGAGGCCTCATTACATAGGAAATGATCAACTCATTGGCCTTTGGCTACAGATTCCACTTCTAGTCCCTCTCTGTTTCCTGGAGGTCAATGAGTGGGACTGAAAATTCCAACCCTCCAATCACACAGTTGGTTCCCCTGGCAACTAGCCTCCATCCTTAGGTAACCTAGGGACACTCCAAAAATCACTCCATTAACATAGCAAAAGACATCTTGATCTGTCTCACCACTTCGGAAATTCCAAGGGTTTTAGAAGCTCTGTACTTTGAACCATGGACAAGGATCAAATACATATTTATTGTAAATCAGTATCACAGCATCTCATTAGAAAAACTGACGGAGGACAGAACCTTATAAGTAATGGAAAAGATACAATCGACCAATACCGTGAAAAGATAATGATAGTTGGGACTTCCCTTCGTGATGCAGTGGAAATGAATCCAAATGGAATCCGTGAGGATGAGGGTTTGATCCCTGGCCTTACTCAGTGGGTCAGGGATCCAGCATTGCTGTGAGCTGTGGTGTAGGTTGCAGACCTGGCTCGGATCCCACGTTGCTGTGGCTGTGGCTTTGGCTAGCATCTGCAGCTCCGATTCTAGCCTGGGAACCTCCATAGGCTGCGGGTGTGGCCCTAAAAAGAAAAAAGAAAAAAGATGGTGATAGTTATCTCTTAACAATGTACATCAGAGAAAGGCAAATTTAATTTCTATTCCAATTTTAGAATTTACTTGGTCAGTTTTAGGCTGGCAAAGATTAAACAGAACAATAAAACCTAGTGTGGTCAAGGTCTAGAAAAGTTAGGCAATTTTATACCCTGTTGTTAGGATCATGCATGGGTAAAACTAATCAGCAAGCTAGTGATTTAAAGCATGTCTGTGCTCAGTGCCACTGCTTATACAGATCTTTATTTACATATTTTTTATATTGAACCATATTCATATTCATTCATCACTAATGCAGATTTTTATTTAGATATTCTTTGTATTGAGACATATTTATCACATATTGCTGAATAGAAAACAGCATGGTCCTTTATCTCAAGCTGCGTATTGCAGATAGATGATTGCATAAAGTGTCCAGCTACACCTGTACAATGTACCGACTGAGAGAAGGGTTTAGAAACTTGACCACGGTAGTTTTTTCTGGATGGTGGGATTTGGGGGTTACCTTTTCTCACTTATAAAGTCTGAGAAACCAGCCTGTTCACATACATCCTCACACACCTCTGTGACAATAACCGCAAGTCTTTGGCTCCCCTTCCAGGTACCTGGCTAAACTGGATGCCCAGGGCACTGCCACCATGGAAAAGGAGGCCATTTAAAGGGATGCAAAGGAAATGTTGGCCTAGGGAAAGGAGAGAAAAGAAACTACCTTTGAAACTGGGAGAAGCTTCCTGGAAGAGGCTGCCCTAAGAAGACCAGAGATAGTTGCTTAGGTAGATTTTCAACATCTTTTTTTTTTTTTTTCCCCTTTTTGGAGCCATTTGTCTATACCTCCCACTCTTTTGTATTGTGAAGGATTTTTTTTTTTTTTTTGAGAATGAAAGTTTTGCACATGCAACTTACACAAACCACGAAGTCCTCTAGGAGATGGAGTTTCCCAGCCACTCTAAACACTGTGATTCAGACTGTCGAGGAGAAGTGGGGTGCTTATAACCAGAACTTGTACATCTGGGGGTGGGGAGAGTTTCTCCTCCTTTTTATCCTGTTTTCTTGGAAACAGTGGGCTTATTTACTGTGACTGGATGGAAATTTTTACAAAGAACAAAAATGAGAATTTACTTTAAAAAATCAGTTTTAGGTTTTGTTTTCCCTTGGGCCCAATATTCACAGTAAGGGGAAGACTAGAAAGGGGGAAAAAAAGAGAAGTTTTGGGTTTTCTCTGGAAAGGGTGACAACTGATATTTTGCAGCTCTTTCTTCTGTTCAGGGGCTGAAAACCCCAAAGCAAGGGGACGAGGCCAAGGCAGCGGGAGCTGGTGGGCTGAGAATGGTTCCTTTCTAAAGAGCTGCCCTAAACCCAGAGCCTGGAGTGTCAGCTGATCCTCTGTTTTGTTTTGTTGTTTAAGGGCAGACGTCAGATTTTCAGGTCAAATCCCCCAATATGTAAACGTGAGCAACTGACTGGAATATTTTAAAAATATTTTATGAACCAAATTAAATAGAACAGGAGAGACCCTAGAAACAATTTTGTTGAATCCATCATTTTAGAGATAGCAGACCAAGGTCCAGAGGAAGAAGTGATTTGCCAGGATAATACCAGGGTCTAGACTTACTGCCTCCTGGTGTGATTTGATTAACTGGCATTCAACTGGGGGCTGTTGTAAATAACCAAACATATTTAGTTAGGTGATTTCGTCTCTCCCCCTTTTCTTTTCTCCCCCTTCTTATTCTTTTTTTGAGTATTCATCCATTCATGTATATTTCCTTTCCATTATTTTCTAGACAATTTAAATTTGAATTCTTCTGATTTAGGAGGTGTTTAGGACAGTGCTTCTTAACTCTTAGGTACTTCAGACTTTTTGAAGGTGTGTGTCGATTATGTATTTCTAATTTTGTTGCCCTATGCTCAGGAAGTTTGGCTTGTAAATCTCCATTTTTTTATATTTCATTGATAGTTTTTATAAAAATTCTAAGGGCAAAGTAAAATAATGTCTATTTTTCATTATTAAGGTACTGAATTCCGTGTATGTACCAGATCAAGCTTGTTGATTATAATATTCAGATTCTCTACGTCATTTTTTATCTGTTTTACAAGATCTGTCAAATTCAGAAGAAGGTAAAGTATTTCAATATGTATACATAAGGTGTGTGTGTGTGTGTGTGTGTGCGTGCGCGCGCGCGCGCGCGCGCGCGCATGTTTGTGATTCAAATGCAGTCCTTCTCGTATTTTTGGTAGTTTTTGTTTTATGTATCTTGTAACTATAGTGTTGGGAATATCAACATCTATGCTTGATAAATCTTCAAACTGTACCTTTTACCATACTATAGGGAGTTCCCATTGTGGCTCAGTGGGTTAAGAATCTGACTAGTATCTATGAGGATGTGGGTTCAATCCCTGCCCTTGCTCAGAGGGTTAAGATTCTGGTGTTGCCATGAGCTGCAGTGTAGGTTGCAGACATGGTTTGGATCTGGCATTTCTGTGGCTGTGGTGGCCCTAAAAAAATAAAATAAAATAGGAGTTCCCATCGTGGCTCAGTGGTTAACGAATCTGACTAGGAACCATGAGGTTGCGGGTTCAATCCCTGGCCTTGCTCAGTGGGTTGAGGATCTGGCATTGCTGTGAGCTGTGGTGTAGGTTACAGACTCGGCTCAGATCCCTAGTTGCTGTGGCTCTGGTGTAGGCCAGTGGCTACAGCTCTGATTCCACCCCTAGCCTGGGAACCTCCACATGCCTCGGGTGCGGCCCAAAGAAATAGCAAAAAGACAAAAAAAAAAACCAAAAAACTGTATATTCAAACAGACCCATTGCAGACAGTCCTTCATTTAGCAAAATTAATTATGGGACTTCTTTGAAGAGACAGCTTTCCTAGGGTGCCTAAAATACATGCACCCTAGGAAAGCTGCCCAAGAAATGGAAAAAGACCAAAAAATAATAATAATAATAAATAAATAAAAATAAAATAAAATAAAATGAAAAAATACCATACTGTAATATCTCTCATAACTCTCATACTTTTGACCTTAAATGCCATTTTGTCTAATGTTAATATCTCTATCTACTTTCTTTCTTTTTTTTTTTTTTGTCTTTTTGCTATTTCTTTGGGCCGCTCCCGTGGCATATGGAGGTTACCAGGCTAGGGATCCTTAACCCACTGAGCAAGGGCAGGGACCGAACCCACAACCTCATGGTTCCTAGTCAGATTCGTTAACCATTGCGCCACGAAGGGAACTCCTTGCTTTCTTTTTGAGTGAATCTGTTTGGTATTTCTTTGTCAATCCCTTTATCTTTAAATATGTCATTATTTTAATACAGCCTACACATTATTATTATAAAAAACAAGAAATACAGAAAAGTCTAAAGAAACAAATTATGAAAAATTCTACTATCTAAAAATAACTGATTATAGTGTTTGGTTGATATCATTCCAGATAGCCCTTTATGCATATATAGGAAGAAGGATCTAGATAAAGACAAAGAGACAAAGATAGATGAAAACAACTGTGTAAGGATGATATCTTTCTATATGTGATATATTTTTAAAAATAAACATTGCATTAAATTTTGAATGAATGTAATAGAAACAAAGGCTTAGATCACACTACTTTAGGTAATAGTTTCTTCCCTAAAGGGGAAATAAATTTCTAAAAGATCCCACTAAATGTATGGGAATTTAAGAAACTGGAGTCATTGTGGATTTTTAAAAAATGCTAGTGTCTATTATATATATGATGGATAAACAGCAATGTCCTACTGTATAGTGCAGGGAACTATATCAATATCCTGTGATAAACCATAATGGAAAAGATTATGAAAAAGAATAAATATGTATAACTGAGTCACTTTGCCATACAGCAGAAATAAACACAACATTGTAAATCAACTGTATTTCAATAAAAATTAACTAGTTGGTATACTAAAAATTTTTTTCTTTTTTTCCTTCTTTCTTTCTTTCTTTCTTTTTTTTTTTTTTTTTTTTTTTAGGGCCGCACCCACTTGGCATATGGAAGTCCCCAGGCTAGGGGCTGAATCAGAGGTGCAGCTGCCGGCCTACACCACAGCCACAGCAATACCAGATCCTTAACCCACTCAGCAAGGCCAGGGATTGAACCCACATCCTCATGGATACCAGTCGGGTTGGTTACTGCTGAGCCACAATGGGAACTCCACAAATAATTTTTTTAAAGTGCTAGTTTCCGTATAGACAAGATCGATCTTGATTCCTTGCTAAGACAGCTAAGGGATTAACATATGGATGTATCTTCCCTTCTGACCTATCCTTCCTCCCAATTTTGATGTTTATATTATTCAGCTTTGTCAATGTGGTCAGAGTTGCAACAATTACCTTCTGCATTCTGAAGCCGTAATTATCTCAGATGTTTAATAACATTCTCACATCTAAGGGGAGGCTGTGCTCCTCACCAGACTCATTTCTATGGCTTCAGAATAACAGGGCGCTTTATTTCAATTCATCCTTTAGTGAGTAAGATTTCACCATCAAGTAGATTCCTCAAAAGGGCTCATAGATGCTGTATTTCCTGAGTCCTTTCATGTCTGAAAATGTGAGCTCTTGTCTTTATACTTAAGCTCCAACTTGGCTGCATAGCATCCACTTGGATCGTATTTTTTTTTCCTTGCAGACATTTCTCCTTTGTTCTGGCACTGATTGCTCCTGGAAAAACATCATAAACCTGCTCTATTTTTCTCCTAATAAGTGAATTTCTTTTTGTTCTGGATGTGATATATATATATCATTATATATATATACTTTTCTAAGTTTAATAGTTTAGCCAGAATATGTATGAAGGTTTACTGTCAAAGTTTTTTTTTTCCTACTAAGTGGTATGTATTTCCAATCTTGCAGATTTAGTCTTTATTCAAATACTTATATGAGTTCATTTTAGAAACATAGATCCATTTGGAGTTCACTTTCTGGTATATGATATGAAGAATGGGTCCAACGTTATCTTTCCCCTAATGACTCTGCAAGTGTTGTCTGGTGCATTCTGAATTTCAGTGCTGATGGAGCATGCAGATGAAACTGTCTGCAGGGCAGTCGTGAAATCAGGGCTAGGGGTGGGGGGTCAGGAACAGAGGTACTGATTTGAGGCTTATGGTGGGGATGTCCAAACAAGGAGACAGATGGGATTGACAGGTGGCAAACATTCAGAAGTGGCTACATCAAACTCACCAAAACAATACACAGTAGTTAGTAGGAGTTTAGTGTGCCTAATAGAACAGTTTGTGAACTGGGAGCTTTTCAATGTAAAGACTTAAATGAAACTCAGGGTCATGATGACTAATTCAATGAAAGTAAGGAAGTTGTTTATTATAAGGACTGGTTATTAGAACAAGGGTTTCCAGACAGCAGGGGATTGGTTAAAGGTGATTATCTCATGTCATTTTTGGAAAGCTGACTTGTTTGCTTTACGATTCTCAGACACTTACAAGAAGTGACCCAAGTTAAGTTTTGCTTATTTTGCCGAAAAAAACCCTAAATTAAGTTTCACTTGTGTGACTTACATAGTTTCATCTGTTCACGGAATTTTCAAGTGTGGTCTCTGTTTTGTGTTTAATTTTAACAATCCCCTACCCCCTGCTTTGGTTATTGTCTCAGCAGGTTAAGAATATGAACAACAGGGATAGCGTTGTTATTCTCTGTTAACCACTGCTGATGGGGCCAGGCAAAAGAATCACACAGCTACTGTTTCTGCTGGTTGATTCATCAGGACAGATGGTTGCGACTGTTGCATCATCATCATAGAGGTCAGATGATTGAGTGCTTCCAGTTGTCTGATCCTGAGGGATTCCATCTGGTACATGAATGGCTGCTAAAAGGTATTTGAGACCCTTGAGAGAGTACGATGCACTAAAGAGGTTAATATGATAATTGTAAGAGTAACAGCTAAAGATTGAAAAGTTCACCAGAGCAGAGTCTCCTAGGAGTCAAGATTTAACTAATAAGTCAACAATTAGTTATGATCAGATTCAGATTTTACCAAGTCAATCTGCATTTTTTTGTAATAATGTGTAATTGGATTTCAATTTTTCTGAGTAGTTTACATAGGAACATATTACATATGAGCAGTTGGGTCACTTGGGACAGGATGAACATCATGCGGATGTTTTATTTCAAGAGATGGTATTACAGGTGAGCTTCCACCGAAATTAGGCCTCTGTGTGGTGTGAGCAGTCAGGTAGTTTAATAAGAAGCATTTCTCTGGAAAGAAAAGAAGAGCAAAGCTTAATAGTTGGAGCAATTTATAAATGCAGTTTCTGAGTTTGGAGAGCAGCAGGAGAGGAGATTTCTAGATTTGAGGTAGGACCATCCTTTAGATAATGAAATGAAGGTGGTAGTTTCAACGTGATAGATTTTCCTGGCTTGTAGTTTGACTCTCTTTGATGACATCATCTAGTATTCTGGTGAACCCTGCTGAATAGCCCATACAGCAACAGACATGAAGATTCCTCATGCATGATCTGTTATGGGGTTTCTCTGAGGTTTACAGGTAGATGACAAAACCTCAAGGATGATGAATAGGACCAGAATCTGATAATGGGTACACTACAGTTTTCTATTGAAATACAATTTGTTTATAGTCACCTCATTTTTATTAAAGGTATCGACAGTGAAACCAATTTGTAAAATAAGCTAGTCTTAATAAACTTGGCTTGATTATACAGTTGTAGCAAGAATGGTGATTCTGTGCATATTCTCAAATATGACACCCCAGTGAAAGTTTTGGCAATATCCAAGGGGCTTTACTGATTCCATGAAGTCAAACTCAACTCCGTAGAATTGTCTGGTAATAAGAAATATCAGATTAGATATTTAAAAGTCTCTTTAGGGTAGGAAGCCAGCTAAAGATTTGTCCAACTGTGTCCTGCTACAAGGGGAACAGACTCTCTTTGGATTTATGTAAATACACATGTTATCCTGAAAAATAATGATATTTGTTAAGAGTTACTCAGTTCTGGAGGGAATGGGTAGGTAGAAAAAGATAAATATTTCAACTTTGCTTACTTTACCAAATTGCACTAGGTTATAGATAGCGTAAAAGAGGAAAGAGGGTTCTTTAATTCTAAAAAATAAAACACTAAGGAATCAGCAATGTTTTTAATTGTCATAAAAATTATAATCGTTTTTATCAGTTCATTCTTTCTCATGTAATTAATTCTGGTTTTGCTTGATTTGGGTTTAGTGATTTTATGAATCAATCAGTTTTCCATTAGAATTTTAGAAATATTAATCTTGTTCAGTTACAATTTTAAAGTTATGAGACACCTGTATTCTAGAATACCTGTAAGGGTCATTTCCATGAATCTCTTATGAAAATGAAACATTTTTGCCTGGAGTTGATTGTTAATGCTTTCAGAGTAGAATAAAGAGTAAAGCAATAATTGCCTGCAAAGGACAAAAGATTAAAAATAGCAGTGGATAGGAGTTCCCGTCGTGGTGCAGTGGTTAACGAATCCAACTAGGAACCATGAGGTTGCGGGTTCGGTCCCTGCCCTTGCTCAGTGGGTTAAGGATCCAGCGTTGCTGTGAGCTGTGGTGTAGGTCGCAGATGCGGCTCGGATCCCGAGTTGCTGTGGCTCTGGCGTAGGCCAGTGGCTACAGCTCCGATTGGACCCCTAGCCTGGGAACCTCCATACGCCACGGGAGCGGCCCAAAGAAATAGCAAAAAGCCAAAAAAAAAAAAAAAAAGCCATGATTAATGATCTGGTGAAAATTTATTTGTAAAAATTATGCAATTGACAAGTAAATTTGACTAATTTTGTGTTTTAAGTTAATAGGTGGAATTGTGATTGATAACATTATACTGGGATAAAACAGATTCTTAGGAATTTCATACAATTTCTGAATTACTGGAGTTCCCGTCGTGGCGCAGTGGTTAATGAATCCAACTAGGAACATTGAGGTTGAGGGTTCGATCCCTGGCCTCGCTCAGTAGCGTTGCCGTGAGCTGTGGTGTAGGTTGCAGATGTGGCTCGGATCCTGCATTGCTGTGGCTCTGGTGTAGGCCAGCGGCTATAGCTCCAATTAGACCCCTAGCCTGGGAACCTCCATATGCCGAGGGAGCAGCCCAAGAAATGGCAAAAAGACCAAAAAAAAAAAAAAGAAAAAAATCTAAATTACTTATATACTCTTGGAAATATAATCTATGAAGATTAAACATTACTATTTATTTGACATTTCCCATGCAATTTAACATATCAAATAAGCCTAAATAAATTCACATTTCTCTTTTTACAAGGAAAGAGAGCACATCTTTTGAGATCTTTCAGGGGTCCTCTGAAAAATCCTGAAATTAGCTCAAGGTCTAAAAGATTTCATTTAGAATTTGATTTGAGACAGTATGTCAAAAATGTCAAAAGATTTAAAACACTTGATAGGAACAGAAGTCACTCCTATTTATTCATTCAACTGAAACAATACTTAGTTATCCAACTGAAGTGATAATTAATGTGTTTTAAAGGCAAATACAGAAAGGTAAATAGTTTTTTAAAAAAAACTTAACTCATTTAATATTGAAAAGACTCACCTTTTCTCAATAATCAAAAACCTGATAAAGATGACATGAAGCAACAGGAAATATTTTCGTGGGACATACCTTAGATTACTGGTCTGTTCTTAGTAAAGACTATAAAAGGTTTCTTTTACTTCCAATGTAATCTGCCTAAGCCACAGCCACAGCAACGCCAGATCTGATTCACATCTGTGACCTGAAATGCAGTTTATGGCAATGCCAGATACCTAACTCACTAAGCAAGGCCAGAGATTAAACCCACATCCTCACAGAGACAACTTTGGGTCCTCAACCCACTGAGCCACAATGGAACTCCTAGCTTTCATTTTTAAATTTTTATTTAATTTTTAAAATTTAAAAAAATGTTATTTATGTTTTGCTTTTTAGGGCCACACCTGCAGTATACAGAAGTTCCCAAGCTAGTGGTCAAATCAGAGATGCAGCTGCTGGCCTACACCACAGCAACACCAGATCCAAGTCTCATCTGCAACCTATACCAGATCCTTATCAGATCCTTATCCCACTGAGCAAGGCCAGGGATCAAACCTGAGTCCTCATAGATACTAGGCGGGTTTGTTACTACTGAGCCACAACAGGCACTCCTGAAACTATTCTTTTGAGTTTTGCACTATTCTATCTGAAACATGGATAAAATTTAAAAATAAGGAGTTCTTGTTGCGGCTCAGTGGTAATGAACCTCATGGTAAGGAATCATGAGGACGCAGATTTGATACCTGGCCTTGCTCAGTGGATTAAGGATCTGGCATTGCCATGAGCTTCGGTGTAGGTCACAGTTGCAGCTCGGATGTGGTGTTGCTGTGGCTATGGTGTAGCTGGCAGCTATAGCTCAGTTTTGACCCCTAGCCTGGGAATTTCCCTATGCCTTGGGTGTGGCCCTAAAAAGCTGGAAAAAAAAAAAGAGGAGGAGGGAATCAGCAGGGCCAAATGGTCTACAGAAATTGAAGAGGATGAAGACTGAGAAAAGACGTTGCTTTTGGTCTTGAAAGACTGGCTTTCATGGGATGGTAAGGGCAGCAGCCTGGTGCAAAGGGAAGAGGAATGAGAAGATAATGATCCACTTGTGACAGCTATTTCCAGGATGGTATGGAAAGATACAGCTGTTCAAGACCTTAACGTGATAGAGATGTTTATTTTAGGCAGAAGAAGCCTTTAGAAGTTTAAGTAGACTTGTGAAAGAGCTCAGGGAAAGGAGAGGTAGAAGATAAAGGGCAGAAAAGCAATGATGGAAAGGTAGGTGGTGGGAGATGGGATCACAGGGCAGAGTGCAAGCAACAGAGGCTCTTTGGGGACCATTTTAGGAAAACTGACCATTTATTGCCTCATGTAACTAAAACAAGAGATGGGAAAAGAGAAAAAGGGAGCAGAACTAAGAATCCAAATTTGCCAGGTGACTCTTTCCATCTTTCATATCTGCTTCTCTCTGCAGGCTGCCCTTAACCTGGCTTTCCCACACAATGGGGAAGCTGACTTCCGACCTCTGCAGGCCACAAGGGGAGGAGCCCAAGAATGCTGTTTCTGGAGTCAGTCCGTCTGGGTTTGAATCCTTGCCTTTCCATGTATTAAGGCAAATGACTTCACTTTCTGAGCCTCAACTTCCGTATTTGAAAAATGGGGTAATCTTAGAATCTACTTCATACAACACATTGCTGGAATGTTTATTTATTTATTTATTATTTATTTATTTTAGGGCTGCACACACAGCATATGGAAGTTCTCAGGCTAGGGGTTGAATCAGAGCTGTAGCTGTTGGCCTAGGCCACAGCCACAGCAAACACAGGATCCTTAACCCACTGAGCAAGGCCAGGGATTGAACCTGCGCCCTCTTGGATACTAGTCAGGCTTGTTACTGCTGAGCCACAACAGAACTCCAGCTGGCATTTCTAAAGTGTTGATTGCTAGTGCTGTGGTTATGATTGTCATTATCAACATTATTATGGAGCTGTTCCTCTCCCCTGACTTCAACATGAAAAACTTCAGGAGTTCATTCTGATTGGCCCAGCTTGAGTCATGTGCTCACTCCTGTGGTCAAGGGGGTGGGGAATCATGATGGGTGGCTCCACTGGATACAAATGGATGGTTGGATGTGGGGTGTTGGTGCCTGAATGAAGGAAAGTCTGCTTCTGGAAGAAGGGAGGGTGGGATAATGGGGACTAACAGGAGGTGACCCCTCCAGGGAATGAGGCCAGTGGATAAAGAAAGGGACTGGAATCTTCACTACCTGTTCCTCTCATTTTGACAGCTGCATACATTCATACATCCTGCTTAAGTGAATCTGACATGAGGATTTCCTAAAGGCAGGGATCTGGTGTCTGCAGAATCTATTATAGGTCCTATTTGATGACTTAGGTGCCACATGGAGAGGCAGCAGGACCCAGGGTGGCCAGTTGTCAAGGTTGGCTGGCTGGGCAGAGTGCACAGCCAACATCGTAGGGTGCCATGTGCTTCTTCTTCTTCATTTTTTTTTTTTTTTTTTTTGCTTTTTAGGCCTGCACCTTTGGCATATGGAGGTTCCCAGGCTAGGGGTCTAATCAGAGCTATAGCGGCCAAACTATGTCACAGCCATAGCAACACCATATTGGAGCCGCATCTGTGACCTACACCACAGCTCACAGCAATGCCAGATCCTTAACCCACTGAGTGAGGCCAGGGTTCGAAGGTGCAACCTCATGTTCCTAGTCCTATTTGTTAACCACTGAGCCATGATGGGAACTCCTGCCATGTGCTTCTTAAGCAATTTCTTCAGGCTTTGGCCCACAGTGCCACTCTTCATCCCAGCACCCACAGAAAAGATGTCTTAGCAGCCAAAGTCCATGGTCCTCTGGGAGGGATCAGCTGTGCAGGTCTGACGCTGAACCTGTCTTATCCGTGAAAGTGGCACAGTGGAGAGGCCAGTTTCATGCTGTTTCTATTCTAATAATGATTGCACCACCTCTGCTGGAATAAGGCCCATCTGTAGAGCTCTGGCTGACACATGGCATGTTTACTTTACCTTCCCACCAATCTCAGTCCTGATGTGTATGATTTCACATCTCCGCAGACATCCACATTTACGCGCCGAACCTTTGGACAAAGGTCAGATAACAGTGGGCAGAGCAAACACCACTATAGCCCTCACCATGTGCCAGGCACTCTGATGCAGAGAGCAGGCACTGAGCCTTGCTGAGTTGGAGTCTGGTGTTTTCCATTCCTGTGGAAGATTTGAGACCCAAAGAGGGGAGATTGTGTGTTTAATATACAGAAGCCAGGAGCTAAAGAGGAGTGGCTTTTATAGGCAGCTCACAGTAAAGAAGGGAACACAGGGAACAGCTCATTAGAGGGTGTTGTGATAGATGCTGCAAGAGGGAAAGGAGTCGACCCGTGGCTGCTCAGAAAAGGGAGGTGTTCATTTTGTCCCTGGGGAGAGAGCCAGCTGGGATGAGGGGATGGGCTGGAAGGTGTTGACACACTGAAGAAGGTCTGGGGTTTGAGTAGGATTCTACCACATGTTATGGGTTAAACTGTAAATTCATATATTGAAGTCCTCACCCTCAAGACCTCAGAATTTGACTGTATTAGGAGATAAGGTCTTTCAAGAGTTACCTGGGAGTTTCTGCTCTGGCACAATGGGATTGGCAGCATCTTGGGAGCTCTGGGATATAGGTTTGATCCCTGGCCTCGCACAGTGGATTAGGGATTCAGCATTGCTGCTGAGATATGGCTTAGGTCATGACTGTGGCTTGGATCTGATCCCTGGCCCAGGAACTCCGTATGCTATGGGGCGGCCAAAAATGAAAAAATAAACAAACAAATAAAAATAATAAAGAGGAAACTGAATTAAAATGAGGTCATTAGGGTGGGCCCTGGTCCAATATAACTAGAGTACCAATAGGAAGAAGAAGGTAGAATGTGGACACACACACCAGGGAGATCCTGGAAGACACTGGGAGAAGACGGCTGTCTACATCAAGAGAAGAGGCTTCAGAAGGAACCCACCCTGCTGGCACTTTGACCTTGGGTTTCCAGCCTCAAGCACTGGGAGAAAATAAGTGTAATGTTTGGCCACCCCCTCAGCATTACTTTGCTGTGGCTGCCTAAGCAGATTAATGCAGAGATTGAAGAGGATGAATCTGGTGGAGGGCTCAGTTCAAATATGGTCCCAGAGAGCAGAGACCCCACGGCTGCCTGGGGGCTCTGCAATGAGACTCAGGTAGTAGGACAGGGAGCCAGGGCTGGAACACCAAGGGGCTTGAGTCCCAGGAGGCAGGCATGTGATATAACTTGACTCATGTTCTAGCAAGTTGGAGGATGGATCAGTGGTGGGTGGGAAGGGGCAGCCTTCATTAAGGAGCACATTCCTGACATCCAGTCTGTCCTCAGCCGAGTTCATCTTTCAAACTGCCTTGGATTCCTTTTCTTTGTACCCCCTCTCCCCTCATGCAGCTCTGGGCCTGTATCAGCAGCCCCTGAGTTGTCACCTCTCTACTCTGGCCCCAGGCTGGTCCCCAGGCTCCAGGTCCTCCTTGCCCAGCTTGGAGAAGGGCCTGGTTCTTGAGCTGGATAGCAGTATGGTTTTGCAACCACTCGCCACTGGGGCCCTAGAGCACTGTGAGGCTGGGGGCCGCTGCTTCTGAGTAAAAATGAGTAAAAATGAATAGTAATGAAAGGAAAATTTTTACAGACTGTGGAAGCCAACTGGGAAGATAATCCCCAAAGGGCAGTTTTGAAATTGCTCTTAGCAGAAACACTGCTATTAGGGAAAAAAAAAAAAAGTAATCCATCATGGAGAAAACACACATTTGGGGTAGTAAATCTTCGGATGCTTGTTTCAAAATTCAGTATTGGGAGTTCCTGTCATGGCTCAGTGCTTAACGAACCCGACTAGCATCTATGAGGACGCAAGTTTGATCCCTGGCCTCTCTCAGTGGGTTAAGAATCCATCGTCACCTTGAGCTGTGGTGTAGGTTGCAGAGGTGGATCGGATCTGGCATTGCTGTGCTGTGGCATAGGCCAGCGGCTACAGCTCCGATTGGACCCCTAGCCTGGGAACCTCCATATGCTGCAGGTGCTGCCCTAAAAAGACAAAAAAAATTCTGTATCATCATAAGTTTATTCTGAGTCTTGTGAAATGGTCAATAACAGAAAGTCAATTTAAAGAAAGGACAGTGAGCTATGAAGACATTAAAATAGAAAAGACATTTGACTGGTCAGAGACAACTGGATCAATGGAACAGAATAGCAAGTCCAGAAACAAACTCACTTACATATGGGAATTTAATATATGCTGGGTTTCCTAAGAGGTCCTCAGTGTGCATGTATGCCCCGGGGCAGACTGCAGGTACAGCCCAACATCACTACAGCATTCCAGGCCTGGATTAATAAGATACGGGTAGATAAATACTGAGAACACTGCACAAGAATCAGAGGTGGTGGAAGGCTAAGAGCTGGGTGGAACAGTCTCGATGGGTGTCAGGGCGTACCCAGAAGCCAGGGAAGGAGCTAGGAGGCCAGCATTCCAGCTCCATCAGCACCGTTATTTACAAGTGAAAATCTGACCCTATGGGTAAAAAATGGGAGCCCCTAAAAAAAGAAAAAAGAAAAGAAAAAAAGAAAAGAAAAAGACAGGAGTGCCAGTTGTGTCTTAGTAGTAAGGAACCCAACTAGTATCCAAGAGGATGCTGGTTTGATCCCTGGCTCAGTAGGTTAAGGATCCGGTGTTGCCATGAGCTCTGGTGTAGGTTGCAGACGCGGGTTGGATCCTGCATTGCTGTGGCTGTGGTGTAGGCTGGCAGCTGCAGCTCCGATTCAACCCCTAGCCTGGGAACTTCCATAAGCCCAGCGGGTGCGCCCTAAAAAGAAAAAAAGAAAAAAAAAAGTTGGGAGCCCTTCATAGGTAAAGGGAGGCAGCAGTTCTGACCACCCCTAAGGCTGGCGGGTGATGTTAAGCCTCTGGGGGGACTCATCTGGTTAACTTTCGGGGTTTCTGGTTTCTGCAGCCAGAAGTAGTCAGACAATGAAGCACCTCGGGGGAGGGTGGGGGGTGCTGCTGAGGGGAACCGAGGGTGGAAGTGCAGAGAGGAGCCACTAGGCGGTGGTCAGGCAGCTGCAGGGCGTGGGGAGGCTGCAGGAGGCCCTGGCTTCAGTCTAGCGCCGCCTCCAGTCCCCGCTGCCTTCCCGGTGACTCAGGTTGCCGGGGGTGAGCGGTGGTCCGAGGCCCGGCGGCTAATCTCTGCTCTGCTCCGCTCCATCTCCTCTCGCGAGCCTCTGGGCCCTCCTCCCTTCTTTCTCCTCCCTGCCCTCGCCAGCCCCTTCTGCACCCGCTTTTCTCCGCATCTCTCTTCCTCCCCCATCTCCAGGAGTTCCAGCAAGGAAACTTAAGACCCAATGTTTTTTTGTCTTTGTTCTGTTTTCGCGGAGGGCAGATTTAACTACTTCCCCAGGGGATGGCCTCGGGATATGGGCAACCACTCGCCACTGGGACCCTGGAGCACGGTGGGGCTGGGGGCCGCTGCTTCTGAGTGGCTTTTAACCCAGCTCTTCAGGACCCCCCCCCCCCCCCCCCCCCCCCCCCGGTGACGTGAATGTGACATACCCTGAATGAGCCACCACAGAGACATCTACATAAGCTCAGGTTCTGCCGGGCTTTACAGATACAGGGGCTGACTTCCTGAGAAGAGCAGGACCCGTCTTGTGCGGAAGTGGACGGACCTAGTTCGAGTTCTTAATGCCATTAAGTCTGGAGTCAGGATGTTTGGGGAGAGGGGTGTCCGGTGTTGGAACGACTATGGAGGAGAGTCCTGGGAGGTTTTAGGAGTGAGGTCTCTAGATTCCTTTGGAGCTCTATTTCGGCTTATTTTGTTCCGCGGTAATAGGCACTCAGGGAGGTCAGCGGATGAGCTTTGAGAATTTACAAAACAAAAGAGAAAGAGATAAAACGCCACCCGGGTGGGGCTTGACCTCTGCAATGGCATCCAGTGCCGGAGAGACCACCATGCCTGCAGCCGGCAAGCCAGGGCAACTGCTTTCTGCCAACTCAGCTGTTGATGATCGTGGGCCAACCATTTCCATCTTTGGGTCTCAGAGTTCCATCCAGGTAGGGTGAGGTTAGGCCTTCCTGGCTTCCAGAGATGGGATCTGTGTGCACTGCAAATGGGGGGGAGGATCTCTACACACCCCTCTTGGCCAATCACAGCCTCTGCATCTGTGTACACTTTTTTTTTTTCCTTTCTTTCTTTGGAATTAACTTAACTCATAGGAATGTTACTGATAAGTACGCCTCTTCTCCCCTTTTTAAAAAATTGTTATTTGAAGATGCTAAGTGCCTGGGGAATGAGGCCTGGATATTCAGGACTTGGAGGGTTGGATTCAGTGTTGGAGAAAAAGCATAGATTGCCTCCTCCCATCACCTGGCCTGAGTTTTCCAAAAAGTTCTGCCTCCTTCCCTGGTTCTCCCCAGGGCAGGCACCCAAGCCCTGGAAGATGCCCCTGGCTGGGAGGGGGCAGAGAATGGTTGCTGAGACCTGCACCGTCCAGACCCCCTATAAGTGGGGCAGTCTAGAAGCAGAACAGGTAGGCTCATGCTGGAGGCCTCAGCTGAGAAGCACAGCTGCCAGGTTGGGCACAGCATCCCAAGCAGGAGATAAAGCTTTAATGATCGTGGGCAGCAGGTACCACTCTAATTCTTTGAGGTCCATCTCAGAGCCCACTTCCTCCATGCAAACCTCTTTGCAAGCAAAAAAAAAAAAAAAAGAAAGAAAGAAAAAAGAAACAGAGAAAACAAAGACAGCATTTCCTTAGTTCTCAGCATGACTGGAACTCTCTTTTCTCTGACTTTTTAGTCCAGATAACCTATGATTCTCTACCTTCTTGCTTTTAATCATTTCAGGTTTTTTTCCATGGGTCCCAGATAGGATAGGATCCCTCCGGGGACCATCATATCCCCTACCTGTAGAAGCAAAGGAGCCCCTTTCAGAAGTGCTGAGGGTTGTGCCCGTGGATTTGATGGTTACAGGAGTGCACTCCCCACCGAGCCACACCCCATGCCAGCTCTGTCCATTCAGTAGACTGGTGTTTTCTGCCCACCTCATACTTTTCTCTCTCCATTCAATTGTTCTCAGTACTTGCATTTTCCTTGTGCCAGTTGCTTCTTCTCACCTCTGCCAGCCTCTGAAAGGAAATTAAACACTTGTTGCTTAATTTCGTTGTTGCTTCCTCCCAGCACTGCTATTCGCTGCTTGTCATAAGGACACTGAGACCCCTGGAAGATCCCAGGGGCTGCTGATGGTCAAACATTCAAACAAGCAATTTTTTTTTTTTGTCTTTTTAGGGCCGCACCCATGGCACATGGGGATTCTCAGGCTAGGGGTCTAATCAGAGCTGTAGCCGCCGGCCTACGCCACAGCCACAGCCATGTGGGATCCGAGCCCCATCTGTGATCTACACTACAGCTCATGGCAACGCAGGATCCCCAACCCACCCAGGATCCCCACCCCACTGAACGAGACCAGGGATCGAACCCCAACCTCATGGTTCCTAGTCAATTCGTTAACCACTGAGCCACAACGGGAACTCCCAAACAAGCAATTTTAATTTTCAGTACATTTTATTGCTTTCTGGTGCTTAATAAAATTAGAGGCACCCTAGTTCACTGATTGGCAGATGGTTATTCTCCTAGTGTCTCTGAAGCTGGGACATGCCTTTTTTTTTTTTCTCTTTAGGTGCTCCCAAGGCATGTGGAAGTTCCCTGGGCTAAGGGCCCAGTCAGAGCTGCAGCTGCTGGCCTCTGCTACAGCCACAGCAATGCCAGATCCAAGCAACTCCGGATCCTTAACCCACTGAGTGAGGCCAGGGATTGAACCTGCAACTTCATGGTTCCTAGTTGGATTCGTTAACCACTGAGCTACAATGAAAACTCCTCCTGGGATGCCTCTTAATCGAAGGCAGGCTCTTCCAGAGACAGCTGCTCTCACCTCTCTTGGTACCTGGAAACCAATTTTGAGTCTTGGCTTTAGGGTTGTTTTCTGGACCAAGAGGGTATGTGAATTCAGACTGCAATCCTGTGTGAAGAGGAGCCTGTGGCTTAAATTTTCAGACTTCCTTCTCTTCCCCACTCAGTGCTGAGGTGAACGTGAAGTCTTGCTGTCCCTCTGAGAGATGTGGTTGTCCCTTATCAGTGGTACACTGAGCCCTCTAGTGTCTCTAAGAGATTCTTCATTTGGGTTCATTTTCTTTCTCTCTTTTTTTCTTTTTTCTTTGTGTGTGTGTGTGTGTGTGTGTGTGTGTGTGTGTGTGTGTGTGTCTTTTTAGGGTCCTACCTGAGGTATTTGGAAGGTCCCAGGCTAGGGGTCAAATTGGAGCTACAGCTGCCGGCCTATACCACAGCCACAGCAATGTAGGATCCCAGCCACATCTGTGACCTACACCACAGCTCACGGCAATGCTGGATCCTTAACCCACTGAACAGGAACCCGAGTCCTCATGGATGCTAGTCAGGTTCGTTACTGTGAGCCATGACAGGAACTCCTAGGTTCATTTTCTTTCTCAGGGATACATGAAATAATGTTTATTTTACAGTTCCAGATAGCTTTGATTTGAAAAAATATGGCCTGTGGTTTCTCTACTAGCCAGCGTTCCCCATCCTCTGGCAATTCTGGGGAGCAGGATTGTTACTCTGCTAGTAAACTCCAGCATGGCTGGGGTCACTGAGAATTCTATGGACTGGCACTCGGGTCCAAAGATTTTAAGGAGCAGCGCCAACCCAGGTATTTCCGCTGGTTAAGAGTAAGTCCACCAGATAAGACTCACAAGGACTGGCCAGAGAGCCTGGCTGGGGGTGAGAGGCTGGAATTCCTGTAGCCTCAGTCCCGCCCAGATGTGGCTCAGGATGAGGTGAACAGGATGGGTGGGGAGGGAATTCTCGTGTGTCAGGGAGTGGCAAACAAGAGACTCAGCTTACCTCGGGTGATGGGGTTTGACCAAAATGGTGAGAAAGCTCTGGGAGTGATCTCAATAGCCATGCAGTCATCGGCCCAGAGGTAACCCAGCACCTCATGCTTTCAATTCTCCTTCTTGGCTTCCACTGTCAGGACCTGCCTCCAGGAATGGCTCACAATCCAGCTCGTCAGAGCAAGAGCTGACTTTCAGGTCACTTAGTCACCATAGATGCAGAGTATCCCCACTGGGCAGGGTTCCTACACCCTGTCACCCTGAGGGCACTGGCTAGCCTACAGATGGCTGCTTGGGCATTGGCACCAATTTTGGGCCAATCAGCTGTGATCTGGATCACAGGATACTTAGCATGGAACCTCCTGGAACCACTTTTTCTCAGGAAGGGGCAGTATTACTGCTCAGGAAATGTATTCACCCTGAGGTATGTATATGAAACCCTGGCAATTTCACATGTCACCCTCCCTTGGAGCTCTGAATTTTAATTAGAGGTGTGGAGTTCACTGTGCTGACTTTTTGAACATTTATTTTTTCCTTTAAAAAAAATTGAAGGGTTCCTATTGTGGCTCAGCAGTAATGAACCCAACTAGTATTCATGAGGATGTGGGTTTGATCCCTGGCCCTACTCAGTGGGTTAAGGATCCAGTGTTGCCGTGAACTGTGGTGTAGGTCGCAGATATAGCTTGGATCCTGCATCACTGTGGCTGTGGCTGTGGCAGGCAGCTGCAGCTCCAATTCGACCCCTAGCCTGGGAACTTCCATATGTCATGGGTGCAGTCCTAAAAAGAAAAAAAAATTGAGATGCAATTGACATATAATGTTATATTAGTTTCAGACTATAACATAATGATTCAATACTTGTATATATGGTACATGTATGAAACATGATGACTATCCTTGTTCAACTCTCCTTTTCTTAGAGCTCTTAAGCCCTCTCAGCTGTGACCCAACACTTTTGTAAATTCCATGGTGCCCACTGCCAAGAGTATCTTCATCATTTTGAAAAATGACACAAATGGTACTGTCGTGAATCCACTGTATTAGGTGGCCCCTGATCCATGCAGAAATAATTCTGTTCAAAGGAGGGATGCTGAGATATGTGCCAGGAAAGGCCTGGTAAGCCATGGATGTTAACCCACAGTCTCCTCAAATATCACTTCAAGTGCCCTGGGTGATTTTAATCATCTATTCATATTCTATCAGACATACACTTATCTGTATATTTCTTGAACATACATCTCTTAAAATATGACATTTTTTAATAATATGAGAAACAGACATAAACTTTTGGAAAATAGGAGAATAGAAAAATCACCATTTATATACAACTATTTGACGGTATTTTTTTTAAAAAATTAGTATAACAGGGAGTTCCTTTGTGACTCAGCAGGTTAAGAACCCAACATGGTGTCCGTGCAGGTGTGGGTTCAATCCCTGGCCTCATTCATGGGTTAAGGATCTGGCACTGACACAAGCTCTGGCATAGGTTGCAGATGCAGCTCGGATCTGGCATTGCTGTGGTTGTGGCATAGGCCTGCAGCTAAAGCTCTGATTCGACTCCTCACCTGGAAACTTCCATAAGCTGCAGGTGTGGCCGGAAAAAGAAAAAAAAAATGTTAAATAAAATATGTGTGACAAATACAGTGAAGTATACAAGCCTTGAAGCGTAGAGCTCAGTGACATTTTACGTGTGTAAACATCTGTGTTACCACCACCCTGTAGGTAGGATGTTCCTAGCACCCTAGTGTTGGAGACCACTGACACTGCTGAACTTTTCAGTAAACAAATTTGGCGCATGTGCAAAAGCACAACCACTAAGAGGTAGTTTTATCATGACCTGTACTTGATTTTGCTCATTAACCTTCCCTAATAAAAGTCACATGGGCTAAAGCCTAGGAGCCTTTGTTCTGCGGAACAGAGTGCCTCCTGGTTCTCCACTTGTAGATGTCAAAGAGTCTTGTGTGTTTTGCTAGCCATGAGAGCCCTCTTTGAGGATCCCTCGTTGCCCTGCAGTGCTGGCCTTGGCAGAGTGGCACCCAATGTGGGGCTGGAAGAGAAGGTATGCCATGAGCGGAGAAAAGAAAAATTAAGGTCTGCCATGAGTGGAGAAAAAGGGAAGGTCTGCCACAAGCAGCAAAAGGTGAAACTATAGATGGTGGAAATGGTAGTCTCTGGCTTGACAGAGTCGTGACTGTGTGTGGGCAAGGAGAAATTTTCAACTAGGATAACAATGGGGCAGAAGAAATCACGAGAAACTAACCATATCCGGTTGCTTAAATGTATGTTGAAACAGCCAGGGGCTTGGGTAACAGAGTCTAAGATAGAGGAATTGTTAGAAGCCATGGTCAAATGCAATCCTTGGTTTCCAGGAGAAGGTACTCTGGACCTGGAATGTTGGGATCATGTAGGAAAAAATTTAAAGCGCGCCCATCAGTCTGGGGCCTCTATTTCTGTTTCTGTTTTTCTATGTGGGGAGTAGTAAGGCATGTTTTGGAAGCCTTGCAGGAGCATAAATTTGAATCCAATCTCTCTTGTAACTGACAGGTTTTACACAGATGTACCTTATACATGGCTAAAACTCTGAAGGAGGAAATATGAGGCCTCTGTTTTGCTTGTTTGTATCTTTGTGTGTATGGCATTGCCAAAATGAATTTATAAAAGAGCTCTACTTAGTTGGCTTGAAGGAAATTAAGCGCTTACATAAATCCTCAGGAGATCTAAGGTGGATTAATTTTTGGTTCACGTGACCTGCAAAACATTCAGTATTTGATATTTATTATTAGATGTTAAAGTTTGTTGATCTAGCTAATATAGACATATCTTTAGAGTCATGTCTTTAGAGTCCTCAACCTTAAGTACAATACCTTATTGTATTTGGGTTTACTGGAGCAATGTAATTGCAGTTTATTAAGGGAAAAGAAAGTATGCCTGTCTTATAGCTTGTTATTTTGAATGGAAAGATAGGAGACAGAGTAAGAGGGATACAGAAAGTGATGGAGAGTTTGTGGGAAGTGGACAATGAGAAAAGAATTTTGTACATGGTTGGGACCGACTAAGTTTAAATTTTCAGTAAACTAATTTTAAAAGTAAGCTAGTGCAAAACTTGAATTTGGATACCGTCTCTGTTAAAAGAAGGTTTTCTTAAGTCAGGGCTATGGGAAATCCAAGACGGCGGCTTGGTTCTTCCCAGCTCCCTGGCAATCCCAATAATGAAAAAGAAAGGGTTAGAAAGGTGTTTTCCATTTGGGGTAAACTTTCTACAGTCCTAATTTGGCTATATTTGGTAAAAATGAGGGCAATTTTAAAGAAAAAGACTGTTTTGATTCATATCCTAGTTTTGCGTATTGAGATGAATGTTTACTGTCTAAAACTCACCTCCCAAAAAATTCTTTGCCACTGTTACATTATTATAAACTTCAACTGAGTTATTAAGAAAAATCATCTAAGCTTCTTCTGAATCTGATGTTGTAATCTGTCTCTGGGCGAATATCAGGTGTCCCTTGATAACCAGGAGAATATACATACATTCTGGAAAAGTATCATTTAAAGGGTTGTCTTCAGCCTAGATAAAAAGTTTCTTGTCAGGAATTCTTAAGTGCCATATGCACAAAGAAAGTGAAGAAAATTAACCCTTAAATTCATATTTCTCACTTAAGAAGGGCCTATACATTGGGCTGGTCTACAGGGAGAATTACTGACTTCAAACTCACCCTAAAACAAGGCTCTAATAAGAAAAACACCAATGCATGGGCAAAAAGAAGACAACATCAGAAGTAGACCACTATCTCAAGATGGTCACACCTGACTCATATGGTTGTTTGTTTTACTTCTGATTTACCCTGATGGGTTTCTCCCCTCCAAGGCTCTTATTATTGATATTACTAGGTGGGATCCCCCTCATCTGGCCACTTAATACCTGCTCTGACCCAGGCCATAAATACGTTTTCTTCTAATGTTACCCAAGGTCAATCAGCAGCAATGAAGACTTCAGCCAAGGGATGTAACTTTGCCAGGCTATATTAATTTAAATCTAAAGGCCTTTATATTGGGAACAATTAAACCATCTAGGGATAACCAGCCTAATAATACTAGAGAATTAGGCTGAATGGACAAAGCCAGTATAAAATTTCCTTTAAAGATAAGAAACGACTAAGCCAGCTGAACAGGGTGAAAGCTCTTAACTTAAATTTTTGTTTATGACTTTATTAATACTCCTATATTTTTATTAACTGTTTTCACAACATTGCTATTTCTTGCATTGCCAAATTTGTAACTGAGTCTCTGGTAAAATGATGTACAGTTCCATATGAGGTCAATGATCTCTAGGAATGGGAAAATGCAACAAGAGGGAATATTTTCCTGACCATAACAGACTAGAAAGATAGGTGGTCCAGAGACGTTTGGCTACTGTTAATAAGGCCTAGTCTAATAATAGCCCATTGAGTTGCCCATTGGCAAAATCTTTGCCAGATCTAGGAATATTCATTGGGATGAAATGGCCATGAAATGCCTCTCAAAACTATGGTTGAATTTATGACCATGGGGAAACACTGTTACCTGAGGTTTGGCACTTGCCATCAGCCTCTACATGGAGTAAAACATGAGCCACAGCAGCTGCCAACCCGCAGCACCCGCTGAGCAGAGCTCAGCATAGGGATCAGGAGTGAGGCACTTGGTGCTCTGGGAAAACTGACAGGACAGGCCTTTGGATAGTTAGATTTCAGGTAAGGATTTTAATTGGCCCGAATTCTTGCATCTTCTCCTATCTAGAAAAACAAATTATTAACAGTGGCATCTGCATTGGCCAGAAGAGATAAAAGCCAGAATATAGTAGCTGTGGGTCAGACATCCAACGTAATACTAGGAAATATTATGGGAGTAACTTTAGACAAGTCTTTGTATTGCTAAGAACTTTAAGGTTTATGTGCCCTGTCAGACTTGATGCCACTAGCTATTCTCGAAGTAGCACCAGCTGGCATCTGCAACCTTACATTTTCAAGGTCTCCTCTTATAACAACAGAAGAGAGGACTGTCGCCTCTATCCTATATAACAAAAGGCTGGAATGACAGTTTTCCCAGGAGGATGAAGACAGACCCCCGCCTCCCAAAAATGACTGTTCAGCCTGAGAACTGCAACGGAGATGGTCTGCAGAATTGGATTGATCCATAGAAACAAGATGAATGCTCCGCAGTCAAAACGTACTAGGACTGCTCTTACGCAAAAAATAAAAAGGGGAGATGTTGGAGACCACTGCAACTGCTGAACTTTGCAGTAAACAAACTTGGCGCATGTGCAAAAGCACAACCACTAAGAGGTAGTTTTATCATTACCTCTACCTCATTAACCTTCCCTAATAAAAGTCAAGAGGACTAAAGCCTAGGGGCTTTTGTTCTGCAGAACAGAGTGCCCCTTGGTTCCCCACTTTGCATATGTAAAAGAGTCTTGTGTTTTGTTATGCCTTACCGGCCCTCTTTCAGGATCTCCCATTGCCCTGCAGCACTGGCCGCAGCATCCTAGCATGCACCCACCCTTGTGTCCCTCTCAGGAGATATCCCCCAAAGGGAACCACATTCCGACCTCCATCATGGATTAGTTTGACCTGTTGTTTGAACATCATATACATGGAATCATATAGTATGCAGTTTGATGTCTTTTTTCAAAAACATACCTGTGAGATTCATCCTTGGCTATAGTAGTTTGTTTTCACTGCTGCATAGTATTCTACTGTATATATTTCATAATTCCACTACCTTAATATGAACACATTAGCCTTTTAATGGAATTGTCTTTCTTCTGCATGTGTATTTTTATTTATTTTTTTCTTTTTATAGCTGTACATGTAGCATATGGAAGTTCCCAGGCAAGGGGTCAAATTGGAGCTGTAGCTGCAGGTCTATACCACAGGCACAGCAAAACCAGATCCAAGCTGTATCTTCAACATACACAACAGCTTGTGGCAACACTGGATCCTTAACCCACTGAGCAAAGCCAAGGATTGAACCCACATCCTCATGGACACTGTTGGTTTTTTTTTTTTTTTCTGCCTTTTTAGGTTCACACTTCTGTTATGAAGGGTCCCAGGCTAGGGTCGAATCAGGGCCAGCCTATGCTGCAGCCACAGCAATGCCAGATCTGAGCCACATCTGTGACCTACACCACAGCTCACGGCAATGCCAGATCCTTAACCCACTGAGCACGGCCAGGGATTGAACCTGAGTCCTCATGGATACTAGTCAGATTCGTTTCCTCTGAGTCACAACGGGAACTCCCCACTGTTGAGTTTGTAACCTAGTGAGCCACAATGGGAACTCCTGCATGTATATTTTAAAACATAGTTTTAGGAATTCCCGTCATGGCTCAGTGGTTAACGAATCTGACTAGGAACCATGAGGTTGTGGGTTCGATCCCTGGCCTTGCTGAGTGGGTTAAGGATCTGGCATTGCCCTGAGCTGTGGTGTAGGTTGCAGACATGGCTCGGATTCCGCATTGCTGTGGCTGTGGCGTAGGCCGGCAGCTACAGCTCCGATTCGACCCCTAGCCTGGGAACCTCCATATGCCGCAGAAGTGGCCCTAGAAAAGGCAAAAAGACAAAAACAAACCCCAAAAAACATAGTTTTAAAGCAGTGTACTCCAGTTTACAGTCATTTTTGGTCTCCTTAAGCTTAACATTTCTGGTCTTAAGAATATTTCTATTTTCACCTCATACTGTGTCTTGAAGAAAAGTTGCTTGAGTTACTTTGTAAGGACTTGGTCCTATTTCTTCTGAAATTGCCACCTAGAAAGCTCAAAGGGGCTAAACACCATGGTATCCTTCATAACTTGGGGTGTCCTTACTCAGCCATTGTCTTTCCAAATGGAAGTCTTGTTTCTTCCACGCACTGGTGGGCCCAGACCCATATCTGGGAGCTCATGTCCATGATGAACACCCAGAAGCCTGTGGAACAGAGTTTTTCTCACTTGGCAGAATTGCCTCTTCTTAGGGCTGGGCTAATCTGCATGGTCTTAGCCTCTGAGCCACCTTTAGGGACCAGGGAATAAGCTGGAAAATAACCAATGAGTACTGTTGGTCCATGGCAAGGCTGGGAAGCTGCTTAGGTGCCAGATGCTGCTGGTTCTCCGTGAAGATGCAGGCTTAGAGCCCTGGGGAATGGTTTGACTACGGTTCTAGCTCCCACATCCCCTTGTTTCCTGGCACCAGGCACATGACACACCAGGCACAAATTGAAAGGCTGGCTGGGTTGTGAGTTCTATTTCATCTGCTTGGGCCTCAACTCCTGAGGACTTGGCTTCAAATGCAACCTGTGTGTGTGTGTGTGTGTGGATAGCCAGCATAGCTTGCTCTTTGCTCTTGATATCAGCATGTTCCCTCAGTCTGTAATTTGTGATTTTATCTTGTCCTGTGTTGCTAAAAGGCTCTGGAGGAATGGCATGTTCAAAGCCCAAGTCTGGCTGTCACTTACCCTGCCAGAGCCCCTTATTTCTACAACAGCTTCAGGCCTTTCAAGTGTGTCTGCTTATTGGCTGTGCTAAAATGGGGCCAAAGCGTGGCTTTGGAAGACCCCATTTTATTACCTTCCTTTGCTCTCACATGTTGGAATATTGTTGAACTGTGGGGAGAGCGGACATTGCTGAGCACAGGCAGAAGGGGCCTTGTCCTCCCCTGGCCGTGTCCTGAGAAGTATAACATCCATTTTGTTTCCTTACCGAGGCTCCTGTAGCAGAGGCACTGGAATATACGTGGAGTGATCTAAGGCAGTGTGCCTGTCCCTGGGGAATCGAGGCCAAGGCTCAGGACATGGATCTCCCCGCTTGTCTGCTCTATTTCTGAGCTGTGCCCCAAAGCCCTCAGACCTCCCTGGTTATGGCCCCTGAGTCAGCTCCTGTCCATAAATGTATCTCCCAGCAGCCCTCGTTCTTATGGCAAGGAAAGGTTGGGGGCAGCTGGGACTTTTAAATAAATACAGGGTCCAGAGTGAGATGAGGAGCCCCTGGGCTCCATGTGTCCATGACAGTGAAGCCTGGGGAGTATGGCTGTTGCCCCATCTTCTCTGTTGCTCCAGACTGTCCCAGCCTCTCTCCCTATGCCCTCACCTGGCAAGGCCTGGGGCTTAGTGCCTGTGGTCTGTTACAAGCAGATCACAGGCACTTAACTCTGGACTCCTAGGGTCTGGGCCTTTGCATCTGCTGTATTTTCATTGAGGAGAAATAAAGGGCAGTGTCCTTGGTCAGAGGGACCTAGAGCATTAGCCAGCAGGTGGGACAGAACTTCATGGTTCCTAGTTGGATTCGTTTCCACTGCACCACAATGAGAACTCCTGTTATTGTGTTCTTTTTTTTTTTTTTGGCTTTTTGCCTTTTCTTGGGTCGCTTGCCACGGCATATGGAGGTTCCCAGGCTAGGGGTCTAATTGGAGTTGTAGCCCCCTGCCTACGCCACAGCCACAGCAACATAGGATCTGAGCCGCCTCTGCGACCTACACCACAGCTCGTGGCAACTCCGGATCCTTAACCCACTGAGCAATGCCAGGGATCAAACTTGCAACCTCATGGTTCCTCGTCAGATTCATTAACCACTGCGCCACAACGGGAACTCCTATTGTGTTCTTTTTGATGATAGCCATTCTGACAGGTGTGAAGTGATAGCTCTTTGTGGTTTTGATTTGCATTTCTTTGATGATTAACCATGTTGAGCATTTTTACATGTTTCTGTTGGCTGCTTGAATGTCTTTGGAAAAATGCTCATTCAAGTCTTCTGCTTATTTTTTAACCAGGTTGTAAGGTTGAATTGTCTGAGCTATTTATATATTTTGGATATTAACCCTTTATCAGTCGTATCATTTGGAAATATTTTCTGCCTTTAAGTTGACTTTTTTTGTCAATGGTGAGGCCAGTAGTTCTTGATCAAATCCCATTTTTATGCCAATGACTCTCATATCTAGGTCCATTCCAAAGCCAGACCCCTTCCCCAAATGCCTGCTCAGCATGTCTGAACTGAATTACTGAACCGCCCCCCAAACCTGCTTCACCTACAGCCTTCCCATCTCAGTGGCTGAGACGAAAAGCCCAGGAGCCATCCTTGACATTTCGGGCCTGGTAATTCTTTGTTGTGAGGGCTGCCCCGTGTGTTGCAGGATGCTCAGCAGTATCCCTGGCCTCTAGCCCCTAGATGCCAGTAGTACCCCCTTCCCAGTCATGACAACCAACACATCTCCAAATGTTGCCAAGTGTCCCCTGGGTAGGGGTGTGCAGGACAGGGCATAATTTAGGTAAACTGGCAAAGTTAAAGAGGAGGGATGAAATCCAGGCAAAACTTTGATCTCTTCAGTCTGTGGGTTCTCGAAATTTTGGCATAAGCACACTAATTTATAAGAGTAACTTTCGGAGTTCCTGTCGTAGTGCAGTGGTTAACGAATCTGACTGGGAACCATGAGGTTGCGGGTTCGATCCCTGTCCTTGCTCAGTGAGTTGAGGAATCGGTGTTGCCGTGAGCTGTGGTGTAGGTCACAGACGCAGCTTGGATCCCACATTGCTGTGGCTCTGGTGTAGGCTGGTGGCTACAGCTCTGATTAGACACCTAGCCTGGGAACCTCCATATGCCGCAGGAAGCGGCCCTAGAAAAGGCTAAAAGACATTTGTGCAATAATAGTGGGAGTGAAAAATGGTACGAATGCTATGGAAAACAGTATGGCAATTCCTTGAAATATTAAAAATAGAATTATATAATTCAGGGATCCCACTTGTTTTTTTTTTTTTAGGGCTGCACCCATAGCATATGGAAGTTCCCAGACTAGGGGTTGAATCAGAGCTGCAGCTGCTGGCCTACGTTACAGACAGCAATGCCAGATCCAAGCTGCGTCTGTGACAGACCACAGCTCATGGCAATGCTGGATCCTTAACCCACTGAGTGAAGCTGAGGGATTGAACCCACAACCTCATGCTTCCTAGTCTGATTCGTTTCTGCTGTGCCACAACGGGAACTCTAGAAAGAAGAAAATTCTGATACATGCTACGATATGGATGAATCTTGAGAACATTATGCTAGGTACAATAAGCCAGTCACAAAAGGACCAATGCTTTATGCTTCCACTTGTATGAAGTACCTATTGGAATCAAATTCATAGAGACAGAAAGTGGAATGGTGGTTGCTTCAGAGAGGGAGGAATTGGGAGTGGTTGTTTAATGGGAGTAAAGTTTCAATTTTACAAGACGAAGAGTTCTGGAGGTGGACTGTGGTGATGGTTGCTCAACAATGTGATGTATTTAAGGCCACTGAACTGTACACTTACAAATGGTTGAGATGGTCAATTTTATGTTTTTGTGTATTTTACCTCAATTAAAAATTTTTAAAAATACAAGAAATGACAGGTAAGGATTAGCTGAGATTAAGGCAGTATCTATTCCATTTCCTTACAATATTATCATTTAAGCAGTGGTTATTTGGCAAGGATACAATTCCTTTTAAGGCCTTCTACAGTGGATTTTAGTTCAGCAATGCATCCTACTTGGTACAAATCTGAGAATTTATTCTGGCGTGGGCTCTGGTTTACGATAAATGCATCTTTGCCTCATCATCTCTTGATCAAACGCAATCACTCTCAGTGCAGGGCATGGTTGGTTTCGCAGCTGCTCTGAAGGTCACCTTGGCTTACTGTGGCCTGGCCAAGTCAGCTGAGAGGGGGCCAGGACAGATTCCCTGCTCTCCTCAGGCTGTGTTCTCAATGATGATGGCAATTCCTTGGCCCCCTCCAATGCAGGCTGATCCCACAGCATATTTTTTACCCCGGCGCCTAAGAAAGAAAATAGTGGCTGAAACTTACTTGCATGAAGAATGAACAGAATTAATTAGATAATTAATTAAATAGAATTCATAATGGTCACATCTGCATTATTCATTCTCCTGCAGCTCATCAGTTCAATCTCTTCTGTAGTTCTCAATATTGGGAAAAAGAGGAGAAAGAATGTGGAAACTGGAATATTTTTACTAAAACAAGAAAGCAATAACATAGAAGAGGAAGGCTGTAACAAATGTAAAAACGTAGGTCGCTGTGAGAACGGAGTGAGAAGACAAGGAATTTGGCATGAACCAGAAATTGAAAAGGGAAGAAAATATTCAGCCCCTTTGATTTACTGGTTTTAGATTTTTTATGGCATCTTAGAATAAATAAGTATACTGAAGTTTTTATGGCATCTTAGAATAAGTAATTATACTGAAGTTTGTCCATATGAAAGGCTGATAATTTAGAAACATTCCATGTCATTTTCATAAAAATTAGACTCCTTTAAAGTACCATCTGCTCTAATTCTTCAGTCCTGATAGAATGACCTTGAGAAAACCATCCAGGAATTATTTATGTGTGTATCAATCACTCTTTTTTTTTTTGTCTTTTTTGTCTTTGTAGGGCCACACCTGCAGCATATGGAAGTTCCCAGGCTAGGGGTCAAATTGGAGCGGTAGCTGCCAGACTACACCACAGCCACAGCAATGCTGGATCAAAGCCACATCTGCGACCTACACCACGGCCCATGGCAACGCCGGATCCTTAACCCACTGAGCAAGGCCAGGGATCAAACCTGTGTCCTCATGAATCTTAGGTTCATTACCACCGAACCATATGGGAACTCCCCAATCACTCATTTCAACTTAATCATTAAATGAAATAGTCCCATGTACCTTAGCCTCACAGGGAGCGAGAGTGATTTTCTGGCCTGACATTTGGTTTGTTTACAATTTTCCTACTAACAGAGAAAAATGGTCCAAAATACAAAGTACAGAGGGAAGAGCTCTTCTATTAAAAATGAAAAGTATCAAAAACACAGAAGGCTCCTTCTGGAACCTGGAAAGAGTAAAGGAAAATCTTAGCTCAGACCCAAACTGTCCGTTTGCTTTGGCATCTTGAATGACAGCATCTAGATCAGCAGTTTGTTTTCTTAAATAACAATATCTGAGTCCTGTAACTGGCACTAGAATGCATGAGAACCAGGGCCCCATTGTGGCTGGTGAACACGTGCTGAGTGGCCACACTGCAAACATGAGGAAGGGTGAGCATCCTGAGAGCAGAGGCACCAACAAGTCACCTGAGTCATTTATCAGGTCAGCTGAAAGGGCGCCCCAATAACCTGTTCCTGCCGAGAAGCAGTGCATGGCGTAGGGAGAAGAATGAAAAGTGCTCCTTTGTTCTGGGGTAGCCTAAATCCATGTATTATGCGTTGCCACAAAAGACGGCAAATCTGAAATGTAAAATTTCTATTAAGTACCTTAATTCATGAACCAGGTGTGAGGTAATTCTTGATCCAGATCCTCCCAATGGGTGACCCAATGCAATGGCTCCCCCGTTCACGTTGGTTTTACTTGGGTCAAGATCCAAACTCTTTTCAACTGCCAAGTACTGGGGAGCAAAAGCTTCATTCACCTTTAAAACAATCAAAATACAAATAAAAAGCTTGATTCACAAACTGATTTTTAACTGAGAATTGTCCAGTCCAACTGTCTTCTTTTTTTCTTTTTGTTTATATTACTTTGCAAGGTTAGTATCTTCAATCATTCATTATAAATAATAACAGGTTTGAAAATGGGTATATTGACTAAGTGATGCTTTAAGTGTAATATATCCCTTAGAGAAAATAAATCCTCAGTGTGATATTATAAGTGCATATGGGACTAGAGGCCGTGGGATACTGGAGAAAGCCCAAATGTTCTGGAGCTAGATGGACAGTTCAAATCTTGGCTGTATGCATATTCCTTAAACTCCTTTGACATGCAAATTTATTCAATGGTAAGATGTGACTGTAGTATTATTTTAAGAGTTATTATTAAGGTTAAATGAAATCACAGGTATTAAGTGTTTGGTATGTTACCTGGCATAAGCAAGTGTTCAGTAAATAGTTGCTACTATTATTATTAACATTACCCAGTACTGGAGTTCCCGTTGTGATGCAGTGGAAACGAATCCGACTAGGAACCATGAGGTTGCAGGTTCGATCCCTGGCCTCGCTCAGCAGGTTAAGGATCTGGCATTGTCATGAACTGTGGTGTAGGCCAGCAACTACATCTCCAATTAGACCCCTAGCCTGGGAACCTCCGTTATGCCTTGGGTGCAGCCTTCAAAAAGACAAAAGACAAAAATAATAATAATAATACCCAGTACTACCAGCCATACTTCCAAGAAGAAACTGATAGACAACAAAGAATAAACCTTTAGAGCGAGATACATAAGATGAATGGTTACTAGGTTGAAATGTGGCCAGTACTAAAAAGTAACATATTGTATTATACTTAAAAAGGCTTGCTTTGGAGTTCCCAACGTGGCTCAGTGGTTAAGGAATCCGACTAGGAACCATGAGGTTGTGGGTTCTATCTCGGGCCTCGCTCAGTGGGTTAAGGATCCGGTGTTGCCGTAAGCTGTGGTGTAGGTTGCAGACGTGGCTCGGATCCTGAGTTGCTGAGGCTGTGGTGTAGGCCGCGGTGGCTACAGCTCCAATTAGATCCCTAGGCTGGGAACCTCCATATGCCTCGGGTGTGGCCCTAAAAGGACAAAAAGACCCACCCCCCCCAAAAAAAAGGCTTGCTTTCAGGATTACCTTAGTTCATGTTTATAGTGCTCTATTTTCATAGGATCTTAGCTAGGGAATTTTAGAGATAAGAAAACTGATTTTAAGAAAGCTAACTTTTACAGGGATGGGGTAAAAATCTAGTCTTCTTTCCTACTAGATCTGTGCTCTCCCACGATGGTGTTTTATTTGTCCTTAGATCAAACATCATTTTTCCACTTTATATGGTCACGCTTAAGGAGGTACTATAGATCTAGAATATGTCATGAAACTAGGCTTTTGAACCTAGAAAAATTACTGCATGATCATCAAAATTCCCAAAGACAATCGTATCAGGGTGTTTAGAGCTAGGTCCCTGAGTAATTGTACCTTAATGAATGATTATGAACAGCTTTGCAGAGCTGACATATTTCAGTAGTTTTAAATGTGAAATCTAAAGTCAGAAATTTAGTGTAACTCATTTACTAATACAAATGTGGTAATTAAACAGCCCCTAGGAAGGTCTGCACTGTGCTGATGGCCTGAGAATGGAAGAAGAGATTTAAGGATAAACCATTTGTCTGAAACCATGGTTTCCCAGGTGAGAGATTACCACAGAGGACACCACGTATGTGCCTAGTGTGAAAAGGCCCTTTCTCTATCAATTTAAAGAGAAATCCTCTGTTATATTATCTATTTCAATGTCAAGCAGCCTATACTTAATTACCTAAAATTTTCAATATTCCCCGAATATAGAATGCATATAATCTATCTTGAATCATTTTCTTAACCCCTTCTTTTAATTGTACTAGACATTTAACAAGTCTTTGTTCTAAACCAATAGTAAAGAAATCACTCTATCAATAAATTTAAGTTTCCAACACCAAAAACTATGATAGGTGCATTCCAAATCAAGCTACAACTATGATGTAAAGGCCAAAGGTAAGCCTGAGGCAGGGGTCGGTGGGGGGGGGAGGGGGGTGGGCTCTTACCTTGGTGGAAAGTACAGGAAACACACTGGGTATCAGATTATTGTTTTTCTACTAGGACAACTTTTTTACCGGTATTTTTCACTTTAATCCGTAAAATAGGTTTAAAGTTACTTATTTCAATAGGCACATTAATAGTCTAAAATGTAATAGAATCTTACAAGGGCATAAAAAGTTTCCAAGAAATTATACTTCAGTAGAAGAAATCAGGCTGTTCTAAATGTTTTATTTTTATTTGAATAATTAGGAGTTCCCATAGTGGCGCAGTGGAAACGAATCTGACTAGTAACCACAAAGTTGCGGGTTTGATCCCTGGCCTTGGTCAGTGGCTTAAGGATCCAGCATTGCCATGGGCTGTGGTGTAGGTCGCAGATGCGGCTCGGATCCCGAGTTGCTGTGGTGTAGTCTGGCAGCACCGCTCCAATTTGACCCCTAGCCTGGGAACTTCTATATGCCATGGGTGTGGCCCTAAAAAAATAAATAAAACATTTTAATCAGGTAGGGCCTGACTGCATGCCAACACAGGTATGGAATAAAAGTGATACTGATTTAGATTCACATCATTTCAGGAGTTTAATGGTACTAAAACAGAAAGAGCTATTAAAACCAAACTAAAGCCATTTATGCTGCAGAAGTTGGTGGTTTATACATGTTGTAAAAAAAAAAAAAAATAGAACACTTACTTCTACCAAATCCATGTCCTTAAGACTTAGTCCTGCTTTCTTCAGTGCCCCAGTGATAGCAGGGACAGGACCTAGATAAGAACAAAAATCAGTTTAATCTTAGAAGTATCAAATTACTTGTTCTTCACTAAACAGGTAAAGGAGGAAATAAGGGGACAGCTAATAGCCAAAAATCTTGTCATCCTGATAGCACACTAGTAAACGATGTGACAATAAATAAATAGAAAAATGGGACCAAGGTGAAAACTGTTTATGTAGCCAAATTGTAGATGAGAGACTAACATGAAAAGTCCTATCATAAATGGCTTTAAAGAGTTCAAATGACCAAAGAGGTCATATCCGGGGTTTTGCATAGATCATTTTTATTGTATTTTATTTTATTTTTGTCTTTTTTTAGGGCCGCACCTGCAGTATATGGAGGTTCCCAGGCTAGGGATCTAATCGGAGCTGTAGCCGCAAGCCTACACCACAGCCACAGCAACACGGGATCTGAGCAGCGTCTGCGACCTACACCACAGCTCACAGTAATGCCGGATCCTTAACCCACTGAGCAAGGCCAGGGACAACCTCACAGTTCCTAGTCGGATTTGTTTCAGCTTTGCCACGACGGGAACTCCTAGATCATTCTTAATATCAAATGATAAGGCAGACTTAGTGCTCTCCCAGGACACAAATCATATGCATTCCCAGTATAGAAGTGACTGTGACTACACGCTGAATTTTCAGGCTCATTTGCACAAAAGGCAGGAAATAGCAGTATCTCCATATGGGGATTGCAAGGGAGGAAGCCTACCAGGCACTCCAGCGAAAAGATATCTGAAGCAAGGAGATGTTTATCATTCCAATGGTACGCAGAGAATTGAAATAAAATATAACTCCTACTGGAGAAATGCAAATCCACCAAAAAACCTTTTGAAATAAACTTTTGCGCCTAGATTTCTGATGATCACCAACGACAGTTTCATATTGCTCATAATTTTAAAGTAAATTGATATTTTTTCCCAAAAGGTAAAAAATTTGGCTAGAAATGATGACCTACTTCTCTGTCCTTAGAGAATGAAATTGCCAAATGTCTTAAAAGAAAAACATGTAGTGTGTTCTATGGAATTTAAGTAGTCAAATATTCGGTAACAAGTTTCACAAATGCACCGAAGGTAAAATGGGAAATGAGTCTTTAGAAGAAAAGCATGGCATGATCTAAATATAACAATTTGTTTTGTTGCCTAGTCAAAAATTTCCTTGGACAAGAGTCTTCTGATTGGTAGGGCCATCTACTTAACATTTTTCAATTTAAAGTGTCAATTCTGTACTGGCTGCTGACAATAAAGAATCTAATTCCAGATTCTCTTTGTATCTGTATGACATGAAAACGGGGTGGACAGTCAACAGCAGAGCATCAGTTACCTGGCGTGGTCAGAAGATGAAGTATCCTACACACGTGAAAGGCACACAGAATTAAAAGCTGAGGGCATGAAGCTGCTGTATATACTGCCCTTGTCTCCATAACCACAGTCAGCATGGCTAAGTGTGTTCATTTTAACTTAGAATTGTTACAGTCAATTGCACCGATATGTGAGGCCATAAGCTGATTTTTAAAGAACCGTTTCCATACCACTCTGCTATTTCCTGGGACTCAGAAAGGTATAGGATTCTTGTTGGGAAAAGGGTACCCTCTTTCTAGTGCTGGCTCCCACCACTAATAGCTATGTAACCTTGGGTACCTTTGGGGGCTATAAGTTTCTCATCAGAAGTGCTTTCAGCTGGTTTTTAACCCCTTTCTTTCTTTTGCCATTTCTTTCTAAGCACTGGTATTTTTTCTACAAATGAAGCCCAGTAATAGCTACCCCAGCTGCAGAGGCTCAGAACTCCACCTACCAACCTTTGTCACCCCTGGGAGTTCCAGGGAGCACTGTCTCTCCAGAACTGTGTCCTTCCTTGGAGCCATTACTGTTCTTCTCAAGTCTGGCTCCCACCAACCCCTTTCTGGATCTGCATTTCCTCTGCAGGGCTAAGCATTGCTATATGTTGGATAACAGCATAACTGGTGAACAGCTCTTCTTAGAAGTTGGATTGATGAATCAATCCCCACCAGGTACTCAACAGTCTATTCTCCTGTGTTTATTCATCTAGAGCACTTCATGTGGTCACCTTGTTTAGCCCCGTGCTAGAACCAACAGATGAGCTCTCTAGGTGAGGGGGGCTTCTGAAAGTGTGGGACATCTGACACACATAGTTCTGCTCAAACCCTGAGGAAAAACAGAAAATCTCGTACAATAACATTTATTGTACTACAGGCCCCAGAAGAGAAGAAAGGAAAACTTCATTTTCTTGCTCACTATGTTTACATATCAGAACCTTTTTTTTTTTTTTTGCTGCACCCATGGCATGTGAAAGTTCTAGGGCCAGGGATCGAACACGAGCTACAGCAGCACCCCAAGGTGCTGCAGTGACAATGCTGGATCCTTAACCTGCTGCGCCACAAGCATTTTCTCATTCACAAAGAAGTCTCGCTAGAGTTGTGGGAAGATTAAATGAGATCTATTAATGACCTCGTGTAAAACACTCAGCAGGGTGTGTATCTTCTCTACCTCACCCCATGATTTCTCCCATCTCACTTTTTTTTTTTTGGTCTTTTCCAGGGCCACACCTGGGGCGTATGGAGGTTCCCAGATTGGGGATCTAATCATAGCTACACTGCCAGCCTACACCTGAGCCACAGCAACGCAGGATCCGAGCCGCGTCTGCGACCTACACCACAGCTCATGGCAACACCGGATCCTTAACCCACTGAGCAAGGCCAGGGATCGAACCCGAAACCTCATGGTTCCTAGTTGGATTCGTTAACCACTAAGCCACAGCGGGAACTCCCCATCTCACATTTTCCACTATCTTGTCCATTCCTTGAAATTCTTCTCTGTCGTTTACTGTATGTTAATGTTTATACATCTTAAAGGGACAATAGGACATGATTATTGTTCATAGGGAGTCGACCTGGTCTTGGTCTTCCTTTTGTGCCTGACAGTTTTTCATAAAGATGAGTTGTTTAAATGACCGATGACCCCTCTCCTTTTCTCTGCAATTGACCTTGATTTGGCTACTGTTTCAGGAATCTGAATGCTAAAGAAGACTTATCTCTAGAAATAGAACAGGTTTGTTTCTCTGCAAACTTACCAATACCCATGATAGAGGGATCACATCCAGACGCAAAATAGCCCACGATTCTTGCCAGTGGTGTGAAGTTATGTTTTTTAACAGCATCTTCACTAGCTATGATAACAGCTCCAGCACCATCGCTAACTCCCTTGGAAACAAAAACAGATGATTAACTAGACGGTAAAATACAGTTAATCAAAGTTTGAACTGATGGAATGGTATTAGGATCATGACAACATACAGGAAGTGGTGCCAGAATTACAGATTCCACAAGTAGTAGTAGAGGTACACTGCTGGATTCAAGAGATCGTTTTAGGCCCAGAATACAACCTCACTAAGGGAAAATAGGAAAGAGTGTCAAGAAAAAGCTTATATCCAGATGTGGGCAGATGTAAGAAGAGATCTGATGACTTATGTACATGAGGGAAAAAACCTAAAATAATAAACCACGTAGATTTCCTTTTAACATTCTGGAAAGACTTAAGAAATTGGAAGAGTGTTATATAAGGGCCCCTGGCTCACATTTTTTATCTTGGACTATGAAAAATGAAAACCCAAATTAATGGAGGATGACCTCTACTAGCTTAAGCTAAATAACCGAAGACTACCATGAAAGGCATCTAAAAGGTACCACATGATTATCTGGCGCTGACCACATCCAGAAGAGTACGGAATAATCTGTAGCGCTACCTACCGACGCGTTCCCTGCAGTAACGGTCCCTTCTTTCTTGAACACTGGAGGGAGTTTACTCAACTGCTCCAGGGTGGTCTGGGGCCGAGCATGTTCATCTACTTGCATGGTCTGTTTTCCTTTCTTTGTCTTCACTTCGATTGGTGCCATTTCATTATTAAAGTAGCCAGCATCATTAGCTGAAAGAGTAGAAATAAGAATTGGGGCAAGAAAAAAAAGAAACCAGAAAAACAAACATATCCTTCAGTTTAATTTGTGTTCTTTCCTCTCAGTCTACTATAATATAAGTCTTTATTACTCAAATAACTTCCCTTGCCTATTGGAGGATTTAATAGACTGTCATTCATGCAGATGCATTCTGTACCTTTTTAAAATTACAACTTTGATTTTTTTTTTAACCACAATTTTTCTTTTACAAGGTACTACTAGACTTATTAGTGCTTGCTACCTACAGATGTAATGGCCTTTTTTAAAATTCTCTGGGTGAGATATAAAGTAATTAAAAAGTAGTTTTACCTCCACTCAACAATAATGTACACCTAAAATTCTATTAACAGAGCTCATGTTCAATATTCTTACCACAATAAGAAAAAAGTTACTAAGTCGTTTATGTCACCAAATAACCTATGACTGAAATTTAATGACAGGCAGCCTGAAGAAATTATATGAGCTATTACTCACACAGTCCTAAGTAAAACAGCTTATCTATGTCCACCTCCACTGACTGGAGTGGACTATTAGTAACCTAAAGTGTCAGAAATAGACTAAGTCAGGAATAATATCACCTTAATTTTTAAATCACTTTATAGCAGGCTAAAACCTTCCTTATTTGGTTCTCACAACAATTCTGTTAGAAAAAAGGAAGGCAAATATTTTTATCCCTATTATTAGCTCAGTGAATAAATACTCAGTGAACAAACGACTTGGCTAAAGTCCATCTGTATGTGGCAAAACTAAAAATAGATGGATAACTCTTGACCTCTAGACCAATCTATACCCTTTCATTTAAACGTGTAACTAAAAAACAGACTGCGAGTTGGATCAGCTCCATTCCACTTAACCCCTCTGAAATACTAAGATGAACTTTATCCTCACTATTCCAAGTAATTAATGCCCCTAAGTAAGAGTTTCCACTCATTTATAATAGTTTAGTTTTTAAAAACCCTTTTCAGAGGACTAACAAATTTCTTCAACATGCCATGTTGATGAAAGAATGGCTGTCACCTTGCTCATCTTGGATTGGCTCACCAGCAGTGGGCAGTGTCACAGAGGGCACCATAGCTAGGGCCTGGGACTAGTTCTGAATCTCTGAGTCAGGTACAACAATTTTGAATTGGGAATGGAAGAGAAGAGTCCTAAGAGGATACCCAGTGGGTCTTTCCCAAACATCCATCCCCTTTTCTTGTGAGTATGATATGCCCCTTGGGAGAGGACACCGTCTCTGTCCCAGCTGCCCAAGCAAGCTATCATCTCTGATGGAGTGTATCACGGCCCTCAGCATGTTCTACTGAACAGTTTGGGGCAAAATTCAAGTGTCCAGGTAGGGCCAATTAACCATACTACTTTTTAAGTAGTATTAACATACTTCAAAAGAAAAATTCCCAGTTAATTTGCAGTCATTAACAGAATATTTAATCATTAAAAATAATGAAAAAATGTGATTTTCAAATGGGATAATTTTAAACTTCTTTTTTTTTTTTTTTGATCTTTTTAAGACTGTACCCTCGGCATATGGAGGTTCCCAGGCTTGGGGTGAATCGCAGCTACAGCTGTCAGCCTACACCACAGCCACAGCAATGCAGGATCTGAGCTGCGTCTGCGATCTACACTACAGCTCATGGCAACACCGGATCCTTAACCCACTGAGTGAGGCCAGGGGTCAAAGCTGCAACCTCATGGTTCCTAGTCGGATTTGTTTCCGCTGTGCCACAATGGGAGCTCCTAAACTAATATTATATGATCTTTGTAACCTGAAATGACAAGAATCTTTCTTATAGTTTTCTTTTCATAGATATTTATTATAAGCAATCTTACCAGCTTTCCACCTCTGTTGTGACTGTAGGGCGTACTTGTCACATTCTTCTCTGCTTATCTTATATTTTGCAGCAAGATTCTCTGCAGTAATTGCCATTGGGATTTGGATATGCTGATCTGTTAATCCTGTCCACAAACTATCTTCTAGCTATTAAAGACATTAATAAAGTGATTTGTAAAGTGTGCTTTGGAAAGTAACATTATCATTTCTTTAAATAATCAACAGTTCTAATAAAAAGTAAAATTAGAGACTTCTTTTTTTTTCCCCAGGTTTTTAGGGCCAAACCCACAGCATATGAAAAGTTCCCAGGCTAGGGGTCAAATCAGAGCTATAGCTTCTGGTCTATACCACAGCCACAGCAACACCAAATCTGAGTGGCATACATAGCTCACAGCAATGCTGGATCCTTAACCCACCATGTGAGGCCAGGGATTGAACCCACATCCTCATGGATACCAATCGGTTTCCTTAACACTGAGCGAAGATGGGAACTCCCTGAGACTTTTTTTTTTTTTTTTGCCTTTTCTAGGGCCGCTTCCTGCAGCATATGGAAGTTCCAGGCTGGGGTCGAATCAGAGCTGTAGCTGCTGGCCTATGCAGCACGGGATCCAAGATGCATCTGCGACCTACACCACAGCTCACAGCAACGCCGGATCCTTAACCCACTGAGCAAGGCCAAGGATCGAACCCGAAACCTCATGGTTCCTAGTCGGATTCGTTAACCACTGCACCATGATGGGAACTCCTCCCTGAGACATTTTAAAAAAGAATCCAACACTATAATAAAATACACACATTCCCTTCTCTCTCTAAGTATATGGCTCAAAAGAGTGCCAACAGGGAGTTCCCATGGTGGTGCAGGGTAAACAAATCCAACTAGTATCCAAGAGAGTATGGGTTTGATCCCTGGCCTTGCTCAGTGGATGGAGGATCTGGCGTTGTGAGCTGTGGGGTAGGCAGGCAGCTGCAGCTCCATTTTGACTCCTAGCCTGAGAACTTCCACATGCTGCCTGTGTGGCCCTAAAAAGCAAAAAAAAAAAAAAAAAAAAAAATTTCCAGCAGTGCTAAATGTGCATAGTGAGAACCACAAAGTCATCCTAAAATCACAACTTAAACCGTTGAGGTTCCATTTTGGAAGAAACTTCAGAGATTCATGCAACGTTTATCTGCAGCCACCTTTGTAAAGCAGTTCCGAGCTCCGTAAGAAAGAGTACGGGGGTGGGGATGATGGTCTGGGGGTTTGGGATGGAAATGTAAAATTAGGTTGTGATGATGGATGTACAACTGTAAATATAATAAAATTCACCGAGTTTCAAAAAACAAACAAACAAAGAGTACAACTATGCTCTTTTTCCATCCCATGTCTTCAGCAGTGGCAACAGCTAGTTCTATCAATCATCATGAGATTGAAAAGAGCCGGGGACAGGTACCTTGAGTAACAGTTGCTATTTATTATACAATTAGTTAGTCTTTGATAAGTGTACCCGACCTGTTTCTTCTAGACTGCCTTGTCACCTTTTGGGTCACTGATCTGTTTTTCCAAGGGTTTCTCAAATATGCTGGGTGTCTTAAATCTTATCTCATATTTTCTAAGTCTTGTTCCTTATAGCTTTCAAGACAGCCAGGTGAGAAACTGGGAGAACAGGATAAGTCAATGATTATTACCACTGGGAAATTCTAAGAATATACAATGTCATCAGCCTATTGACATAGGAAAAACAGCATACTATCATTCTTTTTTTTTAAACTCAATGCATTTTATTACATTTATACTTGTCATCACAGCCAAATTTTACATCATTTCCATCCCAAACCCCCAGCCCATCCTCCCACCCCCCTACCTGTCTCCTTTGGAAACCATAAGTTTTTCAAAGTCTGTGAGTCAGTATCTGTTCTGCAAAGAAGTTCATTGTGTCCTTTTTTTAGATTCCATATGTTATAGAATATGACATTGGTGTCTCACTGTCTAACTTCACTTAGCATGATAATTTCTAGGTCCATCCATGTTACTGCAAATGTCATTATTTCTTTCCTTTTAAGGCTGAGTAATATTACATGGTGTATATGTACCACATCTTCTTTATCCACTTCTCTGTCGATGGACATTTAGGTTGTTTCCATATCTTGGCTATTGTATATAACTGCTGCAATGAACACTGAAGTACATCTATCTTTTTGAGTCATGGTTTTCTCTGGATAGATGCCAGGAGTGGGATTGCTGGGTCATACGGTAATTCTATTTTTAGCTTTCTGAGGAATCTCCATACTGTTTTCCACAGTGGTTGCACCAATTTATATTCCCACCAACAATGTAATAGGGTTCCCCTTTCTCCACACCTTCTCCAGCATTTATTGTTTGACAACAGCTGTTCTGGCCAGTGTAAGGTGGTACCTCATAGTGGTATTGATTTGCATTTCTCTAATAATTAGTGACGTTGAACATCTTTTCATGTGCTTTTTGGTCATTTGTATGTCTTCTTTGGAGAAATGTCTGTTTAGATCTTGTGCCCATTTTTTAATGGGGTTGTTTTGTTTTTTTGGTATTGAGCTGCAGGAGGTGTTAAAAAATTTTGGAGATTAATCCCTTGTCAGTTGCTTCATTTGCAAAGATTTTCTCCCATTCTGTGGGTTGGCTTTTCATTTTGTTTAGGGTTTCCTTTGCTGTGCAGAAACTTTTGTTTGTTTTTGTTTTTATTGTCATTACTCTAGGAGGTGGATCTGAGAAGATATTGCTGTGGTTAGGTTGAGAATGTTCTCTAAGAGTTTTATACTAGCCGGTCTTATATTTAGGTCTTTAATCCATTTTGAGTTTATTTCTGTGTATAGTGTTAGGAAGTCTTCTATTCATTCTTTTACATGTAGCTGTCCAGTTTTCCCAGCTTATGGAAGGGGCTATCTTTTCTCCATTGTATATTCTTGCCTCCTTTGTTACAGATTAGTTGATTGTAGGTGCATGGGTTTAATTCTGGGCTTTTTATCCTGTTCCACTGCTCTATATTTCTGGTTTTGTACCAGTACCACACAGTTTTAGTGACTATAGCTTTGTAGTATAGTCTGAGGTCAGGGAGCCTGATTCTTCCAGCTCCATTTTTCTTTCTCAGGATAGCTATTCTGGGTCTTTTGTGCTTCCAAACAAACTTTAAAATATTTTCTTCTAGTTCTGTGAAAAATGTCCTTGGTAATTTGATAGGGATTGCACTGATTGCCTTGGGTAGTATAGTCATTTTGGTAATATTGATTTGTCCAGTCCAAGCACATGGTATGTCTGTTCATATGTTTGTGTCATCTTTCTTTTATCAGCATCTTGTAGTTTTCAGGGTACAGGTCTTTTGTCTCTAGGTAGGTTTATTTCTAGGTATTTTATTATTTTTGTTGTGATGGTAAATGGGATTACTTCCCTAATTTCCCTTTCTGATCTTTCGTTGTTATACAGAAATGCAGTCAATTTCTGTGTGTTAATTTTGTATCATGTGACTTTGCCAAATTCACTGGTGACTCTAAGAGTTTTCTGATAGTGTCTTTAGGATTTTCTAGGTATAGTATCATGTCATCTGCAAACTTGATAGTTTTACTTCTTCCTTTCCAATTTGGATTCCTTTTATTTCTTTTTCTTTGAATGCCGTGGCTAAGACTTCCCAAACTATGTTGAACAGTAGTGACAACAGACATCCTTGTCTTGTTCCTGATCTCAGCAGGAATTTTTCAGCTTTTCACCATTGAGAATGATGTTAGCTGTGGGTTTGTCAAATATGGCCTTTATTATGTTGAGGTAGGTTCCCTCTAGGCCCACTTTCTGAAGGGTTTTTATTAGAAATGGGTGTTAGATTTTGTCAAAAATTTTTTCTGGGAGTTCCCGTTGTGGCGCAGTGGTTAACGAATCCGACTAGGAACCATGAGGTTGTGGGTTTGGTCCCTGCCCTTGCTCAGTGGGTTAATGATCTGGCGTTGCTATGAGCTGTGGTGTAGGTTGCAGACGTGGCTGGGATCCCGAGTTGCTGTGGCTCTGGCGTAGGCCGGTGGCTACAGCTCCGATTAGACCCCTAGCCTGGGAACCTCCATATGCCGCAGGAGTGGCCCAAAGAAATAGCAAAAAAGACCAAAAAAAAAAAATTTTTTTTTCTGCATCTATGGAGAGATCATATAGTTTTTATTCTGCAGTTTGTTAATGTAGTGTATCACACTGATTGATTTGCAGATATTGAAGAATCCTTGCATCCCTAGGATAAATCCCACTTGATCATGATGTACAATCCTTTTAAAGTATTGTTGGATTCCACATGCTAGTATTTTGTTGAGGATTTTTGCATCTATATTCATCAGTGATACTGGCCTGTAATTTTCTTTTTTTGTGGTATCTTTATCTGGTTTTGGTATCAGGGTGATGGTGGCCTCATAGAATGAGTTTGGGAGTGTTCCTTCCTCTGCAATTTCTGCAATTGTTTCAGAAGAACAGGTGTTAGCTCTTCTCTAAATATTTAATAGAATTCGGGAGTTCCCGTCGTGGTGCAGTGGTTAACGAATCCGACTAGGAACCATGAGGTTGTGGGTTCAGTCCCTGCCCTTGCTCAGTGGGTTAACCATCCGGCGTTGCCGTGAGCTGTGGTGTAGGTTGCAGATGCGGCTCGGATCCCGCGTTGCTGTGGCTCTGGCGTAGGCCGGTGGCTGCGGCTCCGGTTCGACCCCTAGCCTGGGAACCTCCATGTGCCGCGGGAGCGGCCCAAGAAATAGCAACAACAACAACAACAACAAAAAGACCAAAAAAAAAAAAAAAAGAATTCGCTTGTGAAATCATCTGGTCCTGGACTTTTGTTTGTTGGAAGTTTTTAAATCACAGTTTCTATTTCATTACTTGTGATTGGTCCATTCATATTTTCTATTTTGTCTTGGTTTAGTCTTGGAAGATCGTACTTTTCTAAGAATTTGGCCATTTCTTCTAGGTTGTCCATTTTTTTGGCATATAGTTGCTTGTAGTAGCATCTTATGATCCTTTGTATTTCTGTGATGTCCATTGTAACTTCTCCTTTTTCTTTTCTAATTTTATTGGTTTGAGTCCTCTCTCTTTTTTTCTTGATGAGTCTGGCTAAGAGTTTATGAATTTTGTTGATCTTTTCAAAGAACCACCTTTTCTATGGTTTTCTTCATTTCTATTTCATTTATTTCTGCTCTGATCTTTATGATTTCTTTCCTTCTGCTAATTTTAGGTCTTGTCTGTTCTCTCTCTAGCTGCTTTAAATGTAAAGTTAGGTTGTTTATTTCAGCTTTTTCTTGTTTTCTGAGGTAGGCTTCCCTCTTAGAACTGCTTTTGCTGCATCTCATAGGTTTTGGATTTTTGTGTCTTTGTTCTTGTTTGCTTTTAGGTATTTTTTTGATTTCCTTTTTGATTTCTTCAGTGTTCCATTGGTTGTTTAGTAGCATGTCATTTAGTCTGCATGTGTTTGTGGATTTTTTTGCAGTTTTTTTTCTTGTTGATTTCCAGTTGTATAGTGTGGTCAGAAAAGATGCTTGACATGATTTCAATTTTCTTAAATTTACCATTGTGGCCCAGAATGTGATCAATCCTAGAGAATATTCCATGTGCACCTGAGAAGAATGTGTATTCTGTTGCCTTTGGATGGGATGTTCTATAAATATGTATTAAGTCCATCTGGTCTAATGCATGATTTAGGGCCTGTGTTTCCTCATTGATTTTCTGTCTGGATTGCTATAAGTAGGGTATTAAAGTCCCCTGCTATTATTGCGTTATTGTCAGTTTCTCCTTTTAAAGTTGTTAGCAGTTGCCTTACACATTGAGGTGATCCTATGTTGGATGGATATATATTTAAAATTGTTATATCTTCTTCTTGGATTGATTCTTTGATCATTATGTAATGTCTTTCTTTGTCTCTTACAATAATCATCAGTGTGTGTTCCTCTAGAGGTGGACATTTTAGGCCATATTTTTCCAATGACTATTCCAGAGAACTTTGCTTCTAATGTCCTTCCCCCACAATGAGCCACGGTCACCCCCTGTTTTCTCAGGAGACCCTCCAAGAATTGCAGTCAGGTCTGATCCAGATTCCTATGGAGTCTCTGCTTTTCCCTGAGATCCAGTGCACATGAACGTCTGTGTGCACCTTTCAAGAATGGGGTCTCTGTTTCACCCATCCCCTGGAGCTCCTGTGCACAAGCCCCACTGGCCTTTAAAGCCAAATGCTCGGGGCTCTTTCTCCTGATGCCAGTTCCCCAGGGGTGCGGACCCCTTGTGGGGCTCAGAACTCTCACTCCTATAGGTGAGTCTCTATGACATTGTTACTTTCCAGTCTGTAGGCTGCCCACCTGGCAGGTATGGGGTTGCTTATATTGCATAATTGCCCCTCCTATCTCTTGATGTGGCCTCCTCTTTGTTTTCTGGAGTAGAATATCTTTTTTAATAGTTTACAGTCTATTTGGCCAAAGGTTGTTCAGCAGCTGGTTGTAATTTTGTTGCTTTTATGAGAGGAGGTGAATTCCAGTCCTTCTACTCTGCCATCTTAATCCCATCACCATACTATCATTCTTTATCAATGCTCCTTAGGCAGTTCTTGAAGGATTATTTTTTTATCTGACTGACTTGGGACACTATAATCTACATTCAAAGATAATGTTTTCTGTCATAATGAAGAAATCTATTCAATGGAAATTTCTCCAGAAATAAAACTTCCATAAATCATGGTATAGATTTAATTATTTACTAATTATTCAATAGAGATTAATTCAAATTTTACCTGTCTTTTTAATCCAATCCATCCCTTCCTCCATCTCTCCACATGTTAATTCCTCTACCAGAGGTATGCTGAGATAAAAGTCTAATTTTATGTGAGTTAAAATGTCAAAATTACCACTATGAAATAGTTTATAAATCTCAAATCATTCATATCTTGCCAATCCCCTATTAATAAAATTGGCTTTAAAATTTGTTTTCTCTTTCCCAAAATGATGTTATTAATAGTATAATGGCATGAGGAGTAATTTTTAAAAATTTCAATGTTTCAAACCTTGAGATCCAATCCAAGCTTGGTTCCAAAACGAATATTTCTGACACAGTAAGGAGCCTGGCTCATGCTTTCAGTTCCTCCACACAAGACGACTTTAGCATCTTTAGCACAAATTTCCTATTAAAAAAGAAATGAACAACAACAACAAAATCCTTTTATTGTGACCGATGTATTAAAGAGTGTGTATTAAGCAGTAAAACAATAGTAAATCTAATAAAGTAACATACCTTACTGAATAAGTAAAACTTCCATATTACAATATCTCAAAGGGAAATCCTTTTAAAGTAATTGCAAAGCAAATGCTAAAATATCCATTCCCAAGATACAAGAAGGAAAAAAAACTAAAAGACTTCAACCATTTGTACAGAAGTAGAAAATCCTATCTGCATTTTGAGAGTAATGGAGATTCTTTTTTTTTTTTTTTTTTTGGCAAGCAAGTGGTCTTTATTACAGGAAAGCAAACAGCTCCCAGGACAGCTGGTAGGGGAGAGAAGAGCCCCTCCCGCCTCTTCTATTGTCTTATAGGGGTTTTTAATCACTTAAAGATGAGGGTTACCAACGTGGGGTCCAGAAAGATGTGGTTTTCTCCCATTGACCTTGCCTAATTACCTATATCAGTCCTTGTCCTATTGGGGCCTTAAGGGTGGAAATGTCTGGTAAGTCTCATAGTTTCTTTGCCCCTCTATTCCTGTAGCCTGAGTCACAGGGGTTAGAGATTAATGTCTATCTGGGGGTAGGTACACTCCCTATAGTAAACAAGGCCTGTGGGGATGTTACTCCCTGGAGCCCTTAAACCTCAAATGTTAATCAATAGCCATATCAAAGCCTGTATCAAAGAAAGCATCAAAGCCCACGTTCCTACACTGACTACCTGAGTTAGGAATGGAAATTCTTAATTCAACACAAACTGTGAAAATTAGTAGAGATATTAATGTCTGGCATAAATGTATAGATTGCCAGCAGATAGAATAAATTTTTTAAATAGGCAAAAGTAAAATGTACCCTATTAATGATGAATTTGAAGGAGACCGCAGATTTATAACTAGGTTAACCTAGGGGACCCAGAAAAAGGAAACTATTTCATTCTTCCACCTTTTCCCACTGTTTGCATTTCTCAGGAAAACAGCAACTAACAACCCTTCAAAAGCCCAATGTTTAAAATGATCACTAGGAAAATCATGGCTACTTCCTAAGATATATTGTTGCAGAACTAAATTAAAGTGAAAGTAATTTATTCATTACAATATGTCTTGTCTTTTACATGAAGACTTTGACAAATTAGATTTCACTTTATCCCTTTTTCCAAGGGAACAAATGCATTTGCCCAACTATCCCTTGAAGAGAGATCATACTAGTTTGTAGGTCTACCAATGGTATCATTCAGTTCCTTCTGCAATAAAATACATTTCTTATCCTCCCCTAAATTCTCCAACTCCCTTCTCACCTTACAGCCTTTATTCAGTGTTTCAAACTGCCTCACTGGGAACCCTTGCAGACCTGGGTTTGAATTCTGCCTCTACAACTTAGTAAACATAATGCCTTTAACAATCAGTTTCCTTGCCTGTAAAATGGGAATAATAGTTCTAGCTTCATAGGAAGGTTGTAAAGTGAAATACTGAATGTAATCTAGCACAGTGCCTGGCACATAGGAACCACTCAATAAAAATGACAGTCATGGAGTTCCTGTTGTGGCGCAGTGGTTAACGAATTGTAGGTTTGATCCCTGGCCTCGCTCAGTGGGTTAAGGATCCAGCATTGCCATGAGCTGTGGTGTAGGTCGCAGACATGGCTAGGATCCCGTGTTGCTGTGGCTCTGGCATAGGCCAGCAGCTACAACTCCAATTAGAGCTCTAGCCTGGGAACCTCCATATGCCGTGGGTATGGCCCTAGAAAAGAAAAAAAGACAAAGAAAAAAAAAATGACATTCATGACCATCTTTTTAAAAAAATTGTGATAAAATACACATAACATAAAATTTACCATCTAACCAATTTTAAGCGTACAGGTCCTTAAAGACATCCACGTTGTTATGCAATCAACCACCATCCATCTCCAGAAGTCTTTTCAACTTCCAAACTGAAACCCTGTATCCATCAAACACTAACCCTCCTCCCCACAGCCCCAGTAATCCCCATTTTACTTTCTGTCTCCACAAATCTGACCACTCCAGGGACCTCACATAAATGGATTCATACATTATTTGTCCTTTTTTTTTTTTTTAGTATTTTTTTTTTGCCACACCCACAGCATATGGAAGTTTCTGGGCCCAGGGATTGACTCCATGCCACAGCCGTGACCCAAGCTATAGCAGTGACAATACTGAATCCTTAACTGATAGGCCACCAGGGAACTCCCGTATTTGTCCTTTTGTGACTGGCTTGTTCCATTTAGCATAACGTCTATAGGGTTCATTACTAGCTTATAAGAAACTGTTTTCTTTCTATGAATACTTTTCAAGAGAAGTCAACTACTGACCTCTCCTAATAAGTACTATAAAAGAAGAAACCTACAGTGCTATACTGAAGTGGGACATTTCCTGTAATAACTATTAATATTTTCAGAGAGTTATATAAAATGTTGCCCATACCTGACATCCATTCACAATGGACTGGAAACCAGAGCCACAGAGCCTATTAACCGTGAGAGCCGGGGTCTCCTTTGGGATTCCCACACGCAAACCAACATGTCTTGCCAAGTATATAGCATCTGAAGAACTCTGGAACAGAAAGAGAAGAAAAAGAATTTCCTCTATAAATCTAGGAACTGAAAATAAGCAATGAGGTCCTGCTGTACAGCATAGGGAAGTATATCCAATCACTTGTGATAGAATATGATGGAAGATAATATGAGAAAAAGAATGCATTTGTATGTACAACCAGGTTACTATACAGCAGAAATTGACAGACCATTGTAAATCAACTATAATAAAAATTTTTTTTGAAAAAAATAAGGACAAGATATATTAAAATGTTCACAATGTTTCAAAAAATTATAAACTAAAGTAGGACACAAGACATATAGGTACAGTATATAGTTTATATGAGTTAATGATCTGAATAAAAACTGTAATTTGCTTGATTAGTTTTTAAATAGACTAAGTATGAGAAATCCTGACATTAGGTCCTCACAGAAATCAGAAACATATAACAATTAGAGCTGTTTAAAATATAACAGACTATCTCAAAGTAGTATGTTCTTTAATTGAGGAAGCATTTGAGGCTGTGGTTCTCAACCTGGGCTGCAACTGGAATAATCAGGTAAGTGTTATAAACATACTGATGATGCTTAAGTTCCTAACCAAACCGATTAAACCAGAAAGGCTGGAAGTATCCATGGGCATCAGACCTTACTCCAGGTGACTGTAATGTGAAAACAAGCCTGAGACCAGCTGATCTAGGAAGGGGAGAGATGAACAATGGTCAGGAGAATAAGAGTTGGGACTAGATCACTGTTTCCCAAACTTTAAAATGTACACTGACAGCATCTTGTTAAAATGTCAGTTCTCAATCAATAAGGTCTAGTACTGCCTGAAATTCTGCATTTCTCACCACTGCCCTGATGAGGCCAATGCTGCTGGTCCAAGGACTACACATGGATTAAGAAGCAATGAAATGACTTTTTTCTTTTACTGTAGAGAGAGCCAAAGCAAATTTGATAAAATGTAAAGAACTGATCCATCAAGTTAACTTCAGAGTGTTCATTGTACTATTCGTTTAGCTTCTGAATATGTTTAAAATGTTCCAAGATAAAATTCAACACATTCAGTGAGTTCCTGCTGTGGCTCAGTGGTAATGAAACTGACTGATATCCATGAGGACACAGGTTCGATCCCTGGCCTTGATCAGTGGGTTAAGGATCCTTGAGCTATGGTGTAGGTTGCAGATGTGGCTCCGATCCCATGTCACTGCTGTGGCTGTGGCGTAGGCTAGCAGCTATAGCTCCGATTCGACCCCTTCCTAGCCTCGGAACTTCCAAAGGCCACAGGTGCGACCCTAAAAAGAAAAAGAAAATTTCAACACATTCAGCCTATCTATAGGTTAGGGGTTGTGAATGAAGATGGAAGTGGGAGGGGTTCAGTATGACATCGATTAATCCACTGACTGAAATCTTCATTTGTTGATTGAGATGAAATCATCTTAATTTATAAATTAATGTCATTCAAGAGATTATTTGTCAACAGATCTTCTTTTGCCAGAGTTTTCTGTTTTGGAGTTACTTTTCTTAGAATGCTCTCTTACATCCAGCTTGGTAAAACAGGTGTTTTATAAACTCAGGCAGTAATCTGAGGTAATGGAGAGAATATTAGGCCAGGAGATAGAAGATCTGGATTAGAATCCAGAGTCTGTCATTCACGAGCAGTGGGAGCTCTGGTTTACCAGAGCTCAAGGTCCTCATCTGGGACGAGCCATCTGCAAATAGATTTACAAATGCTTCTTAATTGTATGTATATGCTGAATGCATCCTACCTTCCAACCTTATGCATATAAGCCAGGTGACTTCTACTTTGGCCACTGTTTTCCAGAAAGTAAGTGTTATTTTTCTTTTGAGATTACATCTTCTCTAAGAGCTTCCACAGAGTGATGCTAAATTCCTTTTAATCCCAAGAGACTAAGCTTTGTGGGAAGAGTTTACTTCGTACAGGAAGGAGATCATAGGCAGGAGATCTTCATTCTAGCCAGAACTGTTGCAGACTACTTGGTTCAAACTGGTCAAACCCAGTCACGACTTTGAAACTTCTCTGGATGTTTCCTCATGTTAGGAGAGGCCTGGAGTTCTACAAAATCTTTAGGGTTTCTTTGGCTCTTTAACACTTCATAAACTTTACTGAGAACTTATATTTCTAAAAGTTTCAAAATTTTCCTTATTATATAGCTATTTGCATATATTAGAATTTCTCAGAACAGAATACATTAGTACCTTTAACACTAGGAACTTTAACGCCTCTCAAAACAGGCAGGACATATGCATGTAAGTTCAAAATATAGTCAATCCTTATTACATGTAGCTTCTATACTTGCAAATTCACCCATCTGCTAAAATTTCTTTGTACCTCCATCCCCACCAATGAGGGCTGGGAGGAATAAGAGCTCCCACCTCTTGGCCACACTTGGAAGGAATATTCAGCTTTCAATTCCCTGCAAATGAATATCTATTTTACACACCATACATAGCAAGGTAGAGGGTAAAGGAGCTTCTCATTCCCCACAGCAAACACTGACCAACTCTAACTGTGTATAAGAAATTATGGGAGATGGGTTGTATTGATTGGGCTTGCTTACCTTCCTTAGGTGACACACAGAGAGCTAATTAACTTCAAATAAGTCAAGGAAATTAATCTACTATTTAAGAGGCAATGAAATGTATCCCAAGTCCAGACATAATCCCAGATAGATAAATAGTTCCCAAACATTTGCTCTTTTGAATTATATATATATATATATACACCATTGCTTTCAGAGTTGGAGGACTGCTTATGAACATCTTTAACTATTATTAACTAGGAAAACATTATGACATGTTAAAGGAATTATTTTTTGAAACTGATGAAAGAAATCAATAGGAGGGAATATCTCCCTTCTGAGCTACTAACCTGCATGACATTGCCTACAATGACACTGTCAATAGTTTCAGGAGAGACGTTGCCAGCAGATAAGGCAGCCCTGGCAGCAAATTCAGTCAAATCAGTAGCTGTGAAGTCTTTCAGAAGACCTCCAAAAGCTCCAAAGGGTGTCCGCTTAGCAGCGACGATGAACACACCTATTGCAATGAAGAGATTAGTCAGTGTCCCTAACATGTTTTAAATAATTTCACTGTGAACCTTATTATAAAGTACAACTTTCAATTAGATAACTGAAAATCTCTGTCACATAATAATACATAGAATGGGTCACACTTATAGAAGTGGTCCTAAGAGTTATCATTTTGTTTGATATCTACCTGCTAGCACCAAGAACTGCACCATATCCTATGAAGTAAATCCATTCTGGTTAGATGGCATGCTTGTCCTCTGATGATTTATAATGCTAGAGACATTTAAGATGGAAATGTTTCTTCTATTTGCTGGAATATATTGCCTAGTTATAGAATCAAAGAATCTTCCAAACTAGAGGGTCCCTTAAAGTTGTTTGAGGTCAACCACTCCCCCTCTAGAATATTCCTGACAAGAGGTCCTCTCTAACCTCTGCTAAAAAACCTTCCAGAAGAAGGTATGCGCCATACTGTGATGCCCATGAATGCCCATGAATGGACAACATAAACTAATGATTTTTCTCATACTGAGCAGGCACAGTTTACCAAGTCTTCTATTTACCGATTCTAGTTCTATCCAAATGCATCCCAAAGTCAGACAATATATTTCTTCTAGAATATACATTGCTTCAAATTTGAATTATATACACGCCATTGCTTCTTGAGTCAGAGGATGACTCAATTTACAAATTTCAAAGAACTTGATCTTTTCCTGTTATACTTTACTCCTAGAATAAAATGGGCAACAGCAGATCACCTTTATCACAGGTATACAAAATGGCACAGCCAGATTGGAAGACAGTGTGGCAGTTTCTTTCACAACTAAAACTAAACATGCTCTACCCGGTCCAATCATCACTTATTTGATAAACGACTGGTATCTAAAATACACAAAGAACTCTTGAAACTCAAATAACCCAGTTTAAAAAAAATGAGTGAAAAATTGAACAGATAGCTCAGCAAAGACAATATACAAATGGCAAACAACCATATGAAAAAAATGCTTGGAGTTCCCACTGTGGCACAATGGGATTGGCAGCATCTCTGCAGCACCAGGATGCAGGTTCCTGGCCTGGCACAGTGGGTTAAAGGATCTGGCACTGCTGCAGCTGTGGCATGAGTTGCAACTGCAGCTTGGATCTGCTCCCTGGCCCAGGAACTCCATACGCCACAGGGTGGCCAAAAAAGTAAAAAAAAAAAAAAAAAAAAAAAGGAGGCTTGATAATCTTTTATCTTATGTCATTAGGTAAATGCAAACTAAAACAACAATGGGATGCCATCTGACAACTATTACAGTATCTAAAATCAAAAACACTGGCAACACCAAGTGCTGATGAGCATGTGGAACAAAGGTTCGATCACTGGCCTCACTCAGTGGGTTAAGGATCCGGTGCTGCTGTGAGCTGTGGTGAAGGTCGAAGATGTGGCTCGGATCTGGCGTTGCTGTGGCTGTGGTGTAGGCCGGTGGCTACATCTCCGATTAGAAGCCTAGCCTGGGAATTTCCATATGCCGTGGGAGTGGCCCTAGAAATGGCAAAAAGACAAAAATAAAATAAAAAAATAAAAAATAAAAATAGAGAAATCAACAAAAATACTATTTTCTTTTAAAGAAGATAGCTGATGATAATGCAGCTTTTACATGATTTGGGTTTTTTGCATACCTCATCTAAAAAAGTCAATATGCTGCTTTATTAAATTCAGAGTTGGAAAGAGCACTGAAAAATTAAATCCAATTATAGGAAACATTTTGTTTTGGAAATCCTATTTTTCACTTGCACTGTTCACAGGTCATTTAGGTTTTTCTGAGCTCCAGATACCCCTTTCCAACTGCCTACCTGTCATCTGCACTTGAGCGGCTCAATATTCTCTTCCAAGTTCAGTCTCCTCAGTTTTTCTCATTCTATAAGCAGTACCATCATGAACACAATTCCTCAAACATGAGACCTGAATTCATTTTTAATATACATAAACTGTTCTATTGGAAGGTTCTTCAAAGGACACAAAATAAGGATGAGCTTTTCTTTTCTTTTGTCTTTCTGGGGCCACACTTTCAGCATATGCCCCCAGGCCAGTGGTCAAATTAGAGCTGTAGCTGCCAGCCTACACCACAGCCCCAGAAATGCCAGATCCGAGCAGCCAGCAGCATCTGCTACCTACACCACAGCTCATGGGAACTCCAGATCCTTAACCCACTGAGTGAGGCCAGGGATGGAACCAAGTCCTCATGGATACTAGTCGGGTTCATGTCAGGAACTACAAGGATGAACTTTTAAAATTCCATTTACTGTGACCATTTGTTATGAAAAGCAGAGTTCATATAATTTTTTAAGTTAATAACCATAGGAGTTCCCTGGTGGCCTAATGGATAAGGACTGATCGCTGTCACTATTGTGGCTCGGGTTCCGTCCCTGGCCCAGGAATTTCTGCACGCTCTGGGTGCAGTAAAAACAAGCAAACAAACAAACAAAAAAACAAAAAAAACTACTACAGAATTTACGTCTTCAGTGATTTACACGTTTCTGGTTTCTGGAGTCACTCAAAAGAAATGGAAGGGAAAGGGGGATTAGGTCAGGTTCTCCAACAGAACGCTAACAAGCATGTTAGAGGAGACGGTCACTGCGGTAGAAATTTCCTGGACACCTCAAAAGAACATCCATACTTCCCCCAAGCCTTGCCCACGCCTTGACCAAGGCCGAGCCCACCGGGTTCATCTGAAAGGTACTCCTCCGGCCCCGGCTTATTGAGCAGGCTCCGCCGCCTCCCAGATCGCTGAACCACAAGGTGAGTCACTACTCCGCGGAGACGAAAAATGACCTTCAAGGTCAGAAGTGAGCAAACCGTCCTCTCAACTGGAAGTTGCAGAGGTTACTATAAACAGTGCCTTACAAGTATGTTTTCTCCTGGACCCAAACAATGCTTTCGGCGTTGCATTTCTTCCAAGTCCCCTTTTCTGTGGAGGCGACGCAGATTCCCTCCTAGACCAGACCCCAAGGGGCGGAGGCGCTCACCTCGGAGCAGAGCCATGGTGGCTGCAGCGCAGGGTCCTCCTCGATGCAGATGGGCCGCGCGAGGTCCTGCAGACTTTAGGAGCGAGGGGCGGTGCCAGCAGGGCCGCGCCCCTGCCTTCTCACACACTGGGCACCCAGACAGTTATCCCCCGCTTTGGAACTCGCAGCCCTCTAAGCGCCACCCCACAGGACTGGGTGGGGGTGGAGGCACTGGGACTAGGGTCCTCGTGAGCGGATTTTTCCCTCACATCGTTTTTAGGACTTTATCTCTGTGTGGGTTTTTTTTTTTTTAGGGCCACAGCCGCGTCATACGGAAGTTCCCGGGCTAGGGCATCCATTCCGAGCTGCAGCTGCCGGCCTATCCACAGCCACAGCAACACTAGATCCTAGCCCCATTTGCTATCTATAGATCCTTAACCCACTGAGTGTGCGAGGCCAGGAATGAACCTTATCTTCATGGGCACTAGTCAGGTTCATTTCCTCAACGGAAACTCCCATTCTCTATTCCCCCAGGGGGAAAAAAAAATAATTTGACTCTACCCTATCCAGTCTCCTCCCAGCCTTTATAAACCCGCCCACCTTCCGCAAAAGCTGAAGATCAGTTGGTGCGGCGCTGCCGGAAGTCGAATGGGCGGAGCGTGGAAGATGGCGAGGGGGGATTGGCTAAGCCCATTTTGCAGGCTGGGTAGGCCACTGCACAGACCGCTGGCAAAGGCCTAGGCCTCTGGGCGGGAGAGGGGAAATAGGTCCCGGGAGGGGGCGGGGAGGTTTGCGCCCTAGGGCTTTAGCGACTGTCTTAGGGCGGGGGCGCCCCCTGTTCCACCTTGCAGGCCCCGAATGAAGCCGCAGTATTTTCCTTATATGATTGGGCCCATGGCTTGGCAGCGCTGCTGCTGGCCTGGAGCCTGAGAGGATTATAATACGTGACTGGCGAGGTGGGGGCCGGGAACGGGGGTTGGGGGGAAGATGAGGGGCAGCTGGTTAGGCTAGGGATGAGGGAGGTTAGGGATGCCTCTGCCGCTGTAACTGTGAGCCCTGGTCGATGATGACGTGACCGCTGCGCAATCTGAGATCTGGGAACCACCAGGTGATGGAGTTTGTGCTGAGAACGATCTGAGACCAGGGTAGCAGGAGGCGATCCGGGCAGAGATGGGGCAGATTCTCAGCGCCAGGGCTTGGAGGCCGGCCAGGCTGCCTCAGGCTTCTGATAAGGGGTGGTGGGAGGCTCTGAGGTTTTCTGTGAGCCAACAGCGAATGCCTTCTCTTCAAACACTTTCGTGGCCCTGTCACATCGTTTGTTGTTGTGGGGTTTTGTTGGTTTGTTTGGGTTTGGGGTGTTTTTTGTTTTTGTTTGTTTTTGTTTGGGCCGCCACTCGGCATATGGAAGTTCCTGGGTCAGGGATCAGATCAGAGCTGCTCTAGCGTTTTACACCACTGGCTCCGTGTTGGGTGGGGTATCAAAACTGCATCCTGGCGCTGCAGCAAGAACTCCTATTTTTTTTAACCCAATGTTGTTATTATGAAAACTTTCTCGAACTTACAGAAAAGTAGAAAGAAACATAGAAAGAACAAACACTGGTATATTCACTGACTGTATTCTACCCTTAACATTTTGCCATATTTGCTGTATCATTTCCTCTCTTCTTCCATCAAACCATCTTATTTATTTATTTATGCAGACCTTAGTACACTTCACCCCAGGAATACCTTAGCTCATGTTAGAGGTCAGTATTTGTTTACTCTTTTAAGGGAAAATTTCCATGTGTTCAGGATTGAATTGGATTCTTGTAATCCAAACCACTCAAGGCTTTCAAAATGTAATTAGAACGTGTCCATAGTTACAGATGTACATCATTCATTTCCCATCCAACTCCCATTTAGCCATTGTTCCCTTTTTCTCACCAGCTATTGTAATTCGATCCTCTGGTTTATTCCTTTTCTTTTTCTGTTTCTTTCATTTGAACAAATCCAGGAAATTGACAGTCATCGATTCAATACAGAAATTCTAAGATTATTAACATTGTATTTATTTATTTATTTATTTTTGTCTTTCTGTCTTTTTAGGGTCACACCCACGGCATATTCTAGAGGATGAGCAGAGAGTGATAGTAAAATAAAACTGCCACATTTGGGAACTGTTTGTCCAGCATTGAAACAAGCACTTATGAACGCCGTTTATAATTTTTACACTCAGGCAATATGAGAATTGTACAAAACAGAAAAACATAATTCACATAACATCAGACAAATCCAAATTGAGGGACATTTTGCAACTCCATGAAATAGGTAGGGGTTTTTCCTTTCTCTCTCTCTCTCTCTTTTTTTTTTTTTTTAACTATGACAACATTTTATTTTATTTATTTATTTTTTGCTTCTTAGGCCTGCACCTGTGGCATCTAGAAGTTCCCACCTCAGGGGTTATATCTGAACTGCAGCTGCCAGCCTATGCCACAGCCACAGCAACATGGGATCTAAGGCACATCTGTGATTTGCACCACAGCTCACAGCAACACCAGATCCTTAACCCACTAAGCAAGGGCAGGGATTGAACCTGCATCCTCATGGATATTGGGATCTTAACCCAGTGAACCACAACAGGAACTCAACATTTTAGTTTTTTTAAAAAATATTTTATTGAGGTAGAGTTGATTTACAATGTTGTGTTAATTTCTACTGCATAGCAAAGTGATTTAATTAAAAATATGTATTATTTTTCATATTCTTTTCCATTATAGTTTATTACAAGATATTGAATATAGTTCCTACTATAGTTTATTATAAAATATTGAGTGGGGCTCTTGAGTGTAGTCCCAACAAGTAGGGGCTTGTTGTTTATCCATCCTATATATATAGGTTTGCATATATAACGGTTTGCATCTGCTAATCTTAAACTGTACCACAGCAGGAGCTCCGTGTCATATTTTAGATTCCATTTATAAGTGATGTCATATTTTTCTCTCTCTGTTTCACCTCATTAGTATGATAATATCTAGGTCCATCCATGTTCCTGCAGATGGCATTATTTCATTCTTTTTTATGGCTGAGTAGTAGTCCATTGTGTGTATATACACACCACATATTCTTTATCCATTCATCAGGGCATTTATGTTCTTTCTATGTTGTGGCTATTGTAAATAGTGTGGCTATGAACATAGGGGTGTGTATATCTTTTTGAATTGTAGTTTTGTCTGAATATATGCCTAGGAGTGGGATTGCTGGATCATATGGCAACTCTAATTTTAGTTTTTTTTTTTTTCTTTTTAGGGCCACAGTTATGGCTTGTGGAGGTTCCCAGGCTAGGGGTCTAATCCGAGCCATAGCTGCCGGCCTACACCACAGCCACAGCAATGCCAGATCCGAGCCATGTCTGGGACCTACACCACAGCTGGCAGCAACACCGGATCCTTAATCCACTGAGCAAGGCCAGGAATCAATCCTGCATCTTCATGGTTCTGAATCAGGTTCTTAACTCACTGAGCTACAATGGGGACTCTTATTTTTACCTGGGAAACTGACCTAATAAAACATTGGTATGACTTATGTTGGAGAATGTTTTACCTATGTTCCCTCCTGGGAGTTTTATGGTGTCCTGTCTTATATTTAAGCAATTTTGAGTTATTTTTATGCATGGGGTGAGGGTGTGTTCTGACTTCATTGATCTACATGCGGCTGTCCAACTCCCCAGTATCACTTTGCTAAGGAGACTCTCTTCAGTGTATATGCTCACCTCCTTTGTTGAATATAATTGCTTGTAAGTGTATGGGTTTGGTTCTGGGCTCTCTATTCTGTTGCACTGATCCATATAGTCTGTTTTTTGTGCCAGTACCAGTTTTGATAACTGTAGCTTGTAGTATTGTCTGAAATCTGGGAGGGTTTGATTGCCTGCTTGGTTCTTTTTCAAGATTGCTTTGGCAACTCTAGGTCTTTTACGGTTCCATATAAATTTTATGGGTAACAGGCAGTGGACACCCAGGGGGACCAGTGTCTGCAGTCACGCCCAAGGGGGCTGTCCCCAAGGCTTGCCCCAGGTGCACAGTGAATGGCACCATTGCTCCTAAAGAAAGACAGTGAAATGAGCCTCCTGTGAGGGAGGGGAGCACACAGCCTGTGCACGAGGGGCAGGGTGGGGGATGCACAGTGGGGACAGAAGAGCAGGGCCCTCTCCCTAGGCTCTGGGTGTCATCCCTTAGATGCCACCAATTGTGATCAGAAACAGTCAGCAAACATTGATGTTTCCACACGTGTTCTGCCAGATACTCAGGAGTTGCTCTATGTCCATCTGTCTGTCTACCTGTCTGTCCATCTGTCTACCCATTCCTCCCTCCACCCATCCATCCATCTACCTACCTATCTATCCACTCATCTCTCTGTCACCTGTCTACTCTTTCTATCTCTGTAACAAGTTTCAAAGAAAAGATCGTGGATGAGCAGAAGACTGGATTATTCTAGTTCTGCAAAAAGTGTAATGGCTAATTTGATAGGGATCACATTAAATCTGTAGATTGCTTTGAGTAGAATGGCCATTTTAACATTATGAATTCTTCCAATCCCAAAGCATGGAATATCTTTCCATTCCTTTGAATCATCTTCACTTTCCTTTATCAATGGTCATCATTCTTAGCATATAAGTCTTTCACCTCCTTGGTCAGATTTATTCCTAAGCATTTTTTTGTTTGAGATTTTAGAAAGGATATATATATATATATATATATATATATATATTTTTTTTTTGTCTTTTTGCCATTTCTTGGGCCGCTGCTGCGGCATATGGAGGTTCCCAGGCTAGGGGTCTAATCAGAGCTGGAGCCGCCGGCCTACGCCAGAGCCACAGCAACACGGGATCCGAGCCGTGTCTGCGACCTACACCACAGCTCAGGGCAATGCCGAACCTTAACCCACTGAGCAAGGGTAGGGACCGAACCCACAACCTCATGGTTCCTAGTCGGATTCATTAACCACTGAGCCATGACGGGAAATCCTTCAAATATATTTTCAATCCCTTTTTTTCTTTTTCCTCCTGTGCATAGTTTGGTAGACTTCATATTAATCCCATAGGTCTCATATTGCTTTCATTTTTTTTTTCCATATGGCTTCTATCTGCTGTTCTAATTGGGTGACTTCCATTATTCTGTCTTCCAGATCACTTATTCCTTCTTTTGTATTTTTCAGTCTGCTCTTTATTGCCTTTACCTCAGCTTTCATTTTGGCAAATGTGTCTTCTAATTTTTCTTGGCTCTTCTTTATAATTTTCTAGTTACTTTTTAAAGGAGTCTGCATTTCTATCGATAGCCTTTCTTAATTCCTTCATTATTTTTTATTATCTTCCTTTTGAACTCAGTATCTATTAGACTGAAGAGGTCTCTTTCCTTGTTTCTTCTTTCAGGGGATTTTTTTTTTTGATATTTTAATTGGGAGTGGTTCCTCTGCTTCTTCATTTTACTTATATTTCTCTGACTCTAAGTTTAGGAGAAACAATTATCTACTGTGGTCTTGGAGGGCTATTTTTATGTAAGCGTGTCCCTGTAGCCTATGTGAGTTTGATATTTTTGGTGCACTGACTGTTTTCAGTATGAATGCCTGCCATGTCTTTCCTTGGTTTTGCTGGCCATTATCCCCTTGATGGGGCATGTGACTGCTGTTGTGTTGATCAGAGCCTGCACTGGATATTGAGCAGGGTCTCTTCTTTGCTCTGTGGTTGTCACAGCCCTGTAAGGGGCAGGGTTTGCTCCCTAGTTGGAGTAGAAACCCTCAGATCCATTTCTGACTGTTGTATGAGGTAGGTGGCCTTGGATTGCTCCCACTGGGAGAGGAGCCACTGAGTATTTCGATGCCAGAGATGTCCACCAAGGACTGTGCTCTGTTGTGTCACCTGTCACCCATTCTGCAGGTTTACAAAGTACATTATAATTGGCACTACCCTCAGCCCTGCCTCAACCTGTGGGAATGAAAGCAGTCAGCCCTGGTGTTCATCAGGCACTGTGTTCACAGAGCTACCTGCGTAGATTCTTAGGTGTTGATTCACTGAAGTCAGGTACTAGGACCGCAGTGGTTGCATACCTGGACCTGCTGTGAGAGCTATGGAAGCAGCCCAGGCTCTGGCCTGGCCCAGCCTCTTTAAGCACACACCCACAAAACCCACAGCTGCTAAAGCCAGACCTGTCTCAGCTGTGAGGGCATCCGTTGTCTACACAGGTAGACTGTAGGTGCTGAGTTTACAAATGGGGAGAGCTCAGATTTCAGCCCTGCTTCCTAAGTTGTACTTCCCCTGGGAATCAACTCTGATTTCAGCTCTGCCTCTGTGTGGGCAACCTACTGGGACTTGTCCAGTCCCAGAGCTCATAGAGGTGGCACTGAGAAAGAGACTGCTATGGTGGGCCCTGCACCTCCCTTCACACACCCCTTAACAGTGGTGCTTCAACTCTGTGGTAGACCCAGACTCCTTCCACGTACCCCCTTGGTTGTGATACATAGCACACTCCAGCCCCTTCAGGCTGTTTCTGTGTAGCCACTCCCAGTCTTCTCCCTAAGTCTGTCCTCTAAAGCCCAAATTTTAGCACCCAGCCCCCACTCACACCAATGGACATGTGTCTCAGGCTGGGGAGTGCAGGGCAGTGGTGAACCATCTGTGTGGGTCTTTCTCTGTTCTGCCTGCTGCAATCCACCTGCTGTGTGCTCCTCTGAGCATCTGGAGCTCCCTTTCCGTCCCAGCTGGTCTCCCTACTGGTGAAGGGGCTTCCCAGGGTGCAGGTTTGTTTCATGTTTCATAGCACCGTCCTAAGGACACAGGTCCCATATCGATTCATTTTTCCCTCCTTTCATCCTACTTCATTATGTGGAGGTCTTTCTTGCAATTCTGGGTGTCTCAGATCATCTGTCAGCATTCAGTAGTTATTCAATGAGAATTGTTCCATATGTAGATGTATTTTTTTTTGTCTTTTGTCTTTTGTTGTTGTTGTTGTTGCTGCTATTTCTTGGGCTGCGCCCACGGCATATGGAGGTTCCCAGGCTAGGGGTCCAATCGGAGCTGTAGCCACCGGCCTACACCAGAGCCACAGCAACGCAGGATCGTTAACCCACTGAGCAAGGGCAGGGACCGAACCCGCAACCTCATGGTTCCTAGTCGGATTCGTTAACCACTGTGCCAGGACAGGAACTCCTGTAGATGTATTTTTGATGTGTTAGTGGGAGGTGAGCTCTGCTATCTTTTTTAAAATTGTTTAATTTATCAAAATATAGTTGATTTACAATGTTGTGTTTATTCTGACATCTTGTTTGGACTTTCTTATTTTATAAGTGAGGAAGCTTAGACCCAGAGAAACCAACAAAATTGCCAAGGCAAATACATCATTGTAAGGCAATGTGTCACTACTAAAAGCTCAGCTTTTTTCAACCAGGGCTTCTATAGAAAATGATTTTTAGTGACTATTTTCTTAATTCTCCCAAGGATGGTGCAGAGCTAATATCATTCTAGATGCACAAGAGTTATTACATATGATGAATACCTTAGTGCATTAGAGCCTGATTTATGTCTGAAAGCTAGTAATATCATAAAATTGAAACCAAAAGGGATTCATTAGATGAGCCAAAATCAACATAGTTTGTCTCGAGCTGGCACTCAATAAACTCAAGCCAGTCAAATGTGTGTTTTGTAATGAAGAAAATAAAAATCAGAAAACATGTGCAGTGAATTATGCCTAGTATGAGATACAGTGGTGGAGGAAATCAACCCATCTTTAAAAGTTAAGTGTTTTTTCTTTAAAACTTTCTAATATTCAAATGCAAAGAAAGTTCTTGGTCTGAAGAACTGTTGATAAGTGTATTAGTGTTCTTCAATAAGAGAAAAAGGCAGGTTCTATTCAATTTGTCCCCCTCCCCATATATTTATTAAGAAAAGTTAAGATACCATTATTAAATATCACATTTTCCCACTCAGTATCACATATCTGAATGAAGATAATATTTAATGAAGATACCATCATTAAATATCACATTTTCCCTATAGATCACTGGCAGAAAGTCCTTTGAAACTCCCTAAATTTTCTTTAATTAAAATGTCATGAAAATGGGTGGATTTGGAAAATCATTGGGTAAAAGATTTACATATATAAAAAACATGAGTTCCTGCTGTGTCACAGTGGGATCAGTGGCATCTTGGGAGTGCTGGGATGAAGGTTCTATCCCTGGCTCAGCACAGTGGGTTAAGGATCTGGCATTAGTGAAGCTGTGGCTTAGGTCCCAATCATGGCTCAGATCTGATTCCTGGCCCGGGAACTCCATATGCTGTGGGGTAGCCAAAAAATTAAAAATTAAAAAATTAAAGCATGTGAATCTATGTAAAGATATTTACACAGACTCAAAATATCATGAAAAGGAGAGTTTTATGCTAGAGAAACCTCGATTACCTTAACCAAATGGCAAAGCTTAACATCAATAATTCATCATCTTGATGCATTGGGAAGGACACAATTTCACTTATGTATGAGTTTGCCAAAAATGTCTTATTTGAATCTAATCATAAGGAAATAATTGAATCTAAATCGAGGGAATTCTGCAAAATAACTGACCTGAACTCTTAAAAAATTTCAATGTTATAAAAAAAAAAGCTGGGCATGTATTAGATTAAAGGAGACAAGATGTGACAGTTAAATGTAACATGGGATCTTTAATTGGAAACTGGATTTGAAAAGAACAATACTAAAGAACAGAATTGGGGTGGCTGGGGGAAAATTTCTGCAAATTATCTGAGATAATAGCATCGACATAACTTTTCCTGATTTTGTTAATTATATTGTAGATATGGGGGAGATTGTCCTTTGTTCTTAAGAGATAACATACTGCAGTATTTAGAGGTGAATAATCATGATGTCTGCAACTAATTACTGATTAACTCAAAAAACTCACACAAATACTCTGGCAGAGAAAGAGAGAAAGCAAACATGGCAAAATATTACCAGGTAGGGAATCCAAAGGTAGAGTACATGATTGTTGATTGTTCTATTTTTACAACTTTTCCGTAGGTATTTAACATTTCAAAATAAAAATTGAGAGGAAATGTATCTTTCAAGCAAGCTGCAAAATTACCCCAAATAAATTATGTTTTGTTTCGTGTTTAATCATATATAACCAGGAATATATTGTACAGCACTAAATATCTATATCAAAATTAGTTATTTTATAATTTAAAAAATCTAGACATGGGCCTTCCTGAAATGTAAAGTTATTGTTCTAAGACATTTAGCTTTTGATATTTTTAGAAATGCCATGTAAACATTTCTTTCTGTAATTTTTTTTTTTGGTGGGGGGGGAGGAGTAGCATTAGTGTAAGACTAGAAATCAGTGAACCTATGTAAAAATCTATAAATTCTGTTGAGATTTCATTAGGATTTCATAAATAATCAGCCTCGGCTCTCTCTTCTATATTTTGTGGATAATCTCCCTATGTTTAAACTTCCTATAATACTAAAAATTGATGGTAGCTTAGGCAGCAATAGCTTTAGAAATTTCAGTAACAGAAACTGGGAGGCTGGTTGAGTTGGTAGGGTCTAGGACATTGTTAGCAAATGAGTACGCTTGACCCTCAGTATCTCAGGAGACTGGTTCCAGTCCAAAGTACCTTATGTAAAATGGCATAGTATTTGATCATAACGTACGCACATTCTCCCATATACTTTAAGCCTTCTCTGAATTAGTTATAATCAAATCTAATACAATGTAAATTCTATGCTAGTGCATGGAAAAATCCAAGTTTTGATTTTTGGAACATTCTGGAAAGATTTTTTTTTTTCTTTTATGGTCACACCCATGGCATATGGATATTCCCAGGCCAGGGACTGAATCCAAGTTGCAACTGCAACCTACAGCACCACTGCAGCAATGTCAGATCCCTAACCTACTACACTGGGCCAGGGGTCAAACCTGTGCCACCACAGAGGCAATGCTGGATCATTAACCCACCGCACCACAATGGGAACTCCTTTTTTTGAATATTTTTGATTTGCAGTTTATTGAATCCATGAAAGCAGAACCCAAGGATAGAATTTGAATAAATGAGAATTTGAATAAATGAGGAGTGAGTTTGCTAATCTTGAGTAGTTTGGGAAGTTATATATGTGCTCATTGTTAATTTAACTGCCTTGGTGATTACTTCAAATTTTGTTAATTAAGAGGCTAGTTATTATGTTGGATGTGGTTTTGTCTTTATAACAAATATCTACTCTTTAGAAAGCTCAAGTTGCCAAATGCACACATAAGAAATGAAATAGAGACTGAATATAATACATTTGATTTGCTGAACTTATTTTAAGTTTACCCCAGGTCTGGATGAGTTCCCAATAGCTTAAGACATTGTCACAAACTTAGGTGAGGGATATATACACTTGACTCTTGAATAGCATGGGTTTGAACTGCAATGGGCCCATTTATGTGCAGATTTTTTTCAGTAGTAAATACTACTGTACTATATGAGCAGAGGTTTGTTGGAACTCTAGATACAGAGGAACTGAGCATATAGAAGCCTGACTATAAATTATATGCAGACATTTGATTTTAGGGAGGTAGGCTCTCCTTCCCATCATTCAAATGTCAGTTGTATTTGTCTTTGTTCCTCTTTCTCTTTTTTTTTTTTTTTTTTTTTGTTTTTTGCTATTTCTTTGGGCTGCTCCTGCGGCATATGGAGGTTCCCAGGCTAGGGGTCCAATCGGAGCTGTAGCCACCGGCCTATGCCAGAGCCACAGCAACGCAGAATCAGAGCCGCATCTGCAACCTACACTACAGCTCACGGCAACGCCAGATCGTTAACCCACTGAGCAAGGGCAGGGACCGAACCCGCAACCTCATGGTTCCTAGTCGGATTCGTTAACCACTGCGCCACGACGGGAACTCCCTGTTCCTCTTCCTCTTTGAAAATAATTTGTCGTGTCTATATCCTGATCATGCCTTAGAATTTCATTTAGTAATACAGGCATACCTCATTTTATTGTGCTTCATTTTATTGCTTTTTTTTTTTTTTTTACATTGAGTTTGTGGCAACCCTGTTTGGAGCAAGTCCACTGGTGCCATTTTTCCAACAACATTCACTCACTTTGCGTCTCTGTATCATATTTTGGTAATTTTCACAATATTTCAATCTTTTTCAGGCTTATTATTATTATTACTATTTTGCTTTTTTTAGGGCCACACCTGTGGCATATGGAAGTTCCCAGGCTAGGGGTTCAATCTGAGCTGCAGCTGCTGGCCTATGCCGCAGCACAGCAATGTGGGATCCGAGCCATGTCTGCAACCTACACCAGAGATCATGGCAAAGATGGATATTTAACCCACTGAGCAAGGCCAGGGTTTGAACCCACATCCTCGTGGATATTAGTCAGGTTTATTACTGCTGAGCCACAGCAGGAACTCCAGGATTATTATATTTGTTAAGGTTATCTGTCATTGGTGATCTTTTCTGTTACTATTGTAATTGTTTTGGGGTGTCACAAACCATGCCCGTATAAGATTGTGAACTTAATCTATAAATATTGCATGTTCTGGCTGCTCCACTGACTGGCTGATCCCACATCTCTCTCTTTCTCCTTGGGCTCCCTATTCCCTGAGACACAACAGGATTGGAATTAGGCCAGCTAATAACCCTACAGTGGCCTCTAAATGTTCAAGTGAAAGGAAGAGCCACATGTCTCTCACTTTACATCAAAAGCTGGAAATGATGACGCTCAGTGAGGAAGGCACATGGAAAACAGAAACAGGCTGAAATCTAGAAATCTTACACCAAACAGCCAAGCTATGAATGCAAAGGAAAAGTTCTTGGAGGAAATCGAAAGTGCGATTCCGGTGATCACACAATGATAAGGAAGCAAAACAACGTTATTGCTGATATGGAGAAAGTTGTAGTAGTCCGGATAGAAGATCAAGCCAGTCCCAACCTTCCCTTAAGCCAAAAGCTGATCCAGAGCAAGGTCCTAACTCTCTTCACTTCTATAAAGCCTGAGAGGTGATGAAGCTGCAGAAGAAAAGTTTGAAGCTGGCAGAGGTTGGCTTAAGGGGTTTCAGGAAAGAAGCCATCTTTATAAAAGCAAACTAAAAGGTGAAGCAGCCAGTGCTGGTGTAGTAGCTGCAGCAGGTTATCCAGAATCTAGCTAAGAATATTAATGAAGTTGGTTAGAGTAACAGTGCATCTTCTTTTTTTTTTTAATTAATTTAAGTCCATACTTTATTCAGAATTCCTTAGTTTTTAACCTCGTGTCCTTTTTTTCTGTTCTAGAATCCCACACTAATTTAATTGTCATGTCTCTTTAGGCTCTTCTGCTTTTTTTTTTTTTCTTTTCTTTTTTCTTTTTAGGGCCACACCCACAGCAAATGGAAGTTTCCAGGATTTGGGTCAAATCAGAGTTACAGCTGCTGGCCTATACCACAGCCACAGCAATGCCAGATCCAAGCCAAGTCTGCAATCTACATCATAGCTCATGGAAATGCTGGATCCTGAACCCAGTGAGCAGGGACAGGGATCAAATCTGCATCCTCATGGATACTAGTCGGGTTCATTACCACTGAGCCATAATGGGAACTCCCAGTCTCCTCTCGACTGTGACTGTTTCTCCGATTTTTTTTTTTGTTTTTGATGATAGTTTTGAGAAGTTCTGGCCAGGTATTTTGTAGAATGTCTCTCTATTGGGATTTGTCTCATGTCTCTCTCATGATTAGATCAGAGTTATGAGGTTTGGGAAGGCAGAACTTAGAGGTAAAGTGCCATTTTTATCACATCATAATTATTACTGTGGATGCTGACCTTGAAGCACTGTTTGTCAGGTTTCTCACTTTAAAACAAACAGACAAACAAACAAAAACTACTCTGGTAGGATTTCCCGTTGTGGCACAGTGGAAACGAATTTGACTAGGAACCATGAAGTTGCAGGTTCGATCCCTGGCCTCACTCAGTGGGTTAAAGATCCAGCATTGCCATGAGCTGTGGTGTAGGTTGAAGATGTGGCTCAGATCCTGAGTTGTTGTGGCTGTGATGTAGGCTGGCAGCTACAGCTCCGATTAGACCCCTAGCCTGGGAACATCCATATGCCAAGAGTGTGGCCCTAAAAAGACAAAAGACACACACACACACACACACACACACACACACACACGCACACACACACAAAAAAAACCCCAAAATAAAAAACAAATTACTCTGGTAGCTTTAAAGTCACCCACTGTCAAGTTCTCTGTGACCTTGGGTGGCTGTTTGGGGGGAAGAAGAAGCTTAGTGCTTTGCTGTCTGTATTGAGCTGACAGCCAGGCTGCTCCTGGCTCTGGCGGAGAGAGGCAGGGGGTGTGATGGGGTCCATTTGATACAATCTACTTTATTCAGCCATGGGGAAATGTTGACCTGGGAGGACACTATGAAAATGGAGTCAGGAAGCCAGAGTTGGGATCTCTCTCTGGGCTTGGAAATTCATTTATCTCAGTCACAGATATGCTCAAGGATTCTTGGGGTATCTTTGAGGATGAAATAGAAAGAACACTCCAGAGCCAGGAAACTTGAGTTCTATTCTAAAGAGTTAATGTGCCTTGGACAAGACAGTAGCCTTCTCTTGACTTAGGGGGAGGCGATACTGAAAAATATTCATTAAATCATCCACAAAATGACACAGCTCATGTCACTGAATGAGCTAGGTGACTCTACGAGGTAGATATTACACCATAATAAAACAACAACCATAATGAAACCAACAACACTTAGGACTTGAACCTAGCCATAACCCAGACTGGGACTTGAACCCACAGTTTTTTTTTAGTTAGAGTCACTCATATAATGTCTGGACTTACTGAAGTTCAGGTTCTTTGTGTCTCGGTGCAGAAGGAATTTACTGAGAGACAGTGAAAGGCAAGAAATAGATTTATTAAAATAGGATATTTGTGAGATATGTAAGGTGGTAGTCAAAGAGGCACTAAACAACATTTTTTTTTTTTTTTAATTTTAGGGCTGCACCGCGGCATATGGAGATTCTCAGGCTAGGGGTCTAATCAGAGTTGTACCTGCTGGCCTATGCCATAGCCACAGCCACAGCAATGCAGGATCCAAGCTGCATCTATGACAGACAGCACAGCTCATGGCAACACTGGATCCTTACCCCACTGAGCAAGGTCAGGGATCGAACCTGTGTCCTCATGGACGCTAGTCAAATTCGTTAACTGCTGAGCCATGATGGGAGCTCCAATGACAAATTTTCAATGCAGACAAAACAACCTTCTATTCTAAGAAGATGCCATCTAGGACTTTCATAGGTAGAGAGGAGAAGTCAATGTTTGGTCTCAAAACTTCAGAGCACAGCTTACTGTCTTGATAGGAGCAAATGCAACTGGTGACAAAGTTGAAGCCAATGCTCATCTACCATTTTGATAATCCTAAGGCCCTTACAAATTATGTTAAATCTACTTTTCCTGTGCTCTATGTTTCGAACAAAACCTGGATGATAGCATATCTGTTGACAGCATGGTTTTCTGAATATTTTAAGCCCATTCTTGAGAACTCCTGCTCAGAAAAGATTTCTTTTAGAATATCACTGCTCATTGACAAAACACCTGGTTATCCGAGAACTCTAATGGAGATTTACAAACATATTAATGTTGTTTTCATGCTGGGTAACACAACATCCATTCTGAAGCCCATGGATCAAAGAGTCATTTTGACGTTCAAGTCTTATTATTTAAGAAATATATTTTTAAAGGTTATAACTATAACATAAGTAGTTATTGCTCTGATTGATCTGGGCAAAGTCAATTGAAAACCTCTGGAAAGGATTCACCATCCTCAATGCCATGAAGAAAGTTTGTGATTCATGGGAAGAGATAAAAATATCAACATTAGTGAGATTTTGGAAGAAGTTGAATCCAACCCTTATGGATGACTTTTAGGGATTTAAGACTTCAGTGGAGGAAGTAACTGCTGAGTGGTGGAAATAGGAAGAGAACTGGAATTAGAGGTGGTATCTGAAGATGTGACTGAATTGATGCCGTCTCATGAAAAAAATTGAACAGATGAGGAGTTGCTTTTTATGAATGACAAAGAATTTGGTCTCTTGGGATGGAATCAACTTGTGATGGTGGTGCTGTGAAGACTACTGAAATGACAACAAGGAATTCTAAATTCTAAATCAGAATATCCCGAAACTTTAGTAAAGCAGCAATAGGGTTGGAGAAGATTGACTCCAATTTTGGAAGATGTTCTAGTGTGGGTAAAACATGATCAAATATCATCACAACATATAGAGAAATTGTTTGTGAAATGGAGGAGTACAATGATGTGGCAAACTGCCTTTCTGTCTTATTTTAAGAAATTGCCTATCATAACATTTAAATCAAACAAAAAATTAAAAAATAAAATAAAATGCTTAGGAATATATATATATATATACATTCCTAAGCCACCCCACCCTTCAGGAACCACCACCCTGGTCAGTCAGTAGCCATCAAAATTGAGGCAAGACGCTCCACCAGCAAGAAGACTAAAAGCTCACTAAAAGCTCAGATGATCGTTAGCACTTTCAAGCAATAAAGTATTTTTAAATTAAGGCATGTACATTGTTTTTTAAGACATAATGATATTGCACATTTCAGTATAATGAAAGCAACTTTCATATGCACAGGAAAACCAAAAAAATTCTTGTTAGTTTATTGTGATACCACTTTATGCAATGGTCTTGAACCAAACCAGCAATATCTCCAAGGTCTGCCTGTATAACCTTATGTAAATCTAAATTCTGTAACCAAGCAGGACCCTTTGGGATCTTCCCTGGACAGATCCCTCCACCATGTCCTCCACCTCCTCTTGTTTGTAGAAAAGCTTTTACATCCAAGGCCTTTCCTGAGTTCCAAAGAGCAAATTTAATCAGAGAAGTGAGAAAATGCAAAAACAAAGGAGAATATTCAAGCAGGAGAAAATAATAATAGTTTAGGCCTAAAACAAAGTCAAGGACCTTTAGTCCCTCCTCAAGGGCTATAGATAGTTTTCTGAGTCATATTCTTGAGCTGTTTTGCAGATACTGAAACCCCTACCAGGTGCAAGAAGTTACCTGCCTGCTGATCAGAAGCATGTAGACCCCAGACCAGCTGGAACTCAAAGGTTGGTGATGTTGATGCCCAATTATTCACCACCCAACAGTCAGAAAAATGTCCAGGAGCTGACCAGTTACCCTGAAACCCTCTCCTTTACCTTGTTTTTAAAAACCTTTCCCTGAAATCCATCAGGAGTTCAGGTCTTTTGAGCATCAGCCACCCAATACTCCTTGCTTGGCCTTCCAATAAATTGCACTTTCCTTCACCACAACTTGGTATTGGTAGATTGGCTTTACTGTGCATGGTGATGGACCCACATTTAGTTTGGTAACACTACCTCCTTGGTTCTAAGTTTATGCTGTAAAATGCTAATATTGATGGAAGGGACAACGCTGTGTTGATGCAAGCAACTTCAACCAAATGCTTCCTAGCACACACCAGCACGGGAACAGGTGGGTTTAATTCTGTTGCAGCAAGGAAGCCTACACATGAAGAGCACACTTTAGGGAAGTGAGGGGCAGCTCAGTGAGAGGGTGTTGGGTGTTGGGCTTTGCCTGGGTGATTTGGGGAGCATCCAGAGAAGCAGAGCTTCTCTCTGGATTGGGTGCTGTCCTGAAGTTAGGGTTAAGTATTTGATTAGATATTTCAGCATGATCCTATCTAGAAGGAGGGCAGCTTGGAGCTAGACTAAAGCTGCAGCTGGTGGAGAAGCTCCAGTCACTCATTAGCAGGGAGAGGGCTGTTTGGTATTGTGTGGTTTGCACAGTGATCTTGTATTTCTTTTTAGACAAAACTCTGAAGCGGTCTTGTGTTGTCTCCCTTCATCATTCAGGGTGACCTCATTTGGTTCGGATTTGTAAGATTGTGTGAGACCACCACAGCCTAGCTGGGAGCACCAGACCAGCTTCTACTACCACCTGGGCCTACCTCTAAGTGTCAGACCAGGACCCAGGTGTTGAGCTGCTTTTTTCTTTCTCAGCTGTTATTAGCTAAGTGTATGTTGTCTGAAATTCAGCTCTTTGCAGACAGTTTTCGGTTGAGGCCCCAAAGAGAGGCCTAACCTCTCTGGGTATGAAGTGGAGGCTTTCCTGAAGAGAGGTTATTCTTCCACCAGCCATCCAGAAAACAGGTGAGTTCATCCTTAGGTTGAAAGTTGGGTTCCAGAGGTAATTTTTCAACTGACCAGTATGTTTTGAACACTTTTCTGTATTGTGAAATATTTGAATAGACTTTCCTAATAATGGGTGTTTAAGGGTACCATCCCTGCAGATGTCTTTTTCTCTCCATTTGGGTGAGGTTGGTTGTATGAATTTTTTTTTTTTTTTGGCTTTTGCCTTTTTAGGGCCACACCTGAGGCATATGGAGGTTCCCAGGCTAGGGGTTGAATTGGAGCTGTAGCTGTTGGCCTACACCACAGTCACAGCAACACAGGATCTGACCCACGTCTGCAACCTACACCATAGCTCACAGCAATGCTGGATCCTTAATCCACTGAGTGGGGTCAGGGATTGAACCCCGCAACCTCATGAATACTAGTTGGGTTTGTTAGCCACTGAGCCACAAAGGGAACTCCCTGGTTATGTGAATTTATTATATGTTTATTACCTAGAGGAACACACAGTCTACCCACCTTTCCATACAGATGTTCAGTTTCTAGGCTCTCTGTACTATTGGTCTATTTTCTATCTCTGTGCTAGTTCCAGCCATCTGAATTACTAAAGTTTTGTACTAAGTCTTGATGTGTGTTAGGGAAAGCTTTCCTTCTTTCTCTTAAGGAGTGTCTTCCTTATCTTTGGGGCTTTGCTCTTCCATATAAATTTTAGTTAGCTTGTCATTTTTCACCGAAAAACTACAGTGGGAATGTTTTCAATCTATAGACCAAATTAGGGACAATTTTTGTGGTATGGAGTCCTCTTATCCATGAAATCTATTTCTCCTATTTTTTCATGGTATCGTTAATGTTTTTCACTTATATAGGTTCCTCCACATAGATCTTGTAAATATTTTCCCCACTGCTTTTTAATGCCATCTTTACCATATACAAAGTTACACATATGAGTCTCTCTCTCTGGGTTCTCTGTTCTTTTCCATTAATCTGCCTCATGTAGCTGCACAAGTCCTATTTTACAAGGAAAGTTTTCCTCTATTCCTCAACTTGCAGGCTGTAATTTGTCAATCCCTGGTTTAAATGATCCTGATGCATGTTTAAATATAGCCCCCTGAATAAGTTTTCTTAAGAAAGCATTAAATAAACTTTTCAACCAATACGTAGTTGGAGTTTTCAATTTCATTTAAAAATTTCACACCACTTCATTCAAACGTATTTATTTCCACAAATTTTATCCACAGATAAATATTACAGTGACTAATACAAGCAATTTTTATAAACAAATTTATAGTTTACAGAGTTATTCAAAATGGAAAAATGTTTTTTTTAGTAATATTTCTCCTACATTATTAGATTCACCCCTGAATGTGAAGTGAACCCCTTCAGTAAAGTAGTCCCTCATCTAAACATCAGTTGGTGGCAGAATGTTATATTCAAATCTGGATTATTCTGATATAATGGCACTTTAGAAAGTATTTTAAATTCATTTTTTACATTAAAGTATAGTTGATTTACAATGTTGTGCCAATTTCTGCTGTACAGCAAAGTGACCCATATATATATACATATTCTTTTTCTCATATTATCTTCCATCATGTTCTATCCCAAGAGTTTGGATATATTTCCCTGTGCTATGCAGTAAGATCTCATTGCATGTCCATTCTTTTTTCCTTTTTTCTTTTCTTTCTTTTCTTTTATTTTTAAGGGCTGCAGCCATGGCATATGGAAATTCCCAGGCTAGGGGTCCAATTGGAGCTGCAGCTGCTGGCCTATGCCACAGCCACAGCAATGCCAGATCCAAGCCACCACAGCTCATGGCAATGCCAGATCTTAAACTCCCTGAGTGGGGCCAGGGACTGAATCCACATCCTTGTGGATACTAGTCAGCTTTGTTACCACTAAGCCACAGTGGGAACTCTGTTTGTCCATTCTAATTTTAATAGTTTCCACCTACTAACTCCGCACTCCCAGTCCACACTACTTCCTCACCCCTCCCCCTTAACAATCAAAAATCTGTTCTCTATATCTGTGAGTCTGTTTTGTAGATAGGTTCATTTGTGCCATTTTTTTAAATTATTTTTTAAAGTTTTGGTGAAGTAGCGTTGATTTACAAGGTTGTGATAATTTCTGCTGTACAACAAAATGATTTAGTTATCCATGTACACACATCCATTCTCTTTCAGATTCTTTCCACACATAGATTATCACAGATTATTGGGTAGCATTCTCTGTGCTTTATAGCAGGTCCATGTTGGCCAATCATTCCATATACCTCAGTTTGCATATGCCAATCTGAAACCCCCAGTCCATCCCCCACCACCTGTCCCCTTTGGTAACCATAAGTTTTTCAAAGTCTGTGAGTCTGTTTCTGTTCTGTAAATAAGTTTATTTGTATCCTTTTTTTTTTAGTTTATACATATGTGATATAATATGATGTGTATACTTCACTAACTTCACTCAGTATGATAATTTCTAGGTCCATCCATGTTACTGCAAATGACACTATTTCATTCTTTTTTGTGGCTGAGTAATATTCCACTGTATATATTACCAAATCTTCTTAATCTATTCATCTGTCAATGGATATTTAGGTTGTTTCCATGTATTGCCTATTGTGAATACTGTTGTAATGCCTTAGCTATTGTGAATACTGATGTAATGAACATAGGGATACATATATCTTTTAGAATTACACTTATGTCTGGATATATGCCCAGGAGTAGGATTGCTGGGTCATATTGTAGTTCTGTATACCTAGTTTTCTGAGGAACTTCCATACTGTTTTCCATAGTGTAGCAGTCATACCAGTTTACATTTCCATCAACAGTGTAGGAGGGTTCCTTTTTCTCTGCACCCTCTCCAGCATTTATTGTTTGTAGTCTTTTTGATGATGGCCATTTTGGCTGGTGTAAGGTGGTACCTCACAGTAGTTTTGATTTGCATTTCTCTAATGATTAGTGATGTTGAGCATCTTTTCTTTTTTTTTTTTTTTTTTGTCATCTGTATATCTTTGGAGAAATGTTTGTTTGGATCTTCCACCCTTTTTTTTTTTTTGTCTTTTTGCTATTTCTTGGGCCGCTCTCACGGCATATGGAGGGTTCCCAGGCTAGGGGTCGAATTGGAGCTGTAGCCACCGGCCTACGCCAGAGCCACAGCAACGCTGGATCCGAACCGCGTCTGCAACCTACACTGCAACTCACAGCAACGCCGGATCGTTAACCCACTGAGCAAGGGCAGGGACCGAACCCGCAACCTCATGGTTCCTAGTTGGATTCGTTAACCACTGCGCCACGACGGGAACTCCCCCACCCATTTTTTTGATTGGATTGTTTGTTTTTTTGATATTGAGCTGTAAGAGGTATTTATATTTTTGAAGATTAATCCCTTGTCAGTTGCTTCATTTGCAAATATTTTCTCCCATTATGTGGGTTGTCCTTTTGTTTTGTTGATGGTTTTCTTTGCTGTGCAGAAACTTTTAAGTTTAATTAGGTCCCATTTGGCTATTTTTGTTTTTATTGTCATTACTCTAGGAAGTGGATCTGAGAAGATATTGCTGAAGTTTATGTCACAGAGTGTTTAGACTATGTTTTCCTCTAAGAGTTTTATAGTGTCTGGTTTTACATTTAGGTGTTTAGTTCATTTTGAGTTTATTTTTGTGTATGGTGTTACATCTTTTACATGTAGCTGTACAGTTTTCCCAGCTCCACTTATTGAAGGGGCTGTCTTTTCTCCACTGTATATTCTTGCATCATTTTTCATAGACTAGTTGACCATAAGTGTGTGGGTTTATTTCTGGGCTATCTGTTCTGTTCCATTGATCTATATTTCTGGTTTTATGCCAGTATCATACAGTTTTATGACTGTAGCTTTGTAGTATAGTCTTAAGTCAGGGAGCCTGATTCCTCCAGCTCCATTTTTATTTCTCAGGATCGCTTTGGCTATTCAGGGTCTTTTATGTTTCCATACAAATTTTAAAGTGTTTTGTTCTAGTTCTGTGAAAATGCCATTGGTAATTTGATATGGATTGCATTGAATCTAGATTGCCTTGGGTAGTATAGTCATTTTGAGAATATTGGTTCTTCCAATCCAAGAGCATGGTCTTTCCATATGTTTGTGTTCATATCTGATTTCTTTCATCAGTGTCTTATAGTTTTCAGAGTAGAGGTCTTTTGTCTCTTTAGGTAGGATTCTTCAGAGTAGTTTTGATCTTCACTTCTCCAATAATTAGTGATATTGGCATCTTTTCTTTTTTGGCTAATTGTATGTTTTCTTTGGAGAAATGTCTATACAGGTCTTCTGTCCATTTTTGCATTGGGTTTGTTGGTTTTTTTTTTTTTTTGAGTTGTATGAGTTGTTTGCATATTTTGGAGATTAATCCTTTGTTGATTGCAAAGTTTGCAAATATTTTCTCCCATTTTGTGGGTTGTCTTTTATTTTTTATGGTTTCCTTGGTATGTAGAAACTTTTGAATTTAATTATATCCCATTGGCTTATTTTTGTTTTTATTGTCATTATTCTCAGAGGTGGATCAAAGAAAATAATGCCATGAATTACATCAAAGAACTTTCTGCCTATGTTTTCCTCTTGGAGTTTTATAGTATATGCCTTACATTTAGGTCTTTAATCTATTTTGAGTTTATTTTCATGTATGGTGTTAGAGAATGTTCTAATTTCATACACGTAGCTGTCCAGTTTTCCCAGCACCACTTATTGAAGGGATTATATTTCCTCCACTGTATATTCTTGCCTCCCTGTCATAGATTAGTTGACCATAGATGTGTGGGTTTAATTCTTGGCTTTCTATCCTGTTCCATTGATCTATATTTCTTTTTTTCTTTCTTTCTTTGGTGCCAGCACTGTGCTGTTTTGATGACTTTAGCTTTGTAGTACAGTCCAAAATCAGGAAGCCTGATTCTTCCAGTTCTGTTTTTCTTTTTCAATATTGCTTTGACTATTTGGAGTCTTTCATGTTTCCATACAAATTTTAAAATATTTTGTTCTAGTTCTGTGAAGAATATCATTGGTAATTTTGATAAATTCATTTTTTAACTCCTTCTATTAAAAATTTTAAATGAAAAACATCTTTAATGACCTTTATAATAAGAAAAAATGTCTTCTATTGTCATTGGCATCAACCTCTACACTTCCTAATTCTCTAATTATGGCACCAATGTGTACAAAAATGAGTTATGACTAATTGGCACATGCAACAAATTAATTTGAGGAACTGACTACAGAGAAATATTCAATGAGGAAAAACTTCAGGATCCTGCCCCAGGCTGTCACATTTTAGTATCTGTTTAGTCATTTGGCTTTATTCAGGCCTTCAACTTAGGATACTATTGGTGCCTTAGAATTAGGTCAAATGGATGAACAATTGAATTTGCTATACGTAAAAGAAATGGATTCTAATTTATCTGTTACCATAATCTTAAAGCATAAAGTAAGGCTCTAAATATTTGATTAATTGATGATAGCAGTGTTAACTTTTTCTAAGTTTTTCGAAGTTCTAGTTTTGTCTGTTTTGTTTTCACAAAATTCTTAGAATTTAATATAAGAAAATCAAGGGAAGAAACTCTGATTTATATACTTCTTAAAAGAGGAAAAAGTATATTTTCCTTGGATCTGATCTGCTTGCCAGGAACCATACATCTAACTGCAGCCGTGATGGCACAAGGAGAATGAATGTAGGTGATATGTTTGTTAGTGTCAGTAACAATTATTAAGACATATATAACATGTATTACTCTAGGTAAACAGATCCCATGTAACACTTAAACACAAGTTGTTTCAGCCATAAATATTTTATTCCTAAGTAATCTTTAAAATGCTTCTAAAAGACAGATCCATACTCCACCATGATGTTATGCTGAACATGAAAATTCTTCCCAAGGCAACACATTTCAGAGAATTGATAAGTCAGTTATCTTAGTAACTTCTAAGGGCACATAGTGAGAAAGGTGGCAACTAAATTTTAAGCAGTAAAACATAAAGACAGATATCTAGTATAGATTCAAACCTTTATGTGAATTAATTTATTTAAATTAAAAGTCATTATTGATTTTGCGAAGCTGGAAAATGTTGAGTTGAACTGACTTTTTAAAAATGCAAAGAATAAAAATGCTAACAAAAGTTTGATTATTAAAGATGCTTCCCCCAGTCTCTAATTGTTAAATAGGGCAGATCCAACATTAAGTAACTAATTACTATATTTCTTTATTGTTAATGCCTAAAAAGACTACCTATTTTTTAAGAATATATAAATCAAGTACAGCTCCAGTGAAATACTTTCACCTTTGGAAGAGGAAAATTAAATCTACCATTCCTTAGGCTAAGTAGAGGGCTATTCTAAGGTTCTCCTGTCCCACTTATTCTAATTGCCAGACTTTTATTCAATGACTCCTTGGCACGCAATGATTAACTAGTGACAGCAGAGGGAGTGATCCAGAGGGATGGAGAGAACAAGGGTATAAGACAGTTGATTTAAAAGAGGTGAGCTAAGACAGCTTCTCCCAAAGTGTGTACAAAGTGCTATACATAGCACCTATCATATGCAAGTGTCCAATAATGGTAGCTATTAATATTACTATTTTCATTAATAAGTTCAGTGTTGGAAGGATTGTTAGAAATCTGTTTCTCTCACTTTACAGATAAGTTCAAAGTATTCTGTACTTTTGGCCTTCATGATATAGGTTTTGGTTTCAATCAGTAAAAGGATTAGTGACTATAAACCCAATATTTTGAGTCAAGAGGATTTAAATTTGCACAGGCATCACGGAGTCAGCATAAAGCACAGAACTCACCTAAAGCCACCCCAAATCCATGTCTGTTCAGGAAGACCAGGTAGAACCACAACGTGGCAAAGAAGCCAAGCTGCAGGGCTGCAGGGACAGAAAAACTCACCACTGGGGGCAGGGATTTAGCACAGAAGGAAGGACTTCCCAGAGGGAGAAGGATTTGTTGAAGAACATGCACAGGGATGAATGAGACTACAAGCAGAGACTTCCTTGGGCTCAAGGTGTCCAGGTGGTCTCCTGGGCTCAGTCACACTAGACAGGGCACCTGGGAAGACCAGAGCAACTCACCAGAAAAATCAGCAGGTGGGCTTGTAGGTTGAGTTATGAACATCTAAGAAATCTTTGAATCCATACCCTCTGTTTCTTTGGAGTTTGTTTACACCGTTCCTCTCCGATACCCTGTATTAACAGCTGGAAACAACACTTCTGTCTGATTGGGTTAGGGAAAGGACTTAATTTGCCAGAAGAAGAGGAGGGAGAATGCTGTAGTTGGGCAGTAGGGCCAGTGGGGGAGGGAGGCCTTTAAGAAGCTACGATCTCTGGAGACACAAGGCTCGGGTGAGGGGCTTTGTGGCCTGGAATTAACTTTTACTCTTTTTTTTTTTGGCTTTTGTCCTTTATTGGGGGGAGGGGCACACCAGTGGCCTATGGAAGTTCCCAGGCTAGGGGTCCTGTTGGAACTGTTGCTGCCGGCCTATGCCTGAGCCACAGCAACTCCAGATCCAAACTGTGTCTGTGACCTACACCACAGCCTACTGGCAACTCCAGATCCTTAACCCACTGAGCAAGGCCAGGGATCAAACCCACAACCTCGTGATTCCCAGTTGGATTCGTTTCTGCTGCGCCACTTCAGGAACTCCAACTTTTACTCTTTTAAGCAAACTTTTAATTTAAGAATAATATCCAAGAGGTGTGTACCGCTGGATGTGACTTTAATTTCAAAAGAGAAGTTTAATTTGCTTCACAAATATATGCCCTCCATTCCCTCATCTCTGCAAAGACCCTGACCTTCCCCTTCTCTTACCCTCTGACCCCTGATGTTCATCACTTCCGGGCTGATTCCTGCTGTGTGGTGTCAGGTGAGTGGAGCATGCCATTTCTAGAGTTAGCTAATTTCCTGTGGAATATTCCAGAGGTTCCTCTACACCAGTGCGTGAACCTTCACCAGGTACCTTGTAAAAATGGGCAGAGCTTGGGCCCTGCACTCCATGAGGTTTTGACCCCGAAGTTATGGGGCAGGCCTGGCGCTTATAACAAGCTCTCCAGGGGATTCTGACTACGGAGGCCCAGCCAACAAGGTGAGTAATACTTTGCTTTCTCTGCTCCAAAGGTGGAGATGAGCCCTGACAACTGGAGGTTGAGCTAGATCAGTTTTTATCTTGTGATGGGGAGGTGGGAGGCAGCAGTGGAGCCCTGTGTTTTTCTAACCACACACTAAATTTTCCGTGCAGGGCACTTAATCCTCATTTATTTTGCTCTGCTTGAGAGCCTTCCGGTGACCTTAAAATTCTAGGTATGCCTTTTAAGAAGTGACAAGGCAGGATTCTTGGCTTCTGAGGCCTGGGCAAGTGGCCCTCAGCTGCTATGCTAATCCTGCAAGACCAATGAGAAGAACAGGGAACCCAGTTTGCTTTCCTTCCCAATGGAGAGAAGCTTCAGGCATGATTTTCTTATGCTTCAAAACAGGCACTCTAGCTGCTTTTTGCCCTCCTTGGGGAGCCACCCTCAGATTGAGGGAACTTTGCTTCTTTTAAGCTCCCCATATGCATGGTCTGGCCTCTGTCAGCTCTGATCCAGAGTGTTCCACCTGAGGAGTGGCAGGTTCCATTGAAACAGAACGTTGTGTCTAGAAATGTCCCCACAGAAACAACCAAGTGTGGTTTTTGCCTCGGTGTGAATTTTTAAATCCCTTTATTCTGGAGAGGAATGGCATAGTAATACTGTGCTTTCTTTCTCCTGATGCTGGTTCTCAAAGAGTGGTTCCCAGACCCACAGCATCCCATCATCACCTGGGAGCTTGTTACAAATGTAGATTATTGTGTCCTGCTTCAGGTGTAGAGAGTCAGAAACACTGGGGGAGTGAGTCTGGGAGATTGTGGTCTGGCAAGTCGCACAGGTGATTCTGATGTACACTCAGTGTGAGAACCACTGTATATTAAGCTTATAGGAACACCTTTTTACTCAAAGAAAACCTTGCTAGTTGGTGAGGATGCAATTTCCTGGGTTTTATTTGAGTCCCTCAGTGCAGTGGTGAGGGGAGGTGTGCTGGCCAGAGATGAAGAGGAGAGACTGGGGCTACAGGGTGAAGAGGTGTTTTCATGTATCTCTTGAGTGTCTTCTGACCAGGAGAACATTACTGATACCAGCTGGGGGTGGGAGTAGGGAGATGATGGAGAAACCAAATCTTTATGTACTTCCAGGTCAGAGACACATATTCCAAAGCACAGCTGTTTATCAACACTGGGCTGTATCGATCACTTGCATTTAAATAAGTTCCGCATGTTACCAAATGAATCCAGGATTCCACTCTTTGCCTCGTACATAATCAATACTCACAAACAGTAGAAAGGAAAGGTGCCTTGAATAGGAATGCTTGTAACCTGGGGAGATGATGGACTCTGTATCCCCTAAAAACCACCTCTGCTCAGCCATGAAAGAGAAAGAAGTAATCTCAAACATTAAAATAGGGGGTCAACCAGAATTACCAGCCAAGCCACTCCATGCTCCAGACCTACTGAAATTGTAGATAATAAATGTGTTAAGCCGCTAAACTTAGCGTGATTTGTTATTCATCAGTAGTTCATTATCTTTTAGAATTTCTTTTTAATAGAAGCATTTATAGTTATAGTTTTAATTGTATATTTTCTCTAAATTTCATTTAACTCATCCCAGTTTTGAATTTATATTTTCATTATTTTTCAGAATTAAGTACTTTTTAATTTCTTTTGTGATTCCTTCTTTGCTCCATAGATATTTGGGAAATATTTTACAATTTTACATAGGTATTTGGGGAAAATTTTACAATTTCTAAATGTGTGGGCTTTTCTAAGTTGTCTTTGAGTTATTAATTTCTAAAGTTTCACTATGACCATAATTTTTGAAATTTAGAATAATTATGTGGAAATATAATACTGACTCTATTGAAACTTGCTTTACAGCCAAGCACATGGTCAGTTTTGGTAAATATTAATATCTGTGCTTGATAAGAATAAATATTTAAGGAGAGACAGTACTCTGCACATGTCAACTGGGTTAAGTTTATTAATTGTGCTGTTCAAATCTTGCATATCCATAATGATATATTTGTATGCTTGACCTATTAATTACTAAGAAAGTTATATTAAAATGTCCCTCTATGATAGTAAGTTTGGCAAGTTTTCATTTTATTTCTGTTAGCATTTTGGTTTATGACTGAAGTTGTGCTGTAATGTGCATACAGTTTTAGAATTGTAAATCTTAATGTAATACTTTTGTCCCTATGTGATGATTGTCTTAAAGCTTAGTAAATCTTTTTCCATAAAGAAATAAAATAAAATAAAATAGGCGGTCAGAGTCTTCACTATCCCCCACTGTGTGTAGGCTTGTCACCACCTTGTGATCTTCCTCTAAAAGATCTTGTTCTCTTGTTCAAACAGTTTGTTGGGGAGATTACTGAAAGGGAAGCTAGGGAAGAGATCTGGACAGGTGTTAATTACTTATTCATTTCTACTTCTTTGATCTATTGAAGGAATCAACAAGTTAGGCAGTTCCCGTTGTGGCTCAGTGGTTAACGAATCCGACTAGGAACCATGAGGTTGCGGGTTTGATCCCTGGCCTTGCTCAGTGGGTTAAGGATCTAGCGTTGCCGTGAGCTTTGGTGTAGGTCACAGACACGGCACGGATCCTGCAGTGCAGTGGCTCTGGTGTAGGCCTGTGGCTACAGCTCTAATTCGACCCCTAGCCTGGGAACCTCCATATGCTGCGGGAGTGGTCCAAGAAATGGCAAAAAAAGAAAAAGAAATGAAAGAATTTGGGTTCATAAACTCTTCTCCTGAAAAGATCTAACTATATGAAGGCAAAGAGTACCTCATTTCTGATCTCCACCCTAAACTCCTTTCGGGGTGGGTTGAAGGTCTGCAACTGCAATATTTATTGGCTTAATCTTTGTAGAGGCAGGTAACAAGTGCCAATTTTTAGTTGATAGGGCCTCTTCATGGTCATAAATTTGATCATGGTTTGAGGGGTATTTCATGACCATTTCATCCCATGGTGCTAGGAATGGTCATTCCCAGTTCAGGCAAAGATTTTGTTGATAGGTCACTCGATGTGTTATTACCAGGCTTTATTAATAGTAGCCAAAAAGTCTCTAGACCACTTGTCTTACTAAGTCTCTTGCAGTTCAGGAAAATATTCTCTTATTGCTTCTTCCCATATCTAGAATTATACTACTACAATCATTGATCTCATATGAAACTGTATGTGATCATTTTACCAGAGGATCAGTCACACATTTGGTAATGAAAGAAATGATTTTGTAAAACAGGCAATATATAGATAATTTAGCTGACAGTATTAGTAGAGTTATAAGTTGTTGCAAATATCTCCAGGTTTTGGTCAGACTCTGGGAGGGAATATGTTAATTTCTTCTCTCCTGCAGCCATTCACAGGTGGGCTGGATCAGGATATTTCCTGCAAGCTAAACAAATGTATTTTGCTTTAACATTCAAGCGGGTGTGAGGGGAGCAGGCAGAGGGGTGCAGTGTTCCCTGATACTGGCCATTATGTATACTTTAAACTATAGGTTACATCCCTCTGATGATTAACTTTGAGCAAAAGCAATAGAATACAAAGGTTAAATGAAAATAAACAGATCTAGTATGGAGTCACATTTGTTATTGCTTATTACTATTCCCCATTGTTAATGTCCATTCCACAGTCTTGTGGGAAAAGGGGCAATGACCATGTTGTCTACTTCCTGTTGAACAGGCCTGATGAGGGGTGATTGTGGAATGGATTGATCAGCCTTTGGCAAGGAATATTCTTTAGAAGCGTTAATAGATGATACAATTCTCTTCTTTATCTGCAGTTATTTGAATCTGATGAAGCTCTTTAGCCCTTTTGTTGTCTAATTTGTAATTGGACTTGGTCTTTTGGTTCCAATTCCCATACATATCTATTAATTTTAACATTCTATGTTATAATTACACTAGATTCCTATGCTGTTCAGTTGAGCAAAACTAAACTAGTGGGTTGACTCACCCTTCTTTAACCATAACAAAATTGCAATTTCAATACTTTTTGAGGTCTTCTAAGGGTTCACAAACCATTGCTCTTTAGGCCTTTCAGGAGTTGGGCCGTTTTCTTATGATAATACATATTGTATACTTATCAGTACTTATGGAACTGCTTTAATCCAAGTGTGAAGAATGCATGGCTTAACTCTAGCTAACCTGACAGATGAGTGTGTGGTACATGATACAGCATATGGTCCTCTCTACCTTGCAGTCAGCTGATGTTCAGGCCCCTGATCTCTCTAGGTTTCAAGGAGGACTGGGTTTCTAGGTTGAAAAGGATGTGAAACTACTCTAGTTGGATAGGCAGACCTGTTGGAGGAAAACTTAGGAACAGAGGTTAGTATAGTGCTCAAACTTTTAACATAATTAGCAACAGCTAGGTCTTTCAGAGCACATACAGATTCTCCCGCCTGGGAAGACACCTGGAATGGCCTACCATACAATATTTCAAAGGAGCTTAATTTAAGCCTGTGTTTGGAAGCCACGCTGACCTGCAGCAGGGTAATTGACTAGGCCTTATCCCAAGTTAAACTAGTCTTGACATATTTTAGCAATGTCCCTTCCAGTACATATAATCCTTGGCTGCACATCATGGGGTATCTGATACTCATCCAAAGGTAGATTCCTAGGATAATCTTCAGAAATAGACTTTCCATTTAAAAAAAATGATTCAACTTTACAGTTGTGTAGCATGACAACAAAGAACTAATAGGTGAGTCTTAGGCAGTAAATGAAGACCTCAGTTAACAGAATAAAAATTTGATACCATCAAAACATGATCTCTTTCTAAAATTACCCTAATTTTAAGTCAAATATAGTCAAATTAAGATCAGTTTATTTGCAAAATGAGTATGGTTAATTGATCATATTGCCTCCTTTAAATTGGTTATGTTGGGATATTTGATAGCGTCTCAGACTGAAATTTCGTTTGACCTTTATCTTGTTTCCTGAGGTAGGCTTGTATTGCTATAAATATTCCTCTTAGAATGGCTTTTGCTGCATTCCATAGGTTTTGGAGTGTCATATCTTTGTTGTCATTTGCTTCTAGGTATTCTTTAATTTCCCCTTTGATTTCTTGAGTGATCCATTTGTTGTTTAGTAGCATGTTGTTGTTGTTTAGTCTTCACATGTTTGTGTTTTTTGCAGTTTTGTTCTTGTTGTTGATTTCCAGTCATATAGCATTGTGGTCAGAAAAGATGCTTGATATGATTTCAATTTTCTTAAAGTTTCTTAAAGCTACCAGCTTGATTTGTAGCCCAGGATGTGATCAATCTTAGAGAATGTTCCATGTGCAAGTGTATTCTGTTGCTTTTGGATGGAATGTCCTATAAATATCTATTAAGCCCATCTGGTCTAATGCTTCATTCAGGGCCTGTGTTTCCTTACTGATTTTCTGTCTGGATGATCTGTCCATTGCTGTAAGTGGGGTGTTAAAGTCCCCCACTATTATTGTGTTACTGTCAGTTTGTCCTTTTAAGGTTGTTAGCAGTTGCCTTATATATTGTGGTGATCCTATGTTGGGTGTGTGGATATTTAAAATTGTTATATCTTCTTCCTGGATTCATCCTTTGATCATTAGGTAGTGACCTTCCTTGTCCCTTAAAATATTCTTCATTTTAAAGTCTATTTTGTCTGATATGAGTATTGCTACTCCAGCTTTCTTTTGATTCCTGTTTGCATGAAATATTTTCTTCCAGCCTCTCACTTTCAATTTGTGTGTACCTAGAAGTGAAGTGGGTCTCTTGAAGACAGCATATATATGGGTCTTGTTTTTGGATCCATTCAGCCAATCTGTGTCTTTTGGTTGGGGAGTTATGTCCATTAACATTTAAGGCCATCATTGATATGTATGTTCTTATTGCCATTTTATTAATTGCTTTGGATTTGTTTTTGCTGCTCTTTTTTCTTCCCTTCTTCTCTTGTTCTCTTGTGGTTTTATGACTATCCTCAGTGTTGTATTTGAGTTGATTTTTTTTGTATTTGTTTGTGTATCAATTTTAAATTTTTGGTTTGCAGTTTTTCTGAAGTTTTGATAATAGGAGTCTATATATACACGAGATTGTTTTAAGTTGTTGGTCTCTTAATTGCATGTGGATCTTCAGTGTCCTGCAGTTGTACCCACCTCTTCTCAGGATTTCTAATTTTGGTGGCATAATTGTGCATGGATGATTTCATATCTTTACTGTATATATGCCTTTGCTGGTGAGGCTTGTCATTTGTGGCATTTTTGTTTCCTGTTGCGGTCTTTTCTTTTCTGCTTGGAGAAATTCCTTTAATATTTGTTGTAAAGCTGGTTTAGTGTTGCTGAATTCTCTCAACTTTTGCTTATCTGTTAAGCTTTTGATTTCTCCTTCAAATCTGAATGAGAGCCTTGCTGGGTACAGTAATCTTGTTTGGAGGTTTTTTCCTTTCAGCACATTAAGTATATCATGCCACTCCCTTCTGGCCTACAGAGTTTCTGCTGAAAAATGTGCCAATAACCTTATTGGGGTTCCTTTGTATGTTATTTGTTTCTTTTCCCTAGCTGCTTTCAGTATTTTCTCTGTCTTTAATTTTGGGCAGTTTGATTAATACGTGTCTCAGGATGTTCTTCCTTGGGTTTATTTTATATGGTACTCGTGCTTCCTGGATTTGAGTGAGTGGTTCCTTTCCTATGTTAGGGAAGTTTTTGGTTATTATCTCTTGGAATATTTTTTCTGTCCCCTTCTCTCTCCCCTTCTCTCTCTCTTCTCCTTCTGGCACCCCTATAATACTTGTGTATTAATGTTGTCCCAGAGTTCTCTGAGACTCTCTTCATTTGTTTTCAATCTTTTATCTCTTTTCTGTTCCACATCAGTGATTTCTGCTAATCTGTCCTCCACCTTGCTTATTCATTCTTCTGCCTCCTGTATTCTGCTATTGGCTGCTTCTAATGAAATTTTTTTTATTTCAGTTATTGTATTTTACATCTTTTCTTGCTTAAGTTTTGTATCTTGTATTTCTTTGCTGAGTGTTTCCTGTAAATTATCCATCTTTGCCTCCAGTTTATTTCCATTATCTTGCATCATCTTTTGCGTCAGCAGTCTAAAGTCTTTTTCCTGGAGGCTGAGAATCTCCTGATCACTTAGCTGTTTTTCTGGGGGTTTTTCTTTTTCCCTTATCTGAGTTACAATCCACTGTCTCTTCATTTTTATAGGTTTTTGGTGTGTTTACCTTTTTACAGATAATGGAGTTGTAGCCTCTCTTACTTCTGGTATCTGCCCCCCTTGTTGCTGAAGTTGGTAAGGGGATTTGCTGTAGGCCTCCTGATGGGAGGGACTGGTGCCTGCCCACTGGTAAGTGAGCTAATTCCTATCCCTCTGGTGGGTGGGGCTTTGTCTCTAGGTGAGATTAGAGGCAACTGTGTGCCTGGGGGTCTTTAGGCAGTCTTTTTACTGATGGGTGGGGCTGTGATCCCACCTGAATTGTTGTTTGGTCTGGGGCTTCTCAGCACTGATGGGTGGGGCAAGATTTTCCAAAATGGCCACCTCCAGAGAAATGCATGCTAATGAATATTCCCAAGAGCTTTGCTTCCAATGCCCTTCCCCCACAACAAGCCACATTCACCCCCTGTTTTCCCAGGATATTCTCCAAGAACTGCAGTCAGGTTTGACCCAGATTCCTATGGAGACTTTGCTTTGCCCCGGGACCCAGCTCACATGAAAGTCTGTGTGCACCTTTTAAGAATGGGATCTCCATTTCCCCCAGTCCTGTGGAGCTCCTGTGCACGAGCCCCACTGGCCTTCAACGCCAGATGCTCGAGGGGCTCTTTCTCCCAATGCCAGATCCCCACACATGGGAATTTGATGTGGGGCTCCGAACTCTCAGTCCTTTAGGTGAGTCTCTGTGAACCAGTTACTGTCCAGTCTGTGGGGCTTCCCACCTGGGAAGTACGGGGTTTCTTACATCCATGAAATCACCCCTCCTACCTCTTGATGTGGCCTCCTCTTTTTCTTCTGTAGTAGGATATCTTTTTGAAGGTTCCTGGTCCATTTAGTTGAAGATTTCTCAGTCTTTAGTTGTGAATTTTGTTGTTTTTAGGAGAGAAGTTGAGCTCCAGTCCTTCTATTCCACTATCTTTATCCCATCTCTGTTTGGAGAATTTTTGATGATGGCCATTCTGGGTATTGTAAAGTGATACCTCATAGAAGTCTTGATTTGAATTTCTCTAATAATTAGTGATATTTAACATCTTTTCATTTGGGTTTTTTTTTTGCCATCTGTATGTCTTCTTTGGAGAATTGTCTGTTTAGATCTTGTGCTCATTTTTTGATGGGGTTGTTTGTGGGGGTTTTGTTTGTTTTTTTTGTATTGAGCTGCAGGAGAGGTGTTCATACATTTTGGAGATTAATCCCATGTCAGTCACTACATTTGCAAATATTTTCTTCCATTCTGTGGGATGTCATTTCATTTTATTTAGGCTTTCCTTTGCTATGCAAAGAACTTTTAAGTTTAATTAGGTACCATTTGTTCATTTTTATTTTTATTGTCATTACTCTAGGAGGTGGATCTGAGAAGATATTGCTGTGGTTTATGTTAGAGAGTGTTCAGGTTACATTTTCCTCAAGTAGTTTTTTAGTATCTGGGCTTATATTTAGGTCTTTAATCCATTTTGAGTGTATTTTTGCGTACGGTGTTAGGGATTGTTCTAATTTTATTCATTTACATGTGGCTTTCCAGTTTTCCCAGCACCACTTATTTAAGGGATTGTCTTTCTCCATTGTATATTCTTTCCTCCATTGTCATAGATTAGTTGTCTGTAGGTGCATGGGTATAATTCTGGGCTTTCTATCCTGTTCCACTCATCTATATTTTTGGGTTTTTTAAAAAATAATTTTATTGTAATAGATTTATAATGTTCTGTCAATTTCTGAAATACAGCAAAGTGACTCACTTAAACATATATAAATACATTCTTTTTTTTCAAACTATCCTCCATCATGTTCCATCAAGTGATCAAATATAGCTCCTTGGGCTATACAGCAGAATTTCATTGCTTATGCACTCCAAATGCAATAGTTTGCATCTACTAACCCCAAAATTCCAGTCGCTTCCATTCCCTCACCTTCCCTCTTGGCAACCAAAGTCTGTTCATTGGCAACCAAACCAAAGTCCATGAGCTTGTAGATAGGTTCATTTGTGCCATATACTAGTTGCCAGATATAAGTCATATCTTAGTATGAGAGTCTCTAGTTCCATCCATGTTGCTGCAAATAGCATTATTTTATTCTTTTTTATGGCTGAGTACTATTACATTGTATATAGGTACCACATCTTCTTAATCTATTCATCTGTTGATGGACATTTAGGTTGTTTCCAAGTCTTGGCTATTGTGAATAGTCCTGAAATGAACATAGTGGTTCATGTATCTTTTTCAGTGAATACTTTGTCCAGATATGTGCCCAGGAGTAGGATTTCTAGGTCATATTGTAGTTTTATTTTTAATTTTCTGAGGTACCTCCATACTGTTTTCCATAGTGGTTGTACCAACTTACACTCCCACCAACTGTGTAGGAGGGTCCCCTTTTCTACACACCCTCTCCAGCATATGTTATTTGTAGATTTACTAATGATGGCCATTCTGACTGGTGTAAGGTCATTGTAGTTTTGATTTGCATTTCTTTAATAATTATTTAATACTTATTTAACAATAATTTATGATTTAACAATTATTTAATAATTATTGCATTTCTTTAATGATTGCATTTCTTTAATAGTTATTTAATAAGGAGTTCCCTTTGTGGCACAGTGGTTAACAAATCTGACTAGGAACCATGAGGTTGCAGGTTCAATACCTGCCCTTGCTCACTAGGTTAAGGATCTGGCATTGCTGTGAGCTGTGGTGTAGGTTGCAGATGTGGCTCAGATCCCACATTGCTGTGGCTGTGGCGTAGGCCAGTGGCTATAGCTCCAATTCAACCCCTAGCCTGGGAACCTCCATATGCCATGGGAGCGGCCCTAGAAAAGGCAAAAAGACAAAAAAAATAATTATTTAATAATTATTGCATTTCTTTAATAATTATTTCTTTAATAATTTGTGATGTTAAGTATTTTTTAGTGTGCTTGTTGGTCATCCTTATGTCTTTTTTGAAGAAATACCTATTTAGATCCTCTGCCCATTTTTCAATTGGGTTTTTCTTGTTGTTCAGTTGTCTTAGTTGTTTATATAATTTAGAGATTAAGCTCTTGTCAGTTGCATCATTTGCAACTATTTTCTCCCATTCTGTAAGTTGTCTTTCTTTTTACGGTTTCCTTTGCTGTGTGAAAGCTTCTAAGTTTGATTAGGTCCCATTGGTTTCTTTTTGTTTTTATTTCTATTGCCTTGGGAGACTGACCTAAGAAAACATTTGTACAGTTAATGTCAGAGAATGTTTTGCCTATGTTCTCTTCTAGGAGTTTGATGGTATCTTGTCTTACATTTAATCCTTTAAGCCATTTTGAGTTTATTTTCATGCATGGTGTGAGGGTGTGTTCATTGATTTACATACAGCTGCCCAGTTTTCCCAGCACCACTTGCTAAAGAGACTGTCTTTTACCCTTTTTATCTTGCCTCCTTTGTCAACGATTAATTGACTGTAGGTGTCTGGGTTTATTTCTGGGTTCTCTATTCTTTTTTTTTTTTTTTGTCTTTTTGCATTTTTCTAGGGCTGCTCCCATGGCATATGGAAGTTCCCAGGCTAGGGGTCTAATCGGAACTGTAGCCGCTGGCCTACGCCACGGCCACAGCAACACGGGATCCTAGCTGCATCTGCAATCTACACCACAGCTCATGGCAATTCCGGATCCTTAACCCACTGATCGAGGCCAAGGATTGAACCCGCAGCCTCATGGTTCCTAGTCAGATTCGTTAACCACTGAGTCATGATGGGAACTCCCTGGGTTCTCTATTCTGTTCCATTGTTCTGTAAGTCTTTTTTTGTACCAGTACCATACTGTCTTGATTACTGTAGCTTTGTAATGTTGTATGAGCCTGGGAGAGTTATATGTCCTGTTTGGTTTTTTTCCCCCTCAGAATTGCTTTTGCAATTCTGGGTCTTTTATGGTTCCATATAAATTTTGGGATTGTTTGTTCTCAATTGTGAAAAATGTCATGACAATATAATACTCAGTGAAGAGAAGTGAAAGCCTTCCAACTAAAATCTGGAAAAAGGCAAGGGTGCCCACTCTCACCATTCTTATACAACATAGTATTAGAAGTCCTAGCCATAGCAATCGAACAAAATAAATAAAAAGTATCCAAATTGGAAGAAAAGTGGTAAAATTGTCCTTTATGCAGATGACATTATATTATATATAGAAAACACAATGGGCACCACAGAAAAACTACTCTAACTGATCAATGAATTTAGCAAAACAGCAGGGTACAAGATTAACATTCAGAAGTTGGTTGCATTTCTGTATTCTAACAATAAAATATTAGAAAAGGAATATAAAAATATGATATCATTTAAAATCTTATCCCAAAAAATTAAATATCAAGGAATAAACCTGAACAAGGAGGTGAAAGACTTATAGCTGAGAACTATAAACCATTAATGAAGGAAAGTAAAGAGGATTCAAAGGGATGGAAAGATATTTCATGCTCTGGATTGGAAGAATTAATATTGTTAAAATGGCTATACTAGCCAAAGATTCAATGTGATCCATATCAAATTACTGATATGTTTCAGTTTTTATGCCACTAGTGTAGTATTTTTTTTTCTTTTTTGGGCTGTACCTGTGGCATATGGAGGTTCCCAGGCCAGGGGTCCAATCGGAGCTATAGCTACTGGCTTACACCACAGGCACAGCAACACAGGATCTGAGCAGTGTCAGCAACCTACACCACAGCTCATGGCAGCACTAGATCCTTAACCCACTGAGCCAGGCCAGGGATTGAACCTGCAACCTCGTGGTTCCTAGTTGGACTCATTTCCACTGTGCCACAATGGGAACTCCTGCCATGTTTTGATGACTGTAGCTCAGAAGTAGGGAAGCCTGATTCCTCCAGCTCCATTTCTTCTTTCTCAGGATGGCTTTGGCCAGTCAGGGTCTTTTGTACTTCCAAATAAACTTTAAAATATTTTGTTCTTGTTCTGTGAAAAATGCCATTGGTAATTTGATAGGGATTGCATTGAATATGTTGATTGCCTTGAGCAGTACAGTAATTTTGAGAATATCTATTCTTCCAATCCAAGAGCATGGTATATCTTTCCGTCTATTTGTGTCATCTTTGATTTCTTTCATCAGTGTCTTATAGTTCTCAGAGTACAGGTCTTTTGTCTCTTTGGGCAGGTTTATTCCTAGGTATTTTATTCTGCAATAGTAAATGGGATAATTTCCTTAATTTCTCTTTCTGATCTTTCACTGTTAGTATGTAGAAATGCAGTTGATTTTCTGTGTGTTAATTTTGTATCCTGCAACTTTACCAAATTCACTGATGAGCTCTAACAGTTTTCTGGTAGTGTCTTTAGGATTTTCTATGTATAGTATCATGTCATCTGCAAATAGTGATAGTTTTACTTCTTCTTTTCCAGTTTGGATTTCTTTTCCTGCTCTGATTGCCATGGTTAAGACTTCCAAAACTATGTTTAATAAAAGTGTCAAGACTGGACACTCCATCTTGTTCCTGATCTTAGTGGGAATTCTTGGAGCTTTTCACCATTGAGAATGGTCTTAGCTGTGGGTTTGTTTTATATGGCCTTTATTGTGTTGAGGTAGGTTCCATCTATGCCCACTTTCTGAAGGGTTTTTATTATAAATGGGTGTTGGATTTTGTCAAAATTTTTTTCTGCATCTATTGAGAGGATTGTGTGGTTTTTATTCTTCAATTTGTTAATGTTGGTTATCACACTGATTGATTTGTGGATATTAAAAAATCCTTGCATCCCTGGGATATATCCCACTTGGTCACACTATGATCCTTTTCATGTATTGTTGGATTCCATGTGCTAATATTTTGTTGAGGATTTTTGGATCTCTCTTCATCAGTGATACTGGCCTGTAATTTTTTTTTTTTTTTGGTGTGTGTGTGTGCACGTGTGGTATCTTTGTCTGGTTTTGATATAAGGGTGATGGTGTCCTCATAGAAAAGTTTGGGATTTTTTAATTCGTCTAGTCTTTTTTTGGAAGAGTTTCAAAAGTATTGTCCTTTGATTTTCATTCACGTGGATTATCATCTCCCATACCTCACTTTCAATTTGTGTATGTTACTAAAACTAAAGTAGTTCTCTTATAGACAGCATATATATGGATCTTGTTTTTGTATCCATTCAGCCAATCTATGTGTTTTGGTTGGAGCATTTAGTCCACTTACATTTAAGGTAATTATTGATATATATGTTCTCAATGCCATTTGTTCCTTTTTTCAAAAAATTTGTTTTTGTATTCATATATTCTTTCTGCCATTTTGGTAATTATTTTGGGATTTGGGGTTTTGGGGTCCTTCTTTTCTTTTCTTCTCTTCTCCTGTGGTTTGATGACTATGTTTTTTTTTTCTTCCGCCCCCCACAGCATATGGAAATTCCTGGGCCAAGGATCAAATCTGAGCCAGAGCTATGACATACACAACAGATCTAGCAATGCCAGATCCTTAAGCATCACATCAGTCCAGGGATTATACTGGTGCCTCCAGAGAGACAAGCCTGATCACCATCCCATCGCACCATAGTGGGAACTCCAATGATTATTTTTAGTTTTTGTGTTTGTATTGCTTTTTCTTATTTGTATGTCTCTATTGTAGATTTTTGGTTTGTAGTTACTGTGAAATTTTGATAATAGAAGTTTATATATGTACAAGACTCTTTTAAGTTGCTGGTCTCTTTATTGCAAATGCATTGCCAGTATCCTGCATTTGTACCCTTCCTTGTCATGATAGCTGGTTTTTGGTAGCATATTTGTGTGTGGATGCTTTCCTACATTTGCTATATGTTTGCATTTTCTGGTGGGCCTTCTCATTTGCAATTTTCTTTTTTTTTCTTTAATATGATTTTAGTTTTTTTCCCCCCAGCTGTACAGCATGAGGATCAAGTTATTCTTAAATGCATACATTTTCCCCCCACCCTTTGTTCTGTTACAATATGAGTATCTAGACATAGTTCTCAATGCTACTCAGCAAGATCTCCTTGTAAATCTATTCTAAGTTGTATCTGATAACCCCAAGCTCCCAATCCCTCCCACCCCCTCCCTCTCCCGTCGGGCAGCCACAAGTTTATTTTACAAGTCCATGATTTTATTTTCTGTGGAGATGTTCATTTGTGCTGGATATTAGATTACAGTTATAAGTGATATCATATGGTATTTGTCTTTGTCTTTCTGACTCATTTCACTCAGTATGAGATTCTCTAGTTCCATCCATGTTGCATTATGTCATTCTTTTTTTATGGCTGAGTAGTATTCCATTGTGTATATATACCACCTCTTCCGAATCCAATCCTCTGTCGATGGACATTTGGGTTGTTTCCATGTTCTGGCTATTGTGAATAGTGCTGCAATGAACATGCGGGTGCTTGTGTCTCTTTTAAGTAGAGTTTTGTCTGGATATATGCCCAAGAGTGGGATTATAGGGTCATATGGAAGTTCTATGTATAGATTTCTAAGGTATCTCCAAGCTGTTCTCCATAGTGGCTGTACCAGTTTACATTCCCACCAACAGTGCAGGAGGGTTCCCTTTTCTCCACAGCCCCTCTAGCACTTGTTATTTGTTGGCTTATTAATGAGGGCCATTCTGACTGGTGTGAGGTAGTATCTCATGGTAGTTTTGATTTGCATTTCTCTTACAATCAGCGATGTTGGGCATTTTTTCATGAGTTTGCTGGCCATCTGTATATCTTCCTTGGAGAAATGTCTATTCAGGTCTTTTGCCCATTTTTCCATTGGTTGATTGGCTTTTCTGCTGTTAAGTTGCTTATATATTCTAGAGATTAAGCCCTTGTCAGTTGCATCATTTGAAACTATTTTCTCCCATTCTGTAAGTTGTCTTTTTGTTTTCTTTTGGGTTTCCTTTGCTGTGCAAAAGCTTTTCAGTTTGATGAGGTCCCATGGGTTTATTTTTGCTCTCATTTCTATTGCTTTGGGAGACTGACCTGAGAAAATATTCATGATGTTGATGTTAGAGAGTGTTTTGCCTCTGTTTTCTTCTAGGAGTTTGATGGTGTCCTGTTGTATATTTAAGTCTTTCAGCCATTTTGAGTTTATTTTGTGCATGGTGTGAGGGTGTGTTCTAGTTTCATTGCTTTGCATGCAGCTGTCCAGGTTTCCCAGCAATGCTTGCTGAATAGACTTTCTTTTTCCCATTTCATGTTCTTGCCTCCCTTGTCAAAGATTAATTGACCATAAGTGTCAGGGTTTATTTCTGGGTTCTCTATTTTGTTTCATTGGTCTGTCTGTCTGTTTTGATAACCAGTACCACACTCTTGATGACTGTGGTCTTTGTAATATTTCTTGAAGTCTGGGAAAGTTATGCCTCCTGCTTGGTTTTTGTTTCTCAGGATTGCTTTGGCAATTCTGGGTCTTTTGTTGTTCCATATAAATGTTTGGGTTGTTTGTTCTAGTTCTGTGAAAAATGTCCTGGGTAATTTGATGGGGATTGCACTGAATATGTAGATTGCTTTTGGGTAGTATGGCCATTTTTACAATATTGATTTTTCCAATCCATGAACATGGAATGTCTTTCCATTTCTTTACATCTTCTTTGATTTCTTTGATTAAAGTTTTATAGTTCTCGGCATATAAGTCCTTTACCTCCTTGGTCAGGTGTATTCCAAGGTATTTGATTTTGTGAGGTGCAATTTTACAAGGTATCATATTTTTGTGTTCCTTTTCTAATATTTCATTGCTGTTATACAGAAATATGACTGACTTCTGAATGTTAATCTTATATCCTGCTACTTTTCTGAATTTATTAATCAGTTCAGGTAGTTTTTGTGTTGAGTCCTTAGGGTTTTCTATGTATAGTATCATGTCATCTGCATACAGTGACAGTTTGATCTCTTCTCTTCCTATATGGATGCCTTTTATTTCTTTGGTTTGTCTAATTGCTGTGGCTAAGACTTCCAAAACTCTGTTGAAGAGCAGTGGTGAGAGTGGGCATCCCTGTCTTGTTCCAGATTTGAGTGAGAAGGTTTTCAGTTTTTCTCCATTGAGTATTATATTTGCTGTGAGTTTGTCATAAGTGGCTTTGATTATGTTCAGGAATGTTCCCTCTATACCCACTTTGGCGAGGGTCTTGATCATGAATGGATGTTGGACTTTGTCAAATGCTTTTCCTGCATCTATTGAGATGATCATATGATTTTGACTTTTCTTTTGTTAATGTGGTGTATGACTTTGATTGATTTGCTTGTGTTGAACCATCCTTGTGAACCTGGGATGAACCCTACCTGGTCATGGTGTATGATTTTTTTGATATGTTGTTGGATTCAGTTGGCTAAGATTTTGTTGAGAATTTTTGCATCTATATTCATCAATGATATTGGGCGATAGTTTTCTTTTTTGGTGGTATCTCTGTCTGGCTTTGGAATGAGGGTGATGGTGGCATCATAGAATGTCTTTGGGAGTATTCCTTCTTCTTCAACCTTTTGAAAGAGTTTAAGGAGGATGGGCAACAGATCCTCTTTATATGTTTGATAGAATTCACCTGTGAAGCCATCTGGTCCTGGACTTTTATTTGTAGGGAGCGTTTTTATGACATCTTCAATTCCATTTCTAGTGATTGGTCTGTTGGTCTGTTTCTTCTTGATTCAGTTTTGGCAGGCTGTAAGATTCTAGAAAGTTGTCCATTTCTTCCAGATTGTCAAATTTGTTGGCATATATAGTTGTTCATAGTATTCTCTTATGGTTTTTTTTGTATTTCTGCAGTATCCGTTGTGATTTCTCCTTTTTCATTTATAATTTTATTTATTTGAGTTCTTTCTCTCATCTTTTTAATGAGTCTGGCCAGGGGTTTGTCAATTTTGTTTACCTTTTCAAAGAACCAGCTCTTGGTTTTATTAATTTTCTCTATTGTTTTTTGAGTCTCTATTTTATTGATTTTTTTTCTTTGATCTTTATAATTTCCTTCCTTCTGCTGACTTTAGGTCTTTTTTGTTCTTCTTTTCTAATTCGTTTAGGTGGAGGGTTAAGTTGTCAAGTTGGGATCTTTCTTCTTTTCTGAGAAAGGCCTGTATTGCTATAAATTTCCCTCTGAGCACTGCTTTTGCAGCATCCCACAGATTTTGAGAGGTTGTATCTTCATTATCATTTGTTTCAAGGTATTTTTTAATTTCCTTCTTGATTTCCTCATTGACCCATTGGTTTTTTAGTAGGATGTTGTTTAGTCTCCAAGTAGTAGGTTTTTTCTCATTTCTTTTCCTGTGGTTGATTTCTAGTTTCATGGCATTGTGGTCAGAGAAGATACTTGAAATAATTTGTTGAGGTTGGCTTTGTGTCCCAATATGTGGTCAATTCTTGAGAATGTTCCATGTGCATTTTAGAAGAATGTGTATTCTGATTTTTTCAGATGTAGTGTCCTGAAGATAACAAGTCTAAACTTTCTATTGTTTCCTTTAGGATCTCTATTGCTTTATTGGTTTTCTGTCTAGAGGATCTGTCCCTTGGTGTGTGTGGTATAATAAAGTCTCCTACTATGATTGTATTCCCATCAATTTCTCCCTTTATGTCTGTTAATACTTGTTGTAGTATCTGGGTGCTCCTGTATTTGGGGCATAAATGTTGACGATAGTAACATCCTCTCCTTGGATGGATCCATTAGTAATTTAATAGTGTCCTTCTTTGTCTTTCTTTATGTCTTTTGTTTTAAAGTCTATTTTGTCTGATATGAGTATTGCAACTCCTGCTTTCCTGTCATGGCTATTGGCATGAAATATTTTTCCCACCCCTTCACTTTCAACTTATATGTATCCTTTGTCCTAAGGTGAGTTTCTTGTAGGCAGCATATTGAAGTTTTTTGCCTTTTTATCCACTCAGCCACTCTGTGTCTTTTGATTGGAGCATTCAGTCCATTGACATTTAAGATGATAATTGATAGATGATTATTTATTGCCATTTTGAACCTCGTGTTCCAGTTGATTCTATGGTTCACCATTCTTCCTTTCTTTTTTTGGTTGGATGGTCTCCAATTATTATCTGCTTAAGTTTTTTTTTTCATTTTTTGTGAATGCAATGTTTGGTTTTGGCTTGTGGTTGCCCTGTTTTTTAAGTATGCTAACCCCTTCCTATAATTGTGTGTTTTAGTCTGATGGTCCTGAGGTTCAAACACTTCATTACTATATTAAAGTAAAGAAGAGAAACAAACAAACAAAAAAAAGGGTCTATTTATTTCCTAACATCCCTTGCCCACATTTTAAGATTTTGACGACTCTTTTTTTTCTTTTTAATTTTATTTTGTTTGAAACATGTTCATGATTAAATGTGTATGCTGGCTTATTTGAGTGACTGCTCTCTGATTGTGGTTTCCTCAATCCAGGTTCTTCCTCTTCTTTTTTTTTCTTTTTCCTCCCTTTCTTTCCTTCCTTTCTTTTTGGTTTAGAGAAGCCCTTTCAGTATTTCTTTTAGCCTGGGTTTTGTATTGCTGTATTCTTTTAGCTTTTGTTTGTTGGAAAAAAATTTTATTTCTCTTTCTATTTTTAATGATATTCTTGATGGATAGAGTATTCTAGGTTGCATATTTTTTCCTTTTAGCACTTTAAATATCTCTTTCCATTCCCTCCTGACCTGTAGTGTTTCTGTAGAGAAATCAGTTGATAACCTTATGGGGGTTCCCTTGTAGGTAACATTCTGCTTTTCTCTTGCTGCCTTTAGGATCTTCTCTTTATCACTAACTTTTGCCATTTTTATTATAATGTATCTTGGTGTGGGTCTATTTGGGTTCAACTTGTTTGGGGCCCTCTGTGCTTCCTGTATCTTGAACTCAGTATCCTTTAGATTTGGGAAGTTTCCAGTGATAATTTCTTCAAATATAATTTCCATCCCCTTATCTTTTTCTGCTCCTTCTGGAATTCCTATTATGCATAGATTGGCCAGCTTTATATTATCCCATAGATCTCTTATATTGCTTTCATGTTTTTTTCATTTGATTTTCTGTCTGCTGACCTGATTGGGTGATTTCCATTATTCTATCTTCCACATCACTGATTCATTCTTCTGCATTATTCATTCTGGTTTTTACTGCCCTCAGTTCAGTTTGTATCTCTGCAAATGAATTTTCTAGTTTTTCTTGGCTTGTCCTTATATTTTCTAGTTCCTTTCTGAGGGCGTCTGCGTTACTGTTCATATCTTCTCTTAATTCCCTCAGTATTTTCACTATTTCTCTTTTGAACTCCAGGTCTGTCAGACTGCAGAGATCTGTTTCATTGTTGACTGCTTTAGGTGAGTTCTCCTGTTGGTTTAACTGGGGGTGGTTTCTCAGCCTTCATCTTGCTTGTTGTTTTCTTTTTCCTGATGGAGTTGTACTCTCTGTGGCCAGGCAGTGTTTGCCTTGTCACTGCCATGGAATGTTTCCTGAGGGCTGGCGTTGTTGGTCAGTCTTCTTTGAGGCAGTGTGGCTTTTCTGGAGAGTGGGTGGGGCTGACAAGGTCTCTCTGAAGCAAAGGAGGACTTCCTGAGGGCAGAAAGGACTGGGAAGTCTGTGCTGTGATGGAAGCAGATTTCACTCGGCTGGGCATAGCTTGCTCTGGTGTTTTTGGGCTGTGGGGCTCTTGCAGGGGGCTGGCAGTGCTGGGAAGCTGTTCCACAGGACTGCAGCACCCCCCCCCCGAGGGCTGGAGTGGCTAGTTGGGCCACTGAACCCAAGAGGCTCTTCCCCAGGGCAGCCCAACTCAGAAGGACTGCCTGAGAATGTAGGCAGATCTTTTCATGGCCCAGCCACGCTTATTCTAGCTTTTCTAGGCTGCAGACCTTTTTCTGGGGGATGGCGGTGTTTGGTGCTGCTCCACGAGGGTGTAGCCCCTCCAGAGGGCAGGCAGGCCAGGGCGGGGACAGCCCCTGTGGTGGTAGGCTTCCGGCAATTGTTGAGGCCAGCCCTCCTGGTTAGCAGGAAGCCCCAGGTCCGGTGCATGCATAAGGGGTGGCAGGAGTGGGGGGGAAGCACTGGGAAGCACAGCTTTCTGATAGCTGGCAGGCCAGTGAGCTTGCTGTGTCGTGGGGAGTATTCTATGGTGGCCCACCCCTTCTTCTCTCCCATCCCCAACACTGGCACAGACCCAACTCTTCTCCCAGGTTCCCTCTGATGTGGCTCTCCACTTCCCCGCCCTTAGGGTATTGCTCCCTCCCCGCACAACGCTCTGCTTTCTAGTCTCCCAGGCAGTCTCTGCCCCATTAAACTTGACAGACCAGTTCCTAGACCTCCCAAGCAGTCTCCGCTCCACCCACCCTAGCCCTTTCCTGGGGACTAACCTCCGGAGCCAAGGTCTCAGTGCCCAGCCCCCACCCAAGCGTCTCAATTTTTGGTGACTGTGCCAGTAGTTCAGATGATCTGTTCTGTTCTCGCTCTGCTTTTCAGAACTCCAACTTACTGCTACACTCTTCTCTGCATCTGGAGATTCCTCTGGTTTGGTTGATCTTTCCATCGAGTAGGCGACTTTCCAGGGTGTGGGATCCCTTTCTCCTCCACATTTCCCTTTCAGGAGTGCCCGTCCACTTGGATTCACCTTCTCTCACTCTCCTCTTTTCTCTTGTTTTACCTAGTAATGTCGCTAGATTCTTGCTGTTATTAGAGTTGAGGTTCTTCTGCCAGGGAATGGTTGCTGTTCTGTGCGAGTTGTTTAACCTGTAGATGTGTTTTTGTGTGTGTGTGTTTGTGGGAGAGGGCAAGCATGTCCCCCTATTCTTCCACCATCTTGCCTCCTCTGCAATTTTCTTGTTTTTAGTTGTAATCTTTTTTTTTCTGCCCAGGGAAATTCCTTTAGTATGTGTTGTAAAGCTGGTTTAGTAGTGCTTAGTTCTCTTAGCTTTTTCTTGTCTTTAAAGCTTTTGATTTCCCCTTCAAATCTGAATGAAATTCTTGCTGGTTAGAGTATGCTTATTTGTAGGTTTTTTCCTTTCATTACTTTAAGCATAGAATGTCACTTCTGGTCTGCAGAGTTGGTGTGTTTAGAGTTGTCCCAGAGTTCTCTTAGACTGTCCTCATTTACTTTCATTCTTTTCTTTATTCTGTTCCACATCAGTGATTTAAACTAGTCTATTATCTACCTTACTAATTGTTCTTCTGTATTCTGCTATTGGTTCCTTCTAATGAATTTTTCATTTTGACTACTGTATTATAAATCTCTGCCTATTTAATCTTTAAATCTTTCTTTCTTTCTTTCTTTCTTTCTTTCTTTCTTTCTTTCTTTCTTTCTTTCTTTCTTTCTTTCTTCTTCTTTCTTCTTCTCTCTTTCTCTCTTTCTTTCTCTCTCTCTCTCTTTCTTTCTCTCTTTCTCTCTTTCCTGGGCTGTGGGGGGGGACCCACCAGTGGCATATGGATGTTCCCAGGCTAGGGGTCAAGTTGGCTGCTGCACAGCCACAGCAATGTGGGATCTGAGCCGCATCTGTGACCTACAGCACAGCTCACAGCAATGCCTGATCTTTAACCCACTGAGCAAAGCCAGGGATCAAACCTGCATCCCCATGGTTACTAGTCAGATTCATTTCCACTGAACTGTGATGGGGTCTCCTTATTTCTTTCTCCTTATTTCTTCATGTAATTTATGGCTCATTGCCTCCATTCCCCCCTTGCCCCAGATCTTAGATCATCTTTACTATCATTACTCTAAAGTCTTTTCCATGAAGGTTGTCAATCTCCAGTTCAGTTTGCTATTCATCTGGGGTTTTGTTTTGTTCCTTCATCTGGTTCATGTTTCTGTGCCTTTTAATTTTGTCTGGCTTTCTGTGTGACCTCCTTTTTTCAGGCTACAGGGTTGTAGCTTGTCACACTTCTGGCATCTACCCCCTTGTGGGTGAAGTTGACCTAGGGCCTTGTGGCAGGCTTCCTGATGGTAGGTGGAGCTGAGTCTTGTCCCTCTGGTGTGGCTGTGTTTCTGGGTGTGATTAGAGGCAAGCCTGTGTTCCCGCTCAGTTTGTTGTTTGATCTGTGGCTTCTCAACCATGATGGGTAGGGCCAGATTTTTCCAAAACGGCAGCTTCCAGGTGAACTCATACCAATGATTATACCTTGGAACTTCTACCTCCAATGTCGTAGCCCCCACAGTGCTACTTTTGCCCCTTGCTTCCCCATGAGACCCTCCAAAACTGAAGGTAGATCTTGCCCAGATTCTTATGTAATCACTGCTTTGCCCTGGAACTCAGTGCATATGGAACCTGGTGTGAACTCCTCGAAATGGAGTTTCTGTTTCTCCTAGTCCTGTGGTGCTCCAGTGCGCTATCTCCACTGACTTTCAATGCCAAATGCTCTGGGGCTCCTCTTCCTAATGCCAGAACCCCAGGCTGGGGAATCTGAAATGGGTTTCAGAACTCTCAGTCCTGTGGGAGAGTCTCTTGCTTCCTGATGTAAGATTGTATTCTATAAACTTAGCTTGAGAACTGCTTTTGTTGTGTCCCAGAGGTTTTTGGATCATAATGTTTTCATCTGTCCCTATAGATATTTTTTGATTTCCTCATTTCTTCAGTGATCCATTGGTTGTTTAGTAACATATTGTTTGGCCTCCATGTGTTTGCTTTTTTTATAGTTTATGTCTGGTAGTTTCTTTCTAATCTCATAACGTTGTTCTTGGAAAAGATGCTTGATATGATATCACCTTTCTTAAATTTACTGAGGTTTTCTCTCTATCCTGGAGAATGTTCCATGTGCATTTGAGAAGGATGTGTATTTTTCTGCTTTCTCATGGAATGTTCTATAGATTCCAGAGAAGTCCATCTGATCTAATGTGTCATTTAAGGCCTGTATTTCTTTATTGGTTTTCTTTCTGAATGATATATCCACTGATGTAAGTGGGGTATTAAACTTTCCCACTATTATTGTGTTACTGTCAATTTCTCCTTTTTATGGCTATTAGGGTTTTCCTGATATAGTGAGGTATTCCTATGTTGGTTACATACATATTTACATTTGTCATATCTTCTTGGATTGATCCATTGATCATTGTATAGTGTTCTTCTTTGTCTCTTCTAGCAGGCTTTATTTTAAAGTCTATTTTGTCTCACATGAATAAGACTACTTCAGGTTTTTAAAATTTCCATTTGTATGGAATACCTTTTTTCATCCCCTCACTTTCAATTTGTATGTGTCCCTAGATTTGTAGTGGGTCTCTTGTAGATAGCATATATATATATATCTTGTTTTTGTATCCATTTAACCAGTCTGTGTCTCTTGGTTGGAGCATTTAATGCATTTACATTTAAGATAATAATAATAATAATAATTATTATTATTATTTGTCTTCCTGCCTTTTCTTGAGCCACTCCTGCAGCATGGAGGTTCCCAGGCTAGGGGTCCAATCAGAGCTGCAGCTGCCGGCCTACACCAGAGCCACAGCAATGCAGGATCCGAGCCATGTCTGCAACCTACACCACAGCTCACGGCAACACCGGATCCTTAACCCACTGAACAAAGCCAGGGACTGAACCCGCAACCTCATGGTTCCTAGTTGGATTCATTAACCACTGTGCCATGATGGGAACTCCTAAGATAATTATGGATATGTGTGTTCTTATTGCCATTTTGGTGGTTATTTGTATTTTCTAATTCTTCATTAAAAATTTCTTGTAACTTCTTGCACTGTATATCCATTCTTTTTCTGAGATCTTGGATCATCTTTATGGTCATACTCTGAAGTCTTTCTATAGTAGATTGCCTGTTTCCACTTCACTTAGTTGTTATTCTGGGATTTTACCTTGTTCCCTTCATCTGGAGCATATTTCTATGCTATCTCGTTTTGCCTGTTTGCCAACTCAGTTCCACAAGATGCCAAATTATAGTATTCTTATTTCTGGTGTTTGCCCCCTGGTGGGAGAGCCTGGACTAGAGGCTTTGGTAAGCTTTCTGGTGGGAGGAACCAGTGCTAGCCAATGGTGCAATGAGTTGTGTGTTGGCCCTCTGGTAGGCAGGGCCATGTCAGTGAATGTGTCTAGAGGCAGCTGTTGGCTCAGGAAATCTTTAGGAAGCCTGTCTTCTGATGGGTGGTAATGTATTCCAATGCTTTTGATTGTTTGGCCTGAGGTGTCTCTGTGCTAGAGCCTACAGTCTGTTGGATGGGGCCAGGTTCTTACTGCTGATGACCCAAGAAAGATGTCTGACTCCTTGAGAGTTCACATAGCTGAACACTCCTCAAAGTCTCCACCACTAGTACCACATCTCCAGGGATTGCCAGGCCAATTCTACCTCCCCAGGAAAGCCTCTAAGACCATCAGGTAGGTCTGGCACAGGATCCTATGAAGTCACTGCCTTTGCTCTGAGTCCTTGTACACAGGAGACCTTATGTGTGCCCTTCAAAAGTGGAGTTCCTGCTTCCTTCAGTCCTGTGTAGCTCTTGCAATCAAGCCCTACTGACTGTCAGAGCCAAATGCTTTGGGATCACCTCCCTCCTCTGCCATACCTCCAGGCTGAGGAACCTGACATGGGACTCAGAACTCTTCCTCCTGTGGGAGAACTTCTGCAATATAATTATTCTCATTTTGGAATCACCCATCTAGAGGGTAAGGGATTTTATTATACCACAAGTGTACCTCTTCTACTGTCTCATTGTGGTTTCTTATTTATATCCTTGGATGTAGAATATCTTTTTTGGAAGGTTTAAGCCTTTCTTATTGATAATTATTCAGCAGTTAGTTGTGATTTTGGTGTTATTGTGAGACAAGGGGAGATCAAGGTCTACTACTCTGCCATCTTGTCTCCAAGGTCCATGGACCTCTTGTATCTTTGGTCCATTCTTTCTTCCCTTGATTATACCTGTAGAAGTGGGAATCTTATTCACAGATTTCTTTAATATTTACTTCTACTTCTCCCATGACATTAATACATGTGCAGCATATATCACAGCACAAACTTCCTTGCTTGATAGGATATAATCTAGGTATTGGCAGTTGTTGAAAGCCAGAAATCTAGGGATTTTTGTAAGATTGTGATAATGTCTCCAGTTTCCTTTACTGTACTCTCCAGGGAGGAGGTTTGAGCCTCAAAGTTTCCTCATGGTAGACAAATCTTGCGCAAGGGGAAACTGCAGCTAAGGTCCTCATAATTCCTGGTAGCAACAGACCAAAGGCTCTTTTTGTTTCACATGTGTCACATTGGGGATGGTTATTTGGCCTAGAGCCTCAGTTCCCAAAGTATAGTCCCCATAATGAAATGTATTGCCAAGAATGTGAGAAAGCAGTGGCTTTGGTCATTGTGAAGTAGTTGTCTGAAGCCTCACATAGCCATAATAACTCAGGCAGTGCTCGGCAACTGTGTGATTGGTTTGGTTATACAGCTGCAGAAAAGTTCTGGGAGGTGGGAAACAGTTGTGGAGGATTCCCATGTGTTTCAGATTTGGCTTCTGATTTGGAGTGTCTGGTGATTGGATCTCTATTCAGAGAGAGGCAAGATATGGGGGTGTCTGATATAATAGCTAATGCAGGAAGTTCTGTTGGCATTAGCTGGTGAACTATCATAACACACATGTATGTTAGGGGTGCAGTATGAAGTGTAAATAGGCTGGCATAATGTGTCACTCCAATTTGTAGGCTTAAAGATAGCTAGGCACAGGTTTAGGTTTATGTTAGAGAGAGACTCAGAAGCTGAGAAGGGGTCTATGTTTCCTCTGTGGGTATTGCTGTGACAAGGAGTGCGCCCTTGGGTCTAATTACAGATTAGAGAAGTTTGGTGACATTAGAAGCCCCTGAATAGAGATGTGTGATGTGGAAACAGCAGAGGTAGACTTTTCTATGTAATGATTAAGGAAAAATCTTGCTTGGAGTAATTAAAAGAAGATTGGTTAAAAGCTGAGAATATAGTGTGGTTATTGAATGGGCAGGCCTCGGAGGTAGTACTTAAATATCCCAGGGTGGTGGATTGGGGATGGAAAACCCAGCAGAGAGAGAGTTATTTCCCCCCTTTAGCAATTACCTGGAAGTTATCGACAATTACATTATCTTTTCATGTTAAGTGTTTGAATCAGAGAATGGATAGTTAAGAACAAGAAAGAGTTGGAGTAGGGTCCCCAGCATCTTTTGGAAGGAGAAAAAGAGAAATAATAGAGATTGTGAGGCATCTTTGGGTTTTGGCTTGGTATCATCAAACCCAGCGTGGACAGAGGAGTTCCTTCTTGGGTATAGGTGTGGAGCTAAAATGGCACTCATAAAGGATTCTAAGAGCAAGAAGGAAAGCGAGGAGGAAAATAAGTATCTAAATCCACCAGATCATATTCGTTTGTGGGTGGACTGGGGTATAGGAAGGCAAAAAAGGAAATAGGGTACTCAGCCTTGGATCCATGAAATTTCTTTGTCCTTTTTTTGTATGATTTTTATTTTTTCTGTTATATTTGACTTACAATGTTGTGTCAGGCTCTGCTGTACAGCAAACTGACACAATTTCTCTCTCTCTCTCACACACACAAACACACATTTCTTTTTCTCACATTATCTTATATCATGTTCCATCACAAGTGACTAGACGTAGTTCCCAGTGCTATACTGCAGGATCTCACTGCTTATCCATTTAAAATGCAATAGTTTGCACCTATTAACTCCAAACTCCATTGTCCATCTCACTCCCTCTCCCTCCCCATGGCAACCACATGTCTGTTCTCCATGTCTGTGACTTTGTTTCTTTTCTGAACGTAGGTTCATTTGTGCCATATATAAGATTCCAGATATAAGTGATATCATATGGTGTTTTTGTCTTTCTCTTTCTGACTTCCATATAAATTTTCAGAATGTTTTTTGTAGTTCAATGAAAAATGTCATAGGTAATTTGATAGGGACTGCATTGAATCTGTAGATTGTTTTGGGTAATATGGCCATTTTAACAGTACTGATTATTCCAATCCAGGACAATTTCTTTGAATTCTCTTTAATTTCCTTCATTACTGTTTTATAGTTCTCAACATATAAATCTTTCACCTCCTTGGTAAGGTTTATTCGTAGGTGTTTAATTTCTTGGGATACAATTTAAAAATATATTGTATTTTTATATTCCTTTCATAATATTTAATTGTTGGTATACAGAAATGCATCCTATTTCTGAATGTTCTTCTTGTATGCTGCTAAATTGCTGAATTGATTGATCGGCTCAAGGACTTTTTGTGTGGAGTCCTTAGGGTTTTCTATATGTAGAATCATATTATCTGCGTAGAGTGACAATTTTACCTTTTCTCTTTCAGTTTGGATATATTTTATTTCTTTTGTTTGTCAGATCACTGTGGCTAGGAATTCCAATTCTTTGTTGAATAAGAGCAGTGAGAGGGGGCATCCTTGTCTTGTTCCAGATTTTAGTGGTAGGGCTTTCAGCCTCTCTCCATTGAGTATTATATTGGCTGTGGATTTGTCATAAATGGCTTTGAATATGTTATGTTCCCTCTATACTCACTTTGGTAAGAGTTTTTATCACTAATGGATGTTGGATCTTGTCAAGTGCATTTTCTGCATCGAGATGATTTTTTTTAACATTTTTTTTGTTACACATGCATTTTTTGGGGGGGGTGTACTAGGATTCTTTTTTTTGTCTTTTTTTTTTTTTTTTTTTTTTTGCTATTTCTTGGGCCGCTCCTGCGGCATATGGAGGTTCCCAGGCTAGGGGTCTAATCGGAGCTGTGGCCGCCAGCCTACGCCAGAGCCACAGCAATGCAGGATCTGAGCCACGTCTGCAACCTACACCACAGCTCACGGCAACGCCGGATCGTTAACCCACTGAGCAAGGGCAGGGACCGAACCCACAACCTCATGGTTCCTAGTCGCATTCGTTAACCACTTCGCCACGACGGGAACTACTGATTTTTTTTTTAAGGGCTTCCCCCATAGCATATGAAGGTTCCCAGGCTAGGGGTTGAATCAGAGCCATAGCCGTCAGCCTACACCACAGCCACAGCAGTGTGGGCTCTGAGCCATGCCTGCAACTTATACCACAGCTTATTGCCACGCCAGAACTTTAGCCCACTGAACAAGTTCAGGGTTTGAACCCGCATACTCATGGCTACTTGTTGGGTTCATTAACCACTGAGCCACAACAGGAACTCCTAATCATATGTTTTTTTACTTTACTTTTGTTAATGTGGTGTATGATGTTGATTGATTTGTATGTGTTGAACCAGCCTTGTGAACTTGGGATGAATCCTACTTGGTCATGGTGTGTGATCTTTTTTATATGTTGTTGGATTCTGTTGGCTAAAATTTTGTAGAGAATTTTTTGCATCTATAGTCATCAAAAGGGAGTAATTTTCTGTTTTGGTAGTGTCTTTGTCTGGTTTGGTATTAGGGTGATGGTGGCTTCATAGAATGTCTTTGGGAGTATTCTTTTTTCTTCAATCATTTGGAAAAGTTTAAGAAGGGTGGGTATAAGTTCTTTGTATATTTAGTAGAATTTGCCTATGAAGTCATCTGGTCCTGGACTTTTATTTGTAGGGAGTGTTTTTATTACATATTCAATTTCATTTCTAGTGATCAGTCTATTCAATTGATCTATTTCTTCTTGATTCAGTTTTGGCAGGCTGTAAATCTCTAGAAAGTTGTCCATTACTTCTAGGTTGTCAAATTTGTTGGCATATAATTTTTCATAGTTTTCTCTAATTTTTTTTGTATATCTGCAGTGTCCATTGAGATTTCTCCTTTTTCATACTTTGTTTATATGAGTTCTTTCTCTCCTCTTCTTGATGACTCTGGGCAGAGGTTTGTCAATTTTCTATATGCTTTCAAAGAACCAGTTCTTGGTTTTATTAATTTTTTTCTATCATTTTTTTTTGAATCTCTATTTTATTAATTTCCTTCCTTCTCTGACATTAGGTTTTGTTTGTTAATCTTTTTCTAATTCTCTTAGGTGGGGGGTGGTAAGTTGTCAATTTGAGACTTTTCTTTTTTTTCGAGAAAGGCCTGTATTGCTATGAACTTCCTTCTAAGCACTGCCTTTGCTGTCCCATAGGTTTTGAATGGTTGTGTTTTCATTATCATTTGTCTCGAGGTATTTTTAAAATTTCTCTTTTGATTTCCTCATTGACCCATTTTTTTTTTGTCTTTTTAGGGCCACTCTCACGGCATATGGAGGTTCCCAGGCTAGGGGTCTAATCAGAGCTGTTGTCCCCACCCCCTGCCTATGCCAGAGCCACAGCAACACCAGATCCTAGGCGCGTCTGCAACCTACAATGCAGCTCATGGCAACGTGGGATCCTTAACCCACTGAGCAAGGCCAGGGGTTGAATCCACAACCTCATGGTTCCTAGTCAGATTCGTTTTCGCTGTGCCATGACAGGAACTCCTTGACCCATTGGTTTTAAGTAGCATGTTGTTTAGTCTCCATGTAGTCGGGTTTTTTTTTTTTCTCATTTGTTTTCCTGTGATTCATTTCTTATTTCATGACATTGTGCTCAGAGAAGATAGTTGAAATCATTTCTATACTCTTAAATTTGTGGAGGTTATTTTTGTGCCCCAATATGTGGTCAATCTTTGAGAATATTCCAGTGTACTTGAAAAGAATGTGATTTTTTTTTTCAGATGTGATGTTTTGAAAATGTCAATGAAGTCTAAGTTTTCTATTCTGTTGTGTACTATCTCTGTTGCCCTAACGATTTTATGTCTAGGCGATGTGTCCATTGATGTGAGTGGGGTGTTAAAGTCTCCTACTGTTATTGTATTCCTATCAGTTTCTCCTTTTATGTTTGTTAGTAGTTGTTGTATGTATCTGGGTGCTCCTAAATTAGGGGCATATATATTGATGATTGTAACATCCTTTTCTTGAATGTATCCTTTTACCATTAAATAGTTTCCTTCTTTTTCTTTCTGGCCTTCATTTTAAAGTCTATTTTGTCTGATATGACTATTGCAACTTCTGCTTTCCTGTCTTTTCCATTCCCTCACTTTCAGTTTATATGTGTCCTTTGCCCTAAAGTGAGGCTCTTGTAGGCAGCATGTTGTAGGCTCCTGCTTTTTTAATCCAATCTGCAATTCTGTGTCCTTTGATTGGCACATTCAGTCCATTGACATTTAAGGTAATTATTGATAAAAATGTATTTATTGCCACTTTAAACCTTGTTTTCCAGTTGATTCTATGTTTCTCCTTTGTCCCTTTCTTTTTTTTTTTTTTTTTTTGGTTAGATTATTTCCTTTTATTTTATGCTTCTGTCCTCCTCTTTTTAGTTTTTGTGAATGTAATGTTTGGTTTTGATTTGCGGTTGCCCTGTTTTTCAAGTATGTTAACCCCTTCCTGTATGTGCTTGCTTTAGCCTGATAGTCATATAGTTTCAAACACATTCTAAAACAAGAGTCTAGGTTTTTTTTTTCTTACTTTCCTTCCTCACATTTTATGATTTCAAAGTCTTTTTTAATATCTTCATGTTTGCTTGTCCTTTTGCTGTTCCTGGTGTTTATCATTGCTTTTAGAATAGTTTTTTTTTTTTCATTTTAGACCTATATACAGGCTTATTTAAATGATTGCATTCAAATTGTGATTTCTTCCATCCTATTCCTTCTTACTTCTTTTTTATTTAGAGGAGCCCTTCCAACATTTCCTTTAGAGTGGGTTTAGTATTGCTGTACTCTTGTTTTTGTTTGTTGGAGAAATTCTTTATTTCTCCTATTTTAAACGATATTCTTGCTGGGTAGAGTATCTTAGGCTGCAAAATTTTCCCTTTTAGAACTCTGAATATATCTTGCCACTCCCTTCTGGCCTGTAGTGTTTCTGTAGAGAAATCAGCTGATAGCCTTATGGGGGTTCCTTTGTAATTAACACTTTGTATTTCTCTTGCTGCCTTTAGAATCCTCTTTTTATCTTTAACTTTTGCCATTTTTATTATAATATGTCTTGCTGTGGGCCTGTTTGGATTCAACTTCTTTGGGGCCCTCTGTGCTTCCTGTATCTTGATATGTTTCCTTTATATTTGGAAAGTTTTAATGTCTTTAAATTAAAATTTATTATTAAATTATTTATATAATAATTTCTTCAAATATTTTTTCAGATCCTTTCCTTTCCTTTTCAAATCCCTGTAGTAGGTATATTGGCCTTCTTTTATATCATCCCATAGATCTCTTATATTGCTTTCATATTTTTTCACTTGGTTTTCTGTCTCCTGTCCTGACTGGGTGATTTCCATTATTCTCTCTTCCAAGTCACTAATTTTTTCCTCTGCATTATTCATTCTGCTCTTTTTGTACCTTTAACTCAGTTTGTGTCTCTGTAAATGAATTTTCTAATTTCCTTAACTCTTGCTTTTATTTTCTAGTTCCTTTCTAAAGTAATCTGCATTACTGTTCATATCCACTCTTAATTCCTTCATATTTGCTCTTAATTCCTTCAGTATTTTCACTATCTCCTTTTTGAACTGAATGTCTGTTGGAATGCATAAGTCTGTTTCATTGTTTGCTCCTTCCTGTGATTTCTCCTGTTCTTTTAACTGGGAATGGTGCCTGAGCATCTTCGTATTGCTTATATTTTTCTTATTCTTTGAGTTTAGGGGAAACAACTGCTGTAGTCTTGGAGAGTTATTTGTATGTGTGAACACCTCTGGGTATTTTGCGAGAACTTACTTTTTATTTCTTGTGTGTGCTTCCAGGGAGATGGAGGCAATGGGCAGGGCTAGTAGTTAGTGCCTGTCACTGGGCCTTTGACAGTGGCAAGGACCCACAGGAAGGTGGCACAGCCTGCTCCTAGTTGCAAGACCCTTGGATGTGATAGTGATCAGGCAGTGTAGGTGGTTACTGGGTAATGTGGCAGTGGCAGCCGCAGGGCAGGTGCCATTCCCAGGGGAGTGAGAGTAACAACTTGTGGTGCTTGGTTGCAGTGCCCTCTTCTTTGCCAGCCTCTTAGGTGCTTGGGTCTGCAGATGGTGCCTGTTCACAGACCCCTAGTGGTGAAAGACCATGCCCATCTGAGATGACTGTTGTGGTTTCCCCCTGCTGCCTGTAGATCACACAAAAGGCAGAGTGTCACACTTAGCCCCCCGGTGTCCTTAGTCCACACAAGAGGTGCCCAGCTACCCATAGCCCACACAAGTGGTGCCCTGTTGCCTGTAGCCCAAGCAATTGGCCCTTCACCACCCATAGCTTTTGCCAGAGGTGCCCTGCCCTCTGAGAGTCCACGTGTGCACAGGGAAAGATATTCCTATGGCAGTCCACCCCTCCGCCTCTTGCAATGGTGCCTGGCTTCTCCTGAGGGCCCGGGCCTCCCCCTGGGTTCCCTTAGCTGTGGTGTTCAAATCCCCAGCCCATGACAACCTCCTCCCTAGCCCCTTAGGCAGTCTCCACACAGAAAAACCCAATCCTCTCACCAGAACTGACCTCTGTTTCCGCTGTGCCATGACGGGAACTCCTGAGTTGTTTCTTTGTATGTGGTGGTTGTAAACATAGGATTGCTTCCTTATTCTGGGTCATAAGGGTGTGCTTCTCTGGGCTTGGAACATGTCGCAAGTGAGTGACTCTCTGGGAGCAAATTTGGGTTTTCCATGGAGATACTTTATATCCTCTGGAGCCCGGGAAATTGAGAACCTGTACAGTGTTTTGATCTGAAACTTTGAGGGGCCACAGAAAAGAAGGTCATAAACATATTGTAAGAACGTCCCCATCTCAAACTTTAGTTCCCTTAGTTTCTTAAGGCATTGCCAAACAGGTGTGGATTGTCCCAGAATCCTTGAGGAAGGATAGTCCAGGTATATTATTTGGCTTCATTAGTGTCAAGGTCAGTCCATTCAAAAGCAAAAATATATTGGGTATCAGGGTGAACAGGTATACAGAAGAAGGCATCTTTATCATCAAGGACTGTAAACTAGGCTTTGTCCTTGGAGATCTGAGTAAGGACTATGTATGTGTTAGGAACAGTTGGATGAAAGGGAATTATAGCTTCATTCATGACTAGGAGACCTTGGACCATTCTATATTCCCCATTTGGTTTAAGGACAGATAGGATTGCAGTATTATAGAGAGACAGGCATGGCACCAAGAGCCCATATTTGATGAATTTTGATATTAGGTGTTAGAAGCTTCATTGAGCCTCTTGTTTTATGGGGTATTTGTGCCTGGAAGGGGAATTATTAGTCTCCTTTAAGGTGATCTTTATAGAAGCGACAAAGAGTTGTCTTCCTTGACCGCAGACTTATGGATCTATAAGTGTTTCAATTTCAGGGCAAATATTTTGAGATGGGCAGACTATGTCTTGTATAATATGTAGTCCAGCCAAAAATGTTCCTTGGTTTTGGTTTTCAGGGGGAGTAAGAGTTGCATCCAAGGCTGAGAGAAAATCTCTTCCTAATAATGGGTTGGGGCATTTAAGTATGACAAGAAACTTATGAGTTATAAGGATCTTTCCTCATGTACAAGTTAGAGGGGTGATGAAATGTTTTCATTTTGGCTTTCCTTCTACCTTAACAGTAGAGCAGGTTTTGGGAGCAAGGGGCCCAGTGTGAGAAGTCAGAACAGAGTAAGTGGCTCCCATATACACTAGAAACTGGACAAGCTTACTTGCTATATCACCCTCAGTTCCTCCCATGTGATGACAACTGTATTCTCAGGAGCCTTGGGAGATCCCAGGTGCCATCAGTCAACCACTGCCATGACTGACAGGGGAGAATTTCCTCACTCCCTTTGGAGTTGGGGACATTCCTTCTACCAGTGGCCCATCTTCTTACAGAACTGATAATGGTATTTTGGGCATAGGCTGGGATCTGTTTCCTGGGCATTCCTTGCTCTTGTGTTTGGGTCTCACACAGTTAAAACAGGCTCCCTTCCTGGCAGTGGTCTTTTGGGAGTACTTTAGGGGGGACTGAGGTGACCAGCAGGTGGGTAAGGTCTTGTTATGACAGCTGCCCAAACTTTGGCTTGCCATTTTTCCTTCCTTAAGTCACACTGTTGCTTCCTTTCTACCTAAGCCTGGTCTCTATTGTTAAAGAAACTGAAATCTGTATCAGTAAGAATATTGAGAGGGGTTTGGGGACACATAGCAAGCTTCTAAGTTTCCAATGGATGTCAGGGGCTGATTGGCTAGTGAAGTGGGCTGCAAATAATTTGTGCCCTTCAAAAGTGCTTGGACCTATATTCATGTACTTTCCAAGGGCATCTACCAGTTGGGCCTGATGTGGGCTGGATTTTCATCTTGGCCTTGGGTGATCTCTTTAACCTTATCATAGTTAACAAATTTAATTATACATCATTCCATCCCTTCAATGAGGCTAAAACTCATGTGATCCTTTCTAGTGATACCAGGCTGGCCTGGCCAATAGTCCCAACTTGGATACATTAGAGGCACTGCTGTCATGCCCACAGGATATTGATGAGGTTGGGAAATATGTTTGAGGCTGTGCCCAAATTCAGGTACTTTCCTTAGAGATGCAGCAGTGAAAGGACAATATTTAGGTCTTTGCAGGTAAGATCGAAGGAGAGAGTACCTAGAATTCTTCAGTGAAACAGCTAGAGTCCTCCAAGAATCATTCTGAGTGTGGCACTGGTTGAGGCCAAAGAAAAAGGGGTGTGGACTCTGGTAATTCCCAGAGGCCCTCCTACTACTTCCTAAAGGGGGCAAAGAAGCTTTGGCTGTACTTCTAGTTTAGAAGGTTAAAGAGGCTTATAGGGTGGGGAAGGAGCTGAAGATGTGAAAGAGTGGAAAGAGTGTCAGGGCTTGGGTCTTCTCCCTGAAGCTTGTGTTACTCTAGGAATGCCACTATAGAGGGCTTCTGTTAAGCCTGCATGGGTCCCAACCAGCAAGGGTCCCTAACATAAGACTCATGTAGCTCAGGTTCTCTCTTAGGGCCATAAAAACCTGAGCATAAGGAACTTCTGTCCATTTTCCCTGCTTTTTGAAAAAAAGTCTAACTTTAGAATGGTGTTATAGATGAGGCTTCCATTTTCTAGCCAGGCCTCATCATCCTCAAGTTTATATTGGGGCCAGGCTGTGTTCTCATTTTAAAGAACCTATAGAAAAGTTATCCTAGTGCCTCAGAATATACCTGAGGGGGTGAGGCCTTGGTGATGGAGCAGGTGTTTCCCATCATTCCTTCAGGAAGAGGATGCTTCTGTAACAGAGAGGAGCACTAGCATTACAAATTCCTAAGACATGACTGGTTCTAGGCATTCTCAAGTGCCTACTCTCATCAACCCTAGTCACAGTGGGAGTCAGCTACTCCCCATGTGGCAGTCATGCTGGCCTCTGCATCCTGGGGCCTGTGTCCTATTCCATTGTCTATGGTACCCAGGATGAGTGACCTTCCTGAAGGCTTCTCTATAGATTCTATGGCCACTGATTAATCCCTGTGTTCCAGGGTGGTAAGTTTCTGAAAACAGGCAGTGGCTGTAAAATGAAAATCTCTTTAGGAGACTTTTAAGAAAATAAGTTTCTCTTCCCCTTTGTGGGCAGCACCTCCAGGCTTCAGTGCCACCCTTCCCGTGCTCTTCCCCCCATACTCTGGCCAGCAGTGTGGTATGGCCAGGTATAGTAGGGGATATGGCAGAGTGAGTTGGAGGAACTCTCTCTGCTTTTAGGGGGACAGATGTACTCACAGCTGTGATAAGACACTTCCTATTGCATGTGACTGGAGCAGGCAAGTGCAGTATCAGTGGGTCAGCACCAGGGTGTGTATCCCTGGGGTACCCAATGGGGTGAGGTAGATTTGGAGTGGGTATGGACCCTGGATGTGCTGTGGACCCTGGAGGGAGCTGGTCAAATGCCAGGTGGCATTTAGAGTTGGGCTGTGGACAATGGTAGCTCAGATGTGGGCTCACCTCCATGAGTCTAAGCTACATAGCACAGGCCCATCCTTCCACCCCCACTCCCTAAACACCCAGGGGTAAGCACACAGACCACCCAAGCATGAGGGAACTCCCAAAGGGATCCCAGTGACTACAACTAGGACATGAACTCTCTAAGTAAGGCTGCAGTTTATATTTCTAGAAATTGAACCTGATGGCAGTTAATTAAATGGTGGATAAGGCAAACCCAGAGGGAAAGATCCTATGGTATGGGTCTCTAGCTGCCAATGAGACTGGTCAAAATTTTTCCCTGACATGCCCTGTGCCTGTGTAACAATGAGAAGTGGAGGACCTAGCATCATGGTTGGAAAATGCCTGCCAGCTTTCTTTTCCCCAATTTCCAGTGGAGTAAGGCACGAAATGAGAGTGAAATAAGAGTGATATAGGGATGTAGACATGAGCCAAGGATAGTCAGGCAGAGGTGGACCTATAAGCCTATAATGATAGCCAAGGGGAGGGGACAGTGTCATGCTTTTAATTGTGTGCCTAAAATATTTCATGGAAACTGTCTTGAGGTATTCAGAACTGTCATTTCTTTAATCCATTCCACAACCCACTTATTCTTTCACAGGAGATTTCTCATGGAAAGTGCCCTAATGGCTTTTAAGGCTCAACCTCCACTCATTGTTGAAACAATAGGGCTGACAATTCAACAGACAATGAGAAAATGAGAGAGAGAGAGAGAATAGTGCTGAGAAGTAAGACAGTGCCTCTTAAGCACAAGAGAGGTGCAAGGCTGAGGCTTACCAAATTCTCCTGGCTGGCTCACCACATCTAGTCCTGGTGAACAGTTCTCATCTCATCACAGAAAGAGTTTAGAGATGAGATAAGGAGATTAAGAAAGCAAAGAGAGGAGATTGGGAAAAGATGGTGGAGAAGAAGGACTTAGCTCAACTTTTCATATGAAAACACCAAAATTATGCTAAATGTTGAAAAACCATCAAAAAATAGAATGAAAACTACAAAAAAAGAAAAGGTATCCTACACCAAAAGATAAGAAACCACATCTAGATGGTAGGAGGGGCACTTTCATGATACAGGCAACTCCATACCTGCCAGGTGAGCAACCCACAGACTGGAAAATAACTGTATCACAGAGACTCTCCCACAGGAATGAGAATTCTGAACCCCACATTAGGTTTCCCAGCCTGGGGATCTGGCATTGGGAGAAGAAGCCCCCTGAGCATCTGGCATTGAAGGCCATCAGGGCTTGTGCACAGGAGCCCTATGGGCCTGGGGGAAACAGACTCCACTCTTGGAGGGAGCACACAGGGTTTCATGTGCACTATGTCCACAAAGACAGAAGGGACTCCATAAGAATCTGGCTCAGACTTACGTGTGGGTCTTGGAGGCTCGTCTGGGAAAGCATGGGGCAGTTGTGTCTTGTTGTAGGTGCAGAACATTGGAGGCAGAGGTCCCAGGAATAATCATCAGCACGAGTTCCTCTGGAGGCTGCTGTTTTGGAAAAATCTGGCCCTACTCATCATGGCTAAGAAGCTCCAGGCCAAACAACAAATGAGGGGGAGGGGACATAGCTTCACCAATCAGCAAATAGGCTTCTAAAGACCTACCAGGAATACAGCCACCTCTAGTCACACCCAGAAGCACAGCCACACCCTCCAGAGAAAGACTCATTTCTACCTACCAGTGGGCAGGCATCAGTCCCTGGATCAATTTCATCCACAAAGGGGTAGACACCAGAAGCAAGAGTGGCTACAACCCTCTAGCCTGCCATAAGAATACCACAGAAAAGCTTTATGAAATGAAATGGCAGAGAAATATGATCCAGAAAAGGAACAAGGCAAAAGCCCAGAAAAAGAGGTAAGTGAACTGGAGATTGGTAAACTCCATGAAAAGGACTTTAATGAGTGTAAAGATGATCCAACCTCAAAAAACTTGGAGGCAAAGATTGATAAATTAGAAAAGATTTGAACAAAGAAATAAAAAATTAAAAGATTAAACAAGCAAAATAGAGATGTGAAATACAATGATGAAAATAAAATAAGAGATGCAGAATCCAATAACATAAATTTTAAAAATCCACTAAAAAGAACCAACGACAGACTACAGGAGACAGAAAAACAAAAAATGAATTTGATAACAGATTGGTGGGAATCACTGATGTGGAACAGAGTTTTAAAAAAGAATGAAATGAACTGATGACAGTCTAAGAGAACTCTGGGAGTATAAACACACCAACTTTTTCATTATAGGGGTGCCAGAAGGAGAAGAGAGAGAGAAAAGGCCAGAGAAAAGATTTGAAGAGATAATAGCCAAAAACTTCCCTAACCTGGGAAAGGAATTACTCACTCAAATTCAGGAAGCACAAGGAATACCATATAGAATAAACTCATGGAGGAATACTCTGAGACAATATTAATTAAACTGACCAAATTTAAAGGCAAAGAAAAAGTACTGAAAGCAGTTAGGGAAAAGCAATAAATTACATACAAGAGAACCCCAATAGGTTATGAGCTGATGTTTCAGCAGAAACTCTGCAGGCCAGAAGGGAGTGGCATGATATGATTAAAGTGATAAAGGAAAAAAACAACCAAGAATAATTTACCCAGCAAGGCTCTCATTCATGTTTGAAGGAGAAATCAAAAGCTTTACAGACAAGAAAAAGCTAATCAAATTCAGCATCACCAAATCAACTTTACAACAAATACTAAAGGAACTTCTCTAGGTGGGAAAGAAAAGGCCACAACTAGAAACAAAAATAGTGCAAATGACAAGGCTTGCCAGTAAAGGCATACATATAATAAGGGTAGGAAATCATCCACACACAAATATGCTATCAAAACCAGACATCATGAGAAGAGGAGGATACAAATGCAGGATAATGGAGATGCATTTGCAATTAAGAGACCAGCAACTTAAAAAACAAAATTGTATATATATAGAGAGATAACTACATCAAAACCTCCATGGTAACTGCAAACCAAACATCAACAACAGATACATGAACAAATGGGAAAAACCAACCTAAACACAACAGTAAAGATAATCATCAAACCACAAGAGAAGAGAACAAGAAGGGGAGAAAAAAGAGCAACAAAAACAAATCCACCAAAAATTAACAAAATGACAATGAGAACATATATATAAATAATTACCTTAAATATAAAGAGTAAATGCTCCAACCAAAAGACATTGACTGGCTGAATGGATACAAAAACAAGACCTATATATATGTTATCTTCAAGAGACCCACTTCGCATACAAACTAAAAGTGAGAGGATAGAAGAATATCATCTATGCAAACAGAAATCAAAAGAAAGCTGGACTAGCAATACACATATCAGACAAAATAGACTTTAAAATAAAGACAGTTTCAAAAGACAAAGAATGACATTAAATAATAGTCAAAGAATCAATCCAAGAAGATTTAACAATTACATATGCACCCAACATGGTAGCAACTCAATATATGACAACTTCTAACAACCATAAAAGGAGAAATCAACAATAACACAATAATAGTGGGGGACTTCAACATTCCACTTGCAGAAATGTACAGATCAACCAGACAAAAAAATCAGCAAGGAAACACAGGGCATAAATGATGCAGTAGACCAGATAGACTTAATAGAATGTTTATAGAACATTCCATCCAAAAGCAGTAGAATACACATTCTTCTCAAGCATGCATGGAACATTATCTAGGATAGACCACATCCTGGGCCACAAATCAAGCCTCAGTAAATTTAAGAAAATTGAAATCATGACCAACCACAATGCTATAAGTCTATAAATCAATGACAAGAAAAAAACACCCAAACACATGGAGACCAAATAATATGCTACTAAACATCAATGGATCCCTGAAGAAATCAAAGAGGAAATCAAAAAAATATTTAGAGACAAATGACAGTGGAGATACAATGATCTGATACTTATGTGAGGCAAAAAAAAAAAAAAAAAAAAAGCAGTTCTAAGAATGAAGTTTAGAGCAACGCAAACCTAACTCTGGAAACAAGAAAAATCTCTAATAAACGACCTAACTATACCTAAAGAAAAAACAAAAAACTAAACCCAAAGTAAGTATAAGGAAGATAAATCATAAAGATCAGAGCAGAATAAATGAAATAGAATGGAGAAAATCATAGAAAAGATCAATGAAACTAAAATCTTGTTCTTTGAAAAGATCAACAACATTGATAAACCCTTAGCCAGACTCATCAAGAAAAAAAGAGGACTCAAATCAATAAAATTAGAAATGAAAAAGGAGAAAGACATCAAAGAAATTCCCAACACCAATTTCTGATAAAAACTCTCCAGAAAGTGGTCATAGAGGGAAACTACCTCAACATAATAAAGGCCGTATATGACAAACCTAAAGCTAACATTCTCAATGGTGAAAAGCTGAAAGAATTCTTGTGAAGATCAGGAAACAGACAAATATGTCCACTCTCACCACTTTTATTCAACATAGTTTTGGAAATCCAAGCATGGCAGTCAGATAAGGAAAAGAAGAGGTCTCCAAAGGAAAGGAAGAATGAAAATTGTTACCATTTGCAGATGACATGATACTATACATAGAACATATTAATGATGCTGTCAGAACATTATTAGAGCTCATCAATGAACTTGGTAAAATTTCAGGATACAAAATTAATACACAGAAATATATTGCATTTCTATATCCTAACAATGAAAGATCAAAAAGGGAAGTGGGGAAACAATCCCATTTACCATTGCATCAAAAAGAATAAAATACCTAGGAATAAACCTACCTAAAGGGACAAAAGAACTGTACTCTGAAAACTATATGATGCTGATGAATATAATCAAAGATGACACAGACAGATGGAAAGCGATATATCATGCTTATGGATTGGAAGAATCAATATGTCAAAATGACTATATTATCCAAGGCAACCTATGGATTCAGTGCAGTCCCAATCAAATTACCATTGGCATTTTTCACAGAACTAGAACAAAAAAATTTTAAATTTGTATAGAAGCACAAAATACCTCAAATAGGCACAGCCATCCTGAGAAAGAAAAATGGAGCTGGAGGAATCAGGGTTCCTGACTTCAGACTATAATCCAAAGCTAGAGTTATCAAAAATAGAAATATAGATCAATGGAACAGGATAAAAAGCTGAAAAAAATAACACATGTAGCTCAATATAAAAAAACCCCAAACAACCCAATCAAAAACTGAGCAAAAGATCTAGATACCCATTTTCTCAAAGAAGACAGAGCTAAAAACACATGAAAAGATACTCAGTATAACTATTTACTGGAGAAATGCAAATCAAACTTCTCTGAGATTACCACTTTATGCCAGCCAGAATGGCCATCATCAATAAGTCTACAAATAATAAATTCTTGTGAGGGTTCAGAGAAAATGGAACCCTTTTATACTGTGAAAACAGCATGGAGGTTCCTCAAAAAACTGAAAATATAACTACCATAGATCCAGTAATCCCACTCCTTGGCATCCACCTGGAGAAAACCATAATTTGAAGATAAGTACACCCCATTGCCACACTGTTTACAATATCCAAGACATGGAAGCAACCTAAATGTCCATTGCAGAGCAATGGATAAAGAAAATGTGGTTCATATATACAATTGATTATTAGCCATAAAAATAATGAAATAATGCCATTTATTGTATCGTGGATGGACCTAGAGATTATCATACTAAGTGAAGTTAGTGAAAGAGAAACATCAGATGATATTACTTATATGTGGAATGTTAAAAAAAAAAGGATAAAAATGAGCTTTTTTGCAGAACAGAAACAGACTCACAGACTGAAAAACCTATGGTTACCAAAGAAGACAGGTGAGGGGGGAGGGAGGGATGGACTAGGAGTTTGGGATTGGCATAGGCACACTGGGATATATAGAATGATTGGCCTATGGGGACCTGCTGAATGGCACAGAGAACTCTACCCAGTATTCTGTGATAACCTCTATGTGGGAAAAGAATCTGAAAGAGAAATTTAATTAATTTTTAAGAGAATATAAAGTGAGGATTTATTTGATTAGTATGCTCTCCAGGGGAGTGTGGGCAGTTTCAGGTGGAGAGCTGCCCTGAGCTTTTTGGCAAGCTGGTTGTATGCTTTGCAAATCACTATTGTAATTGTTTTGGCAGAGGGCAGGAGGGAATCACAACTATGCCCATATAAGATAGAAAACTTAATTGATAAATGTTGTGTGTGTTCTGATTGCTCCACCAAACAGTCCTTCCACTGTCTTTCCTCAGGCCTCTCTATTCCCTGAGATATGCCCATATTTTAATTAGGTCCATTAATACCTACAATGGTCTCTAAGTGTACAAATGAAAGAAAGATTTGCACATCTCTCACTTTAAATCAAAAGTTAGAAATGATGGACCCTAGTGAGGAAGGCATTTTAAAGCCAAGATAAGCCAAAAGCTAGGTTTTTGCACCAAAGAGTTAGCCAAATTGTAAATGCAAAAAAAAAAGTTCTCAAAGGAAATTAAATGTGCTATTACATTGAAAACATGAGTGATTAGAAAATGTGAATGATAAGAAAGTGAAACAGCCTGATAGCTGATAATGGAGAAAGATTTTGTGGTCTAGATTGAATATCAAATAAGTTCCAATACTGCTTTAATCCAATGCCTAATCTAGAGCAAGGTCATAAATATCTTCAATTCTGTGAAGGTTGAGAGAAATAAGGAAGATGCTTTACACCAGCCAGAATGGCCATCATCCAAAAGTCTACAAACAAGAAGTGCTGGAGAGGGTGTGGAGAAAAAGGAACCCTAGTACACTATTTTGGTGGGATTGTCAATTGGTGCAACCACTGTGGAAAGAAGTATGGAGATGCCTCAGAAAACTAAACATAGAACTCCCATTTGATCCAGCAACCCCACTCCTGGGCATCTATCCAGAGAAAACCACGACTCGCAAAGACACATGTACTCCAATGTTCATTGCAGCACTATTTACAATAGCCAAGACATGGAAACAACCTAAATGTCCATCAACAGAGGAGTGGATCCAGAAGATGTGGTACATATACATAATGGAATATTACTCAGCCATTAAAAAGAACAAAATACCAGCATTTTTTGAAACATGGATGGACCTAGAAACTATCGTGCTAAGTGAAGTCAGCCACACAATGAGATACCAACATCAAATGCTTTCACTGACATATGGAATCTGAAAAAAGGACAGACTGAACTTCTTTGCAGAACAGATGCTGACTCACAGACATTGAAAAACTTATGGTCTCTGGAGGAGACAGTTTGGGGGGTGGGGGGATGTGCCTGGGCTGTGGGATGGAAATCCTGTGAAATTAGATTGTTATGATCATTATACAACTACAGATGTGATAAATTCATTTGAGTAATAAAAAAATGAAAAAATAAATTAAAAAAAACTGCAATAAATAAATAAATAAATAAATAAAATCGGCCACTTATTCCAAAAAAAGAAAGAAAGAAAGAAAGAAGATGAAGAAGAAAAGTTTGAGGCTAGCAGAGGTTGGTCCATGATGTTTAAGGCAAGAAGATGTTTTCATAACATCAAAGTGCAAGATGAAACAGCAAGTATTGATGTAGATGCTGCAGCAGGCTATCCAGGATCCAGCTAAGATAACTACTGAACATGACTATACTAAGCAACAGATTGTCATTGTAGATGAAACAGCTTTCTACTGGAAGAAGGAGCCATCTAGGACTTTCATAGCTAGAGAGGAGAAGTCAATATCTGCCTCAGAGTTTCAAAGGATAGGCTGTCTTGTTATCAGCTAATACAGCTGGTTGACTTGAACTGAAGCCAGGGCTGATTTATCATTTTGAAAATCCTGGGACCCTTAAGAGATATGCTAAATATACTTTGCCTGTGCTCTATAAATGGAACAATGAAAGCTGGATGACAGTGCATCTGTTTACAACATGGTTTTTTTAATATTTTAAGCCCACAGTTGAGACCTTCTTCACAGAAAAAAAAGATTTATTTTAAAAGATTAATGCTTATTAACAAAGCGCCTGGTCACCCAAAAGCTCTGATGGAGATTTACAAGATTAATATTGTTTTCATGCCTGGTAACAAAACATCCATTCTGAAGCCCATGGATCAAGGAGTCATTGTGAATATTAAGACATCTTTAAAAAATACATTTCCTGCCTGTGAAATTGGATTGTGATGATCATTGTATGACTACAGGTGTGATAAATTCATTGAGTAATTTTAAAAAAACTTAAAAAACAAACACATTTCCTGGAGTTCCCTTGTGGCACAGAGGAACTGAATCTGACTAGTATCCATGAGGATGTGAGTATGATCCCTGGCCTCACTCAGTGGGTTAAGGATCCAGCATTGCCATGAACTCCGGTGTAGGATGGCAGATACAGCTCTGATTTGACCCCTAGCCTGGGAACTTCTATATGCCTTAGGTGCTGCCATAAAAGGGAAAAAAAATCCTAAAACTATACTTGCCATAGGTAATGACTCCTCTAATGGATCTAGGCAGAGTAAATTGAAAATCCTCTGGAAAGTATTCACTATTCTTTTTTCATTTTTCTTTTTTTGCTCTTTAGGGCCCCACCCACAGCATATGGAGTTTCCCAGGCTAGGGATCCAGTCAGAACTGTAGTTACCAGCCACAGCCACAGCCACACCAGATCTGAGCCGTGGATGAGACCTATACCATAGTTCACAGTAATGCTGGGATCCTTAACCCACTGAGCAAGGCCAGGGATCAAACCTATGTCTTCATGGATACTAGTCAGGTTCATTAGCTGCTAAGCCATGACAGGAACTCCAGTATCCACTATTCTTGATGCCAATAAGAATTTTTGTGATTCATAGGAAGAAGTAAAAAATACCAACATTATTGGGATTTTGGAAGAAGTCAATTCCAACACTTATGGATGACTTTGAGGGTTTCAAGTCTTCAGTGGAGGAAGTAAATGCAGATGGGTGGAAATAGCAAGAGAATTAGAATTAGAAGTGGAGTCTGAAGATGGGACTGAATTGCTAAAACCTCATGATAAAACTTGCACAGATGAGGAGTTGATTCTTATGGATGAGCAAAGAAAGTGGTTTTTTGAGATGGATTCTACTTGTGATGATGGTGCTGTGAAGATTACTGAAATGACAGCAAGGAATTTAGAATATCCCTTAAACCTAGTTGATAAAGCAGCACAGAGTTTGAAAAGATTGATCAAACATCATCACATGCTACCGAGAAATTGTGAAAGGAAGAGCCAATTGATGTGGCAACCATCATTTTTGTCTTAAGAAATTTCCACAGCCACCCAAATCTTCAACAATGACCACCTTGATCAGTCAGTAGCCATCAAAATCGAGGCAAAAACCTTCAGAAGAAAAAAGATTGTGACTCGCTAAAGGCTCAGATGTTGGCCAGCATTTTTAAGCAATGAGTATTTTTAATTATTTTATTTATTTATAATGATTTTTTCCATTATAGCTGATTTACAGTGTTCTGTCAATTTTCTACTGCACAGCGAGGTGACCCAATTACACATATATGTATGCATTCTTTTTTCATTATCATGCTCCCTCACAAGTGATCAGACTATTATTATTATTTATTCCATTATTTTTCTGTTTTTGGAATTCCCGTCATGGCTCAGCAGAATGAATATGACTAGGAACCATGAGGTTGCAGGTTCGATCCCTGGCCCTTCCCAGTGGGTTAAGGATCTGGCATTGCAGTGAGCTGTGATGTAGGTTGCAAACTTGGCTTGGATCCTGTGTTGCTGTGACTCTGGTTTAGGCCGGTGGCTACAGCTCCAATTTGACCCCTAGCCTGGGAAACTCCATATGCCATGAAAGTGGCCCAAGAAATGGCAAAAAAGATTTAAAAAAAAATTATTTTTCTGTTTTCAATTTTTTTTTGGAGTAAAGTTGATTTATAGCGTTGTGTTAGTTTCAGCTCCATTTTTCTTTCTCAATATTGCTTTGGCTATTAGGGGTCATTCGTGTTTCTATACAAATTTTCAAATGTTGTATTACAGATGTTATCAAAATGGTGGAGGAGTAAGACGTGGCACCCACCTTCTCCCACAAACACATTAAAAACCTATGTACATGAGGAATGATTCACACAGAACAACTACTGAATACTGGCAGAAGACCTTAAACTTCCAAAAAGAGCAACAAATCCTCCACAAAACTGGGTGGAACAAAGGAAAAAAAATAGAGAGAAAGGAATCAGCATGGGATCAGCATTCCTTAAAGGGAGCTGATAAAGAGGAAAGGAATCCACACTCTGGGAAAACATCTGACAGGGAGATCAGCCAAGACGGAGGGAGCTCAAAGCTTCAGAGAAAAGCACAGCATATGGACCAAGGAGGGCAAAGCAGAGCAAGAGCTGTACAGACCATTGGTACCTTCTCCCAGCACACCACAGCCTGAGATGCTCAGGAGGGGGCTGGATGCTGAGAGGCTCTGGAAGTCAGTTCAGGGTGAGAGGACTAATGTTGGTGGTGCAGAGATAGACTGAGGGAGCTAGAGAGTCATTCATAATGGGCTGGGGAACAGAAAGCTACAGCTGAAAGAAACTGGGAGGTCTGGGCCCATAGGAGAAGCAGGGTGCTATATTGAGGAGGGTGAGAGGAGGAGGGGTGGAGTGGCATAGGAATTTATTTCTCTGCAGACATGCAGAATCTCAGAGGATGGTGCTACAGGTGGCAAAGCACCTCTTGTGCAGGTGAAGGCACCTCTTGTGCCAACTACAGGTGGCAGCACTTCCTGCATGAGCTAAGTGGGATGGAATGCTTCTTGTATGATCTACAGGTGGCAGGGTCAAACCACTGCAGTTATCTCTGACTCCAGAGGTGGGTGTGGCACACCACCCCTAGGGGTCTATGAAGAGGCACCACTTGCAGCCTCAGTCATCTTAGAGGGTAGGACAGAGAAGAGAATGGCAACAGAGCACTACCCATTCTAGCTCTCACTCCCCTGGGAACTTGTTCTTCTACTGCCACTGCCAAGTGCTTTGTGCACCACCTAAACCTGCCCAAGGCTTGTTACCACTTCCCAGGGCCCTGCAACTAGGATCAGCCTGTGCCACCTTCCCATGCATCCTTGCTACTGTCAAGAGCCCAGCAACCAGGCGCTGAGAACTAGCCCTGAACATTGTCTCCATCTCCCTGGAAGCACACACAGAACTCTATCAGGGAGATAACAGCCTGTCCACATTGAGGAAAGAGACAGTAAACATCAAAATTCCCAGGCCAAAAATAAATAGAAAGCCCCCACAAAATACACAAAGATGTTCTTATATATATTAATAGCTCTCCAAGACTACAGTGGATGTTTTCCTTGAACTCACAGAATAAGAAAAGTATTAAGCAAAATGAAGATGCTCAGGAACCATTCCCAGTTAAAAGAACAGAAGAATACCCCTGAAGCATCACACAATGAAACAGACCACTGCAGTCTAAAAAATAAATAAATGGCTGAAAATACTGAAGGAATTAAGGGTGAATATGAAGGAATTAAGAGCAGATATAAACAGTAATGCAGAATACTTTAGAAAGGAACTAGAAAATATAAGGAGGAAACAAGAAAAATTAGAAAATTCATTTGCAGAAATGCAGGCTGAGTTAAAGGCACTGGAGTGCAGAATGAATAATGTAGAGGAATGAATTACTGACCTGGAAGATAGAATAATGGAAATCACCCAATCAGGACAGCAGACATTTCTGTCTGCTGTCAACTGAAAAAACATGAGAGCAATATATGAGATCTGTGGGGCAATATAAAATGGGCCAATCCACACATAATAGGGATTCCAGAAGGAGAAGAAAAAGGAAAGGGGATAGAAAATATATTTGAAGAAGTTATGGCTGAAAACTTTCCAAATGTAAAGGAAACAGATATCAAGATTCAGGAAGTACAGAGGGCCCCAAACAAGTTGAACCCAAATAGCCCACACCAAGACATATTATAATAAAAATGGCAAAAGTTAAAGAGAAGATTCTAAAGACATCAAGAGCAACACAAAGTGTTAATTATAAGGGAACCTACATAAGTCTATCAGTTGATTTCTCTGCAGAAACACTACAGTCCAGAAAAGAGTGGCAAGATATATTCAAAGTTCTAAAATGGAAAAATTTTCAGCCTAGAATACTCTACCCAACAAGAATATCATTTAAAATAGGAGAAATAATTTCTCCATCAAACAAAATCTAAAAGAGCACAGCAATACTAAACCTGTTCTAAAGGAAATACTGAAAGTGTTCCTCTAAATAAAGAAGAGGGAGTTCCCATTGTGGTTCAGTGGAAATGAATATGACTAGCATACATGAGGATGCAGGTGTGATTCTTGGCTCTAATCAGTGGGTTAAGGATCTGGCATTACCATGAGCTGTGGTGTAGGTCACAGACATGGCTCAGATCTCACATTGCTGTGGTTATGGCATAGGCAAGCAGCTACAGCTCTGAAAAGAAGAAGAAGAAGGAAAAGGGGGAGGAGAAGAAGAAGAAATAGATAGAATGGAGGAAATCGCAATTGGAAAGTAATCACTTAAATAAGCCAGTATACAGGTCTAAAGAAAACACACACACACAAAAAAAAAAACCAAAAAACAAAACAACAACAACAACAAAAAAAAAACTATTGTAAACTCAATGATAAACACAAGGAACAGGAAAAGGATAAACATGAAGATGTTTAAAAAGGACACCAAAATCATAAAAATGCAGGGAATGAATGTAAGAAAATCTAGACTTTTTTTCTAGAATGTGTTTGAGCCTATATGACTTTCAGACTAAAGCAAGCACATATAGGAAGGGGTAACATACTTGAAAAACACGGCAACCACAAGTCAAAACCAAACATTACATCAACAAATACTAAAAAGAAGACACAAGCATAAAATAAAAGGAAATCAACCAAAAAAGAAAAAGAAAAAAAAGGGAACAAAGGAGAAACAGGACCAACTGGAAAACAAGGTTTAAAGTGGCAATAAATACATACTTATCAATAATTACCTTAAATGCCAGTGAACTGAATGCTCCATGCAAAAGACATAGAGTTGCATACTGGACAGTAAAACAAGAGCCTATAATATGTTGCCCACAGGAGACTCTCCTTAGGGCAAAGCACACATATAAATTGAAAGGGGAAGGAAAAATATATTTCATGTGAACGGAAAAGACAGGAAAGCAGAGTTGCAATACTCATATCAGACAAAATAGACTTTAAAACAAAGGCTCTAAAGACAAAGACAGACACTATTTAATAATAGGATTGATTCAAGAAGAGAATGTTACACCCATCAATATATATGCCACCAATATAGGAGCACCCCAAAACACACAACAAATACTAACAGACATAAAAGGAGAAATAAATGGGAATACAGTAATAGTAGGAGCCTTTAACACACCACTCACATCAATGGACAGATCCTCTAGGCAGAAAATTGTTAAGGCAACAAGGATCCTAAATGACAGAATAGAAAACTTGGGCTTAATTAACATTTTCAGGATGTTACATCCAAAAAAACATAATATACATTCTTTTCAAGTGTAATTGGAATATTCTCAAGGATTGACCACATACTGGGGCACAAAAATTACCTCAACAAATTTAAGAGTATAGAAATTATTTAAAGTATCTTCTCTACCACAATGGCATGAAATTAGGAATCAACCACAGGAAAAGAAATGAGAAAAAAAATGACTACATGGAGACTAAACAACATGCTACTAAAAAACCAGTGGGTCAAAGAGGAAATAAAAAGGGAAATTAAAAAAATACCTTGAGACAAATGATAATGAAAACACAACCATTCAAAACCTATGGGAATGCAAAAACAATGCTAAGAGGGAAGTTCATAGTGATACAGGCCTTCTTCAAAAAAGAAGAAAAGTCTCAAATGGACAACTTAACCCACCACTTGAATGAATTAAAAGAAGAAAAAAATCTAAAGTCAGTGGAAGTAAGGAAATCATAAAGATCAGAGAGGAAATCAAAATGAAGACTCAAAAAGCAATAGAAAAAAAATCAATAAAACCAAGAGTTGTTTCTTTAAAAGAGTAAACAAAATTGACAAACTTCTGGACAGATTCACCAAGAAGAGGAGAAAAACAACTCAAACAATATATGAAATAAACAAGGAGAAAACTCAACAGATATTTTAGAAATACAAAAAAAAAATAAGAGCATACTATGAAAATTATATGCCAAAAAAATGAAAATCTAGAAGAAATGGATAACTTACTAGAGATATAAAGACAGCCAAAATTGAATCAAGAAGAAATAGACCCAGTGAATAGACTGATCACTAGAAATGAAATTGAATATATAATAAAAAACACTCCCTACAAACAAAAGTCCAGGACCAGAAGACTTCATAAGTGAATTCTACCAAATACACGAAGAAATTATACCCACCCATGTTAAACTTTTCCAAAATGTTGAAGAAGAAAGAATATTCCCAAAGACATTGTATGAAGCCAACATCACCCTAATACAAAAACCAAAGATACTACCAAAAAAGAAAATTATAGCCAATATCTTTGATGAATATAGACACAAAAATTCTCTACAAAATTTTAGCTAACCAAATCCAGCAACATATAAAAAAGATCATACACCATGACCAAGTATGATTCATCCCAAGTTCACAAGGATGGTTCAACATATACAAATCAATGTTATACACCCACATTAACAAAAGTCAAAAGCCACATGATCATCTCAATTGATGCAGAAAAAGCATTTGACAAAATCCAACATTGATTCATGATAAAAACCCTTACCATAGTAGTATAGATGGAACATACCTTAACATAAAGCCATTTATAACAAAGCCACAAGCAATATAATACTCAGTGGAGAGAAGGTGAAATCCTTCCCACTAAAATCTGAAAGAAGACAGGGGTGCCCAGTCTCACCAATTTTATTCAACATAGAATTGGAAGTGCTAGCCACAGCGATCTGACAAAAAATAAAATCTATCCAAGCTGGAAATGAAGAGGTAAAATTGTCACTCTATGCAGATGATATGATACCACATATAGAAAACCCTAAGTACTCCACACAAAAACTATTCAATCTGATCAACAAATTCAGCAGATTATCAGGATACAAGATTAACATTCAGAAATCAGTTGCACTTCTGTATACTAACAAATATTAGAAAGTGAATATAAAAAATACTTTTTAAAATTGCACCCCCAAAAATTAAATACCCAGGAATAAACCAGACTAAGGATGATTACCTCCTTATATGCTTATATGCTGAGAACTATAAAACATTAATAAAAGAAGTTAAAGAGAATTCAAAGAAATGGAAAGACATTTCATGCTCCTGTGTTGGAAAAATTAATATTGTAAAATGGCCATACTATCCAAAGCAATCTACAGATTCCATGCAATCCCTATCAAAGTACCCATGACATTTTTCACAGAATTAGAACAACCCAAAAATTCATATGGAACCATAAAAGACCCAGAATTGCCAAAGGAATCCTGAGGAACAAAAACCAAGCAGGAGACAAAAGTCTCCTAGACTTCAGAAAAGATTACAAAGCTACAATAATCAAGAAAGTGTGGTACTGGTACAAAAATAGACCTACAGACCAATGGAACAGAATAGAGAATCCAGAAAAAAAACCCAGACACCTATGGTCAATTAATCTTCAATAAAGGAGGCAAAAATATAAAAACGGAAAAACAGTCTCTTTAGCAAGTGATGATGGGAAAACTAGACAGCTGTATGTAAATCAATGAAACTAGAACACATGTTCACACTGTGCACAAAAATAAACTCAAAATGGCTTAAAGACTTAAACATAAGACAAGACACCATCAAACTCCTAGAAGATAACAGGCACAACATCCTCTGATATCAACCATACAAATATTTTCTTAGGTCAGTCTCCCAAGACAATAGAAAGAAAAAAATAAACCAATAGGATTTAATCAAACTTACATGTTTTTGCATAGCAAATGAAACCATAAAAAAAGACAACCCATGGAATGGGATAAAATAATTGCAAACGATGCACCCAACAAGGACTTAATCTCCAAATTATACAAACAACTCATACAACTCAACAGCAAAAACAACAAACAAAAAACAATTGAAAAAATGGGCAGAAGACCTAAATAGACATTTCTCCAAAGAAGACATAAGGATGGTCAACAGGAACATGCAAAAATGCTCGACATCACTAATTATTAGAGAAATGCAAATCAAAACTACTATGAGGTACCACCTCACACAAGTCAGAATGGCCATCATTAGCAAGTCTACAAATAAATGCTAGAGAATGTGTAGAAAAGGGAACCCTCCTGTGCTGTTGGTGGGAATGGAAATTGGTACAACCACTATGGAAGACAGTATGAAGTTACCTCAGAACATTAAAAATGGAACTACCATATGACCCAGCAATCCCACTCCTGGGCATATATCCATACAGAACATTCATTGAGAAAGATACATGCACCCACAGGTTCATTGCAGCACTATTCACAATAGCCAAGACATGGAAACAACCTAAATGTCCAAAGACAGGTGCATGGATTAAGAATATGTGATACATATGCACAATGGAATACTACTCATTCATAAGGGAGAACAAAATAATTCTATTTACAGCAACATGGATGGAACTAGGACTCTCATACTAACTGATGTAAGTCAGAAACAGAAAGCCAAATACCATATGATATCACTTATATTTGGAATCTAATATACAGCACAAATGGACCTACCTACAGAAAAGGAACAAACTCATGGTCATGGAGAACAGACTTATGGTTGCCAGGAGGGAGGGGGAGTGACTGGGAGGGATTGGGAGTTTGGGGTTAGTGGATGCATACTGTTGCATTTGCAGTGGGATAAGCAATGAGACTATGCTCTATAGCACAGGGAACTATATCTGATCCCTTGTGATGGAACATGACATAGGATAATGTGAAAAAAAATGTATACGGATGTATGGCTGGATCACTTTGCTGGGCAGCCAAAATTGACAGAACCAAGTATAATTTAAAAATTTTAAGGAAATGTTTTGTTCCAGTCCTGAAAAAAAAATGCTATTGGTAATTTGATAGGGATTACATTGAATCTGTAGATTGTCTTGGGTAGTAGAGTTATTTTGACAATATTGGTTCTTCCAATCCAAGAACATTGTATATCTTTCCATCTGTTTGTGTCATCTTTGATTTCTTTCATTAGCGTCTTACACTTTCCAGAATAGAGGTCTTTTTTCTCTTTAGGGAGGTTTATTCCTGGTATTTTATTTTATTTTATTTTATTTTATTTTATTTATTTATTTATTTATTTATTTATTTATTTATTTATTTATTTATTTTGATGTGATGGTAAATGGGATTGTTTTTTTAATTTCCCTTTCCAATCTTTTGTTGTTAGTGTATATAAATGAAAGAGATATTTATGTATTAACTCTGTATCCTGCAACTTTACCAAATTCATTGATGAGATCTAGTAGTAGCATTTTTAGGATTTTCTAAGTATTTCCTGTGTATCATGTCATCTACAAACAGTGGCAGTTTTACTTGTTTTCCAGTTTCAATTTGTTTTATTTCCCTTTTTGTCTGATTGCTATAGCTAGGATTTCTGAAACTATGTTGAATAAAAGTGGCAAGAGTGGACATACTTGTCTTTTTCCTGATCTTAGACCAAATGTTTTCAGCTTTTCATCATGGCATGTGATGTTAGCTGTGGGTTGGCCATATATGGCTTATATTATGTTGAGGTATGTTCCCTCTATGCCCACTTTCCAGAGAGTTTTTAATCATATGGCATATGGAGGTTCCCAGGCTAGGAGTCTAACTGGAGCTGTAGCTGCTGGCCTATGCCAGAGACATAGCAATGATGGATCCCAGCCGCATCTGCAGTCTACACCACAGCTCACGGCAATGCCAGATCCTTAACCCACTGAGCAAGGCTAGGGATCAAACCTGCAACCTCATGGTTCCTGGTCGGATTTGTTAACCACAGAGCCATATGGGAACTCCGATCATATGGTTTTTATTCTTCAGTTTGTTAATGTGGTGTATCACACTGATTTGTAGCTATTGAAAAATCCTTGCCTCCCTGGGATAAATCTTACTTGATCATACTGTATGATTCTTTTATTGCTGGATTCAGTGTGCTATTATCTTGTTAAGTATTTTTGCATCTATGTTCATCAGTGATGTTAGCCTGTAATTTTCTTTTTTGTGGTATCTTTGGTTTTGTTATCAGGGTGATTGTGGCTCATAGAATGAGTTTGGGATTGTTTCTTCATCCGCAATTTTTTGGAAAACTTTAGAAATATAGGTGTTAACTTCTCAAAATGTTGGGTAAAATTTGTCTGTGAAGTCATCTGGTCCTGGACTTTTGTTTGTTAGGAGTTATTGTGTTTTGTCTGTTTTGTATTGTTTTTTAGGGCCACACCTGTGGCCTATGGAGGTTCCCAGGCTAGGAGTCGAATTGAGCTGTAGCTGCTGGCCTATGCCACAGCCACAGCAACACCAGATCTGAGCTGTGTCTGTGACCTACACCACACCACAGCTCATGGCAATGCCAGAACCTTAACCCATTGAACAAGGCCAGGGATCGATCCTGTATCCTCATGGATGCTAGTCAGATTCATTAACCAGTGAGCCATGATGGGAGCTCCTGTTGGAAGTTTTTAAATCATAGGTTCAATTTCATTACTTATAATTGGACTGTTCACATTTTCAGTTTTTTCCTGTTTGAGTCTGGGAGTTTGTAACTTTCCAATAATTTGTTGATTTTCTAGATTGTCCATTTGCTGGCATATAGTTACCTGCAGTAGTTGCTTATGATCCTTTTTATATCTGTTGTAACTTAACCTTTTACATTTCTAATTGTATCGATTTCAGTCCTCTCCCTTATTTTCTTTTTTTTTTAAATACTGAATTAATTTCATTACATTTATAGTTGTGCAATGATCATCACAACTCAATTTTACAGCATTTCCATGCCAAACCCCCAGCCTATGTGTCCCTCCAACTTGTTTCCTTTGGAAACCATAAGTTTTTCAAAGTCTGTAAGTCAGTGTCTGTTCTGCCAAAAGTTAATTGTATCCTTGTTTTAGATTCCACATATAAGTGATAGCATATGATGTTGGTGTCTTGCTGTCTCACTAATTTCACTTAGCATGATGATTTATAAGTCATCATGTTGTTGCAAATGTCATAATTTCATTCCTTTTTATGGCTGAGTAAAATTCCATTGTGTATATGTACTGCATCTTCTTTATCCACTCCTCTTGATGGACATTTAGGTTGTTTCCATATCTTGGCTATTGTATATAGTGCTGCAGTTAACCCTGGGGTACATATATCTTTTCAAGTCATGGATTTGTTTGGATAGATGCCAGGAGTGGGATTGCTGAATCAAATGGTAATCCTATTTTAAGATTTTGAGGAATCTTCATACTGTTTTCCATAGTGGTTGCACCAATTTAAATTCCCACCAACAGTGTAGGAAGGTCCCCTTTTCTCCACACCCTCTCCAACATTTATTGATTGCAGACTTTTGGATGATGGCCATTCTGGCTGGTGTAAGATGATACCTCATGGTAGTTTTGATTGGCATTTATCTAGTAATTAGTAATATTGAACATCTTTTCATGTGTTTTTTTGGCTATCTGTATGTCTCCTTTGGAGAAATGTCTGTTTAGATCTTGCATCCATTTTTTGATGAGGTTGTTTTTTTTTTTTGGAATTGAGTTACGGGAAGTGTTTATATATTTTGGAGATTAATCCCTTGTCAGTTGCTTCATTTGCAAATATTTTCTCCCATTCTGTGGGTTGTCCTTTCGTTTTGTTTAGTGTTTCCTTTGCTGTGCAAAAATTTTTAAGTTTAATTAGGTCCTGTTTGTTCATTTTGGTTTTTATTGTCATTATTCTAGGAGGTGGATCTAAGAAGATATTGCTGTGGTTTATGTCAAAGAGTGTTTGGCCTATGCCTTCCTTTAATAGTTTTATAGTATCTGGTCTTATATTTAGGTCATTAATCTATTTTGAGTTTATTTTTGTGTATGGCATTTGGAAGTGTTCTAATTTTATTCTTTTACATGTAACTGTCCTGTTTTCTCAGCACCACTTATTGAATAGATGCTCATTATTCCTTTGTATGTTATTGCCTCCTTTGTCATAGATTATATGACCACCAGTGTGTGGGTTTATTTCTAGGCTTTCTATCCTGTTCCATTGACCTATAGTTCTGTTTTTGTGCCGGTTCCATAGTGTTTTGATGACTGTAGCTTTGTAGTATAGTCTGAAGTGAGGAAGCCTGATTCCTCCAGCTCCATTTTTTCTTTCTCATTATTGCTTTGACTATTCAGGGTCTTTTGAATTTCCAGACAAATTTTATTTATTTATTTACTTTTTTGATCTTTTATTTTATAGCAATTTTTATTTTTTCCATTATAGCTGGTTTACAGTATTCTGTTAATTTTCTACTATACAGCAAGGTGACCCAGCTACACATACATGTATACATTTTTTTTTGCATTATCATGCTCCATCACAAGTGACTAGATATAGTTCCCAGTGCTATGCAGCAGGATCTCATTACTTATCCATTCCAAAGGCAATAGTTTACATCTATTAACTCCAAATTCCCAATCCATCCCAATCCATCCCCCTCCCCCTTGACAACCAAAAGTATGTTCTCCAAGTCCATAATTTTCTTTTCTGTGGAAAAGTTCATTTGTGCCATATATTATATTCCAGATATAAGTGATATCATATGGTATTTGTCTTTCTCTTTCTGACTTACTTCACTCAGTATGAGAGTCTCTAGTTCCATCCATCTTGCTGCAAATAACATTATTTTGTTCTTTTTTATGGCTGAGTAGTGTTCCATTGTGTATATATATCACTTCTTCTTAATCCACTCATCTGTCAGTGGACATTTAGGTTGTGCTTCAATGAACATGTGGGTGCATGTGTCTTTTTTAAGGAAAGTTTTGTCCAGATATATGCCCAAGAGTGAGGTTGCTGGGCCATATGGTTGTTCTGTGTATTGTTTTTTAAGGTACCTCCATACTGTTTTCCATAGTGGTTGTATCAATTTCCATTCCCACCAACAGCACAGGAGGGTTCCCTTTTCTCCACACCCTCTCTAGCATTTGTTATTTGTGGACTTTTTAATGATGGCCATTATGACTTGTGTGAGGTGGTACCTCATAGTAGTTTTGATTTGCGTTTCTGTAATAATCAGTGATGTTGAACATTTTTTCATGTGCCTATGGGACATCTGTATATCTTTGGAGAAATGTCTATTCAGGTCTTTTGCCCATTTTTCCATTGGGATATTGGCTTTTTTTTCTTTTTGCCTTTTCTAGGGCTGCTCCTTTGGCATATGGAGGTTCCTAGGCTAGGGGTCTAATTGGAGCTGTAGCCGCCAACCTACACCACAGCCACAGCAATGCCAGATCTGAGCCACATCTGCGACCTTCAACACAGCTCATGGCAATGCCAGATCCATTTTTTTTTTTTACAGAATAAAATACACATATTTAAACACAATTACATTCACACAGATTATCATGGATCTTAAGAAAGAGATTAAGTGACTCCCTCTGGAGAAGTGGAATGGAAAATATGCTGAGACAAATAGGAAATTTATTCTATACTTTATCCCATTTTGTATGGCTTTCATCTTTACTATTTAGTATTATCTATTACATTTCAATTTTTCTTTAAAAATTAACATATATTAAAATTGTGTATATTATTCAACTAATTTATAAAGAAGAAAGCCTTATATACCATTAAATATTTTATATAGCATAATAAAAAGAATAACTGGAAAGAATAACAAAAATAATGCACCCTCTGAAAATAAGTAAAATATAAAATGCATAAATTGGTTAAAAAACAGCGTAACTATATAAATATGTTCTCACAATTTGTTACATCTTATTGATTCTTCAATATAGGCATTACACCATTCTAGGTGATGTGATAAATAGGAATTATAGACCTTACATTGTACCATGGAGATAAATGGTTATTAATAATACAATTATAGAACTATATTATTTAATTGTACAGTTGCATTATTTAATTACAATTGTCATAAATTCTTTGTTGGAGAGGAAATCAGAATCAGATCTAAGAATGCTTCAGCATTCCAAGAATGATGTCAAATGACCCCCTTCATGGTGGATTATGCACTTATTTACTATGAGATATATTTCTTCTCCAAAGATTCCTTGCTTGTGTATCAATTGTAGATTTTTGGTTTGCAGTTATTCTGAAGTTTTGGTGTAAGAGTCTATATGTATATGAGATTAAATTGTTGGTCTCTTAATTGCAAGTCCATCTCCAGTGTCCTGCATTTGTATCCACCTCTTCTCATGATTTCTGATTTTGGTGGTATTTTGGTGCATGGATGATTTCATATCTTTACGGTATATATACCTTTACTAGTGAGCCTTGTCATTTGCGGCATTTTTGTTTCCTGTTGCTGTCTTTTCTTTTCTGCCTAGAGAAGTTCCTTTAGTATTTGTTGTAAGGCTGGTTTAGTGTTGCTGAATTCTCTCAACTTTTGCTTATCTGTGAAGGTTTTTATTTCTCCTTCAAATCTGAATGAGAGCCTTGCTGGGTAGCACAATCTTGGTTGGATGTTTTTTTCCTTTCATTACTTTAAGTGTATCATGCCACTCCCTTCTGGCCTGCAGAGTTTCTGCTGAAAAATCTGCTCATAACCTTTTTGGGGTTCCCTTGTATGTTACTTGTTTCTTTTCCCTAGCTGCTTGTCTTTAATTTTGGTCAGTTTGATTAATATGTGTCTCGGTATATTCTTCCTTGGGTTTATTTTATATGGTACTCATTGTGCTTCCTGGATTTGAGTGAGTGGTTCCTTTCCTATGTTAGGGAAGTTTTTGGCTATTATCTCTTGGAATATTTTTTCTGTCCCCTTCTCTCCCTCTTCTCCTTCTGGCACCCCTATAATACGGAATAATGCTGGATCCTTAACCCACTGAGCAAGGCCAGGTATCGAATCTGCAACCTCATGGTTCCTAGTGGGATTCATTAACCACTGAGCCACAACAGGAACTCCTTGTTGGTGTTTTTGCTGTTGAGTTGTATAAGCTGCTTGTATATTTTAGAGATTAAGCCCCCTTGTCAGCTGCATTATTTGAAACTATTTTCTCCTGTTCTGTAATTTGTCTTTTTTTTCTTTTTTATGGTTCCTTTTGCTGTGCAAAAGCTTGTCAGTTTGATTAGGTCCCATTGGTTTATTTTTGCTATTATTTCTGTTGCTTTGGGAGACCTGAGACAACATTTATAAGGTTGATATCAGAGAATGTTTTGCCTATATTCTCTTCTAGGAGTTTGATGGTACATTTAAGTCTTTAAGACATATTGAGTTTATTTTTGTGCATGGTGTAGGCGTGTTCCAGTTTCATGGGTTTATGTGCAGCTGTCTAGTATTCCCAGCAATACTTAATGAAAAGACTGTCTTTTTCCCATTTTATATTCTTGCCTCCTTTGTCGAAGATTAATTGACCATAGGTGTCTGGATTTATTTCTACGTTCTCTATTCTGTTCCATTGATCTGTATCTCTGTTTTGGTACCAGTACCATACTGTCTTATTTACTATAGCTTTGTAATACTGCCTGAAGTCTGGGAGAGGTATGCCTCCTGCTTGGTTTTTGTTCTTCAGGATTACTCTGGCAATTCTGCATCTTTTATGGTTCCATATACATTTTTGGATCATTTGTTCTAGTTCTGTGAAAAATGTCATGGGTAATTTGATAGGGACTGCACTGAATCTGTAGATTGCTTTGGATAGTATGGCCATTTTACAATATTAATTTTTTCCAACCCAGGAGCATGGAATATCTTTCCATTTCTTTAAATCCACTTTAATTTCCTTGATTAATGTTTTGTAGTTCTCAGAATATTTTTACTTATTTTGGGGGGGCTGCACCTACTGCATATGGAAGTTCCTAGGCTACCAGTTGAATCAGAGCTACAGCTGCCAGCCTACACCACAGCCTTAGCAATGCAGGTATAGAAGCCACATCTTCGACCTATACCACATCTCACAGCAATGCTGGATCCCTGACCACTGAGTGAGGCCAGGGGTCGAACCCTCATCCTCATGGATACTAGTTGGATTTGTTTCCACTGCCCAACAGTGGGAATTCCTCCAGACAGATTTTAACATGTTTTGGTATAAAAATGCTGTTGGTAATTTGATAGGGATTGTGTTGAATCTGTATATTGCCCTGGGTAGTGTAGTCATCTTGACAATACTGATTCTTCCAATCCAAAAGCATGGTATATCTTTCCATATGCTTGTGCCCTCTGATTTCTTTCATCAGCATCTTATACTTCTACAAGTACAGGTTTTTGTCTCTTTAGGTATGTTTATTCCTAGGTATTTTATTCTTTTTCGTGTGATAGTAAGTGGGATTATTTCTTAATTTTTCTTTCTGATCTTTCATTTTTAATACATAGAAATGCAGTTGATTTCTGTGTATTAATTTTGTATCCTATGATTTTACTGAATTCATTGATGAGCTCTAAGAGTTTTCTGGTAGCATCTTTAGGATTTTCTATGTATAGTGTCATGTCATCTGCAAAGAGTGATAGTTTTATGTCTTCTTTTCCACTTTGGATTACTTTTATTTCTTTTTCTTCTCTGATTGACATTGCTAGGACTTCCAATACTATGTTGAATAGAAGTGGGACATCTTTTCTTGTTCCTGATCTTACTGAGAATTCTTTCAGCTTTTCACCACTGAGAATGATGTTAGCTGTGGGTTTGTCATATATGGCCTTTATTACATTGAGGCAGGTTCCCTCTATGCCCACTTTCTGGAGGGTTATCATAAATGTGTGTTGGATTTTGTCAAAAGCTTTTTCTACATCTATTGGGATGATCATATGTTTTTTATTCTTCAATTTGTTAATGTGGTGTATCACACTGATTGATTTGTGAATCAGGATTTGGAAAATCCTAGCATCCCTGGGTTAAAACCTTCTTGATCATGCTGTATGATTCTTTTAATATATTTTTGGATTCCATGTGCTAGTATTTTGTTGAGGATTTTTGGATCTCTCTTCATGAGTGATATTGGCCTGTAATTTTCTTTATTTTGTGTGATATATTTGTCTGGTTTTTGTATCAGGGTGATGATAGTCTCATAGAATGAGTTTGGGAGTGTTCCTTCTTTTGCAATTTTTTGGAACAGTATCAGAAGGATAGGTGTTAGCTCTTCTCTGAATGTTTAATGGAATTTGCCTATGAAGCCACCTGGTCCTGGACCTTTATTTGTTGGAAGTTTTTAAACCACAGTTTCAATTTCAGTACTTGTGTTTGGTACATTCATCTTTTCCATTTCATTTCAGTTTAGTCTTTGAAGATGGTACTTTTCTAAGAATTTGTCCATTTCTTCTAGGTTGTCTATTTTATTGGCACATAGTTGCTTGTAGTAGTCTCTTATGATCCTTTATATTTTTGTAATGTCTGTTGTTAACGTCTCCTTTTTCATTTCTAATTTTATTGATTTGAGTCCTCTTTTTTTCTTGATGAGTCTGGCTAAGGGTTTATCAATTTTTTTGATCCTTTTAAAGAACAAGCTTTTATTTTTTAATTTTTTTATATATATAATTTTTTTTTTATTTTCCCACTGTACAGCAAGGGGGTCAGGTTATCCTTACATGTATATATTACAATTACATTTTTTCCCCCAGCCTTTCTTCTGTTGCAACATGAGTATCTAGACAAAGTTCTCAATGCTATTCAGCAGGATCTCCTTGTAAATCTATTCTAAGTTGTGTCTGATAAGCCCAAGCTCCTGATCCCTCCCACTCCCCCCCCCCATCAGGCAGCCACAAGTCTCTTCTCCAGGTCCATGATTTTCTTTTCTGAGGAGATGTTCATTTGTGCTGGATATTAGATTCCAGTTATAAGTGATATCATATGGTATTTGTCTTTGCCTTTCTGGCTCATTTCACTCAGTATGAGATTCTCTAGTTCCATCCATGTTGCTGCAAATGGCATTATGTCATTCTTTTTCATGGCTGAGTAGTATTCCATTGTGTATATATACCACTTCTTCCGACTCCAATCATCTGTCGATGGACATTTGGGTTGTTTCCATGTCTTGGCTATTGTGAATAGTGCTGCAATGAACATGCGGGTGCATGTGTCTCTTTCAAGTAGAGTGTTGTTCGGATAGATGCCGAAGAGTGGGATTGCGGGGTCATATGGAAGTTCTATGTATAGATTTCTAAGGTATCTCCAAACTGTTCTCCATAGTGGCTGTACCAGTTTACATTCCCACCAACAGCGCAGGGGGGTTCCCTTTTCTCCACAGCCCCTCCAGCACTTGTTATTTGTGGATTTATGAATGATGGCCATTCTGACTGGTGTGAGGTGATATCTCATGGTTGTTTTGATTTGCATTTCTCTTATAACCAGCGATGTTGAGCATTTTTTCATGTGTTTGTTGGCCATCTGTGTATCTTCTTTGGAGAAATGTCTATTCAGGTCTTTTGCCCATTTTTCCATTGATTGATTGGTTTTTTTGCTGTTGGGTTGTATAAGTTGTTTATATATTCTAGAGATTAATCCCTTGTCAGTTGCATCATTTGAAACTATTTTCTCCCATTCTGAAAGTTGTCTTTTTGTTTTCTTTTGGGTTTCCTTTGCTGTGCAAAAGCTTTTCATTTTGATGAGGTCCCATGGGTTTATTTTTGCTCTAATTTCTATTGCTTTGGGAGACTGACCTGAGAAAATATTCATGATGTTGATGTTAGAGAGTGTTTTGCCTCTGTTTTCTTCTAGGAGTTTGATGGTGTCCTGTCGTCTATTTAAGTCTTTCAGCCATTTTGAGTTTATTTTTGTGCATGGTATGAGGGTGTGTTCTAGTTTCATTGCTTTGCATGCAGCTGTCCAGGTTTCCCAGCAATGCTTGCCAAATAGACTTTCTTTTTCCCATTTTATGAAAGAACAAGCTTTTAGTTTCATTGGTCTTTTCTATGGTTTTCTTTGTTTCTATTTCATTTATTTGTGCCCTCATCTTCATGATTTCCTTCCTTCTGCTAACTTCGGATTTTATCTGTTCTTCTTTCTCTAGTTGCTTTAGGTGTAAATTAGTTTGTTTATTTGAGATTTTTCTTGTTTCCTGAGGTAGACTTGTATTGCTATAACCTACCCTCCTAGTACTGCTTTTGATGCATCCCATAGGTTTTGGATTGCTGTGCCTTCGTTATTATTTATTTATTTATTTTTAGGGCCGCACCCATGGCACATGGAGGTTCCCAGGCTAGGAGTCTAATTGGAGCTGTTGCTGCTGGCCTAGGCCAGAGCCACAGCAATGCCAGATCTGAGATGCACCTGTGACTTACACCACAGCTCATGGCAACACCGGATCCTTAACCCACTGAATGAGGCCAGAGATGGAATCCACAATCTCATCGTTCCTAGTTGGATTCGTTTCCACTGCGCCACGACAGGAACTCCATTATCATTTATTTTTAAATTTTCTCTGATATCTTCAGTGGTCCATCAGTTGTTTAGTAGTATGTTGTTTAGCCTGCATGTGTTTGTGTTTGTGGGGTTTTTTTTGTTTGTTTGTTTGTTTTAGCTTTTTTTTCTTTTTGTTGATTTCCAGTCATTTATCATAGTGGTTGGAAAAGATGACTGATATAATTTCAGTTTTCTTAAATATACTGAGGCTTGATTTGTGGCCCGGAATATGATCCATTATAGAGAATGTTCCATGTGCACTTGAGAAGAAGAATGTGTATTCTACTGCTTTTGGATGAAGTGTCCTATAAATATCTATAAAGTCCATCTGGTCTAATGAATCATTTGAATCCTGTAAGTTCTTGCTGATTTTCTCTCTGCATGATATATCCATTGCTGTGGGTGGAGTATTAAAGTCCCCTGCTATTATTGTGTTATTGTCAGTTTCTCCTTCTAAGGTCGTTAGCAGTTGCAATATATATATTGAGATGATCCTATTTTGGGTACATATATATTTATAATTATTATATCTTCTTGGATGGATCCTTTGATTATTTTGTAACAACCTTCTTCATCTCATAATATTCTTTAAGAATGATTTTGTCTGATATGACTATTGCTACTCCAGCTTTCTTTTGATTACCATTTGTGTGGAATATTATCTTCCATCCTCTCACTTTCAGTTTGCATGTGTCCCTAGAACTGAAGTGGTCTCTTGAAGACAGCATATATATAGGTCTTACAATTTTGTATCCATTAAGCCAGTCTATGTCTTTCGGTTGGGGCATTTAGTATATTTAAATTAAGGTAGTTATTGGTACATATGTTCTTATTGCTATTTTATTAACTGTTTTGGATTTGTTTTTGTTGTCTTTTTTCTTCCCTTCTCTTTTTCCCTTGTGGTTTGATGGCTATCTTTAGTGTTGTATTTGGATTGGTTTTTCATTTGCATGTGTCTCTATTGGAGAATTTTTTGTTTGTAGTTACCCTGTTAGATATAGGAAATTATATATGTGTGTGTACACACACACACACACACACACACGATTGTTTTAAATTGTCACTCTCTTAATTGCAAATGCATCTCCAGTGTCCTGCATTTTTTTCCCTCCTCTTCTTACGATTTCTGATTTTGGTAGCATATTTGTTTGTGGAGGATATTCTAACTTTATACTTATATGTATGCCTTAACTGGTGAGCCTTGTCATTTGTAATATTTTTGTTTCTAGTTGTGGCCCTTTCTTTTCCACCTAGAGAAGTTCCTTTAGTATTTGTTGTAAAGCTGGTTTAGTGTTGCTGAATTTGCTTATCTGTGAAGCCTTTGATTTCTCCTTCATATCTGCATGAGAGCCTTGCTGGGTAGAGTAGTCTTGGTTTGAGGTTTTTTCCTTTCATTACTTTAAGTGTATCATGCTACTCCCTTCTGGCCTGCAGAGTTTCTGCTGAAAAATCTGCTGATATTTTTTATCAGAGTTCCCTTGTATGTTATTTGTTTCTTTCACCTAGCTACATTCAAGATTTTCTCTTTGTCTTTAATTTTGGTCAGTTTGATTAATATGTGTATTGGGGTGTTCCTCCTTGGGTTTATTTTATATGGTACTTGTTGTGCCTCCTGGATTGAAGTGGGTGATTTCTTTCCCATGTTAGGGAAGTTTTTGGCTATCATCTCTTCAGATATTTTCTCTGGCCCTCTTTCTCTTCTCCTTTTGGCACCCCTATAATAGGCTGTTGGTGCATTTAACGTTGTCCCAGAGTTCTCTTAGACTGTCTTCATTTCTTCTCATTCTTGTTTTTTCTTTTCTGATCTCCATCACTGATTTCCACTTGTCTGTCCTCCACCTCACTTATTCATCCTTCTGCTTCCTCTATTCTCCTGTTAGTTTCTTCTAGAGAATTTGTTATTTCAGTTATTGTATTTTGCATAACTAGTTGCTTTATCCTTAAATCTTCAATTTCTTTTCTCAGTGTTTCTTGTAATTTGTCAATCTTTGGCTCTAGTTTATTTCTAAGATCTTAAATCGTCTTTACTATCATTAGTCTAAAGTCTTTTTCATGGATGTTAGTAATCTCCAGTTCACTTAGATTTTTTTTCCTGGGTTTTTTTTTTCTTGCTCCTTTATCTGAGTCATAATTATTTCCCTTTTCATTTGTATAGTTTTTCGGTGTGATCTCCTTTTTCAGACTATAGAGTTGTAACCTCTCTTGCTTCTGATTTCTGCCCCCTTTTGACTGAAGCTCATAGGGGGTGTTGCTCTTGGCTTCCTGATGGGAGGGACTGCTGCCTCTCCCTTTTTTTCTTGATACTCTCACTAAAGGTTTATCAATTTTGTTAATCTTTTCAAAGAACCATCTTTTAGTTTCTTTGATCTTTTCTATTGCTTTCTTCATCTCTGTTTCATTTATTTCTACTCTGATCTTTATGATTCTTTACCTCTAATTATGAGGTTTGTATGTTCTTTCTCTTGTTGCTTTATGTGTAATGTTAGGTTGAGATTTTTCTTGTTTCCTCAGGTAAGTTTGTATTGTTATAAACTGCTTAGGACTACTTTTGCTGTGTCACATAGGTTTTGTATCATCATGTTTTTGTTTTCATTTTTCTCTAAATATTATTTGATTTCCCCTTTGCTTTCTTCAGTGATTCATTGGTGATTTGGTAGAATATTGCTTGGCCTCCACATATTTGTGTTTATTATGTTTTTTTTTTTTTGTCTGGTAGCTGATTTCTAGTCATCTGGTTTGGAAAAGGTGCTTTATATGACATCAGTTTTCTTAAATTTACTGAGGCTTGCTTTGTAGCCCTTTGTGTGATCCAATCCTGCAGAATGTTCCATGTTCATTTGAGAATTTATATTCTGCTTTATGATGGAATGATCTATAGATATCAATTAAGTCTATGTGTTTGAATATATCATTTAAGGCCTCACTGATTTTCTATCTGTATGATCTGTCCATTGATGTAAGTAGGGTGTTTTACTCCCCCAATATTGTGTTACTGTCCAGTTCTCCTTTTTTTTTCTTTTTCAGCTACACCAATGGCATATGGAAGTTCCCAGACCAGAGATCAAATCCCTGCTGTAGCTGCAACCTAGGCCACAGCTGGGGACACACTGGATCCTTAACCCACTACACCAGGCTAGGAATCAAACCCCACCACCACAGAGACAAAGCCAGATCATTAGCACACAGTGCCACAGCAGAATCTCCTCAAGCTCTCCCTCTATGGCTGTTAGCATTTGCCTAATTTATCGAGGTACACCTATGTTGGGTACATATACATTTAGAATTGTTGTATCTTCTTAGATTGATTTATTGATCATTAAGTAGTGTCCTTCTTTGTCTCTTTGAAGTCTTTATTTCAAAGTCTTTTTGTCTCACATGAGACAAAGTCTACTCCAGGTTTTAAGATTTTTCCATTTGTATGAAATGCCTTTTCCCATCATCTCGCTTTCAGTTGTGTGTCCTTAGATCTTCAGCGGACTTCTTGTAGACAGCATATATATTGTTCTTGTTTTTGTATCCATACCATCAGTCAATGTCTCTTGGAGCATTTAGTCCATTTACATTTAAGGTAATTATTGATATGAATAATGTCATTTTTGCCATTTTCCTAATTGTTTTGGGTAACTTTTTGAGATATTGTTTCCTTCCCTTTTTCTTTTGTTCTCTTCTCTTGTGATTTGATGACTATCTTTAATGTTGTGTTTGGATTCCTTGTGTGTGTGTGTATGTGTGTGTGTGTGTGTGTGTCTTCCAGATTTTTGGTTTACGGTTACTCTGAAGTTTTGGTATAGCAAAGAGATCTAAATTCTCTTAATTTCAAATGCATTTCCAATATCCTGCATTTGTACTCTTTTTCATGATTGCTACTTTTGATATCATTTTCATGTGTGGATGATTTCCTAACTTTACTGTATATTTGCCTTACTGTCAAGTTTTCCCATTCATAATTTTCCTGTTTCTAGCTGTGGGCTTTTCTTTTTCAGCATCTTTCCTTTAGCATTTGTTAAAACCTGTTTTGGTGGTGCAGAATTCTCTTAGTTTTTGCTTGTCTGTAAAGGTTTTGTATTTTCCTGTCAAGTCTGAATGAATGCTTGCTGGGTAGAATATTCTTGGTTGTAGGTTTTCCCCTTTCATCACTTTGAATATATTGTGCCACTCATTTCTGGCCTGCAGAGTTTCTTCTGAAAAATCAGCTCATTACCTTATGGGGACTCCCTTGTGTGTTATTTGTTGCTTTTCCCTTGTTGCTTATTTTAATTTTTGTCAATTGATTTACTCTGTATCTTGGCATGTTCCTTCTTGGATTGATCCTGTATTGCACTCTCTGAACTTTCTGGACTGTGGTGACAATTTCCTTTCCCATTTTAGGGAAATTTTCTGCTATTATCTCTTCAAATATTTTCTCAGGTCCTTTCTCTCTTCTCTTTCTGGGTCCCCAATAACACAAATGTTAGTGCATATATTGTTGTCCCAGAGGGCTCTTAAACTGTCCTAGTTTCTTCATTTTTCCTTTACTGTCTTCCATGACAGTGTTTTCTACCAGTCTGTCTTCCAGCTCACAAATTCATTTTTCTGCCTCATTTATTCTGCTATAGATTCCTTCTAATGTATTTTTCATTTCAGTTATTTTATTACTCATCTCTGTTTTTTCTTTAAAATCTTCTAGCTCTTTGATAAATATTTTTTGTATCTTCTCTGTCTGTGCCTCCACCCTTATTCAGACATATTGGATCATTTTTACTCTATTACTCTGAATTTTTTTTTCAGGTAGATTGCTTATCTCCACTTAATTGTTCTGGATTCTGTTTGTTCTTCTGGAACATATTTTTTAACCATTTCATTTTGTCTTTCTGTGTCTGTTTATCTCTGTTTCACTGTCTGCAGGGATGTAGTTCTTACTTCTAGTGTCTGCCCCCTGGTATGTGATGGTGGTCCAGGTGTTTATGTAAGCTTCCTGGTGGGATGGACTGTAGCCCACCCTCTGGTAGGTGGAGCTAGGTCTTCTACTTCTGGTGAGCAGTGCTGTATCAGGGGGTGTGTTTAGACACAATATGGTTGTGGGCTCAGGGCAACTTTAGGCCTCCTGTTTGCTTATGTTTGGGGCTGTGTCCCTATCTTGTTTGTTGTTTGGCTTGAGGCATCCCAGCACTGGGGCCTGCAGGCTGTTGAGTGGGGCCAGGTCTTGGCATCAAAATGGTGACATCCAGGAGTGCTTACACTGTTGAATATTCCCTGGGGCCTCCATGACCACTGTCCTTGCCCCCACAGTGAGCCACAGTTGCCCCCTCACCTTCCCAGGAGACCCTCTGAGACCTGCAGGTAGGTCTGGCCCAAGTTCCTAATGAGTCACTGCTTTTCCCTTGGTCCTAATGTGCACCCTCCAAGTTTCTGTTTCCCTCTAGTCCTATGCAACTCTTGCACTCAAGCCTCACTGGCCTTCAAGTTTTCTGGTGGCCCCTCCTTCTGATGTCACACCCTACGGCTGAGAAGCCTGATGTGGGAGTCAGAACCCTCACTCTCATGGGAGAACCTCTGTTATATAGTCATTTTCCACTTTGTGAGTCTCCCTCCTGACAGATATGGGACTTGTTTATATCATGATTGTACTCCTCTCACCATCTCGTTGTGGCTTGTCTTTGGAGGTAAAATATCTTTTTGGTAGGTTAGTCTTTTCTGACAGTGGACATTCAGCAATGAAAAGTAAGCTCAAGTCCTTCTCTGCCTATTTGTTTTCCTTCCTCACTGATTTTTTAAATGCCATCTTTACCATAAACAAAGTCATATATATGAGTCTATTTCTGGGCTGTCTGTCATATTCTATTGATCTACTACACCAAAACTGCCTTGTTTGTATCATGCAGCTCCAAAAGTCTAATTTTATTGGTAAAGTGTCCCTCTGCTGCCAACTTGCAGGCTATATTTTGCCAACCCCTGATTTAAATGATCACAAGGCATGTTTAAATATAGGCCCCTAAATAAAGTTTCTTAGGAAAACACTAAAAATAAACTTTTCAGGAGTTCCCATTGGGGCTCAGTGGGTTAAGAACCCAATGTGTCTATGAGGATGCTGGTTCAATCTCTGGCCTTGCTCAGTGGGTTGAGGTGTTGCCACAAGCTGCGACATAGTTCACAGATGCGGCTCAGATCTGGCACAGCTCTGGCTGTGGCATAGGCTAGCAGGTGCAGCTCCAATTTGACCTCTAGCCCATGAACTTCCATAAGCCACAGCTGCAGCCATAATAAGGAAAAAAAAAAACTTTCCACCAATGTGCAGTAACAGAGTTTTAAATTTCATTTAAATTTATCACACCATTTTATTCAAATGTATTTATTTCCATAAATATTTATCCACAGCTGAATATTACAGTGACTAATACAAGCAGTTTTTATAAACAAAGATATAGTTTACAGATTTGTTCAAAATGGAAAAATATTTGTATTAATAATATTTCTTCTACACTATTAGACTCACCCCTGAATATGATGTGAATCCCTTCAGTAAAGCAGTCCTTCATCTAAACATCAGTTGTTGGCAAAATGTTATATTCAAATCTGGATTATTCTGATATAGTATCACTTTAGAAAGTAGTGTATATTTTTTAATTGACCCTATTTATTGGAATTAGAAATTTCTTTAGGAAAAACAATCTTTAGTATCTAGTGACCTGAATAAGAAAAAAAAAAGTCTTATGTTTTATTGTCATTGGCATCAATCTCTAATTTTCTATACCCCCTAATTTTCTACTTATGGCACCAATGTGTACAAAAAGTGGATTATGTCTATTTGGCTCATGCAGCAAATTAATCTGAAAAACTGACTACAGAGAAATATTCTATGAGGACAGACTACAAGGTCCTTCCCAATGCTATCATTTTAGTAATCTTTTAGTCATTTGGCATGATACAGGGGCTTCAACACAGGATACTCTTGTTGCCTTAGAACTAGGTGAAATGTATGAAAATGACTAAATTCACTATATGTGAAAAATGGATTCTATTTTATTTGTTACTGTAATCTTAATGCATTAAGTAAGGGTCTAAGTCAGTATTTGATGAATTGATGGTAGCAGTGTTAATTTTTTCCAAGTTTTCCTAATTTTTTCTGTTTTGTTTTGGTTTTATAAAAGTTTTAAAATGTATAGGAAAGGAAATTCCTACTGACATGCTTCATAAAAAGGGGTGGGGGAGTCTACCTTCCTTTGGATCTGATCAGCTTGCCAGGTACCATAAATCTAACTGCAGCTCTGATGGCACAGGGAGAATGTATGTAGGTGATATGTTTGCTAGGCTGAGCAACAATTATTAATATGTACAGAACACATATTACTCTAGGTAAACAGGTCTCATATACTTAAAAACAAATTGTTTACTTAATCAGATATCTATAGATTAATCTTTAAAATGCTTCTTTCAAAAGACAGATCAAAACTCCACGATGGTACGTCGACCATGAAAACTCTTTCCATAGTGACACTTACATCAGAGAATTGGTAAGTCAGTTATCTTAGTAACTGCTCAAGGCACACAGTGAGAAAGGTGGCAACTAAATCTTAAATATCATAAAGCCAGATATCTGGTATAGAATTCAAACCTTTATGCTGCATTAAGTTATTTAAATTAAAAGTCATTATGTATTTCACGAAGTTGGAAAGTGTTTGAACTTTTAAAAAATGCAAAGGAAAATGCTAACAAAAGACTGATTACTCAACATGCTTTTTCCAGTCTTCAAGTGTTAAGATAAATAGGGCAGATCTAAACATTAGGTAAACAATTTACAGTATTTCTTTATTGTTAATGTTTGAACATACTTTTTTTTTTTTTTTTTTTTTAAGGAGGTATGAAGTACAGGTCCAGTGAAATACCTTTACTTTTGGGAGAGAGAGAAAATCTGCCATTTCCTAGGCTAAGAAGAGGACTAGTCATAAGATTCCACCACCCCATTTATTCTAATTGCTAAGTTTTATTAAGTGACTCCTTGGCACCCAATGATGAACCAGTGACGGGAGAGGTAGTGACTCAGAAGGATAGAGAGAATGACAGTATAAGACAGCAAGGAACAACAGGAAGCCATTGAATTTATGGAATCTTTGCTTTGCAAACTCCTTACCACTCCAACAAGGCATTTTTGGTTCTCTAGACTATTAAAACAGAACTCACATGAAACCAAGTTTTAAATTAAAGTGCAGTAAAAAGCAGATTATACGTAATAAAGAACTTTAAAAAGAGGTAGCCACATACCCAATCAGTTGAGACTGGCCTTCCAAACCAAGTCAGCAAGTGGGTTGTTGAAAGTGGGTTACAGATGTTATATTATGTAACTCTAGCTGGGAAAGGAGGGAAAGGCACAGCTCTGTGTGGACACCCAGAGAGGCCAGGACGTTCCATGTGGAAGTAGAGGGGCTAACACTGATGACACTAAGGGCTGAGATGTGAAGGGCGGCTGTCTTTGCCCAGGGGCTGTGTCTCGTCTTGCCCAGCAGGCAAGGGGAATGATGGAGGGAGCTATTAGGGTGCTGCCCACAGGAGTGTTTAGGGCTTGGGGCGTACTGTACCCAAGAGCCTTTTAAGTTGAGAGCCTAAAAGAAGGCGGTGGGGTGTGTGGGTTTTACTTGCACTTCGTGGGGAAATTTTATCTTCTTGATACAACACAGAGGCTGTCTATGATTTGCAAACACCACCTGTTCCTGTCATGGGAGCATCATACTGTTGTCTGCCAGAGACATGGAAAAATAGTAAAAAAATAAAGGTTGTAAACAATACGTAGGGTTTGCTAATCCAATGTTTGCTTTTGAAGAGACAAAAAATTATAAAAGGAGCAAACACATAAAATCTGTTGTAATATTACCACTCAATACTCTTTTTAATCCTTATTTCAAAGTAGCGATATTCACAATGTTTTCGTGGTAAATTGTTAAAATGTTGAAAATAACTGGAAAAGACGAAGTGGACATAGGCTATTCTCAGAACACACACACACACACACACACAAATCCCTAAAACTTTTGGAAATTAATAATACCTGAACTGAGTTTTTAAAAAGGCTTTTCAAAGAGTCTGATGCTTCAGATGAAGTTTGTTTTCCTTTACTCTTTTGTTATGTGGAATTACTAGTCCATTACATGATATTCTTATTGGAGGTGTAATGGCAGTAGGGGATTACAGGCTTTCATACTGACTTCTTTGGTTTTTAATCTGCAAATACAACTGGAGTTGTTATTCTTTTCTAACATGTACCTAGCATAGATTTTTGTGAAGGTTTATTTGACTCAGTAAATGTATGGACTAGCATTGGAAACCTAAAGAATGACTCTCCATTTGCTCACATTTCAAGTTTGGGAAAGCAGCATTTTTTGGCACAATTCTTTCATAACGTCTCGACTATACACATTGTTTGAGCACATTAGGGCCTGAGTCTTCTAAATTTGCTTCAGAAACCAATCATCAGACTGTTTAGTCTGGAGGTCGTTTACACCACTGTCTCTGCATCACTAGGCATTAAAAATATCTCTGGGGAAACTTCTCAGAAGGCCCAGGCCTGTATTTTTGTTCTCAGAACATCTATCTGCCCATATACCCATCTATACCTGTGGTTTGTCAACGCGGGGAAACGTCACTACATGACAGTATCATGGTTATTGGTACCATTATTTGTTAAAAGTCCTCTGATGGCAATCTATGCGATTCACATTGTTTTAATATTTCACTTTCGCCATTCTCCAGTTACACGTGAAGATCACAACAGGGTCGTTTCCATGTTATAGACTGGCACCTTGGGGACTGTTGGTGGCTGTAGATTATGATATGTATTTGTTTAGACCGAAATCATACTTTAAAAAAATCTTCCATATTTCAAGTGTTTTTATTCTGAGCGGTAGATACAAAATATAAGGACAGATGTGTCTTATTCTGTATAGCTCACTCTGCACAAGCGCTCAACCTCTGATTTGATCTACTTTTATAGATTTAACAGATCCTTAAATTCACTTTACTCTATCCTTCCTTCATGCTCTCATTGGCAATTAATCCAAAGCTGGAAATGTGCATTTTTCAGACTTCATTGAGGAACTCCAGGTTGAGACACGCTGGGATGTGGATGGAGTCCATGGTCAGAGAAGATGGATTAAATGGGAACAAAACAGGAAACATGTGCTTGAAGTCTAACAGCAGTTGCTGAGGATCATTCCGCTCTTGCAGTTGTGCCTGTGGGGAAGAATAAGACAATGTAAAATGCTTCCAATGCCAAAAAACAGCCGGTTTTGGTGGATTCACAAAAATGAATCACCGAAATGTTTCTGTTAAGATAACGAGGTAGGATTTTAGGAGGATGTGGTCTCCCCCTCTCTTAGGTATACAGCAGCGAGAAAAGCTCTTGGGGTAAGGCTTGCTGGACATCAGCTGACTTTAACTTCTCTCCCAATTCTAGCATTCATTAAAAATTTTCCATCTAAGGGAGAAGAGAAAAATCCACTTCAAGTGCAAATCATGTGGAAAGGCAGTACAGTGAAGAAGTTAAGGCCATGGATTCGGGAGGCAAATAACCTGAGTGCTTATCCTGGAAGCACTCTGGGAAAGTTCCCGAACCTTTCTATGCCTCATTTTCCTTCATCATTGGTAAAAAAGAATGGGGAGAGAGTGATATCACACAAAATGACACAGCAGCAACCGCTAAGGGCTAGTACCTCTACTGTAGCAACTACGGTGGCTAGTGCTGAGCTAGGAAAAAAAAAAAAAAAGCTATTGTAACTCTGGACACTTATGACAACCAAGAGAGCAATGTGCATAACCAGCTACCATGCCCCACTCCCCAGCTCCAGTGAAGCTGTAGGGATAGCAACCCACAGTCCTGGAGCAGCTGGCTGGTGCCAAGCAGGCAGTGAGTCCTTGTCCTCTAAAAATATGGGGTTGTGCACTTGAATTGGTCTAGCAGTTCCCTGAAGGACTGGCATGATGCCTGCCTTGATTCTGGCTCCCTTGGAATGGGGTGGCTGGCTGGCTTCCTCCAGTGGCATCAATTGGAAGATTTAAAGGTACAGAGCACCCCTCCACTTTTCTCTAGTTAGAGCCAGATATTTTAGGTAAAGTATAATAACCAAAATGAAAAATTTCAGTTCCTTAAAGGGGTCCAATAACAGACTTGAGCTTGCAGAAGAAATGACCAGTGAACTTGAAGATAAAGCAATTAAAATCCTCCAGTTTTCCTACTGTATATCACAGGGAACCATATCCAGTCTCTTGGGATAGACCATGATGGAAAATGATAAAAGAAAGGGAATGTATATGTATGTGCGACTGGGTCACTTGCTGTACAGCAGAAAATGACTCAACATTATAAATCAACTATAATTCAATAAAACTTTAAAAAATGAAAAATTCTCTAAGTTAGGAGTGAATAGAAAAAATGAAATAAAGTGAACAGAGACTGAGGGACCTGTGGGACACCATAAAGTATGTCAAAATATATACATCACAGGAGTCCTAGAAGGAGAATAAAGAGAAAGGGACAGAAAAATATTTGAAGAAATAGTGGCTGGATTCCCAAATCTGATATATGTTTCCAAGAAGCTCGACAAACTCCAAGCAGAGTAAATTCAAAAAGTTTCACACTCTGACACATTATAGTCAATTATCAAACCCCAATGACAAAGAAAAAATCTTCAAAGCAACAAGAGAAAGGACTCATCACATAACAAGGCATCTTCAACAAGATCAAGAGCAGATTTCTTATTAGAAACCACAGAGGCCAGAAGGCAGTGAGATAATATATTTGAAGTTCTGAAATTTCTTCTTTCAGTCCACCAAGAATTCTTTATCTGGCAAAACTATCTTTCAAGAATGAAGGAGAATGACAACAATCCCTCCATATCCACAGGTTCCACATCTGCAGATTCAACCAACTGAGGATCAAAAATATTTGGAAAAGAAATTTTTGGAAAATTCCAAAAATTAAAACTTGAATTTGACACAGGCTGGCAACTATTTCCACAGCATTTACATTGTATGAAGTCTTGTAAGTAATGTAGAGATGATTTAAAGCATACAGGAGTATGTGCATAGGGTATATGCAAGTACTGTGCCATTTTATATAAAGGACTTGAACATCCACAGGGTTTGGTACTCATGAAGGTCCTGGAACCAATTCCCCTTAGATACCGAAGGATGACTAAGTCACTTCCAGATAATCAAAAGGAGAGGGAGCTGGTTACTAGTAACTATAGAAAGTCCTTCAGGCTGAAATGAAAGGATATTAGATAGTAACTCATAGGTAAATGTAAAGAACAGCATTATACTTTAGGTTTGGAGCATGTTTTTTTCCCCTATATGATTCATACAATGCAGAAAACAAACTATAGGTCTCTGTTAATGGGTACACATGTATAACAGATGTGATCTGTGACAAAAATGATATAAAGGCAGAGGGATGGAGATGCAGAGCAGCAGAAAGTTCATATACTATCAAAACTAAGTTAATACTGTTTAAACTAGGCTGCTGTAAATTTAAGATGTTAATTGTGATTACCACAGTAACCACTAAGAACCTAAGTAAAAAATACACAGAAAAGGAAAGCAGGGAGTCAAAATGGTACACCGCAGAAAATAAACACAAAGAACGTAAGGGAAAATGGAGGAACACAAAACAAGGAGATAAAAGGCAGAATAAACCCTTTTATTAACAATAATACTCTAAATGTAATTTTTTTTTTGTCTTTTTGCCTTTTCTAGGGCTGCTCCTGTGGCATATGGAGGTTCCCAGGCTAGGGGTCTAACTGGAGCTGTAGGTGCCGGCCTACACCAGAGCCACAGCAACGCAGGATCTGAGCTGCATCTGCAACCTTCACCACAGCTCACGGCAACGCCAGATCCTTAACCCGCTGAATGAGGCCAGGGATGGAACCCACAACCTCATGGTTCCTAGTTGGATTCATTAACCACTGAGCCACAATGGGAACTCCTCTAGATGTAAATTTGAAGGCAGGTATAAGGCAACAATTGGCAGAATGACTAAAACGAACATGATCAGGAGTTCCTATTGTGGCCCAGTGGTAACAGACCCGACTAGTATCCATGAGGATGATGGTTCGATCCCTGGCCTTGCTCAGCAGGTCAGGGATCCGGCGTTGCCATGAGCTGTGGTTAGGTTGCAGACATGGCTCGGATCTCGCGTAGGCCCCTAGCCTTGGGAACTTCCATATGCCACAAGAGTGGCCCTAAAAACAAAAAAAAATTTTTTTCATAGCACTTCAGCTTTTATTTTTCTACATTAGTCAAATGTATCAGTAGGCTCTGCTCTTTAAAGAGTTTGAAGACACTGTAAAGGATTTAGAGGAGAGTTTAAAAATGGTACAAAAAAGTTAAATAACACCTATATTATAACAATTCAGCAGCAAAAGGAGTCTATGCATTTAATTATTTAAACTTCACAAGGCAGTCATTCCACAAGAATCTTCTTGTGAATTCCTCCGGTGAGTTTAACAGTCCCTTCAAATTGACATTTTTAAAGGTTAGCATATGCTGTCCTCACCACCCAAGCAACGGTTTGCTTTAACAAGCAATCTGTATTTATCCTACATAAGGTTCCAGTACAGGAGGATGGCATGGGCTGTTACAGCCTTGAGTACTGTCAAGGGAGAAACAGAACATAAAATTTTAGCTGGGAAAAAAGCAAAGCCCAAAAGCCATTTTTTGATAGAACTGCTGGACATTGGAACTGAGTGCTAAGGAAGACTAAGACTCTGACTATGTGTCTCCAGAGAACATGGGACCAACTTCCATTACCTTTTTCCTACATCCTTCATTCAAACCCCAAGTCTGACTTGGCTCATATTCTTTTACCTTTGGCCTGAACTTGCTTGTAAACAGTGCCAATTGATGAGTTGCAGCTCTCCTTTTCATGTGTGTCTCAGATATTTCAAAACAAAAAAGACTTTCTAAATCTGTTCTTTGTTTTGTATAAATTCTCAACTCTCCATAAAAACAGTAGCAGGTTAGGGATCTCAGTGGTTTTTGTTTTGTTTTGTTTTGTTTTTTGTTTGTTTGTTTTTCCCTGTCCTCAGAGTCTTCCTGCCCTTTCAGAGCTGACTACAAAATCCGTGTTGGTACGTCTCTGCCTGCTCCTCTCTGATCCAAGGCTTTGGTAAACCACTGCATTTCTCCCACTGCCCTTAAGAGGACAATCTTCCATCTGATTGGCAGCCCTCCTTGACCCTCAGTATCTATTCTCTGCTTACACTCGATGTTCAAGTTAATTTATTCTTTTCCCCTTTTCCTGCATCCTCCTCTGATCATCTCCCCCATTTCTTTTTCATCCTTGTTTCATATTGACAATTATTTTACTGGCTAAAGAGGTGGTAACCCACTGAACCACAGTGGGAACTCCTCAAATTGTTATCTTAAAAGAGTATTTCTTAGTTCCATTTGTGGGTGGGATTGATACTCTGCTTACTTTGTTAATTCCATTTTGTGCTATAGTTTAGTAACATGCTAGTGGCAAATGAAATAATACTTAAACCATGTCGAAAATCTGAGAGGCAGAGATTTATTAAAATTCAGTCTTCTGGGTATATAAAATCATTCATGGGTGGTATGGCTCATCTTTACCTAAAGAGAACACTGAAGAAGGTAAGATCTTCTAGAATACAAGGGAACAACCAGTATTTTATTAATAATGAGAAGCAAGGGTAAAAATCTAAACTATTGGAGTTCCTGTCGTGGCACAGCAGAAACAAATCTGACTAGGAACCATGAGATTGCAGGTTCAATCCTTGGCCTCACTCAGTGGGTTAGGGATCCAGCGTTGCTGTGAGCTGTGGTGTAGGTCACAGATGTGGATCAGATCCCACGTTGCTGTGGCTCTGGCATAGGCCAGCAGCTACAGCTCCAATTAGATCCCTAGTCTGGGAACCTCCATATGCCATGGGTGTGGCCCTAAAAGGACAAAAGACGAAAAAAAAAAAAAAAGAAAAAAATCTAAACTACCAACTCTTCAGTTTTAGACAAGACTTCATAAAATTAATATTTTAAAACATACCTGGATTGTTCGTATAAAGGCCACTGTTACCCGTTCTTCGAATTCATTCAGAGGAGTATAAAGGTTCAAAATTTTGACAATCTGTTAAAATAAAAACAAAAGTTTATCAGCACAGAGCTAAATGAACATAAGACAACTTTTGAATTCTAAAGAATGTATGACATTGGCACAGGGCTACACCCTCTTGAGGCTGAACCCACAACCTAGATCGTGGCGGGATTGATGGTTAAGGGTCTGCATTTGGTAAACTAGAGTCCAGAAGCTTTGCCTGGTAGGTCTGAGCTCTGGCTCCATTCCTCTCTCTCCTGCCCACCGCTCCCCCTGTGTTCCATGGCGTATAAGGTAACAAGTTTAGCAAAACATTGCCTGAAACCCTCAGCCTCCTATCAACTAGATTTCATTTAAAGAGTCCGGGGTCTCTTACCTTATATAACAAAAGTTGTAACAGCACCTTCTTGCCTCCCACCATCCCCAAAATCACTTATGAAGGAATAGATTTTTTTTTTTGCTATTTGAAAGGAAAATAATCTGTTGTCTACCTACTAACTGGGGAAGTAGCCTGCCTAGTTGCAGACTGATGTCAGATGTAGTCTGGGAGTAAACGTATGAAAGTTAAATAAATTTAAAAGGGGAAGAAAGTTGAACATTTTCAGTATATAGAAGGAGGCAGTTTTCTTAGGAGTTTGGCCTTTTAGTAGTCAGTGGAGGAGGTACGGACATGTGTGTTTGGTTTTCGATGCTGAGTTTGGATTTTGCTGTTTTTAGGTGTGGGGCAGAGAGAACGCGCATGATTTAATTTGGAAAGTTCGATTTCCTCGTGCTGGTCTCATTTTGCGTGACCACCTTTGTGGTGGGCCCATTTCTAAAGTGGCATGTTCATGATGGAGGGGAAGGCTGCCTGTGTGTGGATAGGATTTACCTTATAGACTGGGAGTATCTCTGCAACCAATACAGTTGAGGAGGTGGGGAAGAGGAAAGGAACATTTAAATGCCTCTAGGTTCTTACTGACTTTATTTAAAATAATGTAAATGGATACTAAGTGAAAACATGACCAGCATGGGATTATAGTTGTAAAGAAAATTATTTAATGCCAAATGCCAGATGCTATTGATTTCTGAAAGAAATTCAAATTTCCAGGTGAGAGACATTCCAGAATTCATTGTATGTGTATTTAAAAGCTTGAAGCTAAGCTTGCTGTTTTGTATTATCTTTCTAGGTGAACAAGAGAGACCAGAGAGTTACTGGAAAACACTGGCATCTTGTTTCACAGACCAAAGCTGTCTTTGCTTTATCCAGGAATATCCCACTAGCTGAAACTTCAGAACTGGATCACGGGTGGTATAAAAGGCCAGGAGGGCAATGCTAAAGAACAACCACTGCCAGGAACAGACTTGAAATGGAAGCGGGGCTTGCTCTGAGTCCCTTGGTGGACAGAGTGACCATACCTGCTGGGTGCTGAGGGCAGTGCACAGGGAGCAGATGGCCTCGGCGTCCTCAGGGGTTTTCTTCTTTAACTGCAGGAGCTGGGCTGCCTGGATCAGAGGTTCCATGGTCTGAACAGCTCCACTCTGGTGCAGGTTTCTTCCTCGAAGCCACTCCTCCAGCTGACTTATGTTGTACCTTAGACACAGGAAGAGCGAGCAGTGTTAAGCCGGTCTTCCCGCTTCATGGGGATGAGTATACCTCTTGTGTTTATTCTGCTACCCAGCTGCCACTAGTGTTATTCCCTTCATCTTAATTATCTCACATGAGCAAAAGCATGAAAAGTGCCTGGCACTCAGTAACCTTTTGTGGAACGAGTGGGTGCTTACACCTAAGCCCAGATGAAGTACCTAAAGTGCCTGTATAAAGTTAATGTGGAAAAGAGGCATTAACTATATTGAATTAAAACAACTTACACTGAACTGGCACAAACATATTTGTATTTCTGTGTGAGCCTTCATGTCTCTGACATTGATTTTTGTCTCTGATCTACATGCATCATCTTTACAATCTTCACATGAGTAAGTAAATGTGTTTTAAGCTTTGAATTAATTTACCAGGTCACCATCACAGTGTGTGATGAATTTCACCAAAAGATAAAAAGGTGGTGGATTTGAGTTACCTGTTGACTGTGACAAGGACGATCAGATTTGGATTTGGATTTCATTTTCAGAGACCAGAGTCCCGTGGGTGACCCGAGCCAGTGTGCGTGGTGGGGCGAGGCGCCTCCCCTACCTGAGCTGCATGCCTGTGCTCCACGAGCAGACGTCCTTCCGCAGAAGCAGGTTGTTGAGTGTCACGGCGTTGATCATGTAGAAGAGCTGTTTGAACACCTGCAGGATGATCTCAGGGTCCAGGCCCTGGTCACACATGATTGTGTGAAAGGAATTCATCTGGCGGATGATGGCTTCCAGACAGTACGAGCTATCCCCCTCCGCCATGCTGGAGGAGCGCTTCCGGTAGCCCGTTGGCTTCACACCGGATAGACCCTGAATGCTCTCGTTCTCCAACATGGCAGACACTGAAAGAAGAGCACAATCAGAGAGGCTGCTGGTTCCCAAAGCTGTCTCGGTGTCACTCAGATCACAGTACTCAGGGCTCTGGGAGGGATCACACCCAGAGGTGTACAATGTCGACTGCTCAGGAACTTCCAGCACTCGGCACAGAATTTCTAATGTGCTGATTTCTGGTGGTCCATAGAGAAATCTTGGACCAAATCTGTGGATCAAATTTTCGCCTAAACGTGCTAGTGATGGGACATACGTAAAAGGCATGTACGAACTCAATTCTGTATTGGCTTCTGTGCTAAGAGACCAAAATTTGAGAGTTGAACAACTTGGGTATAGTCTTGGCCCAGCTACTGACCTGGGCTTGAACCCTGACGTTGTCCTACAGCGTCCTTCGACCTGAGCCACTGACCTTAAATCTTAGGTTAGTGGATCTGTCATACTTATTGCAGAGCTTTATATTCAGTATTCCTTTTAATCTTCCACTAACCCATTTACTCATGAGGAAACTGAGGCCCAAAGTCACATTTCTAGGAAGTGGCACGGCCAGGATTAGAACCCAGGTCTGTCCGATTCCAGAACTGATGCTGCTAACCCTCCCCTTTCCTGAGTCATGAAATATCCCCGTTCTCCCCACATCAGGTAAGGATATGCTGGTGCCTTGAAAAAAGATTCTCAGATAGGAAGAAGGATTTGGAAGGACTCTTCTTCCACAGGATACATTTCTGGATGGCATGCAGGTTATCTACCCTACTTGGAATTCACTTCTAACCCACCCATGCTTTAAGAACCTAGAGAAAGCATTACCCACAGGTCCAAGGGACCATCTCCTCCCCAGCTTTTAGGGAGCACCATGAGTGATGCATACACATGGCACTTTTCTTTTAACTTAAAAAATAACTGCCTCGAACAGATACTGACTTACAGACTTTGAAAAACTTTTGGTTTTCAAATGAGACAGGTTGAGGGGTGGGGGGATGCACTGAGGGTTTGGGATGGAAAAGCTGTAAAACTGGGTTGTGATGATTGTTGTACAACTATAAATAAAATTCATTCAGTAATTAAAAAAATAACTGTCTCTTATTTTTCAACTCTGATTTCATTTTAAATGCTCCAGTGTATTGCTTTGGACAGAATGTTCAATAAACATTTATTGCTGGAGTGTTTTTATATGAACATACTAAATGCTTTCCTTTCTTCATGAATAAAGTGTATATATGAGCAAGAGGGTTATACTTTTTCACTGTAAATGCATTTAGACCTTCTGAATTTATAGTTTGTACTCTTATGGTGTTGACAACTTCACAGTTCTTTCCAAGGAGCTGGCACACACCTGCTCAGCTGCCTTCAGTGGGGAGGTCCTGGCTTTCCGGAGGCTGTGCCTAAGATATCCAGTTCCCTAAAAGTAGGCAGCACTTACCCTCACCCTTCAGACCCCATGATGAGCACCGGAGATCCCAGTGCTGGCTTACCTATCATGGGCTGCAACAGGCCCTCAGCGATTTTAATGAGCTGCTGGTAGATCTGAATGGAAAGGTCGCTCAGCACCTGGCGGTATTCAGTGAGGTCAAAGTTCTTAAGGCAGTGCTCGTTCTGCTTGGCGGTGTTCTGAGTCATGAAGCCCTGCAGAGGGAGAGCAGGGCTACACTGAGGCTCCGGGGCCTGCCAGGCTCAGCAGGACTTCTGGGCCTCCACTCGCATTCTATTTTGGGGGCCCAATCCGGCTCTGTCTAGTTACGTGATGTTCTACAAGACCCCAGCAGCTCTCTGAAGTCTCAATGATGGTGCTTCAATTTCAAGGCAGTGTCAAAACGCCGCAAGATAGAGAAGTCAGAACTGCTTCATTAAAAGGCCTCAATCATTTCATCCAAATCCCTAAGGTTTCTCTAAGGTAGCAAAACTCAGGTTGGTAGGAGGTCCAGGGAGAGCGGAACTCATGCTTTTTGCCTCTTTGCAATTCTTTTCCCAACAGACCAGGGGACCCTAAAACCTTAGGTTATACACAGTCCCTAAAGGAGTACCTGGGTCATATTTTTTGTTTTTACAATGAGAACTTTTATATGGATTTTATCATTGGGTATAGGATTAATGGATGAACTGAAATGGTTGCACAGCTACGACACGATATCTTCTTAGCTTTCTACAGTAACAAGATGAAGTAACATGCAATCTCAAAGAACTGCTCATATCAAAAGGACTCATGTAACCAAAGTCCCTCTGCATTCAGGCCAAGGAGGGCCAAAAGCAGCCAAAAGGTCAGTGTTTTCAAAAGGCTGACTGTCCCCAGAAAAGCCTCTTATACTACATCAAATCACAAAGTAATTTCAACAGAAAACAAACACAGAGGAAGAGGGGAAAACTGAGATAATGCAACTTAGCCTAGACCTGGTTATATGTGGTTCAAGTCTCATCCCTAGGAATATAAGCTGAACACAATGGAACTCTGGGGCTCCCTCCCCTGCCAGCCCTAAATAATATCTATGTAGACTACACACAACACTGGGGCAAGTGATGGTCTCAGTGAGATAACCTGAAACGCAGTTCTCCACTTAACGTAAAAGCTTGCGTGTGATATCAGGGTTACGTCTTAGAGGACATCCGGTTTCAAATGAAGGCTGTTTCTTCCAAAAATATAGTAAAAAAAATTTCTTTAATGGATGGGCTGTACCAACTCATCTCCCCACCAATCTACTCACTTCATTCAGGGTGATGCCCAGGGCCCCGGGACCATCCAGGCTGGCCTTACTCCTGCCTCCAATGAATAGATGCAGAAGGCACGCCTGGAGCCTGAGGTCCCAGAGGGTGGTGCTCTAGAGACCTCACTCCCTCTCCTCAGGGACACAAGCTCAGGATGACATGTGGACAAAGCAGGGTGACATGTGACTGACAGCCCCGGCCCCCTGAGATCTGATGTGCTCTGGAGCAGAGCAGGTGCTGCAAATGGCCAAGGACGTGGGGACATGAATGCTGAGGAACATGGGGCAATGGTAGGTGTCTAAGTGTGTGTGGGGACTGGGCTCACCATTGCCTCACCTCATCGCCGCTGTACTGCTTCAAGCAATGCAGGAGGCGGCAGGTATTGGATAACCAGAATGATGTCATCTCAAAGTCATCATTGTGCTTCTGTGAAAAGAAAAAGCCATTCCTGGTCATAAGTCAGTGGTTCCCATCTGGCTAAATGCTTACCTGTTTCATTCTCTCACCTGGCAGGCCCTGGCTAGTCACAGTCAGGAGATGAGAGCTACTGCCACAAGGCTGCGTTACTGCTCATCCACTACCGGGTATGACACACAACCCTGTTCTGGTACCCTGATTGGTGGCACACACATGCATGTACATGTGCGTGCGCACACACACACACACGGCAGAAAAACTGTTTCTGTGGCTATGACTATGAAGCCAAGCGATACAAATGAGCTTGACTCCAGCTGCTCTGGGTTGGCCTGGCAGGTTCTCATCTATCAATGACCCAACACCAGGGGTGTTGGGAGGATGCTGGTGAAACGTTCTGGCATTGCATTTACCTAGAGGTCAGCTGTCATTTATTTCCCTCCAGGGCTGGAGAGTCTGGAGAACTTCTTCCCGCAAAACCCAGGCTGAGAGAAGCAACGGTGAGCTGCTGGCTTCACTCAGTTCCCCACCAACCACCGTCGGCCTGGACACTGACCTTGAGGACTTTCTTGATGCCGTTGATGGTGGAGGTCAGCAGGGAGTGCACCTTGAGGTCATCGTTCACGTAGTCCGCATGCCTGATACACATGTAGAGGATGTAGGCTGGGAGGCAGGGCACTGTGCCCGCCAGGGCCTGGGGCTTCAGCTCTAACAGCAACAGACCACAAGAATTAGAGTCAATGCCCAGAGCTGGAAGAGCCCTGGCCCAAAATACACACTTTCAATATCTTCCTGTAGCTCCTCGCAGGGGTTTGGGAGAGGAGAAGGGCAGAGGTTGCCCTGGATACACAGATTCCTGATGCCCCTGACTACCAGGAGTTTTAGAAACTAGGTGAAAGCCCCAGACAAAAAGCATGTTCCTAATTGTTTAAAACAGGCTCCTCATGCTTTGTCCTTACAACATAGAGGAAAGAATCCACAGGAGGCTCCCTGCCAGGTTCACACACAGGCCAGGTTCACCAAGGAGTGGCCTGAGGCCAGAGGGCCACTGAGGATGGGAGCTGCTCCCTGATGGGGCCCGGACTCCCCACCCCCCGCCCCAGTACATCCCTTCCTATCGTGGACACAGCAAGAAGGAGGGCTCACCCCGAAGACACAGGCCGCGTGCCAGGGGTTGGGAGAGCTGGAGCAGCCTCCCACCCACTTGGCCGTCAGTTCGGCAACTATGTGGTGGCCCCTTCCCGGACCTGCTCAGAGCCAGCAGATCTAGCAGAGCACTGACTGGCCACAGCCGCGCTCTCCTCCCTAGTGCCACCACCTGACCTGCGTCTCACCGGCCTCCCACTTGGCTGGAGCTCATGCGGCTCTAGTCAGGGACAGCTGCGGCCCTGTTGTCCCCCACCCCTTCAGCTCTCTTCCAAACCCTCACCACACCCCCTCCCAGGTGCACATTGGCTGGACTGGAAGAACCTGTGAGCTGCCCCATGAACTGCAGACTCTTGCTCAGCCTCCTGGTCCTTCCCTGCCACAGCCCTGGAGGATCAGGGAGAAGCTGTCAGGCTGCTCTCCATTCTAGAGGAAGCCCACAGAAGCAGTAGCCCAGGCTCAGAGCAGGGAGTGCTGGTAGAACCCTGGGGGAGGAGGAGGGAAGGGCTAGGGACAGGAACGATGAACTTGAGGCCCTGGGCCTCAGACCCCAGGCCTGCCCACTTCAGCCCCAGCGCTGGATCCCCAGCCCTCACCTACTCTCTCATTACCTCTGCCCCTAATCTTCACCCAGCCCAGGCCTTACAAGCCACCTATAGGCTTGGGGAGGCAATGAGGGAGGCAGGCTGGGGAGGGGAAGGGGCAACAACCTCAGATCTTCCACCAGGGCCACCTAGGGTGGGGGCTGGGCACGTGCTGCCAGCATCTCCAGTGGGCACTTGGCCTCAAACACACATACAGGCATAATACTCCAGGTACCTGGAGCATCTCACAGGCTCAGCAAATGATTGTGGGTTGGCCCTTGGCTCTAATTAGAATGCCATTAACATTTATTCAGAAAGATGTCTTTTAAGGCCCAGACTTCCATTCTATAGCTTCTTGCTTTGAGCGTGACTCGTATGCAGATGGTAAACAGCTTGTCTTGCCTTGGAATGCTCAACTGTGATTTGAGTCTTGATTCCCGTAGCAGCTACATGGTAGAGCCTTGAGCGCAGGTACCACAGCTCTACTTTTCTCCATGGTCCACAGTAACCAGCCAGCACCGGGCCCCTAGGCCGAGGATCGTGAAGTCCTGGCATCCGTGTGGAGGGGTCTTGTGGAGGGAAGGGGACCAGGCAGCTTAGCAGATGAGCTTTCCTGGGGCCACCTGAGCAATGACTGAGGGAAGGAGTAACCCCTCTGCTGGCACGAGCAGTCTCCACTGTCATTATTCTTTTTTACTCTGACGCTGTGAACTTTGAGTTTCATTCATCAGAGAATAAAGGTGCATCCCTAGTGGTGGTTGAACAAGATCAGCCTGTTTAAGGGAGTTTGAGGTCCACTCTTATCACATTTAGTTGTCAGGCAATTATAGGGAAATTTACCTTTGTAAAAGTGGAAAAAGCTCAGCTATTAAAAATACCCCAGACAAAGGGCTGAAGCAAAATCTGTGCTAGGCTGAAGTCACACGCCATTCCTCCTGCTGCCCTTGGCCCTCAGCACAGTAGGACCTTGATAAACTTACATTTCTCTAAAAGAAGGTTAACCTCTTATTTGAACTTCAGATACCCCTGCAAAAGCTACCATCTCTTTGAGTTCCTCATGTTGGAGAAGTTCACGAAGGGTTTTGCAGCTTTAATTCAGCCCTTTAACCTTTATCACGTGTGGGGAGGTGGGGTCGGTAACCTCATCCCCATCGTACAGAGAATGGAGCTAGTGGTTGACGGGCCAGAGGACCAGACCACCCAAGATGCCTCTATTTTTTTCGTCCAGGACTCTTCCTCCAGGCTCTGCAGGTGGCTGCTGCCCTGGGCATTGATGGGGTGTGGGTCCAGAAGGGTCAGGGCGGTACAACTGGCAAACCAGGCCTGGGGCTGGGAGGAAAGTGACTCCCAAGAGTCCTGCATGCGGCCCCAGGGCAGCCCGCACACTGACCTGCAACATCAGCACCACCTGGGGGCTCATCAGAAATGTGGTGAGAGGTGGTAGGTGAGGGTGGGTGGGGGTTGTGTGGGGGCACAGAGGAAAAGGAGGGAGGGATGCGGGCTGTGCAGGAGGGTGGGGGTGGGGGGCAGCAGAGGCCTGACCTGTCACCAGATTCCGAACGAGCAGGGCCTCGTCCTCCTTGTGGTATTCCAACATGCCCTGGAAGTCCTTCTCTTTCCGCTGCACGGTGACCTGCCTGTTGAGCTCATGGCGCCTCTTCTCACTCTGCGCCAGTGCCTGGGCAGCTGAGCAGGAAAGAGATGGGGCACGAACTGAGACCTCCAGACTCAGCTTACCCCAGGGGGTGGGTAGGGGGCTCATCTCAGGTGGGTGGGGTTTGGGCCTGGGTCTGGGTCTGGGGCCTGGGCTGGTTCTTTGAGCTCCCACACTCTCTTACATGGTCTGCCCCTGCAGCCTGGGCTGTACTCCCAGTGTGCCCAGAGGGGCTCAGCACTGGGCACTGGTGTCCACGCAGGACAGAGGCCAAGGAAACCCCGAAAATGGCAATGGGCAGATTCTGGACCAGAGAAAACTTGGGAAGGCTGTGAGGTGCAGGATGTACAAACACCCCATTGGGTGCTATTTCTTCCTTCCCAGCTGTAAGAAAGGGAAGAGGATGGGGAGAGACAGAGGGGGAGGGGAGGGGCAGGGATAGAAGGAGGGAGGGGAGAGGGGAGGATCAGGAGAAGAAAAAGCCTCAGTGACAGGACAATGGGAAGTCCAGAAACAGAGAAGAGAAATCAAAAGACAGGGAGAGGCGTGCAATGGCCCAAGGCTGGACAGGTGCCAGGCCTGAGCTCCTAGAGCCTCACCTAGGGCAGCTGTTGGACAAAAGCAGGTGATCAAACAAGCAAACAATACCTGTGATGGGAGCGGTGACCCACAGGAGGTGGTGTTAGGACAGTGAAAGAGGGGACTGGAACCCTGGGGACATCTTGGCTCTGGAGCTGAGGTGGAAAGATGAGGGGGCCCAGGTGGTGAGGGGACCACGAGAGGGACCCCAGCAAGGTGGGATGTGCAAAGAGGGGCAGAAAATGACATGATTAGATCTGCAGTGAGGAAGTCAGAGAAAGAACATTCTGTGTGTTTCTGGAAGATGGATTTAAATCCCTGCCTGACCTCTCTGAGGCAGATTCCAGTTGGAAAGTTTTACCTACAACTGACCTCTCTCCTTCTTGACCACCAGAACATGGAGCAGGGCCCTGTGGTTTGGGGCTTTGTGTTACATATTATTCTTTCACACCGGAGGGTTTTGCCTCCCAGCTCCAAGCCCCTAGAGGGTAGGACCACAGGGCCGCTGCCTCCGCTGCTGTCCCTCAGAGCTTGGAGTCAGTGCACCCAAATGCCTGCTGAGGTCACATGTGTAGTGCAGATTCTGAGATGGGGGCCACTCTGTGACTCTGTCAGGGACTGCACTGGGCAGGGGCAGCACCAGGTGGGGAAGTGGAAGGGCCTGGGGGTGGCCGTCCCCCCGCCCCCACCAAGGGGCTCATGCACTCACACCCTACCTTCCAGGTCCTGGACTTTCTTCATGTAAATCTTTAATTGCTTTTTGAGCTTCTTCTCATTCTTTTCCAGCTTTTCAACCAGTTCTTTAAGGTCCTGAAAGCAGAAGGAAGCAGTGTGAGGACAGATCTAATCATGCCCTGGAGGGCCGGGGTGGCATCGGGGCTGAGTGTGGCTCACAGGCAGCCATCGAGGAGGCCAGGCTCTGGGAAAATGTGGGGGGCCCAGCCCTACACAGCTCACAGCTCCCCCGACTGGACCCACGAAGCACGCAATGGCTCAGAGCATTCCCTCGGTCTAGACCAAAGACTCCTCCTGCTCAGGCAGCCAAACCCACAGTTCTCTGGGCCAAGCCTCCTTGGGCTGCCATGACAAACCCCCCAGGAGACCCTCAGCCTCGTGTCCCCAGGAGGACTTGTCTGGGAAAGAGCAGACAAGTGAAGGCACGCAAGGGCAACAGGGAGGCCACAGGCCAGTGAGGTTACCTGGGGCACAGAAACAAAACAGGCTCATGGCTTGGGCCCGTGGGTGGCTGCCTAATTCCTAGCAACCACCACCACATGGAGAAAATCAGCCCCCTGGGACCTGAGATGCATTAAAGCATTAAAGCCACCCTGTTCCAACCTGGTAGTGGTTCTCCGTGGCGGAGAGAGGGGTAGAGGGAGCTCCATGACCATTACAGACTCTGTGACTAGGAGGGATGCAGATGACAGAAGCAACCATCCACTGTGGGATCTCAGGAAACTATGGGCACCCTTCCTGCCCCCTCCTCTCTGCCCATTCACATGGGTGACATCCCTTTCATGCCTCCTGCCGCAGCTCAAGTCTCCTGACTATTCTTTTTCTGCATACATATTAATCCCAATGGAGAAATGGATTTTTGGAAACAGCGTCTTCTTTTTCTTTTTGTTTCACATGCTCTGCTTTCCCTACTGGCCTGCTAGCTCTCTGAGGACAGAGACTTTCTGCCATTTCTCCGGCATCTGCCAGGGCTCCCCTGGTGACTGTCTGCAAGGACAGCCACCAACAATTCCTCCTGCTACCCAACCCCCCCGCCCCAAGCAAAAGGAGGAGTCTGCCCCCACCACTCAACCTGGCTAGATTTGTCTTGATCAAGAGACTGTGGCAGAAGTGCCCTGGGCCAGTTCTGGGACTAGACCTTTGGAGGCCTCCCAGCTCATCCTCCTGGAGGCCAGCTGCCACAGGAAGCAGCTCAGGGTGGTTCAATGAAAGACAAGGAGTGCCGGGAAAGCAGACCAGGTGGAGGGAACCGAGGCCTCAGATCCAGAATGGGGCTATCTTGCTTCCTCCAGCCCCAGCCAATCAGTTGGGGCAGAGAAGATCCACCCCCACTGAGCCCTGCCAGAACTCATGACTGGTAAAATGGGGTGCTGTTCTAAGCAAGTGGTTTAGGGTTGTATATTAACAGATTAGTATTTATCTCTGTAAACTCTTCCTGATTGGAAGTTTCCAGATTCTCTGTTCTTGCACAGAGCTAAGGACTTTAACCTTGACCATTTGGTGAAAGGCCATTCCTGAACCCTACCTCTTCCAGAATGTGACCTCCCTGAGCTGGACCCTGTGGGGCACGGCTACGCACCAGGTTCTCGTTAGTCAGCCGGGATATCTCCTGCTGGACGCCAAACTCCACCTGTGCCTCTGGGGAGAGCAGCAGCGTCTGGCAAAAGGTCTGCTGCTGCTTGTCCAGCTCCTCCTTCAGGGCCTCCACCTGGGCCTTGAGACCCTCCACCTCCTCCTCATGCTCACGGCTCTGGGCCTGCAGCTGGGCCTCCAGCAACCTGCACGGGGAGAGGAGTGCAGGTGACTGGGGTGCACTTGAGTCAGTGCCCCCAAGTAAGGGCCACAGACAGACATGGCCGAGGGGAGCAGTCAAGCAGGGACACAGCAGCAGCATCGATTGCACGGAACCAACAGGGGATGACATGGGGGGTGCAGATCCGTGGGGCTGCGCGGGCAGGCGGGCCAGCCTGACCTCGCTTGGAGGACAGGAGATCAAGGCCAAATGCAGCACCCCCTGGCCTTGGGCCTTTATCTTATTCCTCATTCTTGAGCATAGCTGGTCTGGGATTGGGGACTGCTTCCACGTCAAAATATTAGCGGAAATAAATGTCCTATAGCATCTTTTCAATAAAAGCATCCATATCTGCCCCAAAGCTCCCAAGAATCTTCTTGCTGAGACAAACCTCTGGTAGAATGAACTCACTATACTACTGCATACTGTCCTAGAGTAGATTCTCTGTAAGTTTTAGAAAGGCAAAACATTAGCCCCTTTCTTTTTATTTATCTTACCGCTATTACCCCTACTTGATCTCTGGCCTTTTCTATACAATTTCTCCCCAGTCATAACAGAAAGTAATTGCAAATGATCTGGGGATGGGGAGGTTTAAGATCAACTGCTGTCATGACAAGCAGCAGAGAGACCTAGAAAAGGTCTGGAGAAGGTTGGGGAGAAGTTGTGGAAGACTCTTTGGGCCATTCTGGGAGCCACCTGTTCCAACATAATAGAAGGCAAGGAGTTAAGGAAGTTAAAGGCTCCTTTTCAGGAAGTTAATTACTGATAAGACTATGAGCGATCTTCTTGGACTTCACTGCTTGAATAAATTTTCATTAGAAGCCCTCTGACTTGGCCACCCCCTCCTCCTCCTGGGATGCAGATAAAGACTGTGGTCAGAGGTGGGCAGAATTAGGACCCTGGAAGTGCCTAGGAGACAGCTCCAAAAGCCCCTGGAGCCAGGGGGCACAGGCACCAGGTTTCTGCACTTCAGCTCTTGGTCTGGGATGGGATCATTGCCACCAGAGAGGAGGGAGCAAATCCACAAGGGAGCGAGAGGGGTAAGTCTACACTGTAAAGTCCCAGAGGGAAGTGACCACGTGTTCAGTCTGCCCCACCGCAGCACCAGGTGAGATGCTTGGCACCCAGGGACTTCTCAGCAAAGTGACACAAACAAAGACATGATGGCGAGATGACCAATTCACCCCCTCCCCACAGGCGGCGTCACCAAAAGCAAACAACAGGGCGAGGACTGTGGGAGATAATTTGGGAATTGAATCAGCATTTTTAGAGGACACACAATAGGTAGATAACAGCCAATCTTGACTGTAATACGCTGAAAGTAATCACCAGTTAAGTGATACATTTAATAAAGGAAATAGACCTGAACACTGGGTTCTAGGAATTCTGCCTCCAGGATTAACTCTGGGTTTGTGCTGTGAGTTTACTGCTCACATCTTTCTTACCCTCCATGTAGACTGTAGCTGGGTGACAGCCCAGGGTTCTGTGCAAGGTCCGAGAACCCCTGCCCAAGAACCAAGCCAGCTGCCTCACTTTGCAGGTGTGAAAAGAACACGAGAGAGGCTGGGGGTCATGACCAGTGGCAGAGCTGCTTCTGGAAGCCAGGTCTCCTGATGTGTAGGGCTGTGCCTTCTTTGTTGATTAATGCTTTCATTTGCCAATGCGTTAAACCATATCTAGCGCCTTCTCACACCCACAAATAAGACAATTTCTAGATGGGACAGGAATCTGATCGTACCGAAAAATAGCCATTTAACACATGTAGCAGCCCGTATTCATTCCACACTTACTGCATGCCAGGCAGTGCAACGTGCTTCACTAGGGTCGGCCCTATTCCTCACAATGACCTGAGGAGGCAGGTCCAGTTCTGATCCAGCTGGAGGTCACGCTGCTCACAGTGGGGGCCACACTTGAACCCAAAGCCAGGAGACACGCTGCCTTGAGAACAAGATGATCTTAACTTTCTTTTGCCAATAAGAGAGGCTCCTGCTGCCTGTTTTTGTTTTTGTTTTAGGGCCATACCTGCAGCATATGGAAGTTCCTGGTCCAAGCCGCATCTGTGATCTACACCACAGCTCATAGCAACACCGGATCCTTAACCCACTGAACTGGGCCAGGGATCAAACCTGTGTCCTCATGGATACTAGCTGGGTCTGTTACTTCTGAGCCACAATGGGAACTCTGGCTCTTGCTGCTGTCATAGGACCTCTGCGATGTCATTAGCAGGCAGAACTTGGGAGATGGTGCATGAGGCCCTTGGCTCCTGTTCCAGCTCTGTCACCACCAAGCTGAGTGCACTGGGGATGGCACTCATGTCACCTGGCCCAGCCTGTCTCCTCTTCTGGGAAACAAGCCTGAGGACTACTGCCCCATCTATTCCTGGGAGTCTCATCTGTGCCACAGCCCCAAAAAGCCACACACTGGCAACAAACATGTGGCACAACCATCAGTTTATATTAATTTTTGCACACGTCTAACCTTCTTTGCTAAACTGCTCACCCAGGGCTGGTGGCCAAAGGGTTACCGATTCAGATTCATATCCAATGGAACCAGGTTCACATTCTGGATCTTCTGCTCAAGCATCAAGTTCCTCATACCCTGTGAGCTCCAGTAGACTTGCCCCAGGGAAGCGCAGTGAGGGTCAGACCCCATGTCCCTGTAGCACACCTGGCGCTGGGCTGGTCAGCTGCTGTGAGCTCCGCAGGGCCAGCACACGTGCCAGAGGGCAGGCTGTGAGGAGCCCTGCACTTGGAGCACAGCCAACAGCACAAACACATCTGATACTCTTGGCTGATTCTGCCGTTAGGATGGTCAGCGTGTTGCACGGGGGCCGCAGAGACTCAGAAACACACAGAATTCACTTCCTCTCAGCTGTGTTTTAGAGAGCTGCGGGCCTGCTGCCCCCTACCCCCCATCCCACCCCCGGTCTATCCCTTCACTGCAGAGTGAGCTGGACCCGCTGGTTTCTAAGGTTCCACTGGGCCATCAGTCACTATCACCTTGACCCCAAGAAGCAGCCTCCACCAACCTGATCCACAGGGCCTGGACACAAAGTGACAGATGGCGATGCAAGGGGCTACCCACCAGCACCCTGTGAACTGCACCCTTGCATCCACTCCAGCTGAAAAACAATGAAGCGTAGACACGAGCAGGCAAAACAGAGTAGACACAGGAAGAAAGAGACACATTTGACCTGGCAACTTGCTTTAGGCCTTGGTAGGCCAAGCCGAGCTCTCCATCTTCATTCAAGTATCCCCAATCCTCAGTCTTGCTAGAAATAAAGGACAGAAAAACAGGGCATCCACTGTAGAGGGGAGAGATGGGGCGGCAGAGAGCCTGGGAAAGGAGGATGGCAGCCAAGGTGTGGAAAGGCAGGAGAGAAGGCTCCAGAACGCTCAGCTCCCCCTCCTCCCCTCCCGTCACCAGCATCTGGGTGCCTGCAAACATCAGCTCCCCCAAGTCTCCTGGCTTCCAGTCACTGTCTGGAGAGTGGGTTCCCACCCTCTCCTATGGGACTCACTGGGCACCCCCAGCCAGAAAGCACAATGCTGAAGGCAGAGCAGAGATGGCACTTGTTCTGATGCTGCTGCAAATGAAGGTGGCATTCACCTGTGTTCACTCCCTGTCCTCCCCTCTACCTGAACGAACTGGGGAAAGAATAAGGAGATGAAAAAAGGGCAGGGAGGGGGGGACCGTGCAGGGGTGGAAGGTGCAGACGCTGTGAGTGTATTAGCTGCACTGGGTGGGGACAGTGGCCTCCCAGATGCCCGAGTGATCTGGGGGTGGGACCTCGGGGACATCTGGCTCCCTGAGAACAGGGAAGGAGGCTACATATTTTATCTGCTTTTCAAGGCATATGTCTCTCCTGTCACTTCTTAAGGGCACAAAAGTGTTAACTCCAGCCCTCACTACAGAGTCTTGCATAATAAAGCTAGTTTGGCACAGCATTTTAAATCAACTATACTTTAGCAAATGCAAAGGAAAACATTACATAATTTAGATAACACTAAAAAAAAACAAAAAACAAAAAAAACAACAACTAGCATCTTGGCAACCAGCAGGATGAGAATTGAACTTTCTTCCTTTGACCCTGGCATCAGGTTCATTACCCCGATTTACTAATTGAAAAAGCAGAAGGCCAGATGTCTCCTATTTGCAAGTTATTTTGTCTTTTCCTTTGCCCTGTGTCTGCCCAGTGCCAGCAGCAGAGTTCTTGGAGAGCAGGCACATGTCATAGACTCCCCCAGCATGGAGTCCCCCTTACCCCCCTCCCCTGTCTCACACAGCCCTGGGCACACACAAGACCCCTGAAGGCCAGTGGGACTGGGTGGTAGGCAGAGCCCTGCTGCCCCCAACCCTGGGTTTCAGCCCCTCCATCCCTGCTCCTGGGGGGCCTCTGCTCCTGCTGGTTCGATCCCAGCTTTCCTGGCAGGAATTATGAAGCAGAAGCTGCATCCACACTGCCTGCTACCAGGACCAGTAACCCCTTCCTAATTCCCAGGGGGAAACGATCCTCCCTAGGAGCATTTGAGGCCATGGGCCAAGGGATGCCCCTGTCAGGTTGTGTGTGAGGTCTGGGGGTGCGGCTGTTACATCTCCCCCTGGCTCAGCCACACGAGGAGGGACCTGGCCCCTGCAGGGCTCACCCAGGCTGCTTCTTGGGCACAGCTGGTCACACCCACAGCAGACCTGACTCTGAAGCATCTGCAAAGGAGCTGAGTAAAAAACAATGGTGAGGATGCTTCAAGGGCCACCCAGGGCTTTTGCTCCATCGTCACACCTGTTCTCCCTCCAGCCAGGCTGGGGGCTACTGCTGGTCAGTTTACCCTGGCCCCTCAGCCCGGGCCTGGCTTTTCCAGACACTCTCTCTTCTCGGAGCCCTCAGCTGGCCTGTGTCCGCTTACCACCGCAAATCCGCTCATGGCCTGGGCTGCATGAGGGGGAGCCCACAGCTTAGCACCTCCCCTTTCTTGGATATTTACACTTATTTTATTTTTTTGTAGGGCACAACAGTGGCATGTGTAAGTTCCCAGGCTAGGGGTCAAATCGAACTGCAGCTGCCGGCCTACACCACAGGCAAGTGGGATCTGAGCCATGTCTGTGATCTACACCGTGGTTCACAGCAATATCATATCCTTTAATCCACTGAGCGAGGCCAGAGATCGAACCCACATTCTCATGGATACTAGGTTGGGTTTGTAATGCACTGAGCCACAACAGGAACCCCTTAACACTTACATTATTTAACTCAGGACTTTTGGCCGCTGAGCTAGTGCTTTAAACCCGGTGGGCGGGTCCCTGCCCTCCAACTTTCTCATTTCCAGGCATGCAGAGATGCCAAGGTGGGAACCACCTGCCTGACACTGACACTTGCGCTGGAAGTCAGGTGGTCTCCAGGCCTTGGTCTTAAGCCTCTTCCTGCCTCACACTGGCTGGCCCCTCAGGCACTGAGGAATGGCTGCCTGGCCCCAGCAGGGCAGGCGGGGGGTGGGAGGGGGGCACAAGTGTGGAAGTTGGCATCCTTAATTCCATAACATACCAGGCGTTGTGCGCAAAGTGCAGAGCAGAGAACCATGACGCCCAGTCATTCCACAGCGCTCAGGAAGTCAGGCACATGAGTAAATTAAAAACCAGTCAACCAACTCCAGGCCCATCCTTTGTTCCCCCAAGAAAGGGCCTCTCTCCAGCTCCACCCACACCACTGGGGGAGGGGGGGTTGGGGAGGGAGCGCCACCTGGTGGTTTCAGAAGGAAAACCCTGAACAAGCTTATAGGAATTTACTTTTTAAATCTAAATCCTTGATGTCACTTAATCTCAAAACATATTCATGGAGAACCCACAAATGTTCCACCATGCTGAGCCCTGTTCCCAAAGAGGCCATGGCCACACGTGAATAAGCAGCAGGGAGAGTCTCCAACTGCAGAAGGCAGCAAGACACAGGTTGAGGAAGCTGCTGGAGAGCCAGGCTCTCCAGAAGACGGCTCCCCTCTGCTGACAAACTCCTGGCCCAGTTACTCCTACATGCCCTGGGCCTGTTCTTCACGTGTGAAGTCAATGAGCTTGGCTGAGTTAACCTGAGAGGTTTCTTCTAGATTTGTAATTATATGACCTAAATTTGTAAACGTCACGCGCAAAAAAGGCCTGGGATACTATTACTTTCCCTCTGCACAAACTGTGAAACCAGGACCTAACCACCATTGAAAGGACCTGCTGTCTGTGGACAGAAACAGACAAGGTTCCTGCCAGCTTGAGAGGGTGGTTTCCCATTTCTGCAAAGACCACTCTGTGCGCCAGAGATGTTTTCATTTCTTTCATTCACACCGGGGCTTTGACCCACTGCCCAGGAGATTCTGGGATCTCTGAGAAATGGGAGGCAGCAAACCCACACTGTGAACAAGAGAGGGATGTTGAACCCACAGGCCTGGCCACACTGTGGGGAGCTGTTCCTGGATAAATATGGTCATGCAACAGAGACAGACATGGTGCTGATGTCTCTCGGGACCACGAGAACTTGGAAGAACATAAGGGAATGATCACCGCTAGAAGGCAGGAGCAGCTGAGTGGGTGCTGTGAGAGGAGCCAAGCAGTCAATCCTCCCTGCTCTGCCCTGCCCAGCAGGACAGCCTGCAGCAGCTGGGGCTCAAGGCCAAAGGACTGTCAACTCCAAGAGCACCCTAAAGCGGCTACACTAACTCCTTGCTGTTTGGATAAGGTCTCCCCTCTCCTGCGCAGGCTCTTTAGGGGCTAACAATCCCAGGTTCACCTGCCCAAGCTCAGGTGGCAACAGCACAGCTGCTCTCCATGCCAAGGGCCCCCTGTTGTTTCCTGGCACCTGCTGGGCGGAGAAGACCTGCAAGGAGGTTTCCTGGGACCTGAGGAAAAGTCTAGAAATGCACCCTAAGTCTTGCTCTGGAGCTCCGCAGACTTGGCAAGGCTTGGGTTGAACTGACCAGTGGCCAAAGGAGCATGTTTGCAGAGCCAGGCCTGAGCCCTGGCCACACTCCTGCCCCCAGGGGCAAGGCCAGAGGCAAGACCAGCCTGAGAGCAGCCGGGACCATCTGCCAGCCCATTTGCCCGTCTCCCCCAGGTAGGCCCTGCAGGCTTGGTTCCAGACAGCCCTGGGAAGGAGGCTTCTCCCAGCACCTTGCCTGTCTGCGGCAGCCTATCTCTGGGCATGGACCAGCCCTGTCTTTACTTTAGCGCTGCCATTTATAAAATGGTAATAATGATGTTAGTTTCCCTTGGTTCCCAAGATGTGAAAATGAGAGAGCATTTGGAAGCAGAAGGGCCCTATGTATTCCTGGGGCTCTTCTCGGAGCAGACCCTGAGCACTGGCTTCTCTCCCACAATTTGAAAACCAAAGACCCAGTGGCAAAGGTCAGAAAATAACTCTATAAACTATGCAAGTTAGCAAATGAAGAAATTCTGAACTTGGGGACCAGGACTCTTAAAGAGGCTGTGATCCAGTGGTGGTGGTGGAATCTAAGCAAAATTAAGTGTACAAGTGTGAGTTTTTTCCCAGGGGAGAGCATAGATTATTTTTCCAACCACACCGACTCCAAAATCATCCCTGCATAATACAGTTTGTATTTAAAGCAGAATATCCTCCATTTCAAGAAAATAGTAGGCGAGGAAAAGCAACTCTGTCTTCAAAGCACCTTTGTGGGGGGTGGTCCTGATCGCGAAGGATGCCCTTGCCAGCAGGGCTCCAGGAATCGCAGGCCCATTCTTCCTGCCCTGCCAGCCTACCCACTGTGGTCCTCCCTGCTGCTGGGATTCCCGAGATTGAAAGGGAGACAAAACACCAATGTCATTTGCAGGTGAGACAGGCTCTGGCTCCCCACCCCCACCCCCAAGGCGGCTGCTCTTTTCTGTACTTAACTTGGTTTCACAGGCTATTAGTTCACTATTGTACCCTGGGCTTGCTGGGAATGGAATTATTTTAAGATATAAGAAAAGCTATTTTTATTTTATCACCATCATCATTATTGCTGCAAAGGAAGACAAATCCAGGGTATTAAGCCTCCCCTGGGAAAACCTATAGTTGGGGCTGGATTCCTGACAACCATCTGGATGAATAAAAAGGCAGCTGATAACAGGGATGGTTTATGAAGATCACAAAGATATGCACACTGGCTTGTCAGGACCAAGCTCCCGGTTTCCCTCTTTCTCTTTTTGTTAAATTTCAAATATCACCTGTGCTTCTTTTTCTTATTCATCTCCTTTCTTATCGTCACCCAAGATAATTGAAAATGACTAAATCTTGACTTTGGTTTTGGCATTCAGAGATTCACCTTCATTTTCCCCTCTCCCTCCTTTTCTCTAAAAGAAGTACATCTCTCTGGAAATAAAACCCGAATTTCTTCCTGGGGGCCTTCACCTTCGGATCACCTCTGCAGTGCGCTGGAGGCAGCCGGGCCTGGGAGTCAGTCCTTCTGGAGGCCACCCTGACTCCGTGAGCCTGCACAGCTCCATTTCCTCAACCATGAGAGAGGGGCTAGATGAGAAGATCTCGGAATCAATGTCCAGGAAGCCCTCACATGTCTGCCAACAAGTTCATGCTGCGCCCAGTGCCACCTACTGACAATTTCTGGATGCACTTTTGAACAAATGCTTTGTGACTGCTCAACATTCAATTAGCTGAGGTTTAAGAGAAAGGGAGCCAGAGAACAGGTTAGTTGTGTTTTTACAAGGGCCTCAGAGGCACAGGGAGGCAGAGGCAGTAACAACGGCTGTATCAGCACTGATGTTTACTGCATGCTTAGTGCAGGCAGGCAATGTGCTGAGGGCTTTACATGGACTCGCCTAATCTTCTCAGTCACCATCCACAGTAAAGTAGCTGTTATGACTGTTCCCAGTTCACAGATAGGAAACTGGGGCATTGAGCAGTAATGAAGTGTCCCTAAACAGCGGGTGAATGAATGAGCTCCCCAGCGCACACACTCAACCGCACTACCTTGGGGTCACTGTCCCGTCTTGCGTCCCAGGGTGCTGCTGCCTCCCTCAGACAATCATTTTCTTTCACCTTAACCCTGGGTAACTCTTCCTTGAGGGGGAATCAGAGGTGGTCATGTCATGAAAATTCAGGGAGATTTATTTTAGTCAATAATGGTTACATTCTCCCATCCAGGATCTGTAGTGCGTAGCCTGAGTTCCATATCTTAAGTGACAGGGCAGGGAGCCCACCCTTGTGTGTGCCCATTGGCTGGGCTAAGTAAAGATGGCAGTGGCAAACAGCTGGAGCAGCTCCCCACCATCACCACTCAGGTGGGGTCACTGCGCGCCTGCTTCCATTTCAATGAGAAAAGTCCCTCCCAGCCGGTCTTCCCCCTTCCTCCTGTCAAGCCTGCCAGGGCCCTTTCCCAGGGCCCTTCTGAGGATCTGGGTTCTGATGCTCCAAGGTCTAACTGGAGTCCTGCTGAAGCTAATAGCAGGCTTCCTAAGTGCATGGGACTCACCAAGTCTGCTCCTCCTCCTTTATCTCCTACAATAACCACCATTCTGAGGCTGAGCGCACGTCAGCTCAGTGCCGGAGGAGCAGCCTTCAAGCTCCAGGCTGGACAGGGCCCTCTCCTTCGCCCCTCCAGGCACAGATACTGTGAGAGAGACTTACCTGTTAGTCTGGCAGACCCCGTGATAGGCCTCGATAGCGTCTTCCTGATCCACATGCTTTTCGCTGTTAGGCCAGCTTGTTCTGGCATTGATGTTCGGCTCCTAGAATGTCCCAGATGAAAAAAATAAATAACTCTGGTTATACAAACAACTGTCATGAAATGACTTTATACACAGAAGTATAAAAGTGAGCCTGTGAGAAGAGACGAAGGCCCAGGAAGTCCTCAAATAACAGTGGTTAAAGCCAGTCTGGAACTTTTAAAAATGACACTGGGGGAGTTCCCATTGTGGCTCAGAGGGTTAAGAACCTGACACAGTCTCCGTGAAGATGCGGGTTTGATCCATGGCCTTGCTCAGTGGGTAAAGGATCTGGTGTTGAGGCAAGCTGTGGTGTAGGTTACAGCTGTGGCTTGGATCCGCTGTTGCTGTGCGCTGTGGCACAGGCCGACAGGGGTGGCTCCAATTCAACCCCTAGACTGGGAACTTTCACATGCTGCAGGTGTGGCCATAAAAAGAAAAAGAAAAAGAAAAAGAAAAAAAAAGGAAAAACATATCATATTGCAAGAGTCAGGGAACAACCAGGCCTGGCAGTGAAAGGCAGCCAGTGAGGAGTGGTGGTAGGGAAAAGCAAGGACAGTGTCCCTGGAGGGGAAGGCACCCGGATCGGGAAGGCACAACTGAAGTCAGTTTAGGATGCTCTAACTCAGCACTGCCCACCTGTCCCAGCCCCATCACATCCCAGGGCCCATGCCCTGAGTGCCCCAGGAAGCCTCTGGCCCCACTCTCCCAGCCCTCAATCTGGGCAGGAGGTGGAAACCTTAAGAGATGAAGGAGAAGTTGGACCTGCCAGCCTGGGAGAGCTAAGAGAGGGAAAGACTTCTCAACCCAGGAAACAAAGGAAAAAGCAAAGGGCAAGACTGGGTGTGAAAACACAGGTCAAGGGGGCTGCTCAGGCTGTGGCCCAGGTTTTCACCAATTCTGTGCCTTGTTCCTTTTGAACCTGTTAGTATTGAGTATCTTCAGAAAATTCTAGAGTCTTCCAATAAAGTCTCCCATGAAAAGTCGTGCTGTTCTTTTGGAGGAGACTCTATAGCAAGACTCTGTTCTTTTAGGTTGAAGCCCCTCCCAGGCGGAGGTATGTAAGGAAAACACCTCTCCCCTAGTGCGGCCCCAGAAGCCCCACCCCTCCCCTGCAGCGGTGCGGTTGCATTACCGAGCTCTTGGCCGCCAGGCGGCGCTGGTCCGCACTCACGATCTGGGTCCTCAGGATGAGCACCTCCTCCTTGCGCACCTCCAGCTCCTCGTGGGCCAGCTTCAGCTGGTTCAGCAGGAGGCTATAGCCATCTGGGGCGCCGTGGGCGGCCGTGTGCGCTGAGGCTTGGTCGGCCACGGCTTTCCTCAGTTCATTCAGCTCATTCTTCAGCTTCTTGTTCTCCGACTCCAGCTCCTGCCTCTGGAAGGAGGCCCAGCGACACCCCATTACTCCCTGGTGCCAGAGCGCCCTCCTCAGGTGGGCCTCCTCCTCCACCTTCCTTAACCACCTGCCCAGTCAGCTCTGCGTGGCCAAGAGCCCCTTTTATTGACTGGACACACAGCAGCAGTTCTGACTATGTCAGCAAGCAGGCAAAGTTGGGGCCTGGACTTGAACCCACAACCCTGAGATATCCATGCAGAGGATCTGACACGATGCCTCCATGGTCGCATTTTTCTAAGTGATTCAATGGTATTTGTGTTTCTAAGCCTATTTAGCTCCAAAACCCTTCCTTGTGGAAGCCTGGGGTTAACAATTTTTTAAACAACATATTAGAACAGGACTTCCTAGAACCCTAGTATATTCAAGTATTGCCTTACTTTCCAAGAAAGAATATAAAATGCTGCATACCATAAACTTATTTGTCTAGACAGCATCCCTCCCCTTTTTTCTATTTTATCTTATTTTATTTTTTTGTCTTTTCTAGGGCCACTCCCGCAGCATGTGGAGGTTCCCAGCCTAGGGGGCTAACCAGACCTATAGTCACCAGCCTACACCAGAGCCACAGCAACGCAGGATCCGAGCCGCGTCTGTGACTTACACCACAGCTCATGGCAACGCCAGATCCTTAACCCACTGAGCAAGGCCAGGGATCGAACCTGCAACCCCATGGTTCCTAGTCAGATTCGTTAACCACTGCGCCACGGCAGGAACTCCTCTCTCCCCTTTTATCTAAGAGGCATCACATGGACTAGTGTTTGGAGGATAGACCAACGATTTTGTTTTGGGCATACAGAAAGCCACTAACTGTCACCGCTAATGGAGGAAAAACTGTCGAACCTCAATTTTGGAATGTATTTAAAATTTTCTATCTAAATATTTAACTCTGTCTTTAAGATGAAGTCAGATAATTTAACTCTGTCTTTGAGATGAAGTCAGATAATTTAAAGTGATAATTACACATAAACTGCTGAGAGGGCCCTGGAATATATGGGACTCAAAATTTCCACAGAAAACAGAACATGGACAAGTGGGCACTGGTTGCCCATCTATTACAGGGAGATAGGATCACAGACCTAAGAGACCACTGGTACAAGCCCTTACTCTAATGAACGAGGAAGCTGAGGATGGAGTGGAGAAGGCTCATGGGGGGTTAGAGGCTGGTCCAGGGTCCTTCCCAGCACTCTGCTACCTGTATGGTCATCTGGGAGATTTAGGACCATGAGTGGAGACAGGGATTATGCAGAAATGAGGAGGGCTCTGGGGTATGGTGATTACTGCTGAATGGCTGTTGGTGAGCTCATAAATCCTATCGTGATTAAGTTCAGGAGTTAAAGAACTCAGAGCATGAGTGATTTTCCTTCTGTTGGCAGTGTGCATGCTCAGGAGAGCCAGCCCTGCCTGGTAAAGGAGCACTGGGCTTGGAGGCAGAAGCCCTGGGGCCTCACTCTGGCTCGAGGTCCCAACTTTGCAGCCCTGGAGCTTTTCCTTTCTCAGGTGTGGTTCAAGGGACTGAGGTCAGATGGTGGCTGAAGTTTACTCTGGCTCCCAGCAGCTGTATCTGGGAACCTGTGGTGACAACAAGGTCAAGTCAGGTTTGGCCAGGGGCAAGGAAGGGACAACCAGGTCCTGCAACCTCAGATTCTAGCCTTGCAACAGAGGCAGAGTGGGACAGCTATGACATTTTTGGACAAGGGTTTACTGAGCCCTCTCTGAGCCAAGCCTGTGCTGGCAGAGGAGCTGCGGGAAGAGAGCAGGCCATGTTCCCATGGGTCAGCTGAATGGAAGAGAGGGGTTTCTGAGCCTGATTTTAAGAAGGGAGTCCTGGAGGCAGTGCCTCGCAGCCAGGCTGAAACACTGGTGCTGAGATGAGTGGGCAATGGAATCCCTGGAGGGGCATTAAAACTGACTGCTCCCCTTCTGATTCAGCAGGTCTGGGCTAAAGCCCAAGAATCTGCATTTCTAGCATGTTCCCAGTGATGCTGCTGGTCCCAGGACTACTCTTGGAGAACCAGTGGGTTACACCAGGTGGAGAATAATTTGAATTGAATGGAATTGAACTGTAGGATACTTGGTTAAGTGTCCACAGAGAACTAGAGAATTGCTTGATGTGGAAAACGCATAAAATTTGTGTCAGGGGTGTTGTATATAATAGAGGAACCCATTAGCATATACTGTGGTTTCTTGGAGTAAATACACAATTTCCTTCATTTCCAAGATGAAGAAGCTCAAGTGCGGGAAGAGGAAATGGTGTCCTTACGGCTCCACATGTTAGCAGAAGGCACCTCAGGACTGGATTTGCTGCTGCCCAGACTCCATCCTCCCAAGGGTGAGAGGTCAAGGAAGCCTGTCTTCCAAGAATCTTACCTTCAGGCTATTGTAGGCTAGATCTGCATCCTGGTCCAGCTCTAAGTCATTCTTTGGTTGTTCCGCCTGCATGGATAAAGAGGCAGAGAGGTGAGCATGCAGCTGTTCCACGGATGACAATGCAGCTGTTCCACAGGAGGATTTCCCATGGTGGCCAAGTCATGATTATTTTGCCCTTGCACATGTACCTGGGCCCCCTAGCCTCTGTTTGTCCATGTCGTTCTTGCCTCCAAAACGCAGCTGACTACCTCAGGCCATCACGAAGTTCTCCATAAATCACTACCCCTGCCTGCCCTGGCCCCCTACATAACTTTATTCACACGATCACAGGATGAATATGTATAACACTGTGTTATGGGTTGAACTATGTCCCCCAACACAATACATTGAAGTCTTAATCCCTGGTACCAGGTGAATGTCACCTAATTTGGAAATAGGGTCTTTGCAGATGTGATCAAGTTAGGATGAAGTCCTTAGGGTGGGCCCCAATCCAACATGACTGGTGTCCTTACAGGAAGGGGAGAGGACACCCACTCAAGGAAGAATGCCATGTGAGCTGAAGATGGAGGCAGGGACTGGTGTCATGCACCTGCAAATCAAGGACACCAAGGGCTGCCAGCCATGCCAGCTGCTCAGAGAGACATAGAGCTTTACGAGATTGTGGCCCTCTTGACACCTTACTTTTTGACTTCTGGTCTCCAGAACCAAGAGAGAATAAATTCATGGTGTTTTAAGCCATCTAGTTTGCAGTACTTTGTTTCAGCAGCCCTAAGAAACTAGCATGGTTAGACTTGTGTGCTTATTAAGAGGGTAACATATAATAATTGTGTACTTATTATGAGGTTAAGGAGCTCCTCTGTTTTGGGCAGATGTGTGTGTGCACAGGTAGATTCTGTTTTCCCATCTAAGTCACTCTCAGCACCTGTGGAGAAGCCTGCTTCCTCCATGTCACTCTACAACATGACGATGCCACAGCTGGTGGGAGTGGATAACAGCAATGGGAATATCAGCCCATTAGGACTCACCTGAGCCAATGACACCTATAACTGTTTGGCAGCTGTTGGACATGACTTGGCCAATGAGAAGGGGTAGAACCACTTTCATAAATGGTTAACTGTGTGGGGTGATTTCAAATAGTGGGGGATAGTCTCTGAATAAGAAGAGTTTTTGGAGCTAGAACCTGCTTGATTAGATCATCCGCAGTGCTAGCAAGCTGCAGTCCAGCTGCGGCTAGAGGCAGTGAGCCCCAGGCTTGGAGATGGGCTGGATCTGAGCACCTCCTGTAGCCCATCCAGTCAAGGGCTGCTGCACTGGCTGTCGTAGTTCCAGCCCGCACCCTAGGAGAGCAACTCTCCTGGGTACCAGTCTCTGCTTTGTCTCCCGCCATCCCCAGAGGATGGGGGTATGACTGCACAGGGTCAGCTTGTAATCTTGCTGCCCTGGAGAGAGGCCTGCACTTGTGTTCTACATAGTGTGGGTCTGCTCCATGACTGGATTACTGATGAGTGCATTAGGTTCTTGGAAAATGGAGATGATCTCTCCAAACTTGAGGAGCTAGAGGAAGGAGACTGGCAGTTATGTTTCTAAGTGGACAGTCCACTGGGATACCCCTGGTAGCCCCAGTAACTTTGTCAGACCTGGGGAACGGGAGCTGGATGGTGGGCAGTCAATACACGGAGAGCCTGGCTGGCTGTGCCAGAGGCCCCACCTCACAGCAGGCTCAGTCACTCCCGCAGTGATGGACTCCCTACAGACCCCCCCTGTCATTCCTCATCCAGAGCCTGGCCTCTCTCATTAGCCAAGACCTGGGCCATCTTGCTCCAGAATAGAGATGCAAGTGGCCCAGAATTCCTCTTGGGCCCACGGGCAGATCTAAGACCATGACCTCTGAAGGCCTCAATTTCGGGGTTTCTGCAGAGGAATTCCATATGCCCCCCTCACCCCACTTCTGCCTTTTTTACTGAACGCTGGCAGAAACAAGGTCCTTAAACGGAGACCCTCAATGCATGTTACAGGGCTATGGGCCAAGCCTGTGGTTCTTACTCTTGCTCAGTGATTATTTTTAATGAGATATACACCCTTTTTTATCTGGTATCAAGACAAACAGAAGTCCTAAAGCCAAGGTTCCAAAATGACTTGGCGTTTCTGCGGTGGGAGCGTGGAGAGTGAGTCTAGGGGCAGCTGGGTGGCCAGGAACTCTGAGGTTGGGTGCGGTCTGTCGTCTGTGCCGCTGTTCATCCGTGTGATTTGTGTTTGCCTGTCAGGGCAGCTTCTCATCTAATTGAATGAGTCATTTATAAACCTAATCCTTTCACTCTTCATTCTGAATCTAATCCACCTGAGAGTTTTAAATCCATCAGCAAGATTGACCTCCCCACTTACTGCTCAGGAAAAAACTCAAGAATTTACCAGTAACACAGATCAGCCTCTGAATCTCATTTGATTGGGAAGGGAAGTTGGGTGTTACAAAAGGAGATGGTGTGTAGGTGGAGCTGAGGAGGCCGCTCAGGCTGGAGAACAGACCAAAGGCCTTTTGCAAACCCACCACGAGGTTAGCTAATGAGATGATTCATGTCCCAAATGGCCAGAAGTGGTCCTCATAACAAGCGGCCCCCTTCTCCGTATCACTGCTCAGGGCAGTGGGCACTCTCTATTCCTACAGCACCAACCTGTTTGTACTCAACCTTGCATCTATTTGAGCACCACTAACACTATTTTTTATTTTTCACCTGTGTCTGGCCCTCCTGAATGAGATTACACATTTCTTGAGTTCATAAACTAGTCACTCTGGGGATCTCTCTTGCGTTTGCATCCCCTCACTTAATAAACACTTTGAACAGTTTACTAGGAGCCTGTCACCAGAAGGTGCTGAGTGTACTAGCATCGGTGCCCAGTGGGTCCTTGAGATGAAGGGACAATCTGGGGACATGAAGGATTCAAACAACATCTTTTAAAGACCCAAGACACTGACAATGATCTGGATTGAGGCAAGGGTGCTATCCTGGGAAAGAAGGCTGAATGACTGAAAACTTGGTCTGTCCCTGACATAATGGGGCTAAACTCAAGTCCATGCCAGATTCTGGGTATGAAAGAGCATTAGTTTTCCCTAAGATTTGACTTCTGCCTGTACTTCCTACCCTTGAACAGCATGGGTTTGAACAGCATGGATCCACTTATACATGCATTTTTTCAATCACTGAATCCTCAGATGCAGAACCATACATACGGAGGATCTGTGTATATGGAGGGCTGACTACAAGCCCTAAGTGAATTTTCAACTGTGTGAGGGTTGGGCCGGAGCCATACAGGACCAACTGTATTTATCCTTTGATCATACCCTGGTTCACTCTGCAAGTGGGAGACAGTGCCATAGGCTCCCTGCTCGTTTTACCACTGGAAATACTTTGCCCTGGGGGCACCTGGGAAGCTTACTCCTGCTTGACTGGGGAGACGTGCGGCACTTGCAGAGAAGACTCAAGATGCCTCGGACACAAGATGAGGCTCTTCTCTGGAACCCAGCCCCTCATGACCCCAAGTGGCCCACCCAACCCCGAAGCCCTGGCAGGAGTAAGCGGGGTCACTCTGCGGGCTCCCGGCCCCCTCACTCACGCACCGGGACTCTCTTGCCGTCCTGCTGTTCTCTCTTCTCCAACTGTACCTGCAGCTTCCTCCTCTCCTGCTCAAGCTCCCTCACTCTCTTCTGCAGCTTCAGGAAGACTGTCATGTCCATGGCTGCCTTCTCCAGGCCGATTTCCTTCAAAGGAAGACAGGGAGCAGGGAGAGGAGGTTTTAATGGCATCGATGCCATAGGGAACACTCAGCACCTCACTGCTTGCCTCTCTAGCAGCTGTCTGTCTCCCCTCGCCCTCCCAAACCTCGACCCATGCCTCAGATATGAAGCCACTGCCAACCAGCCATCATTTTGCATATTCAAGGTGGTGCTTCAGGCTCATTTTCTGTCTAGATAACATCTGAATCTCAGCCATTTGTATTCCTCCTGTGCGAGCACTTAGAAGAACTGATCATATACTCCAGGAACAAATGGATAAAGACACAGCCCTCTTACTTGGAAGGTAAAAGGGCTCATGTCCAGAAAATGGTCTCACACCAGAGAAACTGTAAAACTCAGGATAGAAAGCTTCGTGATGATGGAGCAATGTGGTCCTAATGGCTGTAAATGTGCCATTGTCCACCACCTGACTACACCTGGAAACCCAGCCAGCATTTACCCTGCCAGGGGACCCATTTATCCAACAGATCTCATAGCCTCAATTTCCCTGCAGATTTCTTCCTTCAGATTCATGCCTGGCTGTGCCCTCTAGGGTCTGTCCTGGGTGGGTGTGCATGCACAGACATGTATCTGCAGGAGCACATCCATGTGGACTTTTAAAGTACATGTATGGACATATGGGACAACATAATTTGGTTCAACCAGCACTTAACATGTGCTTTGTGCTTTGCCTGCTCTGGGCTCGCTGCTCTGGCCCATCCCAAGGACCAGCCTGCGCTCTCTTGAAGAATATAAATCCACTGATGGAAGGGCTTATGCCTGCACACAAACGATCACATATACAAAAACACCCTGGTGGTGTGTCTGGGGTTCAGGCCGACAAAGCCTCCGGAAATCTGACTTAGGAGACTACAGAGCAAAACCAAGGGCCATAAGCCGCATTCATTAAATGCTTACTAAATGCATATGGCAGGCAGCAAACTACACGGAACTGTCCAGCAGACAGAGCCTGACTAGGAAGACCTCCTTTTCTAACCTTCCATCCTTCATTCCATCACTCGCCATCTCTCATCATCCTTCACTTCCCTTTACAGCACTTAACAGTAACTGAAAATATATTACAAACTTCTTCCATCAACTGATCAGTGTCTAACTTTCCATCAGACAAGCTCCTCGAGGGCAGGAACCTTCTCAGGGGTCAGTCACTGTAGTTTCTTCAGCGGCCGCCAGCAGTGCCTGGCACAAGGACGTGCTCAAAGCACATGTTTTTATAACTCTCTCTTCCACATCTATCTTCACGTGCTTCATAAGGTTTTATGTGCTTGTGATTTTCTGCCTTTCAAACGCCAGAGGAAAAATCATCTGTCTATGTACCTTTGATACAATTACACACAGACTATAAAGACCACTGTGTGATTCATTATTATTTAGTGACTCTAAGAGGCTATTACCGACAAAGATACAGTCATTCAGCAAATATCTGTTGTTTCAGATATTTGTTGCTGTTCTCCGAGTTTTATCCAGCTTGTAAGTCAGGGAAGAAAATTTCCCTACTTATCTATTGATATTACTATATGTGTTGTGATTCTAAACAGGAATGATAAATGATTATCTTTTATGACCTAGCTTTTCAGCTTTTTCACTTCTTTGCAATAGGTCCTCAGTTTTGCAAGAGGAATCAGGGATCTTCCTTTATGGAGAGTGGGAACAACAACGTATGGCCTTGCACAGTAAATATTAACTCTGGAGAACCATCTCTAAGTCTACCGCAGTCCAAGTGACCCTGCTGTTGGGAATGGGCCCCGGTCCCTGTGGTCACCAGCAATAGAACAGTGCTGTGGGAGTCCCACACAGGTCACACACCCTCTCTCTGGGGCACAGACAGCAGCTGAGAGCCCACCTCACTCACCTCTACCTGTTGGAGGGCATCCTCTGTGTCTCCAACCTCAGATGTGGAGATGGAGGGGTAATTAGAGTCAGACTCTAAGCTGCTTTGGTTTGATGGGTTCCGCCTGTGGCCTGGGGTTTGCTGTTCAGGGAAGACAATGTGAAAACTCATAATGAACTCATGTTAATAAGAACTATTACTTTGCAAGTAACAGCAGATCCTAGAGTTAGACTTCTGCCTCATTTGTCAGCAAGAATAGGTACCGCTGTTTCTTGGAATGATGGCTCAATAGCTGTTCCCATAAAAAAAACCCTCAGTTCTCACAAGCCATCCATCCAGCTAAGCCACAAAATGACACTTGGAAGAGAACATAGTTCCACAGTGGGACTTACGGAGCTCCCGTATGTCTTGTAATGAAATGCAAATCCCTGATATTTGGGCCACTTCCTCTGAAAAGTCTTGCAGCAACAATCCCTAGCACCTGACTGCCCAGATGTACCCAGAGAGTCTTGTCAACAGCCTCCCTCTTGAAGACAACACTGTGCACTGGCTCCTAACGGCTCCTGCTTCGACCTGCACTGCATGGACTCTAGGTCTGAAAATAGTAAGCATAAGAGAAATAGAGCTTGCCATTTATACTGTTCATTTAAAAATAACGTTTTTTTCCCCACTTGCATCTGATTTGGCTTGGAGAGTGAAAACTGATCTTGGTAGGAAAATTTTAGATTTCTATATATGTGCCTATTCAGCTTCTCTTCCAGGTTTCTATGTAACTAACATATGTGATCTTGTTTGAATAGGCATTTCTAGAGAGAACAGTTACAAAAGAATGACAAATCTTGAAACATGAAAACATTCCTGTGCATCTGTATTGTGGGCCTGCCTGCAGCACTCGCCCCCCCCCCCCCCAAAACAGTTACTGTGTACACACAGGGATTTTCCCAGAACAGGAAACAAGAGAGCACATTCATGTGGATGGAATTTTTCCCCCAAGTCCTAAATGAGATCTAAGACCCCAAAGCTGGAAAAGGAGCTGTCCTTGGGAATGACTCGCCATCCAGCTACTTGCTTGTTTGTGTGGTAACCACCCTCAGGAGATGGGACAGTGATACTGGTGCTGCGGCACAGAGCCACTCAGCATGGCAGTGCCAGGGGGCGGGGCGGGGGTGGCCAAGCCAGATGGGGGCTGGTGCAGTAGGTGGCAGAGCAGCCCTCCTTGCCTTGACAAGGGTCATCTCATCCCGCAGGTTGTCATATCTCTGCTCCAGCCGGGAATACTCCTTCACCAGGTTCTGGTACCGGGAGCGCTCCTCCTCCAGCTCCTTCTTCATCAGGAGGTTTTCCTTGACTGAGTTCTGGGCAAAGTCGTCTGGAAAGCAAGCGTACCAAGCTGTGGTTTTTCTTCAGAATGGGTTCCCCTCCCACGTGCTCCCACTCATGCCTCCTCATTATAAAAGGCTGCCCAGGACAAGGCACAACACATTGGGTGACCTCCCATGGCAGAGCTCAGGGACACCCATTCCCCAGGCCCTGGGCTTCCCAGGGGGAGAAGGCCCACCCGCTGCTGGGGGCTGGGGAAGAGAAGTCACGGCAGCTCCCTTGGTTAACGTGCGACAACTGTCACAGCTACTGCTGGCAGCGTTCAGGGGAGAGCCCAGGTTTTGCTCTGGAGCTTCTTCCCCATTCGTGGTCTTTCAGGTTCCTGGACTGCACGGCAAGTCAAAGAGATTCGATGTTGGGGGGAAAAGGGAAGGCAGAAACCTAACCTAGATGGGCTTTCTGCATCCAGACTTCTCATTCATAGCAGTGGAAAGAAGACATTTTTAAAGGGAAATTAAAAACAGTTAAAGGTTTCAACAAAGCCATGCTGGGTGGCTCTGTGCACACAGGAGGCTCAGTTCTCTCGTGGTACAGGGGAGGAAGCTGGCAATGGGAGAGAGGAGCAGACTGCTTAAGGCTTCACTGAGTAGGTGAGACCCAGGTCTGGAGGCCTTGCTCCTCTTTGGCTGAGCGGCATGTGGGGGTTGACGGTGGCCCAGGGTCGTGGGTGCTGGAGAGAGGTGACTTCGGAGCTGACCCTTGGCCTTCTCTTCAGCAAACATTAATGGATGACCCACTGGGTAGAAGAAACAGGGACTATGGATGCTAAAGATAAATTTAAAAATAATAATGGCAGCTCCTGAGGGCTTATCACATGTCAACTGTCATCCTAAGCACATAAAGTTCTAAAGTCTATACCTTTATGTCCATTTTGCAGACAAAGAAATTGAGGACTACCATCATTAGGGGACTTGCTCAAGGCCACACGGTGGCACACTGCACAGTCACTCTTTGAGTGTGAGGGCTTCCTAACTCAAACCCCATGCATTACATTGCCCATTATGTGTGAGTCTCATTGCATTAAATTGAAGCCAAATGTCGGCTGCAGAATCTTAAAGATCACCCTTCTTTATCATCTGTCTTCTATTAAAACCCTTTCCCCACTGCAGCATCTTGACTAACTGCATGCTTGGTAGAAATATTCAGGGAAAATCAGTGTGGAAAAGAAACTGAAATCCAAAAATGAAAACTCCATCTCTTTGGTACCTACCTTTGGATTGGCACAGGATTTGGTTGTTAAGCTGTTCTTTCTCATCTTTCAACAGAGCATTTTCTTGCTCCAGGTCTGCAACTCGCTGAAAGAGAGAGCAGCAGGGGAAAATGTTTCCCTGTGAAGCTGGGCAGACGAAAGGCTCCTTGTGTGGGGTTTGAACTTCAGCTGGTTATGCTTTTTTTTCAAAAGGGCTGCACCTGCAGCATAGGGGTCGAATCAGAACTGCAGCTCCTGGCCATGCCACAGCCCCATCAATGCCAGATCCAAGCCACATCTACAACGTACATTGCAGCTCACGGCAATGCTAGATCCTTAACCCACTGAGCAGGGCCAAGGATCAAACCCACATCTTCATGGGTACTAGTCAGGCTCATTACTGCTGAGCCATTACTGCTGGGAACTCCCAGGTTATGCTTAAATGCTCTTTTTATTTAAGAATACTGAATCAGCCAAAGCTGCTTCCATTTGGAGATAAAAATTGTACGCTGAAAGAAAAATCCCATTAAAACAAGACAGATGAGTTTACTACTGTTTATGGTTTTTCAACACCCACAAAAGCCTCATGAAAAGTCTATGCTGAGCTCATATGCTGTGTTCAGGAACTTATAATGATAAGCAGCCTGTTTGCCTTTGGTTGTGTGTCTTGGTCAATTTTGAGCCCTCATATTTGAGTCTCAGGAGAGCCCAAAGCTCATGGTGAAGAACTTATCTCTGGCCTTCTCCCGCGACCCATCTCACTGGACCAGCACAGCCCAGATGGTGGGACAGGGAAGGCAGCTTGCTATTAACTTTTAGCTACAGTATGGGAATTATAGTCAGTGAACCTGCTACTTTATTAAAATTGTGGGTGTCCCTGTGCTAGGTGTGGCAAAAGATAAAAGATGAGTGTTAAGACAGGAACCCAGTGTTTGGGCTGAGTGACAAGCATCCCCACAGACGGTGCTGAATGATGGCATGAATGACTGCGCTCCCTCTGGTCCTGGCTACCTCTGCTACATTTTACAATCTACTTGGGAGAGTTCTCTTCCCAGCCTGTGCAGAAAGAGTCTCAAAATGCCATCCTCAGGACAATAACACAACACATGGTAACTAGGCTGAGTGCAGGGTCTGAGATTAGATGGTGACCTACCAGGACTGCCACCTGGGATACTGCAGCATGGAATCCAGGAGCGGGGGAGACAGTCACACAGATCCCAGAGGATCCACCTGCACACCCTTCAAACTCTGCTATACTGCTTTTGGCAGTAAAAGCAGGAAAAGAGGCCCCAGGGAGGCTGGCTGAAGGCAGAAGCCCTGGTGAGGTTTGCAATTTCAACTGGTTGTGTTTAAAACAAGCTTAAGGCACCAAGAGATGTATTAAGAGGAATGCTTTCCCCATCCTCAGCCTCACGTAGAAAGTCAGGAGAGAATTTCAACAGGGCTGGAGTCCAGGAGCAGGTCCATGGTCCTCCCTTTAGGAACCTGGAAGACAGTGATTCATTGGGTAGGGGGGTGCAGTCTTGTTTGGTGTCAGGTGTTCAGCAGTGTCCCTGGCCTTGACTCATTAGAAGAACCCTGCTCCCCCACCCAGTTGTGACAACCAATCTCCTGCAGGCAGAATCGCTCCCTATAAAAACCACCAGCTCGAAGTGGGTTATGAGGAGGAAGAGGGGGTAACCAGGGACAGCACTGACATCCCTGAGGCTTCACAGGAGAAGCAGGTTGTCTGGATCAGGCACAGATGTGGACTTTCACAGGCAGCAGAGGGGAGAGGCTGTCTAGGCAGGAGAACAGTGGTGCAAAGGTACAGAAGGCCTGGCCCAGGAATAGGAATAGTTCTACATGGCAGTGGTGACATATGGTTTAGGTGAGGGGGACTGAGAAGAGCCGAGGCTGGGTGGGTGGAGGGAGGGAGAATCAGTTTCTGAATGGCTTCTCTCCCTCTGACCCTGGATGATCTCTGAAAGGTCCGGCTTCTGCACACCTTCCAGTCACCGTCCCCATCTCCCTGTTCCTCTTGCCGTGTTTGCTCTTCCCTGCCCTCACTGGTTAATTTCTGGTTTAGTTCTCGTCTGTCACTCTTCCAGGAAGCCTTCTTCCCCTTCAAGTGTCTGTGGGGGCTATGCTCACTGTTCTGGTCTTGCAGGGCCTGTGCATGACTGTGGAGTGCCCCTCCCTCGCCCCATGCCCTGCTTCCTTGCCCGTCTTCTCAACCTGGACCAGAGGCCTCAGTGTGGACCAAAGGGCCATGGTCCAGACTGCCACATCATCAGAACCCAGGCTGACACCAGCACCCAATGCTTGCTGAATGAAAAGCCCTGCAGATCCAGTAAAGGAGCATGAACTTTCCTCATGCAAAAATCAGGACTCCTTTAAAGGAGTTTTGTTTTTGTTTTTGTTTTTTTTTCTTTTTAAATGGGTTTATAGTTGACTTAATATCTAGAATACATGAGCTTGTTTAATCAAATAATTCAATTCAGGAGGCACATACACTACAGGAAAAAAACCACTCTTCAAATGCATCTAATTTGCCTCTAGTAAGGCAGTTTGCCAATGACCTCATGTGCACTTTTAAATTAGCTTGGCAAATAATCAGCATGACTTTCCCTTTTCTAGATGTACAAGTAAAGGCAAACTGAGAACGACTGACAGAAGAAACCTCGTGGTGTGAACCTAGACCAAACAGAGCCCAGGTTCTGCCTGGAGGGAAGCTCCTGGTGGCACAGTCAGGTGGGCAGGACTTAGATCGACCTTGGAGGAGCAAGGCTCCACCCTGAACCAGGGGACCCAGGGTGTGGGTGTTCTGAGCAGGCTGTGAGGTAACCAGACTTGCCTTGGAACTAGGATTTCACTTCCCCTTGAGCACCCTTGAATACGAGGGCAGCTCACAGAGCACATGGAAACAGCTTTCAAGATCCTGCATCACGCTCATGGCTCATCACTATCCTCTGAGCATCCTACTGACAGTGAAGGTCTCTCTGAAATCAAAGGTGTCATAGGCTCAGTAGAAGGTGCCTGCCATCACCACGCCTTGGACCTGATGCCAGGCCATTCCTCTGAATGCAGCCAAAGACCATGAAGCTACATTGCAAACACGTGTGTGCTCTACTGTCTCAGTCAGGACTCAGGGTGGGGAGAGCCACGGTTCCCCACAAAAACCTTCTGCAGTGGGTGAGCCTCATTTCTTTCCTCCATCTCCCTCCAAGGCCTTGATTCCAAAAGCAGGCATCAATGAACGCAGCTTTGTTATTCTAAGCCATTCATCAAAGTGGCATTGGGGAGCTTTGCTTTTCTTCCTCACCTGAGCAATTCTGGAGGGAGGACCACAGCAGAGGCCTGGGCCCCACACTCAGCTCCAATCAATGCCTCCACAGCCACACTTCCCCAAGCGCTGGCCACCCCCAGTCTTCCTAGCCAGTTAGCATAGGGGGAGCTTGTTGGCAGACATGGCGGGTGGCAAACTTGGCCTCCCTTTTGCTGTCAGGGACGTGGACTGCAGTGGGAAACACTTAACACAGAGCCAGGCAGGTGTATTCCCCTCAGCATGATACATACCACTCTTGCAAGGTCTGGGGCTCATTAAACATCCTTCAGCAACTCCTTTCTTTTTTTGTGGAGGGATCTTTTAACTTTTGCAAAGCAATATTACTGGGAGTGTTTCTTCCCTCTAAAGGGTTATTTGGGACAGATTATGAGAACTAAGAACCAACACTGGTGTTGATCCTGTTCCTATCGAGCTGATTTAGTCCCTGGTAAGTTAAATGAAACAAATCCCTCAGCTCAGTAATTGCCTTCATTAGTTACAATCTTTGGAGATACAAATTTAACTCTAGGCTTTTGGTTTGGTTTTGTCTTGACTTGCCTTTTCAAGTTGGGTATTTATATTGTAAAAAAGAGCCAACTGCAAGTTTTCTAGTAGAAAACCATGGGACAAATGGATTGGGTGATGCCTTTCTGCCCCCTGCAGTGTCCCGAGTCCTCTGTCCTCCCTGTTGTGCACCTTCCATCTCATAGAAAGGCACAGGCATGACCATTGGCAGGGACAGTGCTTCTGGTTCTGCAAAGTTCTGGACGGGTTACTGGCCTGTTCACTGAGAACAAGGTCAATAAGCACGAACATGCTACATACGTGGAAAGTTATTTTGACCATGAGCAATGGGCCTGAGCAGAGGAAGGAATGAAGAGGAAGAGTGGACAGAAAGCTCATAGGAAATGGTGCAGAAACAGAGTGTGAACTGGACACGTGGCTGCATTAGGCACGCACACAGAGAGAGGAAATCAAGGGAGGAGTGCTCTCAGCTGGGGAATGTTTGTCCCACCATCGAAAGAGGAACCCTCGAGGAGAGGCTTGGCAGAAGACAGACCCTTGGCCCATCACCACGGGGGCCACTTCTGTCATTCAGCACCCACTGTGCCAAGGCACGGGCTAGGAATGAGGATGGAGTCCATGTAGGCTAAGGCAGAGCTCATGCCCTACACGCACTCACAGGCTAGTTGGTGGAATAATGAGCAAACACACTGAGCTTTCCCTGTGTCCTTAGGCACCATTATACATCTACTTAATACCTTTGAGGTAGGTGCCATTGTTATTTGCTAAGGAAACAAAAGCACAGAAAAGTTCGCACACTGGCCAAAGGTCACACAGCCAGGCCACGGCATAGCTGGTCGTGCCCCTGAGCAGATCTGGCCCAGGCTCTTAACTACTACACCACCCTCACCCTGGCAGGCCAGAAGGCAGACACAGGAAGCACAGCCATGTCGACAGCCTGGAGCGGGCCTCCGTGCCTGGTTCCGACAGCCAGAGCTACAGGAAGGAGCTCAGGGCAGGAGGGAACTGGCGGTGCTGCAGGACCAAGTGCCTGACATAGACATGCTCTTCTTTCTGGAGGTTTCACAGCCAATGTCACCTTCAAAGTCAGAGGATCCTCCCTGGTCTGACCTCATCACCCTCCTTGCTCCACCTCAGCTGGATGGCCACTGTGTTGGTCTCAGGACTGGTGCACCTGCTGTTACATGTGTCACCTGTTCCCTAGACGTCCTCATGGTCACTCACCTTGCTCGGGTGTCTTCTCAGAGAGATTCTCTGGACATCATGAATGAAACACCCCTTCTCTCATAGCTCCCTCTCTATCCCTGTTTTCTGCTTTATTTGTCTTTGTAGCACATGAGAGATACTTTGTATTTGCCTCCTGCCTGCACATTCTCTATAACCCCCTCTCTTTAAGCTCCATAAGAATGAAAAAACTTTTAAAATGGTTTACTTGTGCCCCAGTGTGCAGAATGGTGTTTTACAAATATTCAAAACTCAATAAATAACTGCTGAGTGAATGAAGGGCTGAGAGTTTACATCATTTTTCAGGAGGTGGCACAGGGTCCTCGTTCTAATAACCATCAGCCATCTTATGACCTAGGAATCCTGCTGAGAGCACAGTTATGAGTCTTAACTAGCCAAAGAAGTCCTGTTCCCTTCCCCTTTGGGGGGAAGACTCAAAATATTCCACTGTAAGAACACCACTACCCCCAAAGGCGGATCCATTAACTTCTATTTGGAAAAACCCAAAACCTTTATACTAGAATTCCCCAAGGTAACTATCAGTGGGTGGTTCAGTAACTGACGACTGATACAACGCAGAACCTCAACCTCACCAGCCTGAACACTCAAGGCCTGGGGGCTCCAAGGTGTCAAGGACCCTCACACAGAGCCAGACACCTCCCCGCCCACAACCCTGCACCACACCAGGCCACAGTGGCTTCACCAGGCAACCTTCAGAGCAGATTCTGGAATAATAAGCAATTGCCTCTGTCTTAAGGGCAGCCCTGGGAGTCATGTCTCTTTCATCAGGGACACGAAACAACTCAATCAGCATAGGAATCGCTGATAACTTTAAGAAAGAACAAAATACACATCACACAGGCTAAAAGGAAAGGGGTTTGGGGCCTAAGTGCAGACCACAACAACGGCCACCTGTAATAGGAAGGGTGTCAGCTCATTTATGTGGCTGGTGGGGCAGGGATAGGGGGCACTGCCCCAGGCTCTGTGGACACGGTGAGGTCAATTCCTGCCTCCAGGGATACCTGGCCTCCCACAACCCAAGGCAGCGTAGCCACATGGCGGGGCACTGAGAATACTCTTAGGGGCAGGGAACCCCAAATTTCCTGGGATGCCAGTTCCAATTCAGCATTTGCTGACAGAAATATCAAATCCATTAATTAAAATCTACCAGCAGCTGGCTCCCTCCCTGCTCCGCCTGTCTCATCAATCTTGTTCAGCCAGGAGCAGGCCGCTGGACAAGCCCGAGAAGAAACCAATTGTCTGATTATTCAGTATTTGTTAAGAATGGACACCTTGCCTTTGATAACTATTAAACCCTGACGAAGCAGAGAAGAACAAGAGGTGGGAAAAGCCAGCTCCCTACCTGCCCATCCCCACAGCCTTAGAGAAAGAAATAAATTTGCTTCCACTTTTTCTCTTCCCGGAAAAAGGTGGACATTGCTACTTAATGAACCATCTCAGGCCAGTTTCTTATGTTACCAGCTTGGAGTCAGGGAAGGTGTTTTTCTGTTCTGCCTCTGCCTCTGCACCTGCTATTCATTCCCTTTCTTACAGCATCCTTGAATTTTTTTTTTTTTTTTCTTGCCAGGACCAGGCTCTCATTGTATTTAAGACCCAGGTCAACAATTCAATAGTACCATTTCACCAAGCCCCCCACCCCACCCCCACCAAAGGAGAGGAGGCAACAGTAACAATTTTTTTCAAAGGAGAGGAAAAGGGATCTGGCTCTGCAGAGGAAGACAGGGATGTTATAAACCCTTAGGCTCCCCTGGATGAAGAGGTGGTTATTTCAAAAGCACTGAATCCCCAAATCACAGTGCTGGAGGGGGAGCAGAGAAGGAGCTCGTGGAGTTGAACAGTCAAGTGTTCTCTGTGAGGGGCGATGGAAGACCTTGGTTTTGTGATCTGCTGGGTTAACAGACTTCCCAGGGACCCATGTTACTGGCACCCACCTGCAGGGGTCCTGTATTTCTTTTTCTCCAGGCTTCTCGAGAGTTTCCAGTTCTAATCTTCACCTCTTCTCTCTGCTTTTGGATTTCACCTTCCTGTCTTTTCTTTAAAGGGTTACCATCTATCTGTTTTCAAGGGTCCATAAACTGCAAGTTTGGAATTCCATGCTTTATAGGTTACAGACTTGTAACTACTTTGTTGTTGTTGTTTTGCTTTTTTAGGGCTGCACCTATGACATATGAAATTTCCCAGCCTAAGGGTCGAATCAGAGCTATAGCTGCTGGCCATAGCCACAGTCACGTGGGATCCAAGCTGCATCTGCAACCTACACCACAGCTCACAGCAACACAGGAGCCCCGACCCACTGAGTGAAGCCAGGAATCGAACCCACATCCTCATGGATACTAGTCAGATTCGTTTCCGCTGTGCCACGATGGGAACTCTGGCTTGTAACTACGTTTTAATAGGAGTTCCTTAAGCATGTGCTTTATCCCAAAGAATGAAGTCCACTCCAGGCCTCATGGTTGGTGAGCTGGTGGGTTTATCTGGGCAACGGAATTCTCAGGGAGGGGGGTCTTCTGTGCCAGGCTTACCTGCACAAGATAGTCCCATGTCTCAATTTCTTTGTCACTTAATCCCCATGTGGATCCTACCTCTGACCCTGGGAAACCCCAGGATCTGGGGAAAGCAGTGGCTAGTTGTGCAGAAGTTCTGCCTGGGACAGGAAATGATGTAAGCCCAGCAGAAGCTAGCTCTGCAGGCTTCTGTCTCCTGTGGCAGATGACAGCCACCTGCTGCCTGGCTGTGCCTGAGAGCTCAGCGCAGGAGAAGATCATGGGGCACAGGAAGAGAGAGGCACACAGAGCAGGGCTGAAGGGGGTCCTTTTTCCTCCTGAAACCATCAAAAATACCATCTCATGGAGCTGATCAGGGGCAAGTAGAAGGGGCTTTAAAGGTGACCTAAACAAACACTTCTCCTTTTCTTTTCTTTCTCCTTTTCCTTCCTCCCTCCCTCCCTTCCCTCCCTCCCTCACTCTTTCTTTCTAAATAGATGAGGGAACAAAGGCCCCTGAGATTTCCTGCATGCAAGTGGTAATGGTAATGCAGGGATAAGGATGAAAATGTGGAAATGCCAACCCCAACCGCAGGACCCTTTCTGTGACAGCATTCAGCTTGCCCCCCTTTTTAAACACTGCAAATTACTTCAACATTAGGAACACTGAGTTCTTCTCTCCTTAGAATCTCAGCCCACTGCAGCTCCTCAGTGATGGGTGGGCACTAAACAAATGCCATCTTCCCTGTGACCTGTGGGTCGCTATAGAGATGGGAGAGAGGCCGTGTCCCAAGTCCATGAGAGGATCTGCAAGGACCTACCTGTGTGATCTGCCTGGTTTGAACAGCTATGTTGGGAGTAGAGAAGGGAATCTTAGTGCCCTGACACTGGAGATGGGGGAGAGGGGTCCAGTCCCAGGAAGTTATATTTCCTGGGCTGGAGAGTAAACCTATATACAGAGCATAGCAACCAGAGTAGGGGAGTCAGGCTAAAATTATCAACATTTAAACTTGAGGAAAATTCCCCAAAGCACAATGATTATCGGTAAGGATGCCTAAAGGTTGCCCCTATTCCCCACAGGCAACCTCAAGAACCTCTGTACCATCTCTCTGGCCAAGAAGGACTCAGGCTACAGAGCTGACTCTGGCTAATTCTAGACCTCAAGGAACATGCTCAAAGGCACATGAGTATTTCAGGGGATGCCACTGTGCCCAGCTAATGGCAGAAACTCAATCAAAACATGTCAGATGGACAGACATAGGCTTGTGTGGGTTCCTCCAAAATGGGAACACTTTAGGTATAAATATAAAGGGATGCTCGGTCTTGGGCACAAGCCCCAGTAAAGTCCATGGCAGTTTTATGGCTGGAAGAAGAAACAGCCTGGGAGGGATGCTCTGTTAGCCAGCTCACCACCCAGCTGCCCCTCGGGCCCCGACACACCTTTCTCAGCTCATCCTTCTCCCGGGTGTGGGTGTCCTCCAGGACCTTGCGCTCCGAGTGGGCCCTCTGCAGCTCCATCCGCAGGCTCTTGACCTCTTCCTGCAGCTGTGGGCTGCTGTCCTCACCCTGGCTCTGCTGGTAGTGGGCCAGCTCCTTCTTCAGCTTCTCCACCTCCATGGCGTGTGTGGAGGTGACTGCTGACAGCTGCTCTGACAGTGTCTTGAACTCTTTGTTCTGTGAGAGCACCAGCAAACAGGGAGAAGGGAGAAAGAGGTGGAGAGCAAGGTTCATGGGGCAGGAAAAAAACCATGAAGGCAATTAAAAAAGAAGCTTCCAAGGTGGGATTAAATCTCACAACCACTGCATGCTTGAGTGCTTTCCTGGCATCTTTCTAACAAAACTCCATTGTGAACCTAAGAGAAACATGGGAAAAGAGAAAACACCAAAACTGACATTCAAGGGGTGTCTAGGAGCAGGGACAGAGCTGGAAGCTGGCTGACAGTGCTTGGCATTCTGTGTTTGGCTGGAGAGATTTACTCCTATTTTTTTTTAGTTGCATGAACAATGTAGCTGGCTTCTTGGATCTGCAGCCTTTCCTTTTCAGGCTTTCCTGCTCTTTCACGCTGGGCCCTCCTTCCCCTGAACTCACTGGCACAAAGAGCTGCAACCTAATCGCTGGCTCCAAGACAAAGGACCCCTTCAGCATCCCCTCTTCCAAGGAGGCCCTCCACGGGGCCTAGGGATCCCTCTCACCACCTGTCAGCTTATCCTCTGAGAGTCTGACTCCAGAAACTGATGCCCTGCAGAACACGTCCCTGCCGATTAGGTACCCAATCCCGTACCCACTCAGGCAAGAGGTAAGTGAGAAGCACTCCCCCAGGTGCCTGCGCAGGTGCAGAGGGGGACTGGGAGGCAGACTGTAGATGAGCTCACACAGAGGAAGCCCTGAGGGCCCAGGGCCAGTGTCAAATGCTAGTGCAGATATGGGCAGAAAGTGGGGCTGCAAGTGAGCACATCGGCTGGAAGCGATCAGCAGGGAAAGTGGTGGGGAAGAAATTTCACTTGTGGCTCAGCGGTAATGAACCCGACTAGTATCCATGAGGATGCAGGTTCCATCTCTGGTCTCACTCAGTGGGTTGGGGATCCGGCAATGCTGTGAGCTGCGGTGTAGGTCACAGATGCAGCTAGGATCCCATGTTGTGGCTGTGGCGTAGGCTGGCAGCTGTAGCTCTAATTCAGCCCCTAGCCTGGGAACCTCCATATGCCACAGGTACAGCCCTAAATAGACCAAAAAAAAAAAAAAAAAATGGACGGACGAAGTAGGGTTCTCCAAATACCTGAGCAAGCAGCAAATAGTCATTGATTCTTCTACATTGCTATTCTCAGCAGGAGCCTGGAGGAGAACAGAGCTATTGGCTAAAATACCAATACGTGGGGGACATCAGGAACCAGTGACTAATTCACATCAGAAACGAAGCCTTGTGGAAAGCAGTGAGGAGCCACAAAAGAACTGCTATTGGATCTAGCACAATGCCATGAACGCCATGAGACTTCAAGGCTGAGAACTGCTACTGGTGTCTAAGCAATATATTTGCTGCATTGATACAGCATGAAGAGATCCTCCCACAGCCTGGAGAAACCTCCCAATTACAACCTGATATGCCCTTATGTCTGGTCTCGCAGTCGGCCTTGCTCTATGTAATCATAAATAAGAAATCCAATTAGGATCTGTTTAAAAAACTCAATGCTGTCCAAATCACCCACCCAGGTCTGGGTCTCCCAGATACTGAAGGGTATCTGCCCAAGGGAAGTGGAGTTCAAGGAGCGAAAGTGTGGTGAATTAGCTACCTTGACTCTGCTCTGAGTGGGAAGTAAGGTTCAGCTCAAATGTACCTCCAGGTGGCCTGGGTCACATCACTAGGAGCATGGGAAGGAACGGGCCTTGGGGGCCTCTGGATGGAGCGGGTGTGGGTGTGAAGAGAGGTACACAGTGTGATGGTGACACCCTGCTATGGGCAGAGATGACACCCAAGGACCTCCATGCAAAGAAAACACACTTAAGAGGCCAGCTCTTTGCTTTCACTGACAAGAAGGCTGAGGTGAGGCTCAGGGAAGTCAGGGAGTTAAGTGGCTGGAGCTGGACAGACTGGTACTCAGACCCAGCTCTATCCTGATCAACCGTGAATGTCTGATGAAGTCATCCCACCTCTTGGGGCCGGGCTTCCTCGTGTGTGAAAGAGGGATAACGGTAACTCCTTCTTCATAGGGTTTTATGGAGCTTCAGGGAGATCATGGACTTCTCTGGGGCCTGGCACCCAGTTAGTGCTTGATAAAGGGCAGCCTCTTCATTGTTCAGTTCTCTAGAGACCCCCAGGAGAGATGCTCCAAACTTTTGCCAGCAAGTGATGGTGTGGATAGGAGACTTCTCACAGCAGCCCTTGGGCAGCTCCTTATTTCGCCATCACTGGCCCCTAAAAATAATCACTGGGAACTCACCATGGTTGTTCTGGAGCTATGATTTTAGAAAGGAAGACTCCAAAAGGCTGAGCAGTTTCCTGCCTCATCCTCGCACCATGATGTCCATGTCAGGTGCCCACAGCCATGCAGCCAAGCCTGGCACAGGGAGTGGTGTGGGACACCTGCTCCCTCTCAGACCCAAGAACTTCCCCCCGGCCCCTGCAATGACAAAGTTCCCTGGAGCTTCCTTTGTCAGTGGACCTGAGATCTGGCTAGCTCTGTCCTGAGCCAGCAAAGCCCTTTTCCTGATACCAGGGGGTCAAGGATTTCCATATGAGCCCTTGTTTTCTTCCAGTTCTTCAGACACCTGAAGGGGATGCTTACTCTGCATTTACTGCTCAGCTCTGGGGAGCCTGGCTTGGAACAGAGCACACTCCTTCCTTAGGGCAGGGCCACAACAAGGCTCAAGGTCAGGTGGGAAGAGTATAGGTTGGATTTCAGCCCCTCTTTGTCCCCATAATCAGTTACCTTTGTGCAGTGCACAGCCTGCAGAACTGTACACAAGAGGCTCTGAGCAGTTCCCAGTCAATGGTCTATATTCCCAAGGGGAAGGGGAAAATCATTGCAAGACAGCTGCATTGTGAAAAATAACACATTCCAGGAGTTCCTGTCATGGTGCAGTGGAAACAAATCCGACCAGGAACCATGAAGTTGCGGGTTCAATTCCTGGCTTCTCTCAGTGGGTTAAGGATCTGGCGTTGCCATGAACTGTAGTGTAGGTTGCAGATGTGGCTCAAATCGGGCATTGCTATGGCTGCGGCATAGGCTGATAGCTGTAGCTCGGATTAGACCCCTAGACTGGGAACCTCCATATGCTGCGGGTGCAGCCCTAAAAAGCAAAAATACTAGCATTTACTGGGTGCTTACTATGAGGCAGGCCCATCTATTACTCATTCTTTCTACAAAAATCCTCTGTGGTTAAAGCTAACTAATATTACCATTTAACAGTTGAGAACACTGAGGCACAAAAGGCCATAAGACTGTTACTTGTCACATATGATTTTTCAAATGTTCATGGATGCTCTTATGAATCATAAAATATTAACTAATTTATTTACTGAGTGCATACTAAGCACACTGAATCATATTGAATTAAAAGGCTACTGACTGAATCCATACATTTGCATTATATTTTTTCTGTTAAAATACAAATATATATATGTGTGTATATATATGTGTGTGTGTGTGTGTGTGTGTGTGTGTATACGCCACACCTGGGGCATGTGGAAGTTCCTGGGCCAGGGATCAAACCTGCACCACAGCAGTAATCTGAGCCACAGCAGTAACAACCAATCCTTAACCACTAGGCCACCTGGGAACTCCCACAAAAATATATTTAAATATAGCCTTATACTCATAAAGATCTAAGGAACTTGACCCACATTGTAAAAAAAAATTGTAAGCTCAACTGGCCTTTTCACTCTACATGTTGCGCTTGAATAAAGCCAGACTGATAGAGAGCCAAGTTCACAGGTTACATCATCTTGGCTGAAAAATGTCGCAGGCCTACAGCAGGGACACTGCAAGCAATGGTCCCAGGAACTGTCGCTGTGTTTGCTGCTGAAGGATATTGTCCAGAATGTGTTTATATATCACAGATTATGAAAACCCACAGGAAATCATCATACATCAGCACCACGGACAGCTCCAATCCTCCTACTGATTTCATTTCTCTTCACTAACTCTCAAGTGAATTTCTTTCCTATTTTCTGCTTGCTTGGAAATTTGGTACCCGTTTTGCATCTTTAATTGGGTTCACAAAATGTTAGACATGAATTTTAGGTGCTAACATTACTTTGATTTTATTTTTCAGTTTCCTTTTGACGACTTCTTGGCTGTAAGGATATTTTTTTTTTTAAAAAAAGCTCCCCCTGGTGATTCTACAGTATAACTTGGAGTTGGGAACCACTATTTAGCCATGTTATGGCATCAGTGAATTTTTGAGCTAGAAGTTACTTTAGAGATCTTAGGCCAATCCCCTCTGAGGAACTCAAGCCCAATTAGAGATTTGACCATAACCCCTAGCTGTCAACTCTGGCTGCAAGTATAACTGAGATAGAAGTCAGGCCTCCATTCAGCTGGAACTATGTCCACTTCCTTTGAGATGCCTTTGCCCATGTCATTCCTGGCACATGAGTGTCCTCTCCTAAGAACCTTGGGTGTCAGGGGAGCAGCTACCTGACTTGTCCCAGGCATTACAGAAAAAGAGATAAATTCGTTCTCTTACAAAAAGTTAGCTCCAGAACAAGAATCTCTAAAGTCCTGGTGCCACCAATTATGCTGAGGATTCCTCTCACAACAGCACATGTTCTTTGACACTGCCCCCCTCCCCATATGCCAACCAGTCCAAGGATGACACTGTTGATGAGAATGAACGCAAAACAAAGAGTCTTCTTCCTTGGACTGAGGAATTATTACACATCGAAAGAATCTCCTAATATGTAGATATCCTAAAATGTGGTTGGAGATGGCCAAACAGCCTCTGGAACCAAACTGCCAAGTTTCAATCCTAGCCATGCTTCTTACTAGCTGTGTGACTGTGCAGGCTCCTTAACATCTCTGTGTCTCAGTTTAAAATGGGAATAATGTTAGTATCTCACAGGGTTGTGATGAGGATCAAAATTAGTTAACCTATGGGAACAGGGCCTGGCACACAGTCGGGCAACATGTGGAGGGCCACCCCTCCCAACTCCTCTCATCACCCTCTGCACACAGGGCACCCTGCCCAGGGTGGGTAACACCTGCCACTGTTCACAGATGTTTGCCAAACAGGAAGCTTAAGGCAAAAATTGCTTTTTAAAAATAGGCCTTTTAAATCTGCTTCTATTTGACGTTCCAGCACGTGGAGTGTAAAATACCAGATTTATTTTTAATCTCTTGAGTCAACTTCAGAAATCAGCCATGCCAGTGCAGGGCCGTTATGGTTGGAACCTAGGGCTAAGGCAGTCAGGCGGTACACGGGGCTCCTGGCAGGGTGCCAACAAAGCCTGCTTGTCCCTCTGACTATACTTGGCTCACAAGGTTAATGGGTGCAAATTTGACAATGCAAATGTCTTTCCTAGACAGTCATTAGTAGCCAAAAAATAATAATATGGTGTGATAATAATAATAATAATAATAAAAAAACCAACATCTTCCTTGTGCTTAAGTTTTTCAAAAGGCTGATCCCAGAGACCAGACCTTTTCCTTTCTACTCCTGATGCTCAAGCAGATCCATCTTCCTCCCTGACCTGACCTTCACTGCAGGCTGATCAGGGCAGGGTACTGAGTGTCTTCCACCCTGGGCTGAGCTTTCTGTCTTGCTTCCCCACTACAGAGCCAAGGCAAACAAGACACCTGTAGAACTCACACAGAGAATATCAACACCCAGGGTAATGGTTTCTTCTCGGGAAGTCTGGTATTTGCAAGGATAGAGAAGCAGCAACAGTCTACTACTTTGGAGCTCCTATTAGGGGAAGCTGGTTTAGCTATAAAATGGCTCATTTATTTTCTTGCCCTATTGGGATCGTGAGTTTTAAAAAGTACCTAGCATAGAGTAGGTACAATAAAACCAGTGACCACCACGGCAATGCTTGGTGCCTCCAACTTCAATTCTCTTTCTCCACACCCCACGCCATGTGCTTTTGGCATGTTCCATCCATTCTCTTCCTCCATCCTATTCTTTCCTTTCTCAGGACATACCTGAAACCCTCTGGGGCACTGAGGAGCCTGGTCCTGAGGTCATTAATCTCCTACATGAGCAAGGAACCAGTGAGCCTGCTTTCAGCTCTGGGAACCCATCTTAACCATGACACAGGAAAGGACTGACACTTCAGTAACATCTGGGGTTAAAAAACCAGCAGTATCTTCATTATGGCTGTGGGATCAGACAGACCTGGATTGGGGTACTAGTTCTAGCACTTTCTAACTCTGTGACCTTGGCCAGCTACTTGATGCCTCTGATCCACAACTGGCTTTTCTGTAGAATGGCCTCAGGAAGTCGTGTGGGGATCCAATGAGAGCTCCCTGGGGAAGCCGTGGATCTCTCTAAAACATGCCCCTGGAGTCTTAGCACAGCCCCAACCCCCCATGTGGGAGCTCATGACACCAACCTGGTCGTCGATCTTGCGCTGCAGCTGGACCACCTTGTTCTCCATGCCCACGTTGAGGCGTTTCAGGTGCTCTGCTGAGCGGGCCTCTATCTTCAGGGCTTTCAGCTCCTGCTTGGCCCTGAGCCTCCGGAAGCCACACTGGATGACAATGGCCGCACCCCGCAGCCGATGGAAGTGTCTGCGAGCCATCCAGCCCCGCACGTGCTTCTGGATGATGGTGGCCTTGTGCTCCCTGAGGACCTGGCAGGGGACAAGCACATACCTGGTGAGTTTGCACTGCAGGACAGGGGTAAAAAGGGCTCATGTACTGCCCTGGGAAGGTGAGAGCTAAGGTCAGTGAGATACAGCCTCCCTGAGATGTAAGGCTTCAGCAATTGCTTATGAACGAGTTGTAATTATGTTCTGCAGCCTTCCTACCTACAGGGCATCAGCCGCCAAACTCTCATTTCAAGTTTTGTGGGGTCTTTTTATTGGAAACCACAGTCTAAAACCCCCTAAGCTGGAGGGGCCTAAAGATTATCCAGCGGATGGCCCCTTGTTCAACAGATTTGGATCCTGTCCTGTGATAGGGAGCCAGAAAGGTTAAGTGAGATTGTTTAGTGAGAGTCTACAATTTAATGGCTTATAGTTAGAAACCTGGCTTGCAATTCACAATTTTCCTTTTTCCTATTCAGTTAAAAACCACTCAGAAAAATAAAACATCACTAATGTTCTTGCCCTAATACCTGCAGAACAAATGGTTGTGGAATAAATGAATCAACAAACATGCTGAGAGACTAACATGCTCAGTATCACAGCTCTGAGACGTTCATACCTGGTGCCTCCCAAATGCCACCTACCCCATCCACGGTGACACAACACAGATGCACCAATCTTCCAGGAATATTCACAGAACCTTTTCCCTCTGGCTTGGGTTTCTCCACGTGTGACATCAGGGTGTGCTGCATCTGGTGCCTAACCAACCGCTCTGCTTTTTTCATTATCAATTTAATGCTTTACAGTTTTATTATTAGAAAATCACACCTCCTCTGATCATAGACAAGGTAGATGTTCATTTTAGCAAAACAGAAAACCATTTTATTTATTTATTTTTCTTACAGCTGCACCTGTGGCATATGGAAGTTTCTGGGCTAGGGGTCAAATCAGAGCTGCAGTTGCCAGCCTATGCCGCCGGCCATAGCAACACCAGATCAGAGATGCATCTGTGACCTATGGCGAAGCTTGCTGCAATGCCGGATCCTTAACCCACTGAGTAAAGCCAGGGATCAAACCCATGTCCTCATAGACACTACTTTGGGTTCTGAACCCACTGAGACACAATGGCAACTCCTAAAAGACAATTTTAGACATTTCTTTTTAATCCATCTTTCGTCTTAGCATTGAGCTTCAGTTGTGTGCAGGTGATGTGGTGGGTGGGATGTGTCCTGACTTGGGGCTACCTATCCAGGGCTTTCGGCCTCACTGAATAAAGGCCCAGCATGGGGGACATTGAGGTCCCTTCTCCTGCCTTCACCTCCCTGGGCTTCTGGTTGCAAATCGGTTAAATGAAGGAGCCAGACCTGATGACGTCTACTGCCACCCCTGCTCTCAAGTCTGTGTGAGCCCAGGATGGGACACCAGGCTCTGCCACAAGTGCCCTTGGCCAGGTGACTCAGCTTCTCTGAGCATCTCACAGCTGTTAAAGGGTAGCATGTACTTCTTCCTGTGATGATTAAACTTATGTGTCAACCTGACTGGCCGTGGGGTACTCAGGTCAAAGACTGTTTCTGGACGTGTCTATGAGGATGTTCCAGGAGAGATGAGTATTGGAACTGATGGGCTCAGTGAAGTGACTGCCCTCCCTGTGTCGTGGGCATCCTCCCATCCACTGGGGGCCTGAACAGAATGAAAGGTGGAGGAAGGAGGCACTCGCTTTTGTTCCCCCTCACTGCTGAGATGGGATGTTTCATCTTATCTTCTTTTGCCATCAGACTGGGTTTGAACCATCAGTTCGCTGGTTCTCAGGCCTGCAGATTCAGGCTGAGTTACACCCCTGATTTTCCTGGGCCTCCACTTGCAGACAGCAAATGGGGGGCTGCTCAGCCACCATCATTGCAGGAGCCAGTGCCTTATAATAATCTTCACAGCCACGCACGCATGCACGTCCACATGCATCTCCTACTGGTTCTTTCTCTCTGGAGAAACCTGCTACACTATACTTCACAAGGGCAGAGTTGTGAAATGACTTAGAAAAACATTAGCGCCCAGGAAATGTTGACGTTGGTGCCAACCCGTTTACTGCCTAATTCCCCTGGAGGGGTTGGGGGGGGGGGCTACATACCTGGTGATAGATTCTCCGCACAAACATGCCCCGAGCGAAGGCCTGGATGACGACAGTAGCCCTGCGGACCATCTGGTAGGCTTGGCGGGCCCTCTGCATGCGGTACTGCTTCTGGAGCACCACGGCCGCCTGGGTTCTCCGCAGGTGCTCGGCCAGCCTGGGGAGGGAGAGGGTGGTGGGCCAGGCTGACAGAGGCCTCTGGGCCACTTGTGAACACAAGCTCCTTCCTGACACCCCAACCACCCCCTGGAAAGCCAACTGTCATTGCCCTTGCCTTTGGTAACAAGGCCCTGGGGACTTGAAATTCAGCTGCAAACAGCAGAATTCCTCCTTGTTGTCCAAAAAGTCTTTCCACAGGCTTATATCTCAGTCTAAGTCTGATCCTCTTCTCTTCTGTCCAGTCCCCCACCCGCAAGCCCCCTCCTGCAACCTGGGCGTTCCTCAAGGACATCACGTGTTCACACTCCTGTCTGTCCCTGGACCACACTGGGCTTGGAGATACCAGAGGCTGAGTATCAAGCATCCTTGTGCTCAACACGCAGTACAGGGCCCGGCATAGTAGTGCCTGGCAAACATTTGCTATATGAGTAAAACCTTCTCAGGCCTGTAGTGACCCCTCTGTTTTCTCATCTCCCAGCCTTTTCCACCTAGGATGCACTGCACATGGGCATCTACTGTCCCCTGCTTCATTTCCGCATCCCCATCTCTTACCCCAAGATAGACATAAAGTCAGTCCAATACCTTTTACCCCCTTTAAGGGCTTTGTCTGGTGTCAGGCTCATAGCAAGTGCTCAATCAGAAATTCAGAAGATTAGAAGAAAGGACCTTGGTGTTTTTTTTTTTTTTTCTTTTTGGCTGTCCCACGGCAGATGGAGTTTCTGGGCCAGGGATGCGACCTACACTGTAGCTGCAGCAACACTGGATCCTTTAACCCACTGTGCCAGGCTGGGGATTGAACCTGCATTCTGGCATTGCAGAGACACTGCTGATCTTGTTGTGCTGCAGCGGGAACTCCCAGAAAGGACCTCAGAAATCACCTAGCACAGCTCTGGAGTGGGAGCTGGCCTACTCAGCTATGCTCTACCTGCTGACGTGAGTCTACTCCTAGCCCAGCTCTCCGGGGCACTCCACATACATCAGCCCTGCACGCTCGCTAGAATCCAAACTGCCTGCAGGGAGAATGTAGGCCAGCTTGCCACCCAGGACAGAGCCCCTGCGCGCAATGGCACTCAGTGGCGACCTGATTGTGGATGGCCACTGAGCGTTGATACTATTGACAATCTTCTCATTTCTGTAGCTTTTGTTCCAGAGACCATCCCTCCGCTGTTCACAGGTAATTAACGGTGTTCATCATCTCTGGTTCTGCTTGGATAAACAGCTGACAGCAAGGACGCGAGGGGGAGCAGGAACAATCTACTAACTTTACAGTATAAAGGGTGCTTGCTCTGGGCTTGTATTTTACATTCAAGCCCAGATGCCTGAGCAGCCACTTGTGAAACTTTGGCTTCCAAATGCAAGGATTCCCGGCAATTACTGTCACTTTGCCAAGGAAATCTGAATCTCAGAGGACATTGATTTTGAACCAGGGCTGCGTCCAAAATCTGATGACCTGTGTAAAGGCCCAGAGGTGGGTATCATGGTGGGGAGGAGGCGGGGGGTATCTTCCATGCCAGTCTCACTGGGGACACTCATACCACTCTAGCATGTCCAACAGCGTCACTTTGGATGAAGGGGGACATTTCAAGTAAAGTAGCTTCTTCTGCGTGGTGCTGGGCTGGGCAGGGGAGCCGAATAGCATCAGGCTCTGTCCCTAAGTCACAGTTTGTGGTCAGATAAGCCTCACCCTCTCTGGGCTGGCTGAGTACAACAACTCACTGAAGGGACATCCCTGGACTTTTCCAGCGCTATGTGGCAAACTTTCAAGCAGTGTTGAACTTCATAGTGCAAATCATGAACCTGCATGTAAGTTAACTCTGCAGAAAGGATGAATTAAATGAAGATTGTTTTACTTAGGAGCTTAAGTAAAGGTTTTGTGGCAAAACCAGCCAGGCTAGGCTAGGCTACCCTGGGTGGGATGGGGACAGACTGGGGGAATCAAGAGACCTGGTAGCAAGACCTACTCACTCAGGTGAGAAGGGCAGGAGAGAGTTGGTCCCAGCTGCTGGGGGAAAGCCAGCTGCAGACAGGGCCCAGCAGGAACAACTCTAATTAGAAAGGCTGAGAGAGGCCAACCAGCTTAGAGCCATCCCTGCCCTTACCCCCCAGTCCTCACCAAAATCTGTCACCTTAGATGTGCCCCAGCTTGGCTCACCTGCGGGCCAGGAGTCCTCGGCAGTACCTCTGCAGGGTTAAGGTAGCCCCCTTCAACCTGCGGTACTTCACCTTCTGCAGCCAGCCCCGGACGGTTTTCTGGATCATGATGGTGGCTGCCCGGAACTTGTCAGCCCGAAGCTTCTCCAGGTAGGCCACCTGGCCCGCCCGGAAGAAGATCTTGGTGCGGCCAAACTGGAACTTGTCAGGATCCTTTACAAGGCAGGGAGGGGAGCTGGTTTGTCATCCGCAAGCAGAAAGGAAAAGTGTCCCACAACACTGGCTCCTCCGAAGCACAAATCCCTTGCCGGATGCCACATGCCCCTGCTCCTTAGACAGATGCTGAGAGTGAATGGGTAACAGGACCCAAGTCCGTCCCTACTACTGGACAGATGCTGAATGAAGCGGTGAAAAAGATGCCTGTCCTCCAGCCACTGATACCACAGTAAGGGCAGACAGACAAGCAAACCAGGACATAGTATGGTTCCTGGCAGTGGTGAGGATTATGAAGACACTAAGCTGGTGGCTGGAGGACAGACTGGAGGTACTTAGGCTAATTGAGGAAGGCATTTCCACAAAGGTGATATCTAAGCAAAGACCTGAATGAAGTGAAAGGAGGCAGGCCCAGGAAATGATGTATATATTGCCAATAACCCCCAAATACTTCTTATTTGGTTTCTGACTCTGTTGTAACATGTTTTTAGACACATGACGACTGTCTTTAATTATACTGTTCAGGTTAAAATTAGTTGCCCTTCTCTGTGCTCACCCTGGTGGATAAAAGAGGATGACCCAGCAGGGTGCTTGTGGACAGGCCGGGGCTAGAATTTTCTAGCTTGATAGGCAGCTCACGATAACTGAGAGCTCTTTGTAAATAAATTTCATCTATTTTGCTCACTTGGCATGAAAACCATAATAAGGAGGAGAATAATGAGCCAAGGTCCAAAGAACACACACACACACGAACATGTTTCATGTGGACAAAGGGCTCTGAAAATAATGCTGAGTCACCACTCTTCACGGCCCAGCCCTCCACAGCTAATGGGAACCTGGGTCCACACACAGGGAAGAGGAGCTTGCCTGAGCTGTGGCTGAACTGGGATGCAGCGTCCAGCTACACTGTAGCTCACTGTCCCCTCCACAGCCCGGCTGCCGGCAAAGCTGGGAGAGGCAAGCTGCCAACCTTGGCTCTCATCTCTGCCTCTGCTCAGAACCCTCAGCTTGTGCTGGGAGGCGTGTTGGCCAATGACTAACTCCATCCAGGAAGCCATGAACAGATTTCACAGACCAGAAAGCATTTTAGAGCTCAGCCTAGAAGGAAGGTAGAAGCTGACCAGGCCAGTAAAAGAGGGAACATGCAGTTCTGGCAGAGGAAACAGCCTGTAGTCACATCCTCTTCTTTAGGCAACTCACTTGTTCTTTCACTCATGCTGACAGGGATGGAGTAGGCATAGGTAGTTGTAGAAGTCCCAGTAAAGGATCATAGATAGAGAGCGAAATCTAGGGGACGTTGGGAGATCACTGTAAGTTAATAACTGTTCAAGAAAGCCATTAGAATGAGGCAGGCTTGCTTGACTAGTGGAGGCCTGAGACGGTGGGCAGGGGATTGGATGAGGCCTGCATTCACATTCAGACCAAGGGCAGGAGTCTGAGGACCACCCTTCAGATGATTTGAATACACACCTTACTGGATACTAAGGAGGAGCTACTACTCCCAGAAAGGAAGAGGCAGTCCTTTCCAGCCCCCCTCCCCCACTCCCCCACTCCCCTTGGATGAAAAAAACTGTAACCCACCCAGATCCTAAGGACAGAGCTTCCGAGCCCGCCCACCTGAACCTCTCACAAGTGTCCTATCCTAATAAATCTATTTATCATTTTGTCTCTTGCTGAATTCCTTCTGCATGGAGGCATGAAGAACCTGAACCTCAGTAAGTCCAGACACCAGGTGAGTGATTCTATTTGGGTCTAAGTCCCAATCTGGGTTTTGTCTGGATTCAAGTCCCGGCATGTGGGTTCAAGTCCCAATCTGGGTTTAGGCTGGGTTCGAGTCCTGGCATGGGAATTCAAGTCCCTGTCTGTGTTCTGGCTAGGTTCAGGCCGTTAGTGCTGTCAGTTTCAATGCCACTAATGTTTGGTGTAGCTTTTATATGTCAGGCTCAGTGCTCATAAGCAGGGGGGAGGTGTCAATGTGAAGACTGTCCTCTGCAAGAAAGAAGACTCGTCTGGAAAACAGGACCTCAGGCTGCAGGCTCAGAAGGTGACACAAAGCACTAAGGTCGAGGGAGGCAGGAGGGCAGAGCCAGCCTGCAGGATGGGCCTTGACAAGCAGCGGAGAGGAGCGAGCGCATCCAGAGTCAGGCCCTCGGCAGTGGCACCAGCCCTGCTACCTGGCAGGGAGCAGAGTGGGGGAAGCTGAGGCAGCCAGTCTGAGTGGGGAGGTGGGTGTGTGTGCTCCAGAGTACCCCTATTTGGGAAGCAGCCATTCTGCTGGAAGCAGGTACAGGAGAGGAAGAGTGAAACCACAGCCCTGGAGAAGGAAGTAGACAGCCCCAAGGCAGAGTGTGCTACTTGCAAGCCTTGACCTCATAGAGGCCAGCTCCCGGTCCCAGTGAGGAGAAAGACTCCTGGAATCCAGAATCAGCTGACCTTGGACACGTTTTTTCCTCACCCGTGAAAAGAGAGATGTTGAAATGTAGACACTGATAGATGCACCACAGCAAAAGCCTCAAGCAACGAGAGTCCAAAGAATCAACTGCCACCTTCAGTGAACAAGACTGTCACCCTCTTACTCTCCCCTGAACATTTAGCACAATTGTTGCACTGGCTAGAGCCACAGACTTGAACAGCTAAGACCACACTCAGAGGGTAACTGTGTCACTTTTACAAAATAACACATAATCTTAAAACCTGATTATGTGGCAATGAGCTGTATTCCAGATGAACAGATTATCCTAGCAAAATAATACTTAAAAATTAAGAAATTTTGATGTAAGTCTCTTACCGTCTTAAAGGAAGATTTTTGGCAGAAGTTAACCGTTTGAGACCATTAAGTACCATATTCTGCTGTAATCCCTGAACACTCTGGAACTAAGAAATATTCAAGGATCTGCACCCCCCCGCCAAAGCCCCCAAGAGCTCTGCTATGGTTCTCCAGTTGCCAGTGTCAGATGTGAGTTCAGGCTGTTTCAATGAAAGTAACAGCCATCCCCTTATTTAAAACAAGCACCTGGGGGTAGGCCTGAGGTCAGCTCTTACCTCTGCAAAGAGGAAGATGCAGGAAGCACAGCTGTTTTCCTTGCTGCTGGCTTCCAAACTATGCCCAAGCTCTGGATCAGACACGCCAGGAGGTGTACTGATGCTGGCAGGTGGGCTGAGCTGTGGAGCCCCAGCCTTTGGAGAAGCCAGAGATCCCAGGCCAGCAGCTTGTAGCCAGGAGGCTCTATCACGCCTCCCAGTGGGCTGAACAAACAACTTCATTTTCTTATTTATTTTTCTTTTAATGGCCACACCTATGGCATATGGAAGTTCCTGGGTCAGGGGTTGAGTTGGAGCTGGAGCTGCAGGCCTCCACCACAGCCACAGCAATACAAGATCTGAGCTGCATCTGTGACCTATACCCCACCTTGTGGCAACACCGGATCCTTAACTACTGAGCAATGCCAGGGACGGAGAACATGTCTCATCCTTAACTGGCTGAACTATAATAGGAACTCCAACAGCTTCATTTTCTAAGTGAATTGAGATGTGGGAAAGACTAGGAAGTTCTCCAGGCAAGTGGAAAGGATTTTCCTTCACAGTTGCTGATGCAGGAAAATGGATCAACATCTCAGGAACAGGTTCAATAAGAGGGATGAAGACCAAAAAGGCAGTTAGCACCACTCTGCTCCACCCCAATTCTCAGGGCGCCTCGGCGGAGCCGTCCCTGGAGCCCAGTGGTCCAGGGGCCATGCAGCTCACCTTGATGAGGCTCTCCAGCACAGACCTGCAGATGGCCTTCTTGTCTGTGTTAGCGAGCTCTCTCTTCTTGATTAGCACCCGATACCGGTTGAAGAAGTCATGGTAGGCCCACCTGGAGGGAAAACAGATACATCAGGGAACATGGCCTGCCTCTTGGCCACACAATGGCCACGGTGATCTCAGACAGTGCCCCACGTAGTCAACATTTCTTGCACAAAACCCTTCTCAGAGCAGCAAAACCCATGCTAGGGCGTTCTATTCTCCCTTGACGCCCTCAGAGGATTTCAGTGTGTACTTGAATTATAGAGTTACAGCTGAAAGACTGAAGGAAAAAGAAGGGTTTTGGTGGCTCTCCTGGGAAACAGACCAGAGGCAGAACTGTTCACACAGTGGATTTCTGTCCCCAAAACATGGAGTTCCACTCTGCTGCTGCTGAAGTGGGGGAGCCTTACCTGGAATGCAGCTTGGTTTTTAAATGCTGGATTTCTTCTTACAAAACTAAAAGGAATACAGCTCACTGAAAACTTTTTTAATGTAGTAAAACATACATTAGCAAAGAAAGAAGCCCTATCCTGGAGGTATGCTACTCACACAGGTTGGTATAATTTAGAAGGAGCTGCTTTTCTCCCCGAAGTAGATTTGACTTATGATTCTGCACCCACTGATCACTAGAGGAAGGCAGATCCACTGTAAAGCAAATGTCCAGCAATGCACATAAAACAAACAGCACTTACAATCTCACAATACCTTTTAAGTAGGTGCTATTCTGGTATATTCTGGAAGAAAATCTTTAAGAGAACTTTACATTTATCCCTCGGCCTCTGAGATCTCTTCTTAAACAAATGCAATCTTTTCAGCGAGCAAAGGCACATTTTTCTAATCAGGCTCTGCCCCTTTCTCCTGAGAGCTACCTCAACTCATACAGATGCCCATACTCTGACCCTTCTTGCTTCTCATCTCAATTTTCAGGGAATGCTCATAACCCAGATGGCATCGCAGGTTCTGTTGCAGCACAATCTCATGCTAAGGAGACTGTGAATTAATCTCCAGGCTAAGCCCCTCTGAAGGTGGCAGCCCGTCTGTCCCCATTCCTTCTGCATCCTTGAGTCATCAGGAGATACTGCACACACTCTGTCTTCAGGTACATGTGCTGCCCATGTCGCCCACTTGAAAATCATGTAGGTGCTGCCTTGAGATTATGCCATACCATTGACCATCACCTATGGCCTTGCTGAGAGACTCTCCAGTTACTCAGATAACCCCCCTCATCCTGAAGTATCTGGGAGGAATAAGTGCATTGCATCCCTTCTCCTGGGGCACAATAGCCTTTAAAAGGGGGTAAAATTCAAGGAAAGGAGTACTGTGGAATATCAGGGGCCACAGCAAGCAGTAGACGGTGTGCTTGGAAGGAGGTTCTTCTAGATCTCTCTTCCTACCCTCCACAGTTGCATGCCAAGGGTGCCTTCCCTCCCAGGTCACCTGTCTCTGCTCCCTGGGGGGAGAAGGGAAACCCTGAACTCACTGCCTCTCCCACCGTCATAAACACTTGCCCTGGTTTGGGGAAAGAATTCCTACATAGCTACGGGTCTCAAGGTGCAAACAACAAAATGGCATTTTTTTCCATTTTATTTTTCTCTATATAAAATGGCTTATGCCTTGCCTTTTTATTTTTCTTTATTTTTGCTTTTTAGGGCCACACTTGTGGCATATGGAGGTTTCCAGGCTCGGGGTCAAATCAGAGCTACAGCTGCCGGCCTATGTCGCAGTCACAGCAATGCAGGATCCGGGCTGCATCTGCGACCTACACCACAGCTCATGGCAACACTGGATCCTTAACCCACTGAGCCAGGCCAGGGATTGAACCCACAATCTCATGGTTACTAGTCGGATTCGTTTCCACTGCGTCACAGGAACTCTTCCCTTACCTTTTTAAAAATAACAGCTTCACTGAGATATAACTCATATACTGTAAACATGTACCCTTTTAAAGCATACAGATCAATAGTACAACCTTCAAAAAGTTGTGCAACTAATCCCAGTACTGAATTCTAGACCATTTTCATTACCCTCAAAAGAAACCCCACACCTAATATCAGTCACTCTGTTTTTCCCTCCCCACACCCCGCCCTGGCAACCATGAATACACTTTGTTTCCACGCCCTTTACCTTTTTCTTCCACGTTTTCTTCTTAGGGCCTGCTGCATATGGAAGTTTCCAGGCTAGGGGGTGAATCAGAGCTGCAGCTGCTGGTCTATGTCATAGCTACAGCAACGTGGGATCCGAGCCACACATGTGACCTACACCACAGCTCATGGTAATGCCAGATCCTCAACCCACTGAGCGAGCCCAGGGATCAAACCTGCATCTTCATGGACACTATATTAGGTTCTTAACTCCCTGAGCCACAATAGGAACTCTCACCCTTTACCTTTTTAATGGGTTCTATCTGTCACAAGTGCTCAGCACAGGGGAATGACAGCATCCATTCTGCTCAGAGCTGACTGGGTATATGCCAGGCTCCTCTCCACAGGCTCACAAAGGGTGGGTTCCCTTCAGGAGGGAGGGTGCTGGGAACCCCAGGGGGCTCTGTCTTAGGCCCTGGGTAGGGTTCCTGCTACCCTGGGCCCTTTGGGACCCTGAGCCAAACCCACTTAATTACTGGCCATCTCTAACAGGAGGCTTTAAAAATGGAAACATTAAGGTTATCTGTCCAGCTAAATGCTGCTTCAGTTATTTCAATCATGGACAATCAATGCAAAGAAAACTTCTAAGCCTTGACTGATGTTAATACTGGCAGCCCAGGAACAGAGAGCTATACGGATATGTTGCAAATCAGATGTGCACTTTGTTGTTTTGTTTTTGGGGGGCATGCCCATGGCATACAGAAGTTCCCAGGCCAGGGATCAAACCTGAACCATAGCAGTGACAACGCCAACTACTAGGCCACCAGGGAACTCCCTGTTTTGTTCTGAATACATGCAAATGATGTTGAACTTTTCCCAGGCTCTTTCTACCCCAGCCCCAAGTTTTTTTTTGTTTGTTTGTTTTTTGGGTTTTTTTGTCTTTTCTAGGGCCACTCCCGTGGCATCTGGAGGTTCCCAGGCTAGGGGTCAAATCGGAGCTGTAGCCGCCGGCCTACACCAGAGACACAGCAACGCGGGATCCGAGCCGCATCTGCAACCTACACCACAGCTCACGGCAACGCTGGATCATTAACCCACTGAGCAAGGGCGGGGACCGAACCTGCAACCTCATGGTTGCTAGTCAGATTCGTTAACCACTGCGCCACGACGGGAACTCCACCAGCCCCAAGTTTTAAACATAGACCATTGTGTCTCATGGTACTTCCTCATGGGGTAAGATAGATTTGAGCAAGAATCAAAGATATCCTTGGTGCCTACTCCCACCATCAGTATTTCACCCACGTGCTGCCATCCTGCCTGCCTGCCCAGTGGGCTGTGGGCACCCCCTTCGAAATGGACCAGCACTTTCAGTTCTAGTTACTGAGGGCACTTTCCACATCCTGCATTTCTGTTTGTTGTGTACTTGTCTCGTTTCTCCCTATGAGTCTGCAATTTCTCTGGGGAAATAATTAGAGCTGCACTTCATGGGGCTCAAAACCTTAAATGCTTCTAATTTGAAAATCTCTTACTGCTGACAGTCCCATAACGTAGGGAGGTTACAGGCTCCAGGAAATGATGAGGGAGTAGGGAGATGTGACCGCAGTGACAAGGCCAGCGCAGAACGAGCTTGGCGTATGGAAGCTCTGACACTGACCGGCACTGTGACCTTAGGCAGGTCAAAGCCTGAATGCTTCCCCTCCCCTGTCTGCAAACTGGGGACATCACCACTCACCCTCACAAGTACCTCGTAGCCAATGAGTTCACAGACGTGGTGTGTCTGGAAAGCCGAAATGCTCCCTAAAGATCTAAGTCACTCTCCCTTCCTGCCCAAGCCCCGCCCCTTTCCTCAGAAAGGCTTCCTCAGAGACCTGCACCAAGGTGACACTAATCGGAGGAGGATGCTGCAGAGAGAAGTCCGATCCCGGGGGGACGGGCCACTGCGGTAGGGCCTGGGCGGGTACAAGTGTCCTTCAGCAAACGACTGGGAACCAAATGTGGATGCCCTTTTTTGTGGACCTGTGCTCTTAGAGATAAAACCCTCTCAGGAAAGGCTCCCTGATCCGTAAGAGCAAAATCTTCCACATGAAACTGAACAGAATATGTGATTCTTTTTCCAAAAGTAGAATTTCTTAACAGGACTTTCTGATTTGGCAGACACCTTGGGATGGAGGTTTTTCGTGTGCAGGTGAAAGTTAGGAGGGACCACTCATGACCACCACAGGTACCCAGACTTTCCCCTGGAGCTTATATACCACCACAGAATCTCTCGCTCTCACAGCATTTGAAGTATCCCTGTTTGTGTCTGTGGGACACAGAGCTTTCTGCCTTGTATTGGGTTATTTTTCTCATACACACATTAGCTTCTCTCTGCTGAACTTGTGCCTCCTTCAGCTAAGCTCTGATATGTTTTATGATACTTTAAAAAAATCTCCCAGCACCTATCATGGTATCTTTACAAATGGCTAAAACACAGTGTCAAACTTTTTTCTACCAGAGTTTCTAAGGATGGCACAATTCCTCTGCTTCTACAGTGTGGGGACAGCCCCCTGTGACACTGGACACAGAGCATCTTTCCACTGCTGCCCATCACCCTACTCACTGAGATATGCAAAAATGTTCCCTAACATTTGCAGAATGTTTATTACAGAGCACAGTTCTGGTCGGAGAAACCTCAAGAATAGCTGACCATGACCTCTATCTGCCTCTACAGTGTGAGTCCACTGTCCCCCCATGTCCCGCCCCCATCAGGTGGCCTGGGAGATGTCCTCTCCCACTTGTGACCCTGCGGCTCACTGGCCTGGGGGTATCTTTTAAGCCTATCCTGGGCCCAGCTGCTTTTCCACTCCATTTCCTCTTAGCTGTGGGAGAAGAACACCTGTCCTTGGTCTATTACTAACCTCCCTTCCCTGGGGACCCCACCCTGGGCCATATGGGTTTGCAGGAACCCCAGGGACAGAACTCACACTCCACCCTGCTCTCCCTGGATTCAGACTCACATGCCAGGGGCCTGGCAGGATGTCTTAAGACTTTAACGTCATGTTTCCTCTGGATGGAGGCCTGCCTCTGAGCCCCTGGCCTGCGGGGGAGCAAGTGTGCCAACCTGGTACAGCAGCCATAGCTGGGTGTGTGGGGAAAGCCCTGTGCTTACTCCTGGGAAGGATGGGGAACTCAAAGGTGGCAGGCACGGTTGATACGGGATGAGCTTGGGCAAGCATTCAGCACAGCCCACCAGTCTAGAAAGACAGTTCCATGTATCAAGCTTCCCAGACCCCAAGACAGTGTGTGGTGGAGCACATGCGGGGGTGACGTTTTGGTTGGCTGACTTCCCATCTGGAGCCCCGCACTGTATTTAACGTCTACCAGTGGGCATGCTCAGCTGGGAACATGCCTGCCTGAGGGGCCCCCAGAGGACCAGCATGAACCGTGGGTGGATCTGTGGAGGCGGCAACGCTTTGCTGCCCTTCTGGACAGGTATCCTCCTGTGGGGATTGGCTGGTTTAGAACAACTCCAAGTCCTCCAGTGAGACCAGAGCACAAGGCTTAGTCATACAACTTCTATGACCTCAGGCCACAAGAGGGACCCCTGAAGATGGCATGTTAGGTTATCATGGGACCCCTTAGAAAAAGGGGGAGAATCCATCAGGGCTTTTGGGGTCAAGATTAGGTGGGTCAACCTGTACTTTCAGACACCTCATGTCCCTGTGACATTCAGCTCAGGCAGAGATCCTGATTGTGCCTACATGGAACGTAAGGGGTTAGGCTCCTCTTCTAGTTTGAGAACCTGCAGGAGCCTGTGAGCCCTGGTGGGGCCTTGTTCCCTACAATGTCTTACATATGGGCCAACAGATGTTTGTGGGGCAGAGGTGCTTAGCCAGGCTGTCATGCCCACTAACCAGGACCAAAGGACTCTCTCAGGATACTGAGTTGTGGAAATGATTTCTATTACGGCCACCAACCAACCACACTCTTTTCTTGTCTTCCCTTTTGAAGGAACAAACCAGCAGAGAAATCAATGATGTTGCTTACAGGAGCTTCTTTGGGACTTTAACAAGGATGGGCAAAATTTTCAAAGGGACACAAGAGGCCAAAGTCAGAGGGGAGAGGGCACTTGTAGAAGACTCACAAGTGGAGGCATCCTTAACCCACGGGTATGAGGTCTGACACCTCCACCCCTCTCTACCTGTGAGGACTTAAGCTGATCACATAGCTCTTACGAGATCTGTGTTATCATCCCGAAATGCAGGTGATACCCCCGTAACTCGCCTACCTCCAGAGTCAATATGATCTTTTCAACAAATGGTGCTCGGACAACTGGAATCTGTATGCGAAAGAACAAGGCTGGACCTCTACTTCACATTATTAACATAAACTAACCAAAATGGATTAAAGACTAAAACTATAAAACGCTTAAAAGAAAGTATAAGTGTAGATCTTTGCAACCTTAGATTGGACAAAAATCTCAAAGGAAAAAATAGATGCACTGGACTTCTTCTAAATTAAAAGCTTTTATGTTTCAGAGAACACCATCAAGTGAAAAGACAACCCATAGAATGGGAGAAAATATCTGCCAGTCATGTATCTGATAAGGATCTAGTATCTAGAATATGTAAAGAACTGCTACAACTCAACACCAAAAACACAAATTTTAAATTTTCCCAATTTAAAAATGGGAAAATGATTTGATACACATTCCTGCAATGGAAATATACAAAGAACCCCAATAAACACATGGAAAGATGCTTGACCTCATTAACTACCACAGAAATGCAAATCAAAATCACAGTGGGATCGCACTTGACATCCACTAGGAGGGCTACAATAAAAAAGACTAAGACAATAAAAAGCTTTGGCAAGGATGTATAGAAATGGAAAGCCCCACCCATTGCTGGTGAGAATGCAGAATGTGGATGCTCTGGTGGAAAACTGGCAATTTCTCAAAAGAGTAGTTACCATATAACCCTACAATCCCACTACTAGGTATAAATAGGAGAAATAAAAACATACATGTTCACTAAACTCTGTACATGAATATTCAAAGAAGCATTATTCATACTTGTTAAGAAGTGTAAACAACCAAATCTCCATCAGTTGATGAATAGGTAAAATGTTGTGTATCCTTACAATAAAATTGTGTTAAGCATTATAAAGGAATAAAGTTCTGACATATGCTACATTATGGATGAACCTTGAGAACATTACCCTAAGTGAAAGATGCCAGACAAAAAAGGCCACGTACTATGTGATTCTATTTATATGACGGACCCAGAATAGGCAACTTTATAGAAAGAATGCAGAATAATGATTGCAGGGCTAAAAGGATGAGGAAAGAGGTAGTGACTACTAATAGGTATGGGTTTCTTCAGGAGGTGATAAAATATTCTGAAATTAGATAGTAGTGATGGTTGTACAACTCTGTGACTAGAATAAAAATCACTGAGTTGTAATACTTTACAAGGCTAATTTTACAGTACATTAATCATATCTCAATTTTTAAAAAGTCAATGTGATGAACAAATGAGATGATGTTTGTAGAGGGGAGGGTCTTGATAAAGTAACTCATAAACATAGGATTTATCATCATTTCCACACTGAAACTCATGGACAGGTGCCCAAGGCAAGGGGGCAGGATTCTCACCCTACCACGGACATCTCATATCTGCTTCCCCTTTATCCCCCACCTGTGTTGTCCCGGGCCTCCCAGGCGAACACAGGCACAGACCTTGAGGGGGGCCCTGGGTCTGAAGGTCGCTAAGCTCTGCTACAGAGGAAGGGAGGCACAAGCTTTCCCCACTGGCTCTGAACTGGAGCCGAGATGCTAGCAGAGGACAGAGAGAAGCCGAGGTGATCCCAGCGCCGTCCACGTACGACTGAGTGGCTGCAGTTTACCAGCAGCCAGCACCTTCCTGGGGGAGGGCTAACAAGGCAGGACACAATTAGAAATCACAGGGAAACCTGTCAAAGGCAGATTCCGAGTCTGAGGTGGCTCCTGGCCTCTGAGAACATTTCCACAGGACTGTGAGGTGCAACCCTGGCTGAGAACCCCCTGTCTTGCTCTGGTCCGAGGAAATGAGCCCAGCCCTTGAGAGGGATGGGGGAAGGGGCCAAAACTAAAGGTGGTAAGAGCTGAGATAAAGAATTATCTGGCTCCAAATAGGTTCTATTTTATTTCTCAATGGACTTTTCTTCTTTTCTTCCTTCTTTTCTTCCTTTTTTTAAATGGCCAAACCCAAGGCATATGGAAGTTCCCAGGCTATGCCGCAGCTATGGCAATGCTGGATCTTTTATCTCACTGCACTGGGCCGGGGACCAAACCCAAGCTTTGCAGCAACCTGAGCTTCTGCAGTCAGGTTTTTAATCCATTGCACCACAGCGGGAACTCCAACTATCCATAGGATTTTTAAGAGCAAGCCGAGTAACTACATGTTGGTTTAATCATGACTAAATAGGAAGGGGAACTGAGCAGTTTCTCATGCCTCCATCCCGTTCTTCAGTCCTATGCTATTTAGTCCATATGGGGCAGTGGGTGAAGATGAGATAAAGTGAAGACCTATGATGAGTTTTCTCCCCTAAAATAGAAATGTTGTATATTCAAGCAGTCCCCCCAACACTTGTTTTGGTTAAGTGAAATTTGCTTCCCAGTTCCTCCAGGACACAAAGCTGCTCTGAAGCCTTGAAGAGGGAGACAGATGGCCACTTGGACATAAGACCATCAATGGGGGATGGCAGCCAGGTGCTGGTGGACGAGCTTGTTTTCCTGGACAGCTCATGGATCTCGGCGCTTTACATACATGATCATGAATGTATTTCTTAGCTACTGCAGTGCACTTCAAGTTGAATGAAACATTTTCCCTTTAAATCAGACTTACAGAGAACCATGATTCTTAGGGAGGATAAAACAGCCATGGCTGAAGCCTGAGGCTGAGGTGAGGGAGCAGCAGGGACTGCTGCTGGCCAGCAACTCTGCATCCGTCCTCTTCGGCTTGGTGGAGTTCAAAGACATTCGGCATATAGTAAGTTCAGAACAGAGCTTAGAGTTCTATGCCCAGGGCCTCCCGGTTGCAGGAACTTGGCCTGAAAGCCCAGCAGAAACGGTCTGCTTTCTGTGTGAGCTCCTGGGGAGGAGCCTTCTGGACATTTCATCACCCATGCCTGAGACCTGGCCCATGTGGTCTCTTTCCCTTTGCTATTTTCCTCCCTGCAAAGTGACACCTGCCCTCTGGCCACTGAAGTGGACAAATGTAGGAAATTGCTACAGGTAGTAACCCCCTGATCCAAGCTGCCTTGGGGACAGCTGTGCAAAGCTGAGGAGCTAATGACTGCGACCACTGGTCTGTGCTGAGTCTCAGCAGCCAAGGAAGGTGAATTCTTTTCACAAGGACCCTCTGGTCCCACGAAGGTCTCCCCAAGTCAGGCCGACAAAAGGACTGCTCACCTTGACACTGAGGGAGTGCATGTGACTTTACTGTGTTTCTTTCTCCAGCAAACACCTTGCTGGGCACACAGTATCGGTTAAGCCTCACTCACTTCATCCCCAGATATAGCACCCACACCCAGACTCCTGGATAAAGCAGTTAGGTAGCATGTTTCTTTCTTTCTTTCTTTTTTTAACCAGAGAGGTCACCCCACATGGTTACCATGGCTGGCAGGTACACAAAGTTAGGCGGTGTGTGGAGTCCAAGACTACAGGTGTGGTGACTTTGCCCCACAGCCCTTCCCCTCAACCCCCATCATCCAAATAAATGCCACTCGGGGGAGTTCCTGTCATGACTCATTGGTTAACGAACCCGACCGGTATCCATGAGGATGCAGGTTTGATCCTTGGCCTCGCTCAGTGGGTTAAGGATCCAGCATTGCTGTGAGCTGTGGTGTAGGTCACAGATGCAGCTTGGAGCCTGAATTGCTGTGGCTGTGGTATAGGCTGGCAGCTGCAGCTCTGATTCGACCACTGGGAACTTCTATATGCTGTGGGTGTGGCCCTAAAAAGACAAAAGCCAAAAAACAAAACAAACAAATAAAAAAAAAAACCCAAATAAATGCCACTCGAGGTGCTGCGGCCTGAGGGCAGGGGGAGGGTAGGGTCTAACTCAGATAATATGGATGACCTGACCCCATCTCAACAGTGACGAAAAACTCTGCTGCCTCTTTCTGAAAGCTGATATATCCAATGGCAGTCTGTGGAGGAAATCCTCTCTCTCTGACCCTTTAGCAAAACCTGCTAAGATGGCAAATGCAAAGAGGATGCAGACAGCAGCATTCTGGACCCAATCCCAAACACTTAAATCACAGCATTAAGTAACGTTTTCTGTGATACCAGAAAATACCAGTCTTTCCCTCCTTTCCAATACCTTGCAATACAAAACCAAAAGGAACAGAGGCCCTGGTAATTACCTTCTGGAAAGGGTCTGAAACAATCGGGGAGGTAGAGAGAGACACCCATCAGATGCCCCACACGAGGCCAGCAAGTCTGTGGGCATCTTCACTTGACTGGCAGTTCTGCCTGCAGCCAGGTGGAATCAACAGCAGGAGTAGCGGTTCCCATCTGGGTGGAAAGACTTGGGGGAATGCATTTTCCTAGCTTCCAAGGAAGAGGCTGCTGGACAAGGTGAAAGGCATCCCCGGCTGAGCCGAACTTCCCCATCACTGGGTGGGACGAGTGACTTACTGTCCCCTCACACCAGGACAGCACGCTGTGCCCCAGCTGGCAGTGCCTTTCTGCTGCCTCTCCACCCATCCAAATCCTCTTCCCCACCCTTCAAGGCCCAGCTCCCATCTCACCTCCTCCAGGAAGCCTTGTTCCTCCCAAACTTGCACCTAAAATGCTTAGTTGTTCTCTGTTTTAGGCTTGGAGCACTCACTCCTCCTAGACTGTGAGCTCCTGTGGGCAGAGGCCATGGCTCCCATCCTTCATTCTCTCACAGCCACTGGCACAGAGCTGGATGCTCAACAGGGGAGAGACGTGGTGTGGAGGACAGAGTAACAGGAGAAAGCAATGCCGCGAAGGCAAGAAAACCTTCTCCTGCTACACAAAACTCACGTGCAACCACAGGAGTAAGACACTCTCCCCTTCCTCATCTGCCTTGTAAAACAGATGATTTTGTACTGTGACAGCAAAACCAGTGGGTGGCACACTCTGTCACTCCAATTTCACAGCAAGGCTGAGAGGAAGCTCCATGGGAGTATCAGAGGTGGCAGAGATGTGCACGGGCCGCTGCCTGAAGACAGTCCACGGTTAACCCTGTCAGACCCAAAGACCTCTCATCCTTTCTTGATGGTCTCCCAGAAAAGAGGGTCATGTCCTTTGCAAGTCATTTGTCCCGCTGTCAAACAATTCGTTCTCTTAGAAGGTTCCTGGTGGAACAGGTGGCTCCTTACAGACTGAGATAGGTCCCCAAGGTTCCACTTACCTTAGAATAGCTCATTTTCACAGGGTCCCCATGTTCACACTGCTCATTGGACAAGCCCCACATTAGCACCAATTATATGTCACATACAAAGACGAGCACCTGGGTTTCTCTACCACCTGCAAGCCTCCACCCTGAACAGCACAGGTATGCTTATGAGGACCTGTGATGCCTCAGTTTCCTGCACAAGGACCTTCAACAGTTTAACGTGGGACATCTCAGCTCTAATTGCTTTTGGCAAACTTCACATAATTCTTAGACTGATCTTTTCAATTGCTTGGAGAGTTCTAAGAATTTCAGAATGCTCTTTTGAGGTGACCAGGCACATCAGGATTTCACAAAAACAAAGGTAGAAATTTCCAATATAGACATGTTCTACCCAGATCACTACCCCGTAAGAATGCAGCTTCTTGCTCATATATGGATGAATAATAGACATTTTATTAAATGCTTATGTGCCCTGCATTGTGCTGAGGACCTGAGATGCATTATCTCATTCATTACAACAATCTAGGAAGTATGATCACGCTGCTTAATGATGCAGGAATCTAGGTTCAGAGAGATTAATTTACTCACCTGAGGTCACCCAGCCAAGCGTCTGGGAGCTGACACTAGAATCCAGGCCTGACTCCAAAGCCCAAGGTCCAAACACTAGGCTCTGATGGCTCAGGCCAGGCCATGCTTCTGCCATCTGAACTTTATTTACAAGCTGGAGAGGGCAGGGAGCAATTCTACACCAGGCCTCTGGGCCAGGCCCAGCCCAGGGGATCACCCCTAAGACCCCATCTCCCCAGGCTCCTCAAGAAACCAGTTTGGATGGCAACACCTGATTGACATCAGCTGTCAGATGCTTGGTAGCCACCCCCTGACGGGCAGCAGAGGGTGGTTCTGGTTCAACCCAAATCCAACCAGCTGGTGACCCTGAGCAGCTCACTTCCTCCTCAGGGCCTCATTTGTGAAGGTGCATCTCAAGTCATGATGCACCCATACCCATTCATACAACTAAAGGAAGCTAAAGCCGCAACACACTTTCTAACCACAAACTGCCACCTTCTACTTTCCGTCTCAAGTTATTTCATCAAACAAACAAAATGCTGGCCATAGTCCATTACACTGATTTCCTGACCCATTAATGGGTTGCAATACAGTTTTGAGAAACACTGAACTAAAGATGGGGGAATAAACAAACCTTTCAGGGAGCCCCGCAGACAGAAGAGCCAAGAGCAGGGGAAAGTTCTGGCTGCCTACGGAACAGAGTTTGGAAACCAGTGGCTCAGCAGCTCCCTAAGGTCCTTGTCAAGTTCTTAGGTTGAACAATTATACGTCACATACAAAGGTGAGCACATGGGTTTCTCTGGTCTGCACCTTATGCTTGGAGCATCACTGAAAGGCCATCCAACCCGATGACAGTACTTAGAACTCAAGACTGAACGGCTGTGCCTGCTGCCTGAGCTCCATGCCCTCCATCACAAGGCTGATGTGGGTAGTGCAGTCCAGGTGGGGAGAAGGAAGGAAGCCAGAGCGTGGCCGGCCTCCTTAACTGTGTGATTGTCAGCCTCTTGTGCTTAGACCCCCAGGACACTCCTTGGCCTTGTTCTAAGAGGGGAGATATGTGGTAGAAAGAAAATAAGAGCCTTCCACCGTGGCTAGAGGAGATCATTCTGAACAATGCTTGACACTGTAAGGTTTTGGGAAGCTGCCTGGATGTTGCAGATTAGTGACAGTTCTTGCACTTTCCAGATCAAACGCAAATTCCTGTTCCATCAGCAACTTCCTTCCCAGGCCTAACATCTGGGGATTATCGAGGGTTCAGTTGTTTCTGGGTAACTGACCACTGCATATGAATGTCTCCTCAACAGCAGTGGGAAGGTGCCAAGTGGAGATGGCAGGAGGGAGGCTTCTCCTCCCCATTTCTGGTTCCTTCCACCTCCTGACACTTAAAGGACTTTCCTCAGGGAGTTCCCATCAAGGCCCAGCAGGTTAAGAACCCATCTAGTATCCATGAGGATGTAAGTTTGATCCCCAGCCTTGCTCAGTGGGTTAAGGATCTGGCATTGCCACAAGCTGTGGTGTAGGTCGTAGACATGGCTCAGATCTGGTGTTGCTGTGGCTGTGGTGTAGGCTGGCAGCTACAGCTGTGATTAGACCCCTAGCCTAGGAACCTCCATATGCTGCAGGTGCGGCCCCCCAAAATAAAAAAAAATAAAAAGGACCTTCCTCAGACAGAAGTTTAAAATGCCAGGGGCTCTGGGCTGCTGCAGTGCTCTATTCTGGCAGATGTTTGGCCTGCGTGGCACTGGAACACTATATGCTTTCATGAGTGCCAGTTGGTGACCATCCATACCCATTCCTATTTCAGGCCAGTGTCCAGAGGGGGATGTACAGTCTCAGCATAACTTCAACAGACTGAAGTGGCTCAATGGCTTATCCACAATGCAAATTAGATCACGATAGCTGCTTTTTAACTCAAAGGAGTGATGTTTTCCATCATATATTTGATTTCCACCATACATTAAAAGGGAAAAGGGTCCACTGACGAATGGATAAACAAAATGTGACCTTTACGTACAAGGGAGTACTTTTCAGCTCAAACATGGATGAATCTTTTTTTTTTTTTTTAGGGCCACACCTGTTGCATAGAGAAGTTCTCAGGCTAGGGGTCGAATCAGAGCTATAGCTGCCGGCCTATGCCACAGCCACAGCCACATGGGATCTGAGCCACATCTGCGACCTATACCACCAGCTGATGGCAACACCTGAACATTTAACCCACTGAGCAAGGCCAGGGATTGAACCCACATCTCATGGATCCTAGTCAGTTTTCTTACTGCTGAGTCACAATGGGAAAGCCCTCAACAAGGATGAATCTTAAAGACATTATGCCAAGCGGAATAAGCCAGGCATTAAAGACAAATACTATATGGGATTCCACTTATATGAAGTATGCAGAGTTGTCAAAATCATAGAGACAGGAAGTAGAATGGGCACAGTTTGGGTTTTGCAAGATGAAAGAGTTCTGTGCGTGGACAGAGGCAACAGTTGGACAAATATAAATGTACTTAATACCACTGATCTGTACACTTAAAAATGATTAAGAGGGTAAATGTGTGTATTTTACCACAGTGAAAAAGAAACAAACAGAAAGGTAAAGAGAACAAGATGGGAGCTGATTAAAAGATAAATCCCCTTGGCAACTCTGGCCAGCTCACCACCCAGACCAAGGTCAAGGTGAAATCTGAAGAGCTGTCCAGGAGGCTGTTACTGTTGACATCCATACTTCTCAGGCCAAACTGAAATTCTTTTATCTGTCAGTGTCCTGCTTGAGCCCTCCGGGTTGGGGAACATTTGCGGAGGCTCTGCTTCTGGCTGACAGCACATAAAAGGGTTCCCTGGGGAGCCAGGCTGCAGGGGACACAGTACCTGGACGGGTAGCCGGCTGCGCTGATGCGAATGGTCTCCAGCACCCCACATGCTCGGAGCTGCTGCACAGCTCTCTTTGGGTCGAAGCTGCAAAACACAAGACAAGCAATGAGTAGCCACCCAGACAACAAAACAGAGAGGGGAGTGAGAGAGACCACCCCTTTCTGCACTAAGGTCCAGGCATCGTGCACTATGGAGCTCAAGGTCAGGGGCCAAGCACTTGCTAAAAGACAGAGACTGGCAGCATATGAGCCATATCAGTGTCTCACTTCTGTGCACATTCTTATTCTCACCTGAGATACTCCTCTTCTTAGCCTACCTGCCTTCTGTCCACCCCTCCAACACTGCTTCCATGGCAGAGCCTTCCCTATTATTTCCATACACAGGGGCATCAAATCATATACACTTGGCACCACAAGCATTTTGGGCTCTGGAGCTAAAAGGGGGAGTTTCAGGCCAGGCAGACTGGGGTTTGAATCATGACGTGGTCACTTAGAGCACGTGAAATTTGGGGCAAATAACATAACCTCCTTGTATGGCAGTATCAATATCTATAAAGTAGGGATAACTGAGAGTTCCCTGGTGACTCAGTGGGTTAAGGATCTGGCATTGTCACTGCAGTGGTTCTGGTTGCTACTGTGGCATGAGTTCAATCCCTGACCTGGGAACTTCCGCATGTTGTGGGCTAGGCCAAAAATAAGAAAGAAAGAAAGAAAGAGGGGATAAGAGGGGTATCCATATAGGGTTAGTGTGAAGATTAAATGTAATGGGGCATGAAAAGCAGTGAGGACAGCGTACCTGGACAACAGAAGGGCATATGTGTTGTTAGCTATTATGCCAGCTGCTCAGTTAAGAATCACACAGATGAAGGACTCTATCTTGTTGTCTTTAGAGATATGGGCCACAACTTCAACAATTCACCTACGCTAAAATGCCACCGTCAGCATGGAAAATCCAGTTTTTATTCTAACCCATATACTAAGTGGGACATTAGAATAATAAGTCAGATGTGGTCTGGATCTTCTAAGAGTGTATGGAAGTAGTAACAGAAGGCAGTGTGTGAGAAATGTGGTAAAAATGCTGAGAGAAACTGGAGGGCATAATCAGAGAGTCTCCATGGAGAAAGAATCAAGCTGCACTAGAATTAATCACTATGGTTCAGGATGAGGAGGAGATGTTCCCTTTCTCTGGCTGTTCTGAGGCTCATCTACAGCCCATGCCTCTTGCTCCTTCTGCTCTGGGAAGAGGGAGGTTAGGGGTGAGGCCCTTCAGACTCAGTCCTGATCCTGAGGGGTTATACTGGCTTCAGCACACACCCTGGCCGAAAAGTTGGGCAGCCTGCTTGCCCCGCTGGCTAAATACAGGTGGTGTATGTAGGGTCCTCCAGGACTTGCAACGGCCACCTCTCACCACACTTGACTGCCATGCTTCTGGACAGCCCCAGGCATTCTTCTCCCAGCAGCTGGACCCATTCGGGATTTTAGAATTCTGCAGAAAGGACCTGGCCTGGGTTCGGCTACCTTCGTTTCACACCTCACCACAGGATTCATCCTCTCTGTCCTCCAGCCTCTATGACCTGCTCAGCCCCTGGCCTTGTTCCTCTCTTATGCTGACTTGCGCTTGGGCCAGGGGCCCAGAAGTCCACTGAGGCACATGCTGTCCTGCCTGGGCTCAGCGCTTCACAGTAGGGAAACAGTGGGCATTTCCCAAGGGACTGAGGCCGTGAGCTGACCTTACCCTAGGCCCTCTCTTTGTTCCAGCGTGCCAGCTCAGCATCCCAGGAGACGCCAACATCCTCCTCTGGGCCTGGGCTCACTCTGACTGCCTCATGCCTCCCCCTGCTTGACCAGTTTCCCTGATCAGTTCAGCCCCCAGGGGCACGACTAAGTGCCGAATTCTGCAGAGTCCGGAACATGACAGCTACTTCAGAGGAGTTAATTTCATCTTTTTAGGTAGGAAAAAAGCTCCTTAGTGCAAGGCTCTTATAGGACAAAAAGAAACACTGGTGCTGATTCCTGACCATGGGCTGAGCCACTCACTATGCCACACACTTCGCAGTTTTTCTCCCCAGGATGCAACTCAGTTCTGGGATCCAAGGAGGACCTCAACACGGGCAGTAGTAACCAGTTTCTAAGAAGCATTGTATCGAGGTACGCGGAGGCTGCCTGTGACCTCGAATGATCCAAGGCAGCCTTCGGGAGGGAGGCTCTGCTGCTTACAGGTTCCACTCCTCTCACCTCTTGAGTGGTCGGCTGGCCCTGAATTTTGATTGCAAGGTGGACATGTTTGTCGGTGGGAAAGGTTTTCTGCAGCCTCTCCCTCAAGGCATCCTGCACCCGACAGCAGGAGCTGTGAGCTCCAGGCTGGCCATCTCTCTGCTTGACACAACTACAAGCTCGAATTCAAGCAGCTACATGTGGTAGGGGTGGCAGAGTGCTTGGCAGGCACCTTTGCCCTCTAGCCTTTGTGGGCTGTGGGTCTAGCTGGGGTCCCTACTTCCCCAGGACCTCCTGCTACTTTCTCGGCAGAAGAAAGATCTGATTGTCCCTGAGAAGCCCTTCCTTCCTTAAAAGCTCTTTGCTGGCATCCCCATAGCCCCCTGGTACCACAGACTGTGTCATGTCTGTGACCACTGGGCATCCCAGCTCTGGACCACATCCTGTCTGGTAGGGCTGGGGAGTGGCCCGGGAGTATACATCCCGCCCTCTGCCATGCAGTGCCAGGGAAGTTCTTTGGGGAAGTGTCTTCTCTTGCCCCACCCCACCTCCCATGCACACCAAGTTGGTCCCATTTGGCAAATAACTTTTGAACTCAGCTTTAACAGTCCTCTCTGCTTCTCGATGACCTCAGTGAAATCCTTTCCTTCCGCACACATTCTCTTCCCCGTGGTGGGGGAGACAAGCAAGAATGAAGTGAAGAACCTGGTCTGGCTTGAGTTCTGCCTCCAACAGCTAATGTCACCTTGGGCAAAACACACAGTCTCTGGAGCTCATTTTCCTCATTCATTCCACAGGAGCTGAGAATATCTGCCCAAGTCTAATCTACTGGTTTGTTGTAATGATCAAGTGATGTAGAAGAGAGGAAATGATTAGAAAAAACTGAAAAGATAGCATACCAAGAAGACACCGCCATCACCCTTCCCTGTCCACACACCCCCAGGGGACACTAAAGCCAACCAGGCTTCTGTGTTTTAATCTGATCTCCCTGATAGTAAGAAAAGCACTCAATGAACTCCTCTCTCCGTCTGCTCCCCTGCACTCATTACCAGTAACTGGGAGTGAAAACCAGCCCTTCTGCCTCCGAATGACATAAATTTTTATACTTATCAAAAATAGGAGTTCCCGTCGTGGCGCAGTGGTTAACGAATCCGACTAGGAACCATGAGGTTGCAGGTTCGGTCCCTGCCCTTGCTCAGTGGGTTAACGATCCGGCGTTGCTGTGAGCTGTGGTGTAGGTTGCAGACACGGCTGGGATCCCGCGTTGCTGTGGCTCTGGCGTAGGCTGGCGGTTACAGCTCTGATTGGACCCCTAGCCTGGGAACCTCCATATGCCGTGGGAACGGCCCAAGAAATGGCAAAAAGACAAAATAATAATAATAATAATCTCCATTATCTCCTTGAATTCCTCCATCAAGATAATTATGTTTTAACCACAATTAGCAGGTGAGGAAATGAGGCTCAGAGGGTAAGAGACTAGCTTTGGAGCAGCCAAAAAATGGGGAGCAGAGAATGCAGGTGTTCTGACTTGGTCCTGTATTCTCCCCACTTTATTGGGGGGAAGATTTTGGTCCTGAAGGTAAAGGAGGGCCTTAGAAAAATGGGATGTTAGGACTGGAAAGTCCCCTTGAAAGTCCCTGGGGTCTTCTCTCACTCGGCAGGAGAGACCTGGCAAGAGAAGGGGCCACAGGGCAGGTGCCCAGTTTTGCCAAAGGAACTGCCCAAGGTCACGATGGCTCAGGGCAGAGCTGGTGCCCAGCCTTGGACTCTCCTCTTCCCGGCCCCGCATGCCACTCCTGCCCTTCACACATAATCAGTCTTTTACACATGCTGCTTTTCTAACAGCCTCTTTGCTTCTGGAGGCAGCTGGGCAACAGATGCCACACGGGGGGATTCCTAAGTGTGTCTTGGAAACTTGGAGGAAGGGAGACGAGAAAACAATCAGCATGCTGCCAGAGAGGCTGATCCAATACTGTCTCCCTAACCTTTTCCAGCACAAGGCCCCTGTGAGCGGAAGTCAAGCTTTATTAACTGGTACAAACTGCAGAAGGCAGTTCAGATATTCATTCTGGGAGTCAGAGTTGCCAGAATAAATTATTTCATGGAAAGAAAGTATGCCAGGACCAAAAAAGGAAATCAGAAATATGGGAAGAAAGTGCTTGAAAATTTTAAAAATATACCTCCTCTGGGCAGAGGGAATAGCACTTGTGGGGGCTCAGAGCAACAGGAGAGGAGGCTGCAGAGGGAGTGAGAGACCATTCTAGAAGCTCAGGGCAGTATTCCAGGTGAGGTGTGGAGAGACTAAAACAAGGCAATGATGGAAGGAAGAGACCAGGGAGACCAGTGTGAGATATTATCAAGTAGATCTCAAGGGACTTAGGCAATGACCAGACCCCAGGGAGTAGGAGAGAAGGAAGAGTCAAGGGTCATGTTGTCCAATATGGTAGCCGCCAGCAGGCATCTGAACATCATTAGAATGAAATTAAGAATTTACTTTCTCTGGAGTTCCTGTCATGGCTCAGTGGTTAACGAATCCGAATAGGAACCATGAGGTTAAAGGTTCGATCCCTGGCCTTGCTCAGTGGGTTAAGGATCCAGCGTTGCCATGAGCTGTGGTGTAGGTTGCAGATGTGGCTCGGATCCCGTGTTGCTATGGCTGTGGTGTAGGCCAGCAGCTACAGCTCTGATTTGACCCCTAGCCTGGGAACCTCCATATGCCACGGGAGCGGCCCACGAAATGGCAAAAAGACCCCAAAAAAATTTTCACTTTCTCAGCCACACTGGCCACATCCCAATAACTCAATAGCCACATGTCTGCCTAGTGGCTGCCATGTTGGACTATGCATGTTACAGAACAGTGCCATCTACCATAGAAAGCTCTGCTGGACAGCACTGGTCCAGAGTCTCGGGTTACTGGTTTGAAAGAACTAGGTGTGGTGAGTGGATGAGATGTCAGACAATGGTTATTCCACTTAGTACATCAGAGACTAAATAAAGAGGAACCATTCTGGGGAGAAGGATGAACTTGGTTTCAGACATGCTGAACGTGGGGAGGCCGACGACATTGCAGCAGGGCTACAGAAATGCTGGGCTGGAACTGGGCATAAACCAGAGAGGACAAGATATTGAAGAGTCACTGTTACACAGATGTGGGCGAGGGGCAACGGAAGGTGAGCAAATGTGGGTAGCTCTGGAAGCCCGGCAGGAGAGGGGATGTGAGAAATGGGACCATCTGCCCATCTTATCACTCGACACACCATCTGAGGTCATGTCTCCTCAGTCACCAAGCCTCCCCTGACCCCTCCAGCTACACTCCTGTCTCTGAATCGGGCAGTTGTTGCGAGACACACTCATGTGTGCACTTAATGGCCCGTGTCTACATGCTTCTCTGATGTGTGGGCACATCTACCACCACTGTAAGCAATGTCGGATCGGGGAACTGCATCTTCTCATCCCCCGAACCCTCTGGACAGCAGACAGGTGGGCCTGTATTCAGCACAGAAGCCAGTTCGTACAAGCTGGCTCACCCTGCAGCAGACCGAGACCCCATGAGACCATGCCCGCCCCTGCTGCACATGAACTTCTAAGTAAACACAAAGGGGCTGGGCCTGACGGTGGTCCCGCCAACCCCTCCACCCACACAGACACTCACTGGAAGGGGAGCTTCTCATCGTTGGGCTTGATGCAGCGGACGTAGTGAGGTGTCGTGGCGTTCAGGGTCTCCATGAGCAGGTGCAGGGAGGTGCGGAACTGGGGAGACAGAGGTCAGCACTGTGATGGATTCTTCAGCCTCTGTGGCTGTATAAGGAACATGAAGGTGTCCACGGACGGGGGTGGCAGCTGCCAATGCTCTTATTTTGATTACAGGGAGACACTCAGGGCTGGGGGTCAGATTCCAGCTCAGACAGCCTACCTGGCTGCGTGACCAAAACCAAGTCCCTAATGAGTCCTGGCACCAGGGATCCTCAGGCACGTGGGGAGGGACCTCCCGGGGGCATGTCACTCAGTGCCCTGATCAGAGGAGATCAGGAGAGCAGGTGCTAGGAGCCTGGGAGGGAGCATCACTGTGCCTGGAGGCCATCGGCCCTACCCATGAGGTCCTATAGCCTTGAAACGGGACGCCTGGACATCCTGGGAGAGACCGCATTCCAGGAAACATCCAGAGTAGGAAACCATCGAAGGGGAAAGGTTAGTGGCTTCTAGGGTCTCAGCAGGCACTCGCTTCTCTTGAGAGACATGCTGGATATGAAATCCCACAGGGACCCCATAGCAGGAGCTGGTTTTCAGTTTTCTGGTCCCCAAGCTGTTTACCCCCTCCCTCCACAACTAGACCTCTGGACCTCTGGCCTCGCCCACAGGTGTCACTGGTCCTGCAATGTGGTCCCACCAGTGGGATTAGATACACAGCTGGATTCATCCTCTCTTCTGCCATTCTCTCTGGAGAGGGTTTTGTACTTTCCTTCTTCAAAGGGCACAGAAGGGACGGCTGGGCTGGGGGCTGGGGATGCAGACACCATAGCTGCTCTGGCCTCCCTCTGACTCTGCACCTACATCCTTCGTCTCCAGAGAGGCAGCCCCATCACCCCTGCCATGGCCCTCAGCTTCCCGCCACGAGCCCTGGGGCTAACCTGGTGGCCCACGGTCTTCTTGTGCTCCTTGTTAGAGGTTTTCAAGGGGGGTCTGGCTGAACGAACACTGATCTTTGACGATGAGGCGGTGGCAGGAACAGAGTCTTTGTCATCATGGAACAAGTCAGCCACGAGTGGGAACTAGAAACAAGCACAGGAAGAAGATGAAGAATAAGAGTTCTTGGGCTCTGTGCTGCTCCTACACTTTCCAAGTAGCTTTCAGTATACACCCCGGAGAACTGGAAACACATGTCCATGCGAAGACTTGTCCACCAGTGTCCACAGCAGTGTTGCTGCCAACAGCCCCAAAGCAGGAACAACCCAAATCCCCATCAACTGGTGAATGGAGGAGCGGAATGGGTGTGTACACACAACAGAATATCATCAATAGTATAAAGGGATGGAGTCCTTGCCCACGCTACAACCTGCATGAACCTTGAAAACACACCAAGGGCTAGAAGCCAGCGACAGATGACCACTTAGTGTGTGATTCCATGAAATGTCCAGGGAACAGAAAGCAGGTTAGTGTTTACCAGGGGCTGGGGGGCGGGGGTAAGTAGAGTGACTGCTGATGGGGGCAGAGTTTTTTCTTAGAGTCATGAAAATATTCTGGAACTTAGGGTGGTGATGGTTGTACAACTTGGTGAATATTCTAAAACCACTGAATTATACCCTTTAAAAGGGTGGTTCTGGGGTATAAAGGAAGGAAGGAAAAAAGGAATTCTCCTGGACAATCTTCCTTAACCTTTACCTACAAAGATGCACAAAACTTTTCCTTTTGGTGTGGTAGAACGGAGCTCTGTTCTAATAAAGCCGTTTAAATTTTTTCCATATTTATTACAACTGGACCTTGTCAAGTTACTCAAGTTCCCTGAGCCTTAATTTCTTCATCAGGAAAATGGGGATGAGAATGTACTGTTATATGGAACTGTCACAAGACTGCAAAAGATGCCCTCTCTGTGAATGTGTGCACCAGGGTGGAGGTCAGGTTGTGCACAGGGTGCAGATGGTCCAGGGAGTCCCAGTCCTCCCCACCTGTAAAACCATCCTGCCAGCATCCCTGGGGAAGTCCGTGCTGGGGACAGAATCAAGTATTATAAGGCTACCACCCCATGCCTGAGGATGCGAGGGAACACAAGGAGCATCAAGAGTCTGTTCTCAGAGTTCCCGTCGTGGCTCAGCAGAAACGAATCTGACTAGTATCAATGAGCATGCAGGTTCAAACCCTGGCTTTGCTCAGTGGGTTAAGGATCTGGCATTGCCATGAGCTGTAGTATAGGTGGCAGACGTGGCTCAGATCTGGAGTGGCTGCAGCTGTGGTGTACGCCAGTGGCTACAGCTCTGATTTGACCCTTAGCCTGGGAACACCCATATGCTGCAGGTTCAGCCTTAAAAAAAGAGACTCTGTTCTCTCACCCTGAGCCACTTCTGATCCCAACAGAAGAGAGGTTCAAGGCTAGTGCCTCAGTCCCCAGGCTCTGCTCCTTCCAATCCCCAGTAGCCTTCTTCCCTAACCCCCATTAAGACATGTGTCGCCCATCTCCTCCTGCCAATCCTGACTGCCCCAGTCATATCTACAGCCATACCACCCTGAACACACCCGATCTTGTCTGAATGCCCTAGTCTGCCTTCCAGGGGCTCCACAATCTGATCGCACTCAGCCCCTCTCAGATAACACCTTTTAAAGCAATGAAGTTGATCGCTTTGCTGTCCATAAACCACTGTGCTCATTATTCCCACCTCTACACCTCTGCTCACTGTTATTCTTTTCTCACACACCCACCCCCTCCTCCTCTGTGCTCATCCCAAGGGTCCCACATCTCTCAGGGTCCAGCCCTGTATCCTCCACAATCCTTTCACAGACCTCCCTATCCCTCATGTCTTCCTCCCCCAGGCTCAGCCAGTAGCAACAACTGGGTACCGCCCGAGGTATATGCTGGGCCTTGGGCCCTATGCTTGCTGAACCTACACCTCTTAATCTTCCCCCTGGATGGAGAAAGAGAACTGAAGAGAGGCTTAAAGGAGATAATCCATGTAAGTACAGAGAAGAGTGCCCAGCAGAGCATAAGCAGTCAGATGTGAACCAGATTCATTATTTTTATTAGGGGGTATATACCTGAAAATTCTGTGTGCACTGTGAAAGCACAGGTGCCTGATAAAAGTCCTATTTTTGAGCTGAAGTGGAAACAGACTCACAGAATTTAGATCTGGCAGAACCATAAAGATTAACACTCACCCTTGTGTGACAGGTGACGAAAGAACAGGTCAGGGAGGAGGGGATGTACAAGAACCCCGATCTAACCCCCATTCACCCAGGGGCAAGCATGGCAGGTGGGCAGCATGAGCCTGCGGGTTAGTGGCTAAGCCAGAGCTGGAACCACCAACCTAGATCCCTCTGAAGACCTTTTTTTTTTTTTTTTTTGCCTTCTCTAGGGCCGCTCCCACAGCATATGGAGGTTCCCAGGCTAGTGGTCTAATCAGAGCTGTTGCTGCTGGCCTATGCCAGAGCCACAGCAACATGGGATCCAAGCCATGTCTGCGACCTGCACCACAGCTCACGGCAACACCGGATCCTTAACCCACTGAGCGAGGCCAAGGATTGAACCCGCAACCCCATGGTTCCTAGTCAGATTCGTTAACCCCTGCACCACGACAGGAACTCCTGAAGACCTCTTTTCTAAGATGCAGCAGCTCCACTCTCTTCCAACTCCCTGCCTAATTTTCTCACCTTTTTTAATTTCATTTTTAAATTTTTTTGCACCCAGGGCATATGGAAGTTCCTAGGCAGGCTAGGGGCTGAATTGGAGCTTCAGCTGCAGGTTCACACCACAGCCATGCCAGATCCGAGCTGCATCTATGACCTATGCCTCAGCTTGGGGCACTTCTGGATCTTTAACCCCTGAGCAAGGCCAGGGATAAAACTCACATCTTCATGGATACTACACTGGGTTCTTAACCCGTTGGGCCACAGTGGGAACTCCCTCTCACCACTCCTTTCCAGCACTTTTCACTGGTCCATCTTCCTAAAATTCTCTCCTTTGAGTTGCTGTTTCCCAGCACTGGATCCTCACCACTTAACTTCTTTAACACTGGACAGTATCATTTAGGCCTGTGGCTTCAATTCTCACCTTCCGGCCCAACCCTCCAACTTGCTCTTCTTCTACCACCGTGATCCAGAATTCCAACCTCCTGCTCAAAATCCTCCTCCTCCCTCTGGGTTTCCCCCTGGAAACTCCAAATTCAAGATGGCTCAAATACCCCCCACTGCTGTCTTTAGGCTAGAGATCCTGCCATCATCCTACTTCTCATCCTCATCAACTACCAAGTTCTGCCCACAGTCAGATCTCAGCAGCTCTTTCTTCATCAACCACAATGTGGCCGCTGCGCTTCAGGCCTACCTGAGCTCTCCCCCAGTCACTGCAGTCACCTGCAAGCTCGAGTGACACCTCCAGGCACACCTTCTCACAACCACATTCTACCCCACAGCCAGTTTCCTCTAAACCCAAGGCATACCCAGGAACCCCCTGCTTACAGACCTGCCAATCCTCACGGTCTACGGCAGACAGCTACATTACACATATTGACTGAGATTGGAGGAGTGACAGGAATGGAGGGACTGGAACGGAGGACTGGAGGAGGGGACAGGGGCAGCCCAGGCATGCATGGCTCTGGTGCGAGGGAGCCAAGGCACACGTCAGAAAGGGACATATCCCTAGAGAGAGTGGCGCCCTGGAAACCTACATAGGGAAATAATTAATGTGAGGCTAAAGCCAGGTTCACTTTTTTTTTTTTTTTGGTCTTTCTAGGGCCACACCTATGGCATATGGAGGTTCCCAGGCTAGGGGTCTAATTGGAGCTGTAGTCGCCCGCCTACACCACAGCCACAGCAACGCCAGATCTGAGCCATGACTGCAATCCACACCACAGAGCAAAGCCGGATCCTTAACCCACTGAAGGAGGCCAGGAATGGAACATGGATACTAGTCAGATTCGTTTCCACTGAGCCGA